>NC_132848.1:12939513-13591018 GCF_048164855.1 Canis lupus baileyi
AAAGTTTTTGTTGGACTTCACAGGCAAGTTATCATTTTGGCATTAGTAACATTAATCGTTCTAGTTTTAATTCCTTTTTCTCTTGATAGAAAAAAATGAAATTTTGATGAAATTCTGTTTTAGGAATAAAATAAACTGTAACTCATGTATAAAATATTCTCATTGTGGCTTTTTCTTTTTTTCTTTTTTTTTTTTTTTTTTGGCATTTTCTTTTATAATGTCTTCCATACTTCACATGTTATATTTTTAAAGAATTATTATCCAAGTTTACCAAATCATTGTGACTATTTAGAGAATATTAGTGTGAACAATTAAGTCTTATTTTTGTCTCTTAAAAAATTTTTTTAGATTTGGATATCGCAGCTATAACCAAGACTGTAGTTGAGAATATCCGAAAGAAAGATAATGGTGAATTCAGTCATCATGATGTGGCCCCAGCCCTGGATACCAGCACTACTGAGGTAACATGAGGGACAGGGGAGATGTGTGTGTGACTCCCAATAATCTGTTTTGTGGCTCCTTGGTAAACTTCCACCATAACATACTCTGGCTCCTTTTTTTTTTTTTTTAAGAATTGTTGTCAGCCAACACTTTGTTTTTGTTTTTGTTTTTTTCCAAAACCTTTTAATTCTAAAAATTGGCAGCAGATTTAAGATCTTAATGTAAAAGGATTTAAATTACTTACAGTAGTATTGTGTTAAAGGAAGCTTCTTTAACAGAAAAAAGTGAGTGTTGGATTTTTACTCATTGGATTATTCTAGATACTTGATCAATCACTGACTCTTAAGTAGTTTACTTATCCTATTTTCAGAAAGAACATTTTACTTATTTATTTTTTAGAGATTTATTTATTTGTGAGCAAAAGTGCAAGCACAAGCAGAGGGGAGGGGCAGGAGGAGAGGGAGAAGCAGACCCTCCACTGAGCAGGAAGCCCAATGCAGGGCTTGATCCCAGGACCCTGAGATCATGACCCCAGCCGAAAGCAGACACTCAACCACTGAGCCACCCAGACGCCCTGAGAGAAAAACATTTTAGAATAGCACTTAAGGAATCACCTGGTTAAGTTGGTGGAGCATAGAATATTTAATTCCAAACTCACACTCCAGTAGGTTTTTTCTGTAATTTAATAGAGAATTATTAAGTGTGAAAAGAACCTAAGGAACGATAGATTCTTTCATAATTTTTTTTATTCTTTCATAATTTTGTATAACTTGAGAGAAAGTAATTTTTACTAGCAGTGCAGATGTAAGTTAATTCTACTAATTTGCAGAGTATATTAGAAAAAAGAAAATTGAAAAAAAAAAGAAAAAGGAAATTGATATTTCTTTTTTCCAATTAAATGAACAGGAGGACCGTTTAAAAATTGATGTAATTGACTGGTTGGTATTTGACCCAGCACAGAGGGCGGAAGCACTAAAACAAGGCAACGCGATAATGAGAAAATTCTTGGGTATGCTTTATTTTAATATTCTTTTTACAAGTTTTTGTTCAAATCTATATATTCTTAAATTTTCTTTTGTTTCATTTGTTTTTCTAATCCTTCCAATGGGGAGGGGAGGGCAGATGACAAAACAGCCATTCTTCTATATCAAACCTAGTATTATGAAACAAAACAATTAACAATGAAAATTCATTGTTTTAATCAGTTTTTCATATAGTCTCAAGGCTTTGGAAAATATAATTGCCTTAAGATATAAAAGTTGGTAAAAGCAACTGCATTAAATGAATCCTTTTGTGACTATCACACTGAAACAAGGAAAAGGCCTGGCCATTAAGTAGAAAGATCACTCAGATGTTAACTGAAGTACTTTGGGACTTCTTGGAAGTTTACAGGTGACTGTAAAAGTTGCAAACCAATTAATTTGACTCCTTTAGAAACTATCGTATAGCAATTCACATACATTAAAAAACTGTGTATCTTCTTCACAGCGTCAAAAAAGCATGAAGCTGCGAAAGAAGTGTTTGTGAAAATTCCTCAGGATTCTATAGCAGAAATCTATAATCAGTGGGAGGAACAAGGAATGGAAAGTCCACTTCCTGCTGAAGATGATAATGCGATCAGAGAACATTTGTGCATTAGAGCTTACTTGGTGAGATTATAAAGAAAATCAGAAATGTGTCTATCTTCGTGATGATTTTTCTGATTCACTCTCAGACTTTGAACTGTTTTTCCAGAAGTAGTGACTGACTTACTGTCTTATCTCCCTTGTGACTGTGGTACTGACTGATCCACAGAAGCATTGAAATCACAGTCTGGCCTCATCAGCATAAGCTTCTAATTCATGCTAACCGACCTAGAATTTCTCACATGGTAGAGAGTGTGTGTGATATCTAAAACTTAGTTTTCTTAAGATTCTTTGAATGCTTGTGTCAACTTTTAATACTTCTTTTGGAGGGGGCAATAACAGAAAGACAAGATACTCTATAAATTTGTTATACCTAAAATCACAACATACTCATTTAAAATTCATTCAACAGATAATGAAGTAATTACATCAGGCGAGGTTCTAAGCTGCATCTGTGGATAGCAGTCTGTCCTTGCCCTCTAGAAGCTAACGGGCTAGTCAGGAAGACAAGTAAACGTGTGTACATCATAGTGGTAACCGTCAAGATATGTATGACCAGAGGTGCCAGAAAACACAGTATATGTGTACCTTGCTGGTGTTTACCACTTGACAAAATATTTATTCACAATGATTTTTTAATGTGCAAAAAAGAAATACTGAACAGTTCTGTTTCTTAATGCTGCGAAATTATTTCTAAGAACTAATTTTAAAAACCGTATATAACATATGGGAAACTTGAGGGTGTTTCGTATTTTCTATTTTATTTTACATTTTAGGAAGCCAATGAAACCTTCAATGAGTGGTTTAAGCATATGAATTCAGCTCCACAGAAACCTACTTTGATACCTCAAGCGACCTTTACCGAGAAAGTGGCTCATGAACATAAAGAAAAGAAATATGAGGTAAGTTGAATATAGACAAGACCTATATATTGTATTTGAAAAATACAGGTCATATATTTATCTTTCAGATTTTTAAAAAAATTTTTGATTCCAGTATGTTGACATACATTGTTATATTAGTTGCAGGTGTACAACATAGTGATTCCACATTTCACACAACACCCAGTACTCATCATAAGTGCATTCCTTTTTTTTATTTATTAAAGATTTTATTTATTTATTCATGAGAGGCACAGAGAGAGAGAGAGAGAGAGGCAGAGACACAGGCAGAGGGAGAAGCAGGTTCCATGCAGGGAGCCCGATGTGGGACTTGATCCCGGGACTCCAGGATCACGCCCTGAGCCAAAGGCAGATGCTTAACCGCTGAGCCACCCAGGGATTCCCACCCCCCTTTTTTTTAAGATTTTATTTATTCATGAGAGACACAGAGAGAGAGATTGGCAGAGACACAGGGAGAGGGAGAGCAGGCTCCACGCAGGGAGCCCGACATGGGACTCGATCCTGGGTCTCCAGGATCACACCCCTGGCTGAAGGTGGCGCTAAACCGGTGGGCCACCTGGGCTGCCCAAGGATTTTTTTTTTTTTTTTAAGATTTATTTATTTTATTTGAGAGAGTAAGCAAGAGAATGAGTGTGAGCAGGAGGTGGATGGAAGGAGAGAATCTCAAGCAGATTCCCCTCAGTGCAGAGCCCATCGCTTTGCAGGGCTGCATCCTAACGACCCATGAGAACATGACCTGAGCCGAAACCAAGAGTTGGATGCCTGCCTGCCTGAGCCACCCAGATGCTCCTCTCTTCTAGGATTTTTATGGTTTCAGATCTTACATTTAGGTCTTTAGTCCATTTTATTTTTTAAGATTTTATTTATTTATTCATGAGAGACAGAGAGAGAGATAGAGACACAGGCAGAGGGAGAAGCAGGCTCCGTGCAGGAAGCCTGATGTGGGACTCGATCCTGGGAATCTGGGATCATGCCCCCAGCCAAAGGCAGGCAGGCACTCAACCGCTGAGCCACTTGGGTGTCCCTCTTTAATCCACTTTGAATGTTTGGTGTAAGAAAGTGGTCCAGTTACATTCTTTTGCATGTGGTTGTCCTGTTTTCCCAACACTGTTTTGTTAAAGAAACTGTCTTTTTTCCATTGGATGTTCTTTCCAGCTTTGTTGAAGATTAATTGACCATATAACTGTGGGTTAATCGGGTCATATATATAAAGATATAATTACTTCAGCAGTTGTAGTCTTACTATAACAGGTGATCTTTCTGTTAATGTTTTTTGAAAAAAAAGCCATCTATTTAGTTACTTTTCTGCAGGTTATTAACCAAACATGAAAAATACCTTCAGGTTACATTAATGTTCATTTACGAAGTTAACATTTAAGTGTTTCATTTAACTGCAATCTGTTGATACTTATTTTTGTATTTGACTAAAATCAACTCCATTTTTTTTTTAAGTTTTATTTGTTTAAATAATTTCTACATCCCTGTGGGGCTTGAACTCACAACCCTGAGATCAAGAGTTGCATGCTCCTCCAACAAGTCAGCTCTTTAGAATGATGTTCCATGTAGAATGATATTCCTTCTGTACTTTTACACATACATTATTTATTGGTTTTAGTCTGTTAATATGTCTGCCTTTTTTGTTTTACAGATGGATTATGTTATTTGGAAAGGGCATTTGGATGCCCTTACTGCCGATGTGAAGGAGAAAATGTACAATGTCTTGTTGTTTGTTGATGGAGGCTGGATGGTGGATGTTAGAGAGGTAAGCTCTGTACATTGTGTACAGCTAAAAAAAATCTTTTTTCAAAGGTTCTTCTGTGAATAGGGCTATCTATGGATGGATATATATACACACACATATATACACATACGTGTGTGTGTAGATATGTATGTATATATAAAACCTTTGTACTTTAAACATCTCATAATTTAAAGTTACCTTTTTTTCAACAACAAAAAGAAGCAGCCTTGGGCTTTTATTTAGGAAGAATTGGAAAGTGTTTGGATGTGTCCCCGTTATTTAACAAATAATAACAATGATTATTATACTATCTTGAACAAATAGAACACATTGAGCCAACGGTCCTTTGGCTCCTCATAAAGTGAAATGTTAAGGAAGACAGATTCTCAGTACGTGCTCTGAGTTTGAATTTCAGAAACTCTAATTCAGGTTCTTAGGAATTTCCTTTATAAAAAGTAGTTTTGCCCCAACCCTGCTTAGGAACCAAGAACAAAGGTCTATCTCAACTGATGACTTCCATATAGCGTTTCAGATATGTTTGTCCCTGGGGACCAATCATAACTTAAACTTAGATTGAAAATACTAACTAGAGAATAGAAATCTTAGACTCTTGAATAAACTGTTTTTTCAGATTTAAGATGTTCATTCAGGATACTAAAATGTAATTTTTTAAAATGCTGGACCTAAAAATTTAATTATATGTGTATTTAACTCAATTTAAGGATACAAAGATCAGTCTAGTAGCTGTGATCTCAACTCTGAGCTATCCACTTAAATGACCTGGAAGGTTTTTTAAAAATACTGGGTTCCACTCTCAGAGATTCTGTCCTAATTGATCTGAGGTAGAGCTGGGTTGTGTTGTTTTGTTTTGTTATATTGTAGTCTACTGGAGGGCTTAAATATGTATCCTGGGTTGAGATGAATAGAAAAAGTACTAGATGCCATTAAGAAAAGCACAGGTTAGTATTTTGTGATTTCAGGGAAAGAAGAGGTTGCTTTTATGTGAAAGAGGTCTAGACCGGATGTTTGGAAGGTGTAGCATTTGACTGATTTCTGAATAATGGGGTAGAAGCTGGATGAGCTGAGGGGAAAGGAAGGATAGTGCGGGTAACTCTTGTGTGAGCAGAAGACGCTGGGGCCTGATCCTCAGATGTAACAGAACCCAGCTTTGCCCCTGCAGACCTCATGATCTGTCCAGGGGAACTGGAAGCGCTGGATTCTTGGAGATACAAGTTGCAGTAGTATTTTGAGTAGAGAAAACCGTAGGAGCATTCTTGGTATCTTCTGCTGTTCTCCATAAGCTGATATATTCACTATTGTTATTTTTAAGATGCTACATTTTTCTAGCTCTTCCAGCTTCCCTTTCGGAACAGAAGCAAAAAACAATAGAGAATAAAAGTAGACTAGATTTGAACCCCTATTTACTACTATTCCTGATACAGTAATTGCCTTACAATTCTTCATAAAGTTCATAATAGAACACTTGAATTCATAGTTTTGAACATTCAGCAGGTTGCTTAAGCTAGATTTTTCTTTTCTGATCCTTGCTGGTATTCATGAAGATAACATTTTAGTGCTGCACAGTGCTAGTTTTAAGTATCATTTACATTTTGAAAAGACGTGAGTGCCTTATTTATACATAAATCTCTGTTCTAATCATTAACCTTAGTAGGTTAGATAATGAAAATCACAAAATAGTCTGGAGAATTGTAAAAATAGAGTTGGAATGGAAGCCAGTGAATGATACCATTGTGTTTTATCAAATATTTAAAAATCAATACTCAGACTCAGTCACTTCAAATCTAATCCAGAAGAGATTTCTTGAACAATCAAATGATAAATAATGATATTTTGAGTCCCCTCCCTTGAGTTTACCTAATACTCTTAGATATTCAGTAAAGTAGGGAATTACTCGAGGTTCCTGCTGGCACATGTAGCACTTGTATAAGAATTGGAGGGATCCCTGGGTGGTGCAGCGGTTTGGCGCCTGCCTTTGGCCCGGGGCACGATCCTGGAGACCCGGGATCGAATCCCACGTCAGGCTCCCTGCATGGAGCCTGCTTCTCCCTCTGCCTGTGTCTCTGCCTCTCTGTCTCTCTCTGTGTGACTATCATGAATAAATAAATAAAATCTTTATAAATAAATAAATAAATAAATAAATAAATAAATAAATAAATAAGAATTGGAGAATGGTGCCCCTTCTCTTACAGAGATCAGTTCTGTGCCAAGTGCCCATGACGTGTAGAGCGGAGCACAGGCTGGACCCCAGTGCCTCTCGCTCGCCAGGCCAGCCCCCCTGGGGCAAGGCACAGCTGCACAGAATAGTGGCACCACACGCCGTCTCTTGTAGCCACAGCTCGGGCTTTTACAGAGCAGTACCGCAGTCCCATTTGTGTTAGAGGCTGGCGGCACACAGGGTTGGCGGGGGCTTGGAGCAGCCAGCTTGTCCTTACCTGCCTTTCGCCACCTCGGCCTCCACCATGCTCTAGTTGAAGCCTCGTCTTCCCTGTCTTCCTTATACAGCTTGAGCATCTAGATCAGCTAGTAATCCTTTTAAATTGGACTAGATGTTCCTCTTCAACATAGAACCTTCGGATGACTCCTCATTACACTTTGAATATAATTCAGAGTTCTTTTCTTAACATACAAGATGGCACATACGCTGGACCTTGTCTGCCCCCTCCCCCCATCTTGTATCCTATTCCCCCCTCCCCACTGCACTTTAGCCTCTGGGCCTCTTTCCCCAAGATAGCTGTATGGATGGCTCAGTGTCCTCTCTCTTTAGAGACCCTCCCCCTCCCCCAACCACCCTGTATCACTTCACATTTCCCCCCATTGGATTTCCTCCTGGCAGTTACATAGAATGTATAATGTGTATTTATTTGCTCCATTAGGATGTAGACTTCATGAAGGCAGCAGCATTCTTTCCTTCACCTCTCTGACTTTGGTACTTAAGTTAATGCCTGGAACATAGGAGGCTTTCAGAAAATATTTGGTACATTTAGTGAATTACTGAGGTGAGTGCACTGTCTTCATATTATGGATACCTATAATGTCAGTGCAGCTCAACTCCTGCCGTCAGCACATACCAGGCCCTAATGGGAAGGATGTTTTAATTTTACATATCTACAGGATTTTTCAGAGCTTCTGTTCATTCTGATGACAAAAACAGCTTAGCTTGTGGAGAGCTATTTACTTCCTCTTTGCGGCAATTTGCCGGGCCCATGAGGCACGGTTCAGGATGCATCTGGTATAGGAATCCATTTTAGTTATCAGAAGAGGTTACCCGTGACACCCCCTTGATATTTGGCAGCAACAGGACCAAGAAGAAGCAGGTGCCAGAATGCATCCATGAGATGAGATGCCTGTACTAGCCCTGTGGGTACTTTCAGGTGAAGGCCCTAGGAGCCCGGGGCACTTTGCCCCTTTAGCACGGGGCGGGGGTGGGGGGTGGGCGGCGGAGGGTAAAGACTGCAGTGGAGCACAGATGAGTGAGGCAGAAGGAAGCAGTTCTCATTCCTAACAGGCTCCGGGGGGAAACAACTAATTTGAATTATGAATAAGCCCTTCGGTTTTAAATCCACCTCTAAAGGTAGTGAGTGCCTATTTGAGAAAAGAAATGAAAGTGCTTTCCCTTTTAAGGTTAAGAAAACACAAGGCATGCGTTTTAATATTTACATCTCAAAACAAGACTAAATGATTGATAGTACTATTTCCCTACGTGTGGAAGCCCGACTTAGGTCAGCCTAATTAGTGCAGTCACTTGCTGGTGGAGAATTACCACGTTACATTTGGCTGCTTCACGCCTTTGAAAAATGCTTTAGCCACCTAATATTGCAGACTGTCACATGAAGATACTTTCACTGATTAATATAAATTGTCATAACAAAAAAAAAACTTCTAAACTTACAAGGTACTGCTTTACAAAAAAACTAATTAGATATTTTATTAGGCTTTTCTAAAGACCAGATATTTAGCTTGTCTTGTTTTCTGTTTTGTCGTATGCTATGAAATCTCTGAATTTCCTCCCTATTTTTAAGATTATTTCATAACTTCTAAGGTTGGGTCCTTTTTTTTATTATTTTAATGATTTTAATTTTCACATCTGTTGCAAGAAAATATATCGGGTACGTTCCTGTACTCTTAGCGCCCATGTAAGTTTTTAGAGAGGCCCATGTGTATATACTTAGAAAGGCTAATTGTTTTCTCCACATTAAGTTTTCCTCATATATCTGTTAGTTCTGTCTCATTAATTGTATTATTCAGATTTATAGGTTCTTTTAGCTTTTCCATTTTTGAAAAGTTCTACAAACGAATGATAAATTCACATTGCTTAAAAACAAAGTTTGCAGTGATTGTTTCTCCATGTGCCTCTCCCCCCCGTCCCAACCCTTCTCCCCAGCATCAATCAGCACCATCAGTTTGCTGTGCCCTCTCAGATGTATTTCTGTCTGTACACATCCAGGGGAACAGTGCTGCTTTTCTGTTCCCAGTTCTGTTCCAGTGGTATTTAGTCTCTAATTCTTTGTGCTTTAAGCATGTTTTTATTCAGGACATAAATAAGGACATAAATAAGAAATACAAGTTCAGAGCATTTTGTTTTCATTGTCAGACCTGGTACTCCTCTGTGGTATATTTTGTTTACCTTCATGCTGTTCTACAAGAAATCCATGACTCTAGCTATCATGATTAAAATCCTACCTTGTTTTATTTTTAATGGACATCATAAGCTTTAGAGAAAACTCATTAGCTTCTACCTGTTGCATTTTGGTTTTGATTCAGTACTTGATTTTTTTTTTTATAACAGTAGTTATAGTGACAACTTGATGTCTGACTCTAGGATGCTGAAGAAGACCATGAAAGGACACATCAGATGGTTTCATTGAGAAAGCTTTGTCTGCCAATGTTGTGTTTTCTGCTTCATACTATACTGCACAGTACCGGTCAGTATCAGGAATGCTTGCAGTTAGCAGATATGGTATCCTCTGAGCGCCACAAACTGTATTTGGTAAGTTCTAGAGCATTTGCTGTTTTAAATTTTAGTGATTTGATAAGCTCTGTGATAATATTTGATTTTGTGAGATGTGTTTACATTTTTTAGGTGTTCTTAGATTTTCTCAAAGCAACGGTCCATTTCTAATGTTTGCTCTCTTTTTTTGAAAATGTGTACATATTTGTAAACACTTAGAAGTAAATAGACTGGCTCAGAGAAATAGCTTTGAAGTTCTTGGACCATGCTAATAACATTCTGGCCTTCGGCTACATAAATCTTAGATCTCTTCTTATATTAAGCTAATCAGGTTAAGTGACTCTAAATTCATAGTCTCTCTTGTTCTAATTCTTAACTTTTTTTTTCTTTTCTTAAAATCAGGTATTTTCTAAGGAAGAACTAAGGAAATTGTTGCAGAAGTTAAGGGATTCCTCTCTAATGCTCCTAGACCAGGGACTTGATCCATTAGGATATGAAATTCAGTCATAATCCGTCCACTCTGCAATCTCACTAATTTCTATGATAAATGGAGTTTCTTGTAAAATATACATATTTGTAACTACTGGGTTTTTTCTTTTGCACTGTCATGGGAAAAATAAAAATTTAGACATTTGAATTTTGTATTTTTCAAAATATTATGGTGATACTTAGAAATTTTAATGTATTATATCAGTATTTCCCTGTTTATTAATAAAATTGTGTTAAAAATATAATTTTTTTTGTTCTGGTAAGTCCCAGGATTGTCTCTTATGTAATAAGAAATTAGATTTCCTGTTACTGTACTTTTCTCCTGTGATCATAAGTACTCTGATATCTTAAAATTATAAAGATGGAAAGTAGATTGATTTCTAAGCCAGGTAGGTAATTTCTTATAAAATTTAGTATTTTAAAAAAATACTATAGTTAAAATGGAGCAAGACTTTTGTCTAATATTATGTTACTGTTTTATTTTGAAAACATTTGTCTTTTATTAACTCATTCAGCAAACTGGCTACTAAAGTAAGTTGGATCTTGTGCAGACTTACAGTGTCTGGTATACAGTAAGCACGGAATAAATTGGGAAATACAAAATGAGTGGAATCTAGTTCAGCTCTTTTAGTAGGGGAAATACAAGAAATACATTTTTTTTAATGCTGTTAAAAAATGCAAGTAATTTGTGCAAGAAGAAACTATTTCCAGGTAAGAGGTCTCTGAGGAAGTAACAGTAGAGCTGCTGTTTTAGTAGTGCACTGCATTCGCAAGGGCAAAGATAAAGTACAAGAAGAGTGAGGCACCGCATATTGGGAAATCAGTACGAGTGAGGCCCAGAAATGGAAATGCATGTTAATGAATCAGTAAGAATTTTTTTCTTTTTTTCTTTCTTTTTTTTTTTTAAGATTTATTTATTAATGAGAGACGGAGATAGAGAGGCAGAGACACAGGCAGAGGGAGAAGCAGGCTCCATGCAGGGAGTCTGACACGGGACTTGATCCCGGATCTCCAGAATCACGCCCTGGGCTGAAGGCGGCGCCAAACCGCTGAGCCACCCGGGCTGCCCTTTTCTTTTCTTTCTTTCTTTTTAGAGACCAAGAGGTAACATGCACGAATGTGGGGGTTGGGGTGAGGATGGGAGAGACAGAATCTTTTTTTTTTTTTTTTTTTTTTTTGAGACCGAGAATCTTAAGCAGACTCCACGCCTAGTGAGGAGCTCAACACACCCTGAAATCATGACCTGAGCTGAAAATAAGAGTTGGACGCTTAACTGTCTGAGCCACCCAGGCACCCCATACCTGAGCAACTGACATATATTGCTGGGGGAATATAAAATGGTACCATTTTGGGGAAAAGTTCTGATTTTCTTAAATCAATCCTTTTACTTTTTTTATTTTTAAATTTTTATTTATTTATGAGAGACGGGTTGGGGGGGGGCACAGAGACACAGGCAGAGGGAGAAGCAGGGTCCATACAGGGAGCCTGACATGGCACTCGATCCTGGGTCCCCAGGATCAGGCTCTGGGCTGAAGGCAGTGTTAAACTGTTGAGCCACCTGGGCTACCCATCACCAATCCTTTTAACCTAGAAATTTCACTCCTATATTTATTCAAGAGAAATGAAAATAAGTCCCACAAAAATACCTGTGCAAATATATTCATAGCAGCATTATTTATAATGGCCCCAAACTGGAAAAGACCCAAATGACCATCAATAGAATAACTAAATAAGCTGTTATGTTCATATGAAACAGTACTCAGCAATATAAAAAAAGAACTGCTCTACTCACCAAAAGAACCTAAACACCAGACGTATACACTATGATCCACTTATATGAAGTTCTAGTACAGTTAAAACCATGAAGAGGGATCCCTGGGTGGCGCAGCGGTTTAGTGCCTGCCTTTGGCCCAGGGCGCGATCCTGGAGACCCGGGATCGAATCCCACGTCGGGCTCCCGGTGTATGGAGCCTGCTTCTCCCTCTGCCTATGTCTCTGCCTCTCTCTCTCTCTCTCTCTCTGTGACTATCATAAATAAATTAAAAAAAAAAACATGAAGAAAAATTAAAACAGTGGTTTCCTCTTAGGGGTGAGAAGGTGGGGATTTTCTAGGGCATTTTGTGAGGTGATGGAAATGTACTGTATCTTAGGGGTGTGTGTTAACGTGGGTGCATCTGTTTATCAAAAAAATGTAGTTTAGATTACTGCATTTAAGTGAATGTAAATTTACTTTTGAAAGATCAAATGGAGGGGTAAGAAGTAGGTACACATGAAAATGGCAGCAGGTGAAACCACGTGATGGGTATTTTAACTTTGCACAAGTTTGGGATTTTCCATAATATAAATGAGGGAAAATGGGCCGGGAGCCAGAAAGATTTGGGTTGGAATCTTACTCATCCCTCTAGCTGCAAGGCAACAGCCACAAACCTCTGTTTTCAACGTCTGTAAATAAGAAGAAGGATTATAATCCCATTTTAGGACAAGTAAGGATTAGGACCCCTATGCTTTGTGAAGGAGGGAGAGAAAACTGCTTAACCAATTCAATCAGTCTGGAGAGTGGCAGGTTCCTGAACAGTAGAAAACTGGACTAATGGAGCACCTGGGTGACTTAGTTAAATGTGTGCCTTTGGCTCAGGTCATGATTGCAGGGTCTTGGATTGAGTGCTGCTGAGCAGGGAGCCTGCTTCTCCCTCTGCCTGCCACTCCTCCTGCTTGTGTTCACATGCTCTGTCAAATAACAAAATCAAAGAAAGAAAGGGAGGGAGGGAGGAAGGAAAAAGAAAGAAAAAGGAAGGGAGGAAGGGAGGGAAGGAGAGAGGGAAGGAAGGAGGGAAGGGAGGGAGGGAGGGAGGGAGGAAGGAAGGAAGGAGAACTGGATTAATGATGGCAAAGATGGGGTTAGGCTCAGTAACCCTAACCCAATAGGCATTTGAAATCCACTAGATACTGTTCTATTTCAATCCAAATATCAGGTTTCATATCAATTATTTTCAAATACTGCAAGATACATAGATGAATGATAAAAAACAGGTTATCATTCCCGCTAGGATTATCAGTCCAAATCTATAACCACAAGAAGACAATGAATGGAGTGGACTAAATGAAGACAGGGTCCCACGGCTCTTAATTAGGGAGCAGGTGAGGGTGAACATTGTAAATCACTGATTAGAGGGTTCTGTCGGCCCAAACCAAAAGGGAGGATGGCAATATAAACGGGCGGTGGTAAGGGCACCCAGTAGGGTAAGAATCCATAGAATTTGGTGGCAGGATAGGAAAAAGTTCTCAGGAAAACCGAGTTAGGAAAACTAGTCCTTAGACTTTGACTAATTAACTTCTCATTCTCAAATCTTAAAGGATTCATCTCCTTGGGGAGCTCCTTGACCACCTCCTCCTCCCCAGGTTTAGATCTGATGGTCTTTTTATATTTTCGCACAACCCTATTTTGTTACTTCAAAAATACTTGTTACAGTTCACTACTGTTCACTACCAGTTCTCATTAAGTTCTATGAGAGAGGGTTGGTCTGTTTTTTCCCTCCACTATCTTCCAGATGCCAAGTTTAGTGCCTGGGAAAAAATAATACATGCTCAATATTTGAATAATTCTTACAAAAAAAAGGAAATTAAAACGACTTAGGAATTAAAGACAGAATATTACACTATCCTGAGGACTGTTGATAAAGCTATTCTCAGAGGGGACACTCACAGCCTAAGTTCTTTTATTAAATTTATTTTCTCAGAGATATTATGTATTTTAGAGCAAGCATGCCCCAGTGAGCAGGGAGTGAGAAGCAGAGAGGGAGGGAGAGGGAAAGGGAGACAACCTCCAGTGGACTCTGTCACTGGGCACAGAGCCCCAGCCTAGGGACTCCATCCTGCCACCGAGATCATGACCTGAGCTGACACCAAGAGTTGGGCTCAACCCAATGAGCCACTTACGCACCCCTAAGTCCTTTTATTTTTAAATAAAGGACTGAACATTCTATTCAAGAAATGAAAGTAACTTGAATCACAATCACTAGAAGTAACCTTTGGAAAAAGGCCAATAAAATAGACAAATCAAGAGACAAGACCCAATTTTCAGAATGTGATAGGACAACAGATAAATTTAAAATGTGATTATTCTATACAACTCTAGCCAAGTGTATTAAGGCATTGCAGTTAAATGGGCATTTTAAAATCTTTTTTTAAAAAAGATTTTATTTATTCATGACAGGCACACAAACACAGAGGTAGAGACCCAGGCACAGGGAGAAGCAGGGTCCCTGCGGGGAGCCCGACGCAGGACTCCATCCCCCGACCCGAGGGTCACTCCCTGGGCCCGAGGCAGACGCTCCACCGCGGAGCTCCCCAGGCGCCCCCTAAAGGGCATTTTTCAGCGATGAAAAGGCCCAACATGGATTCAAAACCAAGAAAATCCGACTAGTGTACTAACCATGGGGATAGAGGGTTCATCACACTGCCCAAAATAGGTTTTCAAAATAAATCTTTGCAAATACGCTTCCCGCCTCTGCGGCCAGGGCTCCTTTGCTCCGCACGCACGTAACCACCCCGGCCCGCGGCCCGCGCCCCGGAGGAGCCCCGGACCCCGGAGCAGGTCCGCCGACCCGGGAGCAGGCCCGGACCCGGGAGGAGCCCCGGACCCGGGAGGAGCCTTGGACCCGGGAGGAGCCCCGGACCCCGGAGCAGGTCCGCCCACCCGGGAGCAGGCCCGGACCCGGGAGGAGGCCCGGACCCGGGAGGAGCCCCGGACCCGGAGCAGGTCCGCCGACCCGGGAGCAGGCCCCGTCCCCAGAGGCGCCCGGGACCCGGGAGGATCCGCCCCGCCCCGCCCCGCCCCGGGAGGAACCCCGCGCCCCGCCCGCCCCGCCCCGGGAGCCGCCGGCGGCCGAGCACGGAGCCCGCGGCGCACGGACGCTCGGGGCGCGCACGCAGAGCCCGGGCCCCGCGCCCACGCGCCTGCGCAGGTCCCCCCCCCCCCCGGGGGCGGCGAGCCGGGGGGCCGGGCTAGGGGCGGGCGCTGACGTGCCGCGGCGCCGCGGGGCGCTGGGGGGCGGGGCCGGTGCCGCCGAGGCTGCGCTCGCCCGGGGCGCGGGGCGCGGGGCGCGCGGACTCTCCGGGGCGGCGCGGGGCGGCGCGGGGCGGCGGGAGGGGTCGCGGCGGCGGCGGCGGCGGGACGCGGGCCGGACCCGGGGCTGCAGGGCCGCGGCGGGCGGGGCCATGGCGTGGCTTGCGGACCGCATGCGGGGCCACGGGCGCATCGCCGCTGGGCTCCTGCTCAACCTGCTGGTGTCCATTTGCATCGTGTTCCTCAACAAATGGATCTACGTGCACCACGGCTTCCCCAACATGAGCCTGACGCTGGTGCACTTCGTGGTCACCTGGCTGGGCCTGTACGTCTGCCAGAAGCTGGACGTCTTCGCCCCCAAAAGTCTGCCGCCCTCCAAGCTCGTCCTGCTGGCGCTCAGCTTCTGCGGCTTCGTGGTCTTCACCAACCTGTCTCTGCAGAACAACACCGTAGGCACGTACCAGCTGGCCAAGGCCATGACCACGCCGGTCATCCTAGTCATCCAGAGCCTCTGCTACCACAAAACCTTCTCTGCCAAAGTGCAGCTCACGCTGGTGAGTAGCTCCAGCCCCGCACGGCGCCCCCTGCCGGCCCAGCGCGGCCCGGCGGCCTCCCCGGGGGCTTGCAGCCGCGAGCCGCCCCCCCCCCCCCCACCGCCCGGAAGGTTGCTGCCGGGAGCCTCCCCGGGGGCTTGCAGCCGCGAGCCGCCCCCCCCCCCGCCCCGGGAGCTTGCAGCCGGGAGCCCCCCTCCCCGGGAGCTTGCAGCCTCGAGGCCCGCGCCCCGCTCTTGCCCGTCGTCTCCAGGTCCCCAAGGGCGTCATCGCCCGTGACCACGTTTTAACTTGGGACTTATTGGGGGGCGAGGTGGAAACCCGCCCTCCCGGCCCTCCTGTCGGGCTCGGCCCCGGAGGGAGCGCCTGCGTGAGCTTTAGCATCTCCGGTTTGCCGGAGACCCTAAGTGCCGCCGGTAAGAAGAGAAGGCTGCGTCGCGTTCCGCAGTTCAGCGGCTCGGAAGAGCTGCAGAAAACCCGAAAACCGGCCCTCCTTTGGCCCGGGGGAATTGCACTCCTGTAGGGTCCTCGGTGACGGTTCAGCGTGAAATCACTTCTCCGAAGGGATCTGCAGCCACATACTGTAGGGGTCTTCTCCTGCCTTTCAGTAAAGGGAGGTGATCATTTTAGCACCCCAGAACTTAAGAGTAGTTAAGATTTGCAGCACGTAAGTTCTTCATGCTTCTGTTACACGTTTCATGCCTGTAGGTTTATTTAGAAGAGGCTGTGCTTGCAGGGCCTATGCATTTGTTGCCAATTGCAATGCCCTGGCTCAGTATTTTACCCAGAATTTTAAATAAAATTAGACATGAACATAGAGAATTAACGTATTTTTACTTTAAGGAGATTGATTTAACAGTGTCTTTCAAATGGGGAGGGGACACCCCATTTATAGAGGTTCATATTTCCCAGTGATGTTTTTATGATTGACCTTGTAAGACAATATGAAAGGAATGCTAAATTTATGTTTCATGAATTGAATCTGAACAACATTTGCCTCTTTTTCTTTACAGATTCCTATAACCTTAGGTGTAATCCTAAATTCTTATTACGATGTGAAGTTTAATTTCCTTGGAATGGTGTTTGCTGCTCTTGGTGTTTTAGTTACATCCCTTTATCAAGTGGTTGGTAATTTCTTTTTTTTTTTTTCTCTCTCTCTCTCTCTCTATGTGCCTTTTTAGCAGATTTCATAAATTTTGAAGCTGTGTCCCAAGGTTTAGAAAATACAGTATAGAGACAATAGACTGTTGGGAAGAAAGCGTAATTGCGTAAATTGTCTGACTCAAGGTGCAGAGAAGAAAGGAGACAGAGAAACGTGGGTGTGTGATGCTCACCAAATACCTCCCTACCTGTTGTAAGTGTAAAATGCCCATGCTTCCCAGTCTGAGTTTGGAGTAATGCTATATTATTATTATCTGGGAAATCTTTACAGAATGAGTTCTAAGACTTTGTACTTGAGCCCGAGATCATTGGTTAAATTTATGATTTACTCTTTAACTATAAGATGGCTGTGAAGGAGCGAGTGCATTTCCAAAATTTGAACGCGCAAAGGAGAATTTCAGATTTATAAACCTTTGCCTCAGAAAATACGCTGCTATTACAACTTCTGTGTCAGCTTCCAGTGATTTCTCTCTACACATATTGTACAGCGATGGGTATTTCACTTCTTGCGCTGTAGTAGCACAGTGCCTTGCCGATTGCAAGCACTCATTAAAAATTTGTGCATGGATCCACTTACCTCATTACCATAAAATCTCTACGAGTATGGTTTTTTTGTTTCTTACAGAGTGGGAAAAAATAACTCGGTGTAGGGTGCAGTGAGACAGTATTTTCTCTATACTGAAAACCTTGGACTGGAAATTCTGGGTGTGCCTGCTTGGGAAGTCAGCCAAAATGTGTAACCAATTTTCCTTTTTTCACAAATATCTAGCTTATAAACTAAGGGTTTCTTGTTATGAATGTTATGAGTTTAATAATACAGCCTTAGCATCTGAAACTTTCTCTAGTACTGATCACTTCAGAAACATTGTTATGTAGGGACAGCTGGGTGGCTCAGTGGTTCAGCATCTGCCTTCGGCTCAGGGCATGATCCCGGGGTCCTGCATGGGGCCCCCTTCAGGGAGCCTGCTTCTCCCTCTGCCTGTGTCTCTGCCTCTCTCTGTGTCTCTCATGAATAGATAAATAAAATCTAAAAAAAAGAAAAAAGAAAAAAAAGAAAAGAAACATTGTTATGTAAACATTCTGGGGTTGAGTACATTTTTAAGTGTCAAGAAGCAGCGTAAATAAGAGACCGGTGTCATGAAAGGTCGGAGCACCCACTCAGTGCTGTCATTTGGCTCCAAGAGATTCTCTTGAAGAAAATCTCTTCATTACTGCAGAGAGTAATCAGAGGAAGCTCAGCTTTGTGCTTTAAGGTTGTACTTAGGTGTATTTCAGTGGGTTTAGATTTTCTTACTAGATATAGTAAGTGAACATTCCTAGTTGTCTTTTTTGCTAAACAGACTTTTTTTGTTTGGCCCAGTAGGGATTAAATGTTGATTAAGACTAGCAAAAAGTTTTATCAGAACATCAGAATTTCTTGTGTCCCTTCCACATAATTTCATTTCAGAGTATTCACGGTCCTTGCCAATATGAGCATTTTTGTTCCCACAAGTCTCAAAATTGCTATACATTAGAATCAAAGGATTCTGTATCCCTCAGGTTCCTATTCGAAGCAGGATTGGCCAAAGAATGATTGTGGACAAACTGATAGGCAGTTTTCTATTATTAGTAAACAATAAAAGTACTGTTAAGGAATAGGTATAGTCCCCCAAAAGTTCATTTTTAAAAAGTTGTATTTTCCCATTGTATCCAGGTGTAATTTCTCAGTTACTTCTCATACTGCTAGGGCATTAGAAAGAGTTAAAAGATGGGTGAGCCAGTATTAGGTGTTTAATTGTAGAAGGTCGGTTGACTCAGTTATTCATTCATTCATTCATTCATTCATTCAGCAGACATTTCTTCCGCTTGGTGCTCGGCCTTGAAGATATGAAGATGGAAACCAGTTACAATCCAGCTTTGTAGAAACACACGAAGATGCTGAGCACAAGCAGTATAGCTCAGGGGATGAGGAAGGTTTGAGGAACACCGGAGAGCGGCGGTTCCGTAGGGGGGGTGGAGGGTAAGACTCTGTGGAAAAGTCTGTTTTAATGGAAGGGCCCACAGGAATTTGCTGTGCGGAGAAATACAGCAGAGGCCTGTGTGCAGGGATGTGAGAAAGCACAGGGCGTTTGGGGAGAACTTGATTTATCTGGTGAGATCTAGTTGCTTCGTGGCGGCCGAGGCTTGGAGAGGGTGAGACCTGGTGGCGCAGTCCTGATCATGCCAAGGACTGGGCTCCTCATTGTGCAGGCCCAGGAGAGGGCTGGGGACGGGATAGGCCCCAGATGAACCCGTGTAGGGAGGGGTGAGTGAGACCTGGGGAAGGGTGGAGGGGGAGCACCTGGGAGGCACTGAGGTAGGAGACGGCGTCGGGCCAGGAGCGCGCAGCCTGGGGCGGGGTGTGTGTGTGTTCAGGTAGGAGTACTGGGGTCTAGCTCAGCAGGGAGCCCACTGCTCCTGCTCCCCCTGCTCCTGCGCGCTCTCAAGTAGATAAAAAAACAAAAAAACAAAAACAAAAAACAGAGCCCAGAAATCTTTCAGAGAAGGAATTAGTGGGATGGGCCAAACGTGGAGGGAGGAAAGTTGGGGGGGGCCGGTCCTTTGGGGAGCTGGTGCCTCGTTATGGGAGCAACACTGCCGGAGCGAATTTGGGGGAGTGAGAACTGAGTCGGGTTTGAACAGTCCCTGGAGAAGTTTGGGATGAAGGTGCCCGGACGGCAGGTGGGTGCCCCAGGCATCAGCTGGGCACCCCAGATGGTGGGTGGGCGCCCCGGGTGGCGGGGGGGTGGGGGGGGGTGGGGGGGGGCATGACGTCAGTCACGGAGCTAAAAGAAAAAAAAGGCCAGGCGTCGACCTTGGAAACAGTAAGCCAGGGTCGGTGATGGGGCACCTCCTGCCCGAGCCCCTGCAGAGCCGGGGGGCAGCCGCTGCTCCCGCACCAGCCCCCTTCCAGGCGGTTCCCCGTGGGAGATGCGCAGCTGCGGGGGGGCGGGGGGGGGGGCAGCCTGGGGCGCCCCCCCACCCCGTCCCTGTCCGTGGCGGGGGCACCTAGTTACCCGCCCTGCTGCCGCCCCATCCTGCTCAGCTGCCCCGCCCAGCTCTTCAAAGCCACCTTTCTGGTCAAATTTGAAGAACATGTTGAGAACTGATGGGACTTGAGGTTTGGCGGTGTTCATGAATAGTCTTTTTAAGTTTTTAATTGGTTTTTTAAAAAAAGATTTTATTTATTTATAAATGAGAGACAGAGAGAGAGAGGCAGAGACCCAGGCAGAGGGAGAAGCAGGCTCCATGCAGGGAGCCCGATGTGGGACTCGATCCGTGCCATGGGGTCACACCCTCCAAGGCAGGCGCCCAATCGCTGAGCCACCCAGGTGTCCGCCTTTTTTTTAATTTTTAAAAAAGATTTTATTTGTTTATTTTAGAGAGAGAAAGAGCATGAGCGGGGCGGGATGGGAGGGGGGTGAGACGAGGAGGGGGCAAGCAGGCTGGGGGGTGGGGAGCGCTGGACCTGGGCTCGATCCCACCACCCGGAGATCCTGACCTGAGCCGAGATCAAGGGTTGGGTGCTTAACAGGCTGAGCTACCCAGGCGCCCTCTGAATGATTTGTGGTTATCAGATTTCTTCGAGTGTGTTGGGGGAGGATTATCCACGGAAAAATGACTCATGAAGAAGAAAATGCCTCTGCCATCCATCGGGTTTTCCAAGGTGAATGAAAGGCCTCACGCTGGTCTGGCCGCCGTGGGCAGCCTCCTGGGATAGCTGAGGCTCCCCCCCCACTTAGTCGGCCCTGCCCACCCTGTACCTTCTGTTTTTTGGAGGGGGGGCAGTTTTAGAAAGAAATGAAATCTGGCCCGCATCTCTGCTCCTGCTCACCACCTAAATTCCCATCCCCATCCCCTTTGCCCGAGATCCCAGGTACCTGTGGGCCCAGGTGTGAATGCACTGACTGGCCCCATTTCCTACGGTCAGCAAGGAGCAGAGGTGGTGGTGGTTTTCTCTTTCTTTATAACTGAGAGGAAAATAGATGGTCATACATTGAGTTTATAAAGCTCCTTTCATCCAAGGTGCTTAAAGGACATTCATATATATTATTGATCTTTTTTAAAAAATTGATCTCTAGAGTCTTGTAGAATAATTAGGCCTGTCCTCTTCTGCCAACCCTGCCCCACATTTCCCACCCTTGTGACTAGGGTCATATCTTTTGTTTACCCCTGATGCAATTTTTTTTTTCCTACCTAACTTGTCTTGTTTCCTTGTTTTCAGTGGGTAGGAGCCAAACAGCATGAATTGCAAGTGAACTCGATGCAGCTGCTGTACTACCAGGCCCCCATGTCCTCCGCCATGCTGCTGGTCGTCGTGCCCTTCTTTGAGCCGTTGTTGGGAGAAGGAGGGATATTTGGGCCCTGGTCAGCTTCTGCCTTGGTAAGTCCTCGTTGCTTTGCGGTCTAAGAAACAAGAGAGTCGGGGCCCCCAGGGAGGCTCCGTGGGTGAAGCGTCGGCCTTGGGCTCAGGTCATGATCCCAGGGTCCTGGGATCGGGCCCGGTGTCGGGCTCCCTGCTCAGCGAGGAGCCTGCCCCTCCTCCTGCTTGTGCTCTGTCTCTCTTTCTCTCTCTCTCTCAAATAAATAAATAAATAAGCGTCTTAAAAAAATTATCTTTAGAAAAATAAAAAGAGAATCATCCCTCCACTCTTGGTGCAATTTTTAGTTTTCAGAGCACGATCTCAGATCCAGTCTCACATTTAATCTTCATAATTACCCTTTAAGGGAGGCAAGCTATGGATTGTTTTTTAGATGAAGAGACTGAGGCACAGCGTGTGTGTGTGTGTGTGTGTGTGTGTGCGTGCACGCGATTTTATATACGTGGAATCATATATATACTGTTTTCATCACGGGTCCCCCGCCCCCCCACACACACATTCAACATTTCATTCCCCTGTCTCTGCCCCTGGAGGTAAGTCATTCTAGTGTGTGTTCTTGTGTTTTTTTTTTTTCTCCGTGCTATCCGTATCCACATGAACCATGCACGCACATACACGTGTATATATGTAAATTAAACATTTGTTTCTTCGACAAAAGTGGGATCAGAGCATACATAATTTTCTGCATCTTGCTTTTCTCGCTTAAAATCTCATGAAAAAAAAATCTCATGAAAATCTCACCGACACCTTCTGTTCGGTGTCCGTGTAATAGATCTGGTTCTCGACCCCTGTGAACAGTGTTGCAGTAAACATCCTAATGCGGATGCCCTCCGGAGCTGTACTTTTCTTTCCTTTCGAATGGAGTCCTGAGCATAGAATTGCCAGATCAAAGGGAAGTGTACTTTGGGGACTTTTTAAGTTACAAAGTATAATCCGCCTACTTAGGGAAGGAATTTCTGCTTCCCACAACTTTAGCCTTTGGAACACAGTCCATAGAAGAGGCCTGTTTCTTGGTGGTGTCAGTTTTTCAGACTTACATAATTCTTACTCCATTCCAAGAACGACTCCAACACTTTGCCAGTGTTGACTTTAATTTAATCCTCATAACGACTTTATTAGGTGGATACCATTATTATCTTTATATTTAATAGGATCCAGGAGGAGGAGACTGAGGGACAGAATTAAGACCCCAGAGCCAGGGAGCAGAGCCAGAGCACGAGTCCAGGCCTGCTGCCTCCAAAACCCCTAGATTCTGAAGTTCTCTGTGGTGCCGCCTCTGAGCCAAATGCTGGCCGCTTCAGATTCAGCTACTGGGGTATATAACTTTTTTTCCACAGTAGAAACCACTTGACTGACTCTCATAATATTTCCTCTTAATGTTACAAAAGTTCTAGCTGTCTTGTTTACTCAGTCTTCAAACGCTTTAGCTTATTAGATGCTTTACACTAGGAGAGAGCTTTATGCGATAAATTCAAAAAAGAGAAAAGCACCAGGAAGGCCCCCCCAAAAATTCAGAGGAACTAAGAACATTGCAGTCTGAGGCCAGTGAATAAGAAAAAGTCACCTTTGTTCCTTAATGTCCCTAGAGGGCATCATGCCTCAAAGTAGAGCATGTAATTGGGTTTCAGTGCCGAGTCGTCAAGAAGTACGCGAGTAGCATTCTAACAATTCAATAAAATTAACAATGGTATATTTGTAGAAATCAGTTTTTTAAGTCTTTTTTTAAGAGGTTTTATTTATCCATGAGAGACACAGAGAGAGGCAGAGACACAGGCAGAGGGAGAAGCGGGCTCCCTGCAGGGAACCCGCTGTGGGACCCGATCCGAGGACCCCAGGATCACACCCTGAGCTGAAGGCAGCTGCTCAGCTGCTGAGCCCCCCAGGTGCCCCTAGTTTTTTACGTCTTTAATGAACAAAGGTATGTTAGTTGAAAATATAAAGGACCTCACTGTTGTAAAACAAACAAGGTATTACTGTTTTTACCTAAGTGGGACACAAATCAGCTCCTTTAGCCCTCCTCTGACTTCGATAATCTAAAAGCTGTGATAAAACCTTCCAGACAGAATCTTCAAATGTGATACATTTTCTTTAATTCTTTAGAATTTAATTTTTTTTCTTATTTTTTTAAAGACTAATGTATTTCTTTTTTTTTTAATTTTTTTTATTTATTTATGATAGTCACAGAGAGAGGCAGAGACATAGGCAGAGGGAGAAGCAGGCTCCATGCACCGGGAGCCCGATGTGGGATTCGATCCCGGGTCTCCAGGATCGCGCCCTGAGCCAAAGGCAGGCGCCAAACCGCTGCGCCACCCAGGGATCCCAAATTTTTTTCTTTTTAAAGAAAAATATTTATTTGAGAGAGAGAGTGAGTGAGCAGAGGGAGGGGCAGAGGGAGAGGGAGCAGCAGACCCCCACTTCGCTGACTGAGCCACCCAGGTGCCCCTGTAATTTAAATTTCTTAATAATTCAAATCATAACTGATATTTTATCTAAATTCTCTTACTTAGAAGTAGGAAATGACTTTATAAATTTTTAAGTAAAACAGCAGGGAAGGTTTTTACAGAGTGCGCTTGCAGTGGACCAGCCACTTTGTCCTCCATCCTCAGCCAAGTCGGTTTCCCCGTGACCCATGCACACGCCATGTGCTTTCCTGCCTCCATGGTTAGGCTCCTACTGTTTCCTTTCCTGACAACCCCACTCCTCCTTCTCTCTTTAACCTGTGCATACATCGAAGATCCAAACATTCCCTAACCCGAGCCCCAAATAACACTTCCTGCCTAGAGATTGATAAAAAAAAAAAAAAAACCTGTTGTGTGCTTGCCTGTTCTCAAGGCAGTGCTCAAGACTTGTATGCAATTCCTGACCTCACTCTGGCTCACGTGGTTAAGAGGTACTCTATCAGAGTGGGTTACGATCAGGGACTCTAGAATTAGGCTACCCTGTGCTTAAATCTCAGCCGTACCCCTTACAGCTGTGTGATCTAAGGCAAATTGCTTTTTGTCTCTGCTCATCTGTTAAAAAAAAAAAAAAAAAAAAAAGATAATATTTTACTACCTCATGGGTGTTTGTGAGAATTAAATAAGTTAATGTACATAAAACATTTCAGACAGTTCTTGGCATGTAATAAGTACTATGTACGTGCAAGCTGTGGTTATCATGATTTTTAGTATGTCCTCAAGTGGTTTTGAAGCTCTTTGAGGACAGGATTCCACTCTGTTCCTCCAAAGGTGTGGCCTAGCTTTATGCCCAATGATGTAATTTAAGTAAGAATAAATATGAGCAATTCATAGAAAAACATCTGGAAGGAATTGTGCAACGGTATTAACGGCGATGGGTGATTAGGATTTTAAAGAGTCCTTATATTCTTTTTGCTTATTACCTTTATTTTCTGATCTGTCTTTATGGACTATGCATTACTTTTATAATTAGAAAATTATCACAAAATAATTTTTCTTCAGATAGATAAGAAAAATGAACCTGAAAATTCACAGTCTCTGATACCAGGATATTATTGGAGAATATTCCATTGCATTTTGTAGACAAAATGACATTCCTGAATACTATTCATTCTGTTCTTTTACCCTCAATTCCTGCTGTCCCCCAAATTGAAACTTTGAAACTCTTGTTCTTAAGCGTTGTTATTTAAGTTTTTAGGAATGCCTAAGGAAATGTATTTTTACTTGATGACCATACTGATCGCAACTGCTTCACATTAATGATTCTTTGGGTTTGTTCGTAGCTTATGGTGCTGCTCTCTGGAGTGATAGCTTTCATGGTGAACTTATCAATTTATTGGATCATTGGGAACACGTCACCAGTCACGTATCCTTTTCCTAGTAACTCACAAATGCAGTCTTTTGTATCTTCCCAAACTCTGTCACATGCATTTCCTTCTGGGAGTCTTGCACTTACCTAATTTTGTGGCCTAAATGGAGTACGTTGGCTGATCTTCAGTCTTTTCCTCTATCTTCCCACACTCGACTCTATGGAAAGTTAAACGTGAGCCAGGGAAATGGGTTCGTTTTCTGTCTCATGAATGCTTTTTAGTCTCGTATGCAGTAAGCGATCTTTTCCCTTGTCGAAATCAACACGGAACACCGATCCTGGCACACAGTGGAGTTAAATAGATACTTGTTGAGTGGATAATGGAGCGGATGCTTCTCAGTCTCCATGGTGATACAGGAGAGGTACAGCTAGTCCGAAAACAGAAGACAATTTCAGACTTTCAAGTCTGACTTTCAGATAATGTTTTTGTACTTATTTGGGTATGGCCGTGCCTGTTTTTCTCAGTATTACTTCTAATCAAGAAATGAAATCAGGCCTTAAAGGTCTGAATCATTTTTTACATTTTTGCTTGTTATTCTGTTTCTCTTCTTGTTTCGCTCTGCCTCCACTCTAAAGCAAAGGCAGAGAAGGATTTCCCCAAATCAGAGAGGTGATTTAGCAACGTTATATCCGAGTGTGCTGATTTACTTAAATGAGTGAACTCCGAGATGTCAGCCACCGTAAAAAAGCAGCATATTTGCCAACTATCAACAAGTACCAACAACAATTATAATATTTATTTTTTTAACAAACCAACACTTAATAAACGTTTATTTTGCACCAGGCACTGTTGGAAGCAAACACCTAAGGTGTGTTGGGCATCAAACCCTCAGAGCAGCTCCGTGAGGTAAATTCTATCATTTTGTTTTACAGAGGAGTTAGTGGAGGTGCAGAGAGGTTAAGTAAAGCACTTCGGTCACATGGCAGAGCCGTGTAGCGTCCAGATTTGAACCCAGGCGGTAGTCTCAGAGCTTGTGCACCATGCTGCGGAATCAAGGCATCCAGTGACGTGCCCTGATTAAGAACATTCATTCACTCAACAAATATTGAACACCCACTATAAGCCATGCATTGACTTAACAGGTATTTACGTGAGGACTCTCCACTGTACGCGGGGCGCTGGAGATACACTGGGGAACCACAGGCAAAAACCCTTGCTCCCACAGGTCTCAGCAAGTTGCAGTGCTGGTGAGAGACTAGAAACAAGAAAAAAGTTAAAATATGTTAGGTAGCATGGAGCGCCGAGGAGAAAAAGCGAAGCAGGAAAGCGGATAGGAAATGTCAGGGACTGGGTGGAAACTTGAGAGGGGGTGACCAGGAGGGCATCCACAGCAAGGGGGCTTCTGAGTGAGGACCTGGAGGAAATGAAGCTGCCCCCCTGCAGGTTGGCACGAAGGGCGGTCCTGGCAGGAGGCACAGTGGTGAGGCCCCGAGGAGCAAGGGAGGCTTGTGCTGCAGCAGGACGAGTGCAGGGTGGAGATCGTGGGGTTCTGAGCGGTTGGGGCACGGGCCGGCCAGGCTCCCCCCTACCTCCCGCCATTCCTCTGGGTGAGATGGGGGGCCCGTGCCTGCAGCGGGAAACAAGGTGATGTCACCCGTGTGGCACTGGGGTCAGTCCGGGCCGCAGGGTTGAGAACGGGCGGAGGCAGCATCCTTCAGCCTCAGCGCTGTGGACCTCGCGGGCTTGGCGGCCCCCTGGGCAGAGGCCTGCCCGCACCCCAGAGGATGCTCAGAGCATCCCCGCGGCCCCGGGAGCCCCTTCTCCGGATCAGGACAGCAGGGAAGGTATCGGACCTTGTTGGTGGCACAGTCACCCTGGCAGAGACCCCTGCCCCAGAAGAGGGGGGAGAAGAAGGCACCCCCGAGGAGAGCATGGCCTGGGTACCGCGAGGCGCCGTCGGGGTCCGGGCGCGCCCTCGGGCCTTGCGGGCAGCGCTGGCTCGTGGGCCGTAGGGAAGGGAGAGGAAACGGGGTGGCTCCCGGGTGCAGGGCCGGGGAGGTGGCCCCGGCGGCGGGACGTCCCGGAGGAGGTTGGCGGGGGTTCCAGAGACAGCCGGGGTCCCCGGGGTGGGGTGAGCAGGCCCGGGAGGAGGGCGGGGGCGCCGGGGGACTGCGGCTGGCAGGCCGGGGGGGGGGGGGGGGGGGGGGGGCGGGGATTGGGGGGCGCCGCGGGGAGCGGAGAGAGGAGCCAGGGGAGCTGGGAATACCGGGTATGCGCTGCTCCTTTTGGGTTCTATATAATATACTGTGGGGTTTTTGCTTTTTGCCTCGAATTTCCCTTCCCTCGAGGATGAGCCTCTTCCAGGGACCGTGAGCTACGGGAAGGGCGCCGCGAGCGGTGGCGGGCGGGCGCCCCGGGGCCGGGTCCTCGGGGGTCGCGTCCCCGTGGTCTCCGGGGGGCGCCCGTCCCCGTGGTCACGGCCCCGTTCCCTGCCCTCCTGGCGGCCCGGCAGCCGCGTCCCCGCCGCGTCGAGGCGCAGGTGGGCGTCCAGGTGCGGGTGGGCGGGTCCGCGCGTGGCGGGGCCGCGGACACCTGGAGCCGGAGCCGTTTCCAGTCAACGTCACCGGAGGAGGGGCCGGGCGCCCATCGGACCCCGGGAAAGCAGTGACGTCATAATTTATTTGGAAAAAAGCCCACCTACGTCAAGTATGGGAAGAGCCCCTGAAGGAGCGCCGGGCGTTCAGTTGTGCGCGGTGCGCGGCGGCTGCGGGGCCCGGGGCCTGGGGGCGGGACGCGGCGGAGCTGGGGGGCGGGGGGGCTGCGCGGGCCGCGGTGGAGGGAAGGGGGCGCAGCCGGGCGTGTCGTGGGTGCTCGTGGGTGCTCGGCCTCGCTCGCCCCTTCCCCGTCGCCCTCCCAAGCGGAGGCGCCCTGGGGGGTGGGGGGCGTGCCACGGGGGGTGCCCTGGGGGCGGGGGGTCTCCTGGGGGGCAGAGGCACCCTGGGGGGCGGGGGGCGTGCCCCGGGGGTGCCCTGGGGGTGGGGGGGTGCCCTGGGGGGTGGAGGCATCCTGGGAGGCGAGGGGCATGCCCTGGGCGGTTGGGGGGCTCCCTGGGGGCCAGGGGGCGCCCTAGAGGGCGAGGGGCACGCCCTGGGCGGTTGGAGGGGTGTCCTGGGGGGCGGGGGCGCCCTGGGGCGCTTGCCTGGAGCCCGCGGTTGGTGGGTGCCGCGCGGCCCGGCTGCCAAGGGACTGTACTGGAGGTAGCCCGGGAGGGCAGGTGGTTAATCGCCGCAGAGCATCTTCGTCCAGCCCTGGAGCATAGCCCCCCCCCCCCCCCCCCCCGCCCCGCTTAGCTCTTCTTGGGGGGCGGGGGGCGGAGACAGAAGGTAGTTGAGGCGGTTTCCTGTCCCTCCCACTGAGAAAACGAGGATCCAGCCGGACAGAGGTTCTTCTTTCCTCCATGGGGGAGAGGCGGGGGCAGATTGGGTGTGTGCTTCCCGCAGTCCTGGAAGCCTCGGGAAGGCCTCGTGCGTGTGCGAGAGTATGACATCTGGCTTGCTTCCCTTCTCCATGTGTGGGAGTGTGTGGACCTCACAGTCTAGCTTGTTGGGTTTGGTTTGGTTTTGTTTTTTTCTCTTTTTTTTGGATCCTTAGCCAAAAACCTCAGCTATAACATGTTTGGACACTTCAAGTTCTGCATCACTTTGTTTGGAGGATATGTTTTATTTAAAGATCCACTGTCAGTTAATCAGGGTCTTGGCATCTTGTGCACGTTATTTGGCATCCTCGCCTATACCCATTTTAAACTCAGTGAACAGGAAGGAAGTAAGAGTAAATTGGTACAGCGTCCTTAGTTGGGTTTTGGTGGAGAAGAGAAAGCCACCCCCAAGAAGAAGAAAAGCGTTAAGTGTGCAAGTTACTTTCAAAGAAGGAAGAAGAAGTCATATCATAGAATTCGTTGGATGATGGTGTGCAAGGAGTAACACAAAGGAAACTATCCGCGAACATGACTTTCTCATTTAGAGTCCCTCTCAAACAGTGGCTCGTGCTTCTTTGCAAAGATGGATTATGTGAAGCCTAGAGGATGGTTTGGTTATGACCAAATGAAATACATGAAATTAAAGTTCTGTAAGTGACAAAGGACTCCAGATCACCATCCTCCAAAATATGTCATGGTTTGTAAGTGTTCATACCCCGCTAAGGAAGGCCAGGGAGGACTCCTTGCCTTGCTGGTAGGTGGCCCCCAGGGTGAGCTCTTTTGTTATTTCAGCCAAAGCGTTCAAGCCAGAATTTAAATCTGGCATTTCTGTTTTAGCTGGTTTAGTATAACTTCTTGCTTCTTGCACTTACAGAAATGAAATGTCATTTATGGAAAGCAGGGTGTAGGAAAAAAGCCCGGAAGACCAAATCCAATTCTAAAAGCACCATATTTCTTTTTTTTTTTTTAAAGCACCATATTTCCAGTAGAAAATTGATACTAGAAGTTACACGTTCTCCAGAAGACTACAGTTGTTATAGGTACACTCATGTTTCTGAGCTCTCAGGGACCTCTAGAAACTGGATACGACATTAAAAAAACAAAAATTGCTCCATGTTTCAAAGAGAAGGCTAGGCAGCCCAGGTGGCTTAGCAGTTTAGCGCCTGCCTTCGGCCCAGGGCCTGATCCTGGAGACCCAGGATCGAGTCCCACGTCAGGCTCCCTGCATGGAGCCTGCTTCTCCCTCTGCCTGTGTCTTTGCCTCTCTCTCTCTGTGTCTCTCATGAATAAATAAAATCTTTAATAAATAAATAAAATCTGATTTAAAAAGAACACAGAGAAGGCTGTGAATGGAGTAGAGCAGGTGTCTTGTCCCCTTCTCCGGCTTTTTGAGCATTTCCTGTTGGTGATTTCTTAGCAGCACCTCTCTGCTGTCACCCCCTACCTCCCTCATTGGAGGTATCTGTGGAGTGCTCTTTGGCATTCAGGGATTTGTAGTGAACCATCTGAGCTTTCTAAGTGGGCCGAGGGAAATTTTTGTGCAGCACATCAGGGCAAATACTATCCAAACAGTAAGCAGAAACTTAGTGAAAATCAGAAAAAAGGTTTTAAAGAGCAGTAGAAAAATAGTCAATATTTATCCCATTCCATTAGTTTTTAAAGGGATGACTTTTAAAAATTAGGTGAGGGAGCACATTTCCTTGCAAAGTGTGTCTCTGCCTTCCAGCTTCTCAGTGCTCCCGACGGTGGAGCACTGAAAGCTGCTGTTGATAACTTCTCACAATAAATTGACAGAGACAGATGATCTCTCTTGTAATAATTCTTTTAAAAGTATTACTTATAAACTCTAAGTGAAAAAACAACTCAAGAGGACAGCCACATGGATTAAAAAAACATACTTTTTAGGATCCCCCCCCCCCCCCCGGCCTGTTTGAAATGAGAAACCTCACTGAAGAGCCGTTCTGACAAAATTTCAATGTATTGGTCAATTGTCGTGCGACTCGCATGTGTGATTTTCTGTTTTTTGTTTTTAAATATTCTTTGGTTTGTCTCAGTTTCTAAAGATACATCTTACTGTGCTAAGAATTATGAAGCAATCTGTCTTGCCACATGGGCCTCAGGCATTATGTTTGTCTAAGAAAGGTTCGCCGTGTGTGTTTAAATGAACGTACAATTATTCCCCCAAAGCTGGAGAAAAGTATTTCCGTGCATTGAGGATTGTGTGACTTCTGTACGCGGACCGCTGAGTTGATTTGTGCCATGTGGAAATTCTTAACTGTAAATACTCGGGAGGTATAATAAATGACGGATGCCAATAGGACCACAGTAAGAAGGTTGGAGCAAGATAGGGCAAGTGGATGTGTATAAATAAGTGAATGCAATCTCTACTACTGGAACTAGAGTCTGATAAACTTTTTTTGCCCTGAAGATGATCTTCCCATTGAAAGGCAATTCCTGGGGAAATGACCAGGCCCAACCACAGAAACAAGCCAGAAACACAGTGCTGGGGATGAACACCCACCGTCCTCTTGTTACAGACGTAACCGTATCTGTTCTTAATTCTATGTTAAATGGCCGAACTTCAGTTTTTACCTGTTACAAATAAAGAGAACCTGATATTTTAACTTTCATGTTGTGTGTCCGAGCTTCTTAGAACCAGTGAAAGGATAGCATCTGTGTGTATTTGCAGCGGTAATGCTGGCCTGTCCAGCTCCCAAAAAGGCAGAATCTAATAAAACAAAATTCTCATGTTATTTTAAAGTGGCACAGGGGCACCTGGCTGGCTCAGTTGCCCAAGCATGTGACTCTTGATCTTTGGGTTGTGGGTCCGAGCCCCATGTTGGGTGTAGAGATTACTTAAAAAAAATAAAATCTTTAAAAAGATAAAATGGGGCACCTAGGTGGCTCAGTCCGTTAAGTGTCCAACTCTCGATTTCAGCCCAGGGCTGTGAGATCGAGCCCTACATCAGGCTCCACACTGGGCATGGAGCCTGCTTGAGATTAGGAACTGAGCCCTGCATCCGGCTCTGTGCTCAGCGAGGAGTCTGCTTGGGATTCTCGCCCTCTGCCCCGCCTCCAATTGTGCTCACCTCTGTCTCTCTCTAAGATAAATAAAATCTTTAAAAAAAAAAATCTTAAAAACAAGTAACACAAAGCAGAAATCTGCCTCTGAAATAAAGCAAGCTTTCTCCTGTTACATTTTTGTAAATGCTTTTTAAACCTTGCCGTTTTTTAGGTCTTAATCTTCCGTATTTTTAATTTATTTAAAAGCGACAGCATTAATCAGGCATTCCACATGGACTCCGTCAGTAAACAGCTGTTGGGTGAATGGATGTACAGAATGGCCAGAGAACGGAGACCAGATTTATTAGATAGCTGACTTGCATTCCTGTTCCCGATCTCTTCCATTCCTTCCTGAGCTCAGGCATACAATGATAATTTCATTCAGTCTGCGAAAGATTATTGAACAGTTTATTATGCCAGGTACTCCAGTAGGCACAGTGCGAAGATGGTCCTTTTGAGCCCAAACTACTGTATTCCTTATGATCTTAAACATCCAGCTAGCAGAAAAGATAGACATTAATTAAATAAAAACAAAGTGAGTTTATGATGACAAATTCAGATAAATGCTAAAAACAGTTCTCCAGAGCCTGCACCAAGAATCTGGCCCAGGATTGGCTGTTAGCGAAGGTGTCCATAAAGAAAAGATGACCAAGCTGAGCTCTGATGGATCTAGGGACATTCGACAAGTGAAGGAAGGGGATCACGTTCTGGTTAGAAGGAATAGCACGTGCAAAGGCCCAGCGGTTGGAGGAACTGTGATGAGTCGAACTGCGAACAGGATGGAGTAGAGAGGCTGCTTCGGGGAGGGGAGATACGCCGACCTGAGCCCAGAGAGGAAGGCTGGCCTGGGGCCGTGGAACACCTTGCAGGCCGTGGCGGGAATCTCGTCTGGGCAAGAGGGAGTGTGTTCTGGGTGTTGTCACACAACCCCTTTGTTTTGAAACTGATGAGGGAGACCCCGAGACCAGGAGACCTCCTAGAAGCCAGCTGGGAGACAGCGGACCGGGATGTGCCGCTTGGTGGGGAGGTGGCAGCGAGGGGCAGATCTGGTGGCCCCCCCACGGCGGCTGCAGATGGATCTGACATGGGGGGTCGGGGATCCCACTGGTGGGCGTCGCTGAGAGCGAGTGATGCCATCTTGCGAGATGATAAGCAGGGACGAGATGGGGCCCGGGCAGGAGGCGGGGAGGAGAGGCGCCTCCGAGACCCCAGTGAAAACTGCTAATCAGGTAACCAGGTAGGCGCAGGTGTGGAAGTCAGGCCGTGATTCCGTGGGAAGGGGGTTCGCGAGTGGGCCCGTGGGGAGGGGAACTCCGACCGCTGGGCCTGTATTAAGACCTTCCAGCCGGGCCTTGAGGAGCCCGCACACACCGGGGGAGGCCGAGGTGGTAAAATGGGGGGGCGGGTGGACAGCTGGGACTCCCCGGGAGAGGCTGAGGTGGACGAGCACGCAAAGCAGCCCCGGCTTTACGGACAATTCCCTCTTTCTTTTAAAAAAGATCTTATTTATTCATGAGAGACCCAGAGAGAGATTGGGGCAGAGACCCAGGCAGAGGGAGCAGCAGGCTCCAGGCGGGGAGCCCGACGTGGGACCCGACCCCGAGACCCCGGGGTCACTCCCTGGGCCAGAGGCAGGCGCCAACCACCGGCCCCCGGCGGCCCGACAACCCCCCTTGAGCGTGGGCATTAGCAAGGCGGTTTGGGCCGAGTGGTCGGTGGGCGAGGAGGTGGCCGGCATCCTCGGCCGGGTCGGTCCTGTCGCTGTGGCAGCCTGCAGGATCCACGCTGGCTGACCCGGGGGGGCCGCAGTGCGACCCTAACTTAGCACAGTGGGCTTGTTAGGGAAGTGGAACCGCGGGCCTGCGGGGGGCACAGCGCTTCCCGGAGCTGGGAGGTCCTTCGCCCTGGAAGGGCTTCCAGTTCTGGCTCCTGCAGGTAATTTTGAGATACGGTTGCTGTTGATAAGATCAGCAGTTCCTTTTGACAACCGCCAGCATTCTTTAGGGAGAAAAAAAAAATAAAGTTTGCAGGGCCAGTGAGGGATGAAGAGCTCCCGGGCTTGGGTCCGGGACTGCGGGAGGCGGCCTGGGAGCCAGGCGGGCTGGAGCGGGTCAGCCGGGGCCTGCGGCTCGGGCTCCAGGCCGCGCTCGCAGGGGCGCAGGTGGCTCCTGCTCTGGGCCGGGGGCTGGACTTGGTTCTCAGTTTCTTCCTCTACAACATGAGGGCTTAGCTCCGCATGATTTCCTTTTTTTTCTTTTTTTTTTTTTTTTTTTTAAGATTTTATTTATTCATTAGAGACAGAGAGAGAGAGAGAGGCAGAGACACAGGCAGAGGGAGAAGCAGGCTCCATGCAGGGAAGCCCAACATTGGACTCGATCCCATGACTCCAGGATCACGCCCTGGGCTGAAGGCAGGTGCTAAACCGCTGAGGCCCCCGGGCTGCCCTCCGCATGATTCCAAGGGACTCTTCATCTCCCAAATCCCCTCATCCTGCTTTTTCAGATTGAAATGATAAATTCTCATTTGTTTAGGTTGCGATCGGATTGGATTAAATGAGTTTGTCCCTTATAAGAACTCCTATTGTTCGTGTACATTTTTTTTTACCGATCAATTGTTTTTAGAAAGTATACGCAAAACATTAAATGTAATTTATTTTCATATTTGTTATGCGAGAGGACATATGAGTTCATTTGATTTATCAAAGTTGCTTCGCGCTTCAAATGAAGTCATTGGGAGGTAAATTATTGCCAATTCATCAAATTATTTATGGCTATTTGAGGGATATTTTTTGATATGCTGTTTTTAATTTGGAAAACAGCACATCACCCAAACCATGATAATTCACATTTTTCTATTTAATTAAAAATCTCATAAATACTAAGTATGCCACAAGAACAAGCCAGTTTATTTAGTTAACCAGCCAGCCAGGATTACATGTCCTTTTTTTTTTTTTTAAGGATTTTATTTTATTTTACTTAATTTAAGATTTTATTTATTTATTCATGAGAGACACAGAGAGGCAGAGCTACAGGCAGAGGGAGAAGCAGACTCCATGCGGGGAGCCCGATGTGGGACTTGATCCCAGGACCCTGGGATCATGACCTAAGCCAAAGGCAGATGCTCAACCACTGAGACACCCAGGCGTTCCAGGACCTTATTTTTTTAGAGGAGCTTTAAGGTTCATATGCATTTCTAAATTTTGAATTTTTATTAACCATAAAAATTATTTTTTTTCCCAAAGAGAGCACATTTGGGGAAAGGCAGAGGGAGAGAGAGAAAATCTTAAGCAGGCTCCATGCCCAGTGTGGAGCCCGAATGCAGGGCTTGATTTCCTGACCCTGAGATTGTGACTTGAGCCAAAATCGAATCACTTAACCAACTGAGCCACCCAAGTGCCCCAAATTATTGTTTTCTTTTACAGTCAGATGATCTGTATCAACCAAATGTTTTCATTTCCCTTTTCCTGTTTGTTCTTACACCCCCCAAAGTCAGTTTCCTATTTTCTCAATTTTCCTTCTCTTAATTTAAAATTAGTGTTGGTGATTTGGTGCAGGAGAGTGGTCTTTTTTTTTTTTAATTTTTATTTATTTATGATAGTCACAGAGAGAGAGAGAGAGGCAGAGACACAGGCAGAGGGAGAAGCAGGCTCCATGCACCGGGAGCCCGATGTGGGATTCGATCCCGGGTCTCCAGGATCGTGCCCTGGGCCAAAGGCAGGCGCCAAACCGCTGCGCCACCCAGGGATCCCTGGAGAGTGGTCTTAACCAGGAGGTGGGAGGCTGAAAATCACTTACTCTGTTAAGACCTGGAGTCTCCAAAACTGGGACTTTACTACGGGAGTGTTCAGACTCTTCAGGTCTTTCTCTGCCTGGAGTTTAGCAGGAAGACTAACTTCCTTTGGACTCGAGTTCTTAGAGAATCATGGAGTGGCTCACTGACCATCAGGTGCTTGTTTCCAGACTTCTTGTTCTAGATGAAAAGTAAACTCTTATTAGTTTGAGCCGCTTTTAGTTGCTACCTGTAGCTGAACGCATACCAATTGAGGGGGAAAGGGGGCAGGAACGGAGGACTTGCTCTATCTCTTAGACTTTAAAACCCAGGAAGCGATTCTGTGTATTAAACGATGCTCACCACAGTAAGTGTCACCGTACAAGGTTGTTGACTATAGTCTATGTTATATTTTTCATCTCTGTGACTTACTTATCTTATAACTGGAAATTTATATCTTTTGATCCCCTTCACGTGCCTTGCCCATCCTCACACCCCCTTCCTTCTGGCAACCACCTGTTCTCCACATTTATGAATCTGGGGATTTTTTTGTTTGTTTGTTTTTTAGATTCCACATATACGTGAAATTACGTGGTACTTTTTTTCCCTATCTGACTTACTTCACTTAGCACAGTATCCCCTAGGTCCATCCATGTTGTCCCAAATGGCAAAAATCCCATTCTTTTTTTTTTTTACGGCTGAGTAATATTCCATTATATATATATATAGATAGATATCTTCTTTATTTTTATTTTTTAAAAAAGATCTTATTTATTTATTCATGAGAGACACAGAGAGAGAGAGAGAGGCAGAGACACAGGAGGAGGGAGAAGCAGGCTCCCTGCAGGGAGCCTGACGCAGGACTCGATCCCGGGTCTCCAGGATCATGCCCTGGGCCAAAGGCAGGTGCTAAACCGCTGAGCCACCCGGGAATCCCTATATATCTTCTTTAAACATTCATCTGTTGATGGGCACCTAGGTTGCTTGTATATCTTGGCTATTGTAAATAATGGTCCTCTGCAGTGAACATAGAGGCACATATATCTTTTTTGATATATACAGATTTTTTTCAATAAGCATAATGGAAAATTTTTTGGAGATTTGTGACAATTTGAAAAAACTTGTAGATGAACAGCATAGCCTAGAAATACCAAAAAAAATTAAGAAAACATTAGGTGTCATTGTAATAATACAGCATATAATATATGTAATGTACAAAGTATGTGTAATCAACTATGTTATCATAAAGTTTCTGGTCAATAGTAAGCCATGAGTGGTTAAGTTTTGGGGGAGTCAGAAGTTACCTGCGGATTTTTGACTGGATGGGGCGGGGGGTCAGCACCGATAACCCTTGTGTTGTTCAAGGTTCAACTGTATGTACTTTTTGTAAGAGACTTTCCTAAAAAGAGAAATAAGGAAAAAGAAATTGAAGGTAGTAACAGCAGTATTAGACGAATGAGAATTTAAGGCAAAAAAGTATTAACAGGATCAAGGAAGGTTTTTGTTTTTTTTTTAAAGGAAAATCCACCAAGCACGTAAACAGTAATGAACAGTGTGACAGTCATAAAATAAAAAGGAAAATTGAAAATTTTAACACAGCTCTATCAGAAATGATACAACAAGCAGCCTGAAAGTTAGCAAGCTCGTCTAATAGGTTTATCGAGGACCCTTCACTCAATAATAAGCAGAGAACACACATTCTTTCCAAGTAGTTGAGAAACATTTACAACAGTGAAGATTAGCAGATGATATTATAAATAGTTAAAAATAAATAAATAAATAAAATACTATAAATAGTTGGTAGGTGTAAATATAAAACATTTTTGTTTTCCATACATTTACTAAGACAAGAATAATTTATTTAAACCATCGTTTCTTGGTTTAAAATACTGCTGAGATTATATTAGAATATTGAACAATTAGATTTCAAGATACAGTTATTGGACCAGGTGATCTCGTGGCTCCAGGGAGGCTTTGGACGGTACCACAGGTGGGATGACAAGTAGAAGGACCGCACTCTGCCCAGGAGGTGTGCCCGGAACCAGAAAGGACGTAAGCATCAGAGAAGGAGAACAGCTCAGGAGCAGGGGATGGATGAAGCCGTTTGCAAAACTTCTGAGGAGAGCTGAAAGATAAAAAAATGTCATCGATAAATAAATAGGGGCTGCAACCAAGCATAAAGGGAGTGAGCAAGAGAGACATTTGGGGCCATTTCTTTGGCCCCAGTTTCTATCTATTTTAAGTTTATTTTTTTAGCAAACAAAAAAAAAATGGGGCTCCCAACTCAAGACCCTGAGATCAAGAGTCAAGTGCTTTTCCAGCTCAGCGGGCCAGGCGCCCCGAGTTTCTATCTTTCTAATATTATACCCAATGCAGGACATCTGGGTTATCCCAGACCAGTGACTCTTTTGATTTACATGAGTCCTAAACTTTGTTTTAAAATTTCGATGCATGATTTCTGAAGTCACACTTTTTGTTGAAAATTTAAAGTTAGGGATCCCTGGGTGGCGCAGCGGTTTGGCGCCTGCCTTTGGCCCGGGGCGCAATCCTGGAGACCTGGGATCGAGTCCCACGTCGGGCTCCCGGTGCATGTAGCCTGCTTCTCCCTCTGCCTGTGTCTCTGCCTCTCTCTCTCTCTCTCTCTGTGACTATCATAAATAAATAAAAATTAAAAAAAAAGAAAATTTAAAATTAGAAAATTTCTAGCATGTAGAAACATGCTATTCTGGGAGCTTTGCTTCTTTTTGAGTTGGAGAGCTTTTTCCAGCAGACATAAGAGTGAAGGAATGCGGTGTGCTGCCCTCGGCCTATGAAAGGAGGCTTGTGTCCTCCGGCAGCGACGTCTCAGAGCCCCGGTCCAGAGGGAGCAGACCCAGACTCTGGGCCAACACGGCGTGAATGCACACTCAGAGACACGGAGGGCGGAGAGCAGGAAGGCCTTGTTTAAACTGTGGTTGCGGTGAAAATCTTTGGAGGAAGAAGAATTCACGATGAATTTACTAAGAGCATTTGTCTAAAAGGGTAAGATTCGCGATTGCGATATGAACCTGAGTGACCCTGGGAATGAGCAGGACGTAGGGCACGAGAACGAATCATCACCCTCCTTGTGGATTGGCCCGGGTGTTTGTAACCTGGGGTACCTGTGACACTGCCCCTTGCCAGTTCACTCTGGAGGTTCTCATGGTGAAAATTCTCTGGATGAGCAAGGATTCTCTATAAAAGGGAAAAAGAGCAAGATCTCCTTCAAGTGTCAGTGTAAGTAGAACCTTATTTTGCTGAAAAAAAAAATTACTACAGCTACAGCTATAAGAGGATTGTGGCCGTATTTTGTCTTATAGCTGTTAACTCCTCTGCTTTGCTAATAATAAACACTAGTGGCTTGTGGACGTGTTTCTCTAATTAATGCGTTTCCTAAGTGGTTTCCCTTTGACCTCTCTTTCTCCTCCCAGCCCCTCGCTTCCACGCTTCCACATTACGTGTGTAATACCTACCTCCACTCTGGCCTCTCCTCTTTATTCTCTTAGAAGCTTCCTGAGATGGGCACCTGGGAGGTCCAGCGGGTGAGCGCCTGCCTTGGGCCCAGAGCGTGACCCCGGGGTCCTGGGATCGAGTCCACGTCGGGCTCCCCGCAGGAAGCCTGCTTCTCCCTCTGCCTGGGTCTCGGCCTCTCTCTGTGTCTCTCGTGAATAAATAAATAAAACCTTAAAAAAGAAGCAGCAGCTGAGAGCAGATGTGTCTGCTGCCGGGGCCACAGTGCTGGTCACGCATTGGACACGATCCGCCCAGCAGCGGCGCTCAGAGCCGCGCCTGTAGTTCTGTGCTCCTGTCCTCGTAGGTCTTCATTCATTCATTTGTTCTTTTTTTTTTTTTTTAAGATCTTTATCAAATGAACACTTGCCACGCCTTCCTCAAGGATGTCGTTTAGTGACTCTTCATGAAATCGGCTTGTGCGGCGGCGGGGCCGGTGGCTCACCTGGAGGCCACGGTGCTGGGGGGCGAGCAGGGCGCCGGCCGGGCTGCCAGGTACCACCGCAGCCACGGGCGTCAGGGACAGCTGGTCGCTGTGGGTGTCCCCAGGGCCCCGCTGCAGGTTCCCCAGGCCACACCTCGTGAAGAGCTGCCCTGGGCTTCCAGGGTGGCTGGTGGCGGCCCCGGGGAGCTCAAGGCCCAGGACGGGAGGCCGGTGGACCAGCAGGCGAGGTGACTCCAGGGTGTGAAGAGGAGACCGGGGGGGCCGAGCCGGGTGGTGAGGGAGGCAGGAGGGGCTGCTTGACCTCTGACCCGAGGGCTCCAGGTAGACAGGTCTGGCTTGCACAGCCCCGGGGAGGGGCAGTCTGACCCGGATTCCTTCGGGAGGGACTCCGTGGGGTCGCTGGGAGCCACAACAGTGCGAGGGGCCTGGTGGAGCAGCCGGTGAGCAGTGGCTCCTGGGTTTGCCTCGGGTCCTGATCTGGGGGTTGTGGGTTCCAGGCCCGCGTGGGACTCAGCGCTCAGTGCAGAGTCTGCTTGAGATTCTCTCTCCCTGTCCCCTGCCCTCTGGCTCATGTGCTCACACGCGCCCTCTCTCTCTCTCAAATAAACAAATTATTAAAAAATGATAGTACTAAGTACTATATGTATTACCTTGTTTAATCCTTGCAACAGTCTTTTTCTTTTTAAGGATATTTATTCATGAGAGACACACAGAGAGAGGCAGAGACGCAGGCAGAGGGAGAAGCAGGCTCCCCCCAGGGAGCCCGATGTGAGACTCGATCCCAGGACCCTGGGGTCACGCCCTGGGTGGGAGGCAGATGCTCAACCACTGAGCCACTGGGTGCCTCAATCCCTGTAACAATCTTGTTATCCCCATTTTATGGATGAGGAAACCAAGGCATGCCAAGACTAGGAAAGTGGTGGCAGAGCTAGGATGCCACGAGGTTTTGCCACAGAACCCACACTCATGGTCTTTAGACCTTCCTTTTGAGAAAACAGTCACTCAATAGATTAAAAAAACCTTCCTCATTAGTGCCTATAAAAGTTTTCTTCCTTTCTTTCTTTTCTTTTTTTTTCTTTAAGATTTTATTTATTTATTCATGACAGAGAGAGGCAGAGACACGGGGAGAGAAGCAGGCTCCATGCAGGGAGTCCTATGTGGGACTTGATCCTGGGACTCCAGGATCACGCCCCGGGCCGAAGGCAGTGCTAAACCACTGGGCCACCGGGGCTGCCCTCTTTTCTTTCTTTTCTTTTCCTTCCTTCTTTCCTTCTTTTTTTTTCCTTTGATGTACAGTGTGTCTAATTTATCCCTCCTTACTTTGGGTCTGGAGACCTGGGAGCTGGCAGAGCCACTGACCCATCACATGTATCACCTGAGGAAGGAACCGTGGCTCAGAGGAAAGGAGTTTCTCTGACTAATTCCCCTGAGAAGCTTCTCTCTCCCCTTGAGCAGTCACAGAGGCATTGGTTCTTTATGAAGCTTGTGCCCTATTGTAAGCGGGAAGAACTAAAGGGCGATGCGCGTGGAGCCCAGTGATCCGCTCTGCGACGGGTGCCCTGTCTCTGCGCCACACACAGGTTGGCTGCTGAGTGATTTTGTCTAATTGCCGGGTGGTCCTGTCACAAGGTCACAAAAGCAGAATGCCCTGCTGCCGAATCTATCGGAGAGGCCAGAGGTGCCCCTCTCTAGGACAGAAGGGAATGGGGCCTAACGGTCAGCTTGGGCAGGAAAGGACTGCCTTCCCCCAAACAAGGGCAGTGAGACCACCCATGTCACCTTCTTGAGATGTTCGTGCTGACCCAGCAGCATCTCTTTAATCTTTGTGGAATCTTCTCTGCTTTGCTTCTTCTCAGCCCACCTCTGCACCCTCCCATGCCACACACACACCTGCCTGGCTCCAATCCACAGGGTGAGGTTGTAAACCTAGCCTGAAAAGTCAGATTTCCTCCCTGCTGGAGGCACCGTGTCATCTGGACTGCCACAGAGCCGCATTCCTTACTGAGAGACCGACCCCAGTCCAGGGGGTTGCCGTCTACACCTCAGCCCTAATAGTAGACTCTGGCTTCCGTTCACCGAGGCTCCTGCTCTGAGCTTCTGGAAATTACGTGGTTAAATGAGGGCCGGGACCTGTGTGGAGAACTCTCTGCTGGCAATTAAACCCGGAACATGCTTGATCGGTTCCTACCTCTGACGTGTGTAATACCTACCAGACTAGAAGTATAAACTCCCCAAGGGCAGAGGCTGGCCTGTTTCTGCTCATCTTTGTACCCCCAGCCCTGGTGCGATGCCTGGCACACCGCATGTATCTGCGATTATCTGTTGAATGATGGAATGACTAGTGGTTTATTATTTTTTTAAAGATTTTATTTATTTATTCATGAGAGACCCAGAAAGAGAGGCAGACACAGGCAGAGGGAGAAGCAGGCTCCCTGCAGGGACCCCAACATGGGACTCCATTCCAGGACCCTGGGATCACGCCCTGAGCTGAATGCAGACGCTCAACCCTATTCAGTCCCTAAATGACTGGTTTAATTTTTTTTTAATTTTTTTAAAATTTATTTATGATAGTGACAGAGAGAGAGAGAGAGAGAGGCGGAGACACAGGCAGAGGGAGAAGCAGGCTCCATGCAGGGAGCCCAACGTGGGATTCGATCCTGGGTCTCCAGGATCGCGCCCTGGGCCAAAGGCAGGCGCCAAACCGCTGCGCCACCCAGGGATCCCTAAATGACTGGTTTAATTAGACACATGGCAGTAGGCTTATGAGTGTAGTGAAAAATGTAGGCATTTACTGGACCTCTTCTCCACTACTCCACAAATGCATGTTGAGCACTGACTGTCGCAGACATGCTGCTGGGTGCGGGGAATACAAATCCCCGGTGAAGCAAGCTCATCAAGGGGGCTTTCCAACGAGGCTGTCTCAAAGGAAGAGTCCCCGATTCCATTGGTAGCTGAGTTTAGGGCCTTCTGCATGCAGCACTGTGTACTAAACCCAGAAAAGTGGAAATAAATGGAGATCTTTCCTTTTACTGCAGGGCCTTCAATCTAACGGCCAGAGAGCGTGGCTGTCTGTGAAGCACTCTAACGTTTTGCAGTGACACATATATGAGCAAGAATTTTCTTGTTGCTATATCACCTCGTGAGTCACTGAGTGATTCTTACTCATGTTATCTCTGTCAGGGTTTCCGTCTGGCGGCAGGGCCCTCCCCACCCTCTGTCTCTGGCCGAGATGGCCTTGACGCCGATCTCAGGGAGTCTGCATCTACTTTACACCGAGGCGCTCCTGCCAGTCTCTCTTTTAAGAACCCGGTTCTCTTCTAAAGCTTCATCCCAATTTGCAATCAGATATTTGTTTATAGTCTTTCTCCTTTACTGCACTGCAAACTCCAAAAATGCAAGGACTTTTTATACTTTTTAAATTTTTTTTTTTAAGATTTAATTGATTTGAGAGAGAGCAAGAGAGCAGGAGCAGGAGGGCAAGGTGGCGGGGCGGGGGGGGGCGGTGGCAAAGGGACAGAGGGAGAGGGAGAAGCAGGCTCTCCACTGAGCAGGGAGGATCTCAGGATCCCAGGACCCTGAGATCATGACCTGAGCCAAAGGCAGACGCTTCACCGACTGAGCCACCCAGGCACCCAGGACTTTTTATTTTGATCAGGCGATCTTTCACATGCCTTGAGTTGTGCCAAGGCATATTTGTTAAATATATGAATTAAGGATCACAGCCAAATTCCTGCTTGAAATATTTTTATCCTATTTAAATCCTAGCAGAGGGGATCGCAGTGATAATTGAAGAAGCTCACGACTCGATTGATCACACAGGGTTTCTGTCTCCACATTGAGCTGAAGGACTGTTTCCACCCATGGTGGGAAACATTCTGGTCTTGAGTCTAGTTTACTTTTTTTTTTTAACTTTTTTTTTTTTTTTAAGATTTTGTTTATTTATTTATGATAGAGAGATTGAGAGAGGGGCAGAGACACAGGCAGAGGGAGAAGCAGGCTCCATGCAGGGAGCCCGACGCGGGACTCGATCCCAGGACCCCAGGAGCACGCCCTGGGCCAAAGGCAGGCACTAAACCACTGAGCCACCCAGGGACCCCCTAAACTTTATTTTTAACCATAATAAAGACTCTACCTTTTTAAAAACTGGTACTTAAATTTCAAGTGATTTATTTCCCCAATTTACGTAATGTTGTTTTTACTGAAATTTTAGAAATAAATGTTTTAAATATCCACTGATTAAGAAAACATCAGAAATCAAGTAAATCGATACTCTGGTAAATATATATCCATTAGTCTATCTTCTTTTTCACTCGTGTGTTTTTTATTTTTTATTTTTATTGAGATATAGTTGATATCTCAATCATAGGACAACTATATATATATAACATTATGCACATCTAAGCTGTACAACATACTATGTGTTGCAGTGATTAAGCTTAGCCAACATCGTCATCACTTCACATAATTATTTCTTTTTTGTGGCGAGAACATTTAAGATCTAGTCTCTTAGCAACTTTGAAGTACATAATACAGTATTATTAACCATAAACACAACGTTGCTCATTAGATCCCCAGAACTTACTCATCCCCTAACTGCAAGTTTTCACCTTTGACCAACATCTCTCCAGTTCCCCAACAGACAGTAATTTATTTTCTTTAAGATTTTATTTATTTATTTATTTGAGAGAGAGAGAGAAAGAGTGCAGGGGAGGAGCAGAGGGAGAGGGACAAGCAGGCTCCTCCCTGAGCATAGAGCCTGATACGGGGCCCAATCTCAGGACCCCGAGACCTGAGCTGAAATCAAGGGTCAGCTGCCCAACTGACTGAGCCACCCATGTGCCCTGACAATAGTTTATTTTAAAAAAAATTATTCTTGGGATGCCTGGCTGGCTTAGCCAGTAGAGCATGCGACTCGATCTTGGGGTTGTGAGTTCAAGTCCACGTTGAGTGTAGAGTTTAAAACAACAACAACAGAACAAAACAAAAAGAAGTACTCTATTGGTTTTTGTTCCTTTTTTGTGTGGTGTATTTGGATTTACATCTTTAAATAAAAGTGCTGACACTTTTAACAAGATGTATTTATGAGCGAGAGAGAGAAACTCAAGCTGACTTCCTGCTGAATGTGGGGCTCGGTCTCAGGACCCCAAGATCATGATCTGAGCCAAAACCAAGAGTTGGACGCTTAACCGGTTCCACCACCCAGGTGTCCCAGAAGTGCTGACACTTCTGAGTAAAGTGATGAGAGATGAAACATTTGACTTTTCCTAGATTTTACAAACTAACCACACTGCCTCTAAAGTTGAAAACAAAACCACAGATTGTGGCATTTTCTGGCCATTAGAGGGAGCCACTACTTTCTATATCTTAAACCGTAGAAAAACTTCCTCTTCTGTGTCCTTAAAGCCCGAGCCTCTTGAAAGTATTTAAGTTGAATTTTAGCTCAGTAAGTTTTCTTAAATAGAAAAGATTCTGAGAGGCAGAAAGAAAATAGGTAGTCAGCTGATTTACATTTAACATTCAGAAAGGCTGCTTATTAGATTTTGAATTCATTTTCAGAGTTGTTTTGTTTTGTTTTGTTTTGTTTTTAGCAGAGGTTTAAAGGGCCCTGCTGTGTTTACTAATGACACAACGGTCAGAAAACTAGAGCAGGAACTGCTTCAAAGCAAAGAGTGACTAACGGGGTCAGAGCCTTGAAATCCTGGTGACTTAGCAAATTGCAACACAAAGATTTTCCCTTAAAAAAGAGAGAGGAGGATGCTTAGGGGGGCTCAGTCCATTTAGCGTCTGCCTTCAGCTCAGGTCATGGTCTCCGGTTCCTGGATCGAGTCCCACGTTGGGCTCCCTGCTCAGTGGGGAGCTTGCTTCTCCCTCTCCCTCTGCCCCCGCTCCTCGTGCTCTCTCTCTCTCTCAAAAAAAAAAAAAAAGGAAATCTTAAAAAAAAAAAATCTATGCTGACTTCTCATGTTGGCCCCGGTCATTACTTCTCAGCCTATAATTATGCTTACTCCTTCATTTATTCCTCTAATGATAAAGGAACCTACAGTTGTTAAACATTTGAACCAAACACATCAGACAGGCAACCCCACAAGAGAGCGGGCAAGCCTGGGCACAGCCTGTGGGACAGACGTCTGGGCCTTCTTGCTCCTCCATTGTTGCTTTCTTGTTTTTTTTTCCTTTCTCCTGTTCTTTTTGTCTTCCTTTTCTATCCTGTTATGGTTTTTTTTCTTAACCCTCTCCCCCACCCTTTTTTTCCTCCTCTCACGCTTCTACCTTAAACCCACCTGTTGAAGCGTTGAGCACTGCTCCTTCAAGGCAGGAATATCAGTACAAAGAAGACCCCAGTGGTCACTGCAGTAACGTAAAGCGAGGTTTTTTTGTTTGTTTGTTTGTTTGTTTGTTTTTTAGTAACTGTAACAGACAAGTTGTTCTAGCTCATTAAAATAGTTACAAAATGAAAATGGAAATTTTTAATACATAAAATTGGCAAACAGTTGGTTTTAATTTTCACAGAGATAAGGGATATGGGGAAACAAACATTACCCTCCTCTATCAGTCGTAGGACTGTGAATTGGCACACATTTCTTTGGCCTGTAGAATCCATCTGATCCCGAGGAAGTAAAGATGCGCAGAAGGATTTTTGTCCAGGGAAGTTTATTGTTAACAGCAAAAAATTGGAAAGCACCTAAATGTCTAATGGTTCTTGGTCTGCTAATCTGTGTGATTCCCCAGTCTTCTGGAAAGACCTGGGGTTTTTACTTTGTACTTGACACCTGACCTATGGTTGGATGGAGGACCCTGGAGGTCCATGGACCTGTCCAGTTTTCTCTCATTTCTGAGTATAAACATTTGTGCTTAGTCTCATCACTTTTTTTTAACCTGCTGCTTAGAACTTCCAACTACTTGCAGTTATAACCCCCTCTACCTTCCAGTCTGGGTAAATATGATAACTGTGGTCTTTAAAAAAATTATTATTATTGTATTCCTCAGAGCTTAGCATCATGATGGGTTCTTAGCAGATTCTTATTGAATGAGTGAATGAATGAATGAGATATTTGTGCTGTGCCTTGAATGTGATTGGCTTTACAGGCCTGTATCCCTCTGCAGAAAGAAATCATTTACACAGTAATACAAAGGGGGAAAAGGGATGACTGTGATTCATAGCATTTAAAATGTTAACCTTAGAAAACAACAGTGATGGTTTGGCCATCCATTCATTCTCCAAATGTACCGAATACCTTCTATGCACCAGACATTATACAAGCACTAGAGATAAAACCACAGAGTTAGAAATTCAGAAAACTATATGGCCTGAGTTGTTTAAAGTCTCTTAAGGGACTGATACGTACACCAGAGTATCAACTTCTTAATTCAGAAGAGTAGATATAGGTGAAATACTCATTTCTTCTCTATGGGCATCCCCTCTTTTTATATCAAAGTACCTCTGAAACTAGATAGGCTACCAGAAAGTTTTTAAATTGGCATATCATCAGAAGTAAAGAAGTCGACTAATGTAGAAAGTGATTTCTTTTAAGCCATGGAAAGACCTAAAAAAATTTCTATTTTTCTCTAGTGAATTATTTCCATGCCAGACAATCATGATCAAATTCTTACTATTTAATTCCCTTTTTTACATACTTCCTCTATATAAATAGAATAGTCTTTTATATTATTTCAGACAGTCTCTAAGATAACTAAGTTACAGTTTTCATTTGAAGGACATGCCCTGATCACTTAGTTAAGTCTGGGGTGTTTGCCTAATTTCAACCACCTGTGTGTAAGCCTTTATTTAGTGTGGATTATTCCTATGGATGGCTAGTTTGTCCACGTTAGGGTGATATGTACAATAAAGATGGGATCCCTTCTCAGTGGGGGAACTCTTAAAATTCAGTAAGTGGCATTGGGACAACTGATCATTTGTTTTGATGAAAATGAAGTTATATCGTCTATCTAAAACCATTCACAAAACTACTCTGGAGGGATTACAGATCCAAACAAAAAAACAACACTCTACATAAATCAGAAGAAACCATAGGAGAGAATGTTTATGACTTTGGGAAATTAGAAGTCATTCTAAACCAGACCCTAAATGCAAAAGGGATAGATTGATAAATTTGACTCCATGAAGGCTGATAAACGCAAACAGCCTGTCAAAGTTGTCTGCTACAAAAGGCATCATAAATAACGTTACAAGATTGATGAGCGTGAACAACACGTACAACATGTTGAGGCACAGTCAAAAAACAAGTGTCAGATTAAGAGATAGTATTCGCCAAATGTATAGCAGACAAAAGGTTATTAGCATTTAGATCTGTAAAGCACTCCTACAAAAAGGGAAAACTCAGATGGGAATGTGGAAAAAAAATAGAAGTTATTTATAAAAAATATATATGTAGGGGCACCTGAGTGGCGTGGTTGAGCGTCTGCCTTTGGCTTAGGTTGTGGTCCTGGGGTCCTGGGATCAAGTCCCGCATTGGGCTCCCAGTAGGGAGCCTGCTTCTCCCTCTGCCTGTGTCTCTGCCTCTCTCTCTCTCTGTCTCTCATGAATAAATAAATAAAATCTTTAAAAAATATATAATCAGCCAATGAACATAGGAGTAGAAGCTGAACCTCACCAATTATCAAGAAAAAAGTAATTATATTTAGAACATCCGGATAACAATTTTCAATCGTTCTATTGGCAAAAATTAAACATTAATAAAATGTCTTGACGTGGGTGTGGGAAAGCATACACACACATTGCTAATGAGAATATAAAATGATACATCATGGAGAGGAGCAGTTTGGCAATACTGAGTGACATAAAAATGCATGTTTGCTATGAGCCAGCAATTCCAGCTATTGCTGTCTAGTTTGGAAAAACACTGACACTTGTGCATAAGAAAACATGTACAAACATGCCCATTGCAGAGTTCCTCCTAGGGAAAAGCTAGAAACACTGAACTTAGGAATGCAACAAGAGCTGACCAAGTGCACCCTCAAACTGGGTAAGCACCGGTATGAGGCCGTTGCAAGAGGGGTCCCACAGTCGGTGCCCACCTGCACGGCTCTCCACTGGGCCCAACTGGATAAAAAAGCAAGTAACAGATATATGGCAGATGCTGTTTTATATAAAAAGAAACTAGATAACAGCATGGAATTACAGATTGCCTAAGGAACACATGTAAATGTGTGTGAATATGTGAAAGAAAGACCGATAGCAAACTAACCTAATTGATAAGCCAGGTTGCCCCTGGGATGATGAGGGATGGGGATGGGGATGGGGATGGGGATGGGGATGGGGCTGGAAGGGGATTTGTCCTTGCCCCCTTCTTTTTTTTTTAAATTTTTAATTTAATTAATTAATTTATTATTTATTTATTTATTTATTTCCCCTTGTCCCCTTCTTAAAAGAACTTACGTATTATTTCATTTTATTTTTTTTTAAAGATTTGATTTTATTTATTTGAGAGAGAGAGAGCACGAGTGAGGAGGAGAGGGAGAGGGAGAAGCAGACTCTCTGCTGAGCAGGGAGCCTGATACAGGGCTCGATTCCAGGACCCCAGGATCGTGACCTGAGCTAAAGGCAGATGCTTAACTTGAACCACCCAGGGGCCCCTCAATTTTATTTTTAAAAATTAAGTAGGTTTCCTGGTGAGTAACTGCTGAAGGTGAAACACTATACTCCCTTTAAACATAGATGCGTAAAATACCAACATTTAGATATCTATACACTTATAAATAGAAATTTAAGCACACACGTGTATGCATATATAGCATAACTTGAAACTAAGAGAGATTTTTCTTTTTTGTACCAGCAATAAAAAGGGAGCTCCCAAATCTAAGTGTAAGTGCTGTAGCCAAGAGGCTCACAGAGCAAGAGAATGGGGTTAGATTTTATTAGTGGAGATTGGGATTAGCCTCTAGTAGCAGCATGAGAAGCTAACAAAACGTGGAGGAGCCTGATAGGGACAGGCTGGAAAGCAGTGCACGTGTGCAGAACTGACAAAGGACAAACAGGCCAGAGCACCTACCCTCCTCACACTAAAATACAAACTTAGAAAAGCAGAGACTGAGGGAAATTTAAGAGACTGAGCATTTCTGTCTCTTTTTCTTTCCATTTCTTTTTTTAAGATTTTCTTTTTAAGTAATCTCTACACCCAAGGTGGGTCTTGAATTTACAACCCCGAGATCAAGAGTCGCATGCTTCACCAGCAGAGCCAGCCAGGCACCCCAATCCATCTCTTTTTTTAAACCAGAATATCTATTGCATGACGACTCACTGAAATCCTTAAGAGAAACTGTTAAATGCCACAAGCACCTATAAATAATTCTACTTAAAAGAGACTGGAAACTGTCTAAATTGACTGCTTAAATGATCACATCCAACCAGATTTAAATAAAATTGGACATTTAGGTTTCCTATTAAAGTCCAGGTGTAGCCTTTACAATGACTGTAGGTGAAATTAAAGGGCAGCCCGGGTGGCTCAGTGGTTTAGTGAACCCTCCTGCCTGGGGTGTGATCCTGGAGACCTGAGATCGAGTCCCACATCAGGGTCCCTGCATGGATCCGCCTTCTTCCTCTGCCTCTCTCTGACTCTAATAAATAAATAAAAATCTTAAAAACATAACGTTGTTTTTTTATTTGCCTGCCTGAGTTGTAGTGAAGTAAACATGCAACCTCTCTACTTAGTAAAAAACTATTACAGTATGTATTGTTTATAGATCTACTCCCCCCCAGGTGTTCAGTGCCCGTGTGTCTAGCCAAAGAGAGTAAGTTTTTGGTGCTGCCAAGAGTCTGATCAATGAGGGCATCCTGAGCTAGTTTTGGCTGAGCATGCACTTACAAGGCCAATTATTTGTGCTGCTTTTTCTTAACTTTCTGTCCTTTATTTTGGGTTCTGGGGAACAGTTTGACCCAAAATGTCTGACATAATCTATGTAAGTTAATAGTGTTGGCTCACAGTGAAGAAGCAAAGACTATGGTGACTTTAAAACCAAAACCAAAACCAAGTGTTACAGTGACCTGAATTACAGAACTGACAAACAGAGAAGTCAGCCATCCCCTGCTAGATCTAGCCACATGAGAAAAAATGTGAAGCCCCATATGTCTATGAGGCAGCTCCTCATCATGGAGGAGGCAAGGTGTTTTTTAACCACTTTGAAGAAACATCTGAATCCAGCTGTAATTGTTCATTTCCAACAACTCGGAGACCAGCAACAGCATAAATCTGAATGGTCAGCAGAGACTGCTGACCCACTTTGACCCACTCCAAGCATCCACCCTGGATGGCAACCACCACCCAACTTACCTTGGGAGGAAAAACTTCAATGCCGCTCTACAGTCCTGTAAGACAATACTACTTTTTTGAGATTTTAATTCAAAACTCATGCCAACCTGCCATTCAGAGATGCTCATCTCTGCCAAAGGTGTCAGATTTGCCAGGTCTGGGTGGTACCACAATTATTTGCTCAGTACCGAATTACATCAGCCGTGAGCTTAAAATGCATAATTTTCTAGGAAAAATGTAAATGAACAAGACTAACTTCAGGAGAAATAAGAAATCGAAACAATAATCATTAGGGAAATTGAAATTTCTTTAATAGTCAAAAATTTCCAATACCAAAAGACATCTTCAAGCCTTAATCATTTCATAGACCAGTTTTACCAAGCCTCTAATGACAGGAAATTCCACTCTTATATAAGCTGTTTCAGAGAACAGAAAAAAACTACTCAACTTGTAAGACCATTAGTACCTCGATATCGAAACGAGTATATAAGAGCAATTTAGACCAATTTCAAAAACCTAGACCAAAAAAAAAATCCAAATTAAAATATTTAGAATAGTTTTTTTTTTTTTAAGATTTTATTTATTTGCTTGAGAGAGAGAGAGAGAGAGAGCATGTGAGCACAAGTGGGTGGAGGGGCAAAAGGAGAGGGAGAAACAGACTGCTGGCTGAAGGGGGAGCCTGACCTGGGGCTCGATCTGGGAAACTGCAATCGTGCCCTGAGCCGAAGGCAGAAGCTTATAAGCCCCTATAAAGAGTTTCTTATTGGAGTTTTACTTCAATCAAATGTGTTTTGTTGATTGCACTATGTAATCTGTTTTCACTGGGAGGCAGTTTCCCTCAATGACACCTCAAACCCAAATTCATCATTATTCAGTTCTTTTAGTTATTAAAACAGTCTCAATTTTTTTCTTTTCTTTTTTTGAAGCCTCTTTCCCTTCACATCAGCAGCACACTGGCAAGTCTATGTAGTTTTTTTTTTTAGATTCTATTTATTTATCAGAGAGTGCAGAAGAGCAATCACTAGCAGTGAGCAGCGGTAGAGGGAGAAGCAGACTCCCCACTGAGCAGGGAGCCCAACCTGGGGCTCGATCCCAGGACCTTGGGATCATGACCTGAGCCGAAGGCAGACGCTTAACCAACTGAGCCACCCAGGTGCCCAAAACAGTCTCATTTCAGTTATTAGGACTGACTCCTTCATTTTGAAACTTCAATTAATAGTCGAGTCAAAGCTTTCCTTCCTCATGCACTAGAACAGGGCTAAATCCTTGGCTCTAGTGACCTGGAACTGGAAATGAGGATGTGGGGCATGGATCAGTCACATCCCACATCCTCTTCCCTGTTCTTACAACTGGTATGCAGAATTCCAGAAATGACCTTCAACGATCCTTGCCCTGTAAGTGATGAATTTGATGCGATATTATGCCCATGATTCTGTTACATGACATGACAAAAAGGAGTTTATCTGAGTTGGCCAATTCTCATCACAAGAGCCTTTAAACTCCGAGGTCTCTTTGGCTGGTCACAGAGAAGTAAGTCAGAGATTTGAAGTGTAAGGGGGACTCAACAACCTGTTGCTGGCTTGAAGGAATGTAGGTGGCCTTGGCAGCTGAGAGAGGGCCCCCACCGACAGCAAGGAAAAGAAGGTCCCAGTTCCACAATTACCAAGAACTGAACTTGGACCACAATCTAAATGAGCTAGAAAGCAGGTTCTTCTCTAGAGTTTCCAGAGAAGAACCCACGTTGGCCAATCTTCATCTTGACCTTGTGAGAACTGGAGCAGAGAAGAAACCCAGTCAAGCTTATTGGACTTCTTACACATAGAACTATGAGCCAACATACTTGTATTGCTTTAAGCCACGATGGTTACGGTAATTCATTGCACAGCAATAGAAGGCTGCTACATTACTCCTCTGGCCCTGAGGGGGGAGGGGGAAATGATTTTCCTTACGTGATTGCCCTTGAAATTTGTTGTATTTTTATTAGTTGGACATATTCATGTTTTCTTTTCTTTTAAAGACTTTATTTATTCATAAGAGACGGAGAGAGGCAGAGACATGGGCAGAAGCAGGCTCCCTGCGGGGAGCCTGATGCTGGACTCGATCCCAGGACTGAGGATCACGACCTGAGCCAACGGCAGATGCTCAACCACTGAGCCACCCAGGTGCCCTTCATGTTTTCTTTATATGAAAAAAATCCCTGCTAGGTGATGGAGACATTTCTGTCCTCTTTCTGTTGGTTGTCTTGGTCTCTCTTGGTCTGTCTTGGTTTAATGCAAATTGGATATGAGTTCCCTCCATGTGGTGGGTATCCAAAAGTTAGTTCTCCAAAGGATCTATGGCACGGGTCCCGGCGGGAAGGCGGACAGGCTGGACCTGGATGAAGCTCAACTTTTTTGCCCCATCTCAGGACATTCCATCAACGGACATCTTATAGTGTCTGTTGCTGCCAGGGTTCTGTTACCAAGGCAGTGGGCATCTTGGGGGCTACCAGCAAAACTCCTTATACCACTGCCATCTTCTTCAAGGACCTGACCTGTGAGAAGCTCCTGAAACCCTTCCACACCAAAGCAGGGGGTGCTATGCAACCTCACTATGTCTCTTGCCAGTTGAGTGGCTCCACAACGTTCAGATAAGCCCCAAGTCTCAGATACGATTGGGGAGCAGAGAGTGGAGGTTATAAACTCTTCATTCCTCCAGAAGGTAACCTGTTTTGCTCCTGGTCCTTCCTTAAAACTGTCAATGCTAAAAGTCATCAAACCGGTTGAGCCTGTATTGCTCTGGGGGAACCAGAATCTCAGGTCAAGAACTAGACCTTATCTGAATTTAGCCTTGGAGAATTGAGTAACTGTTCTCAACAGGACAATATCTCGACTTAAATCCCTCTAAGGACAGGATAAGCTATCATTTATGCTCTATATATCCTGCTACACTATTTCTGTTGCAAATTCAGTGCATCAGTATTTAAAAAAAAAAAGATCCATTATAACTAAGTAGAGTCCTCTGAGTAAATACAAGGATGGTTCAATATTAGGAAATCTATCACTACAGCCTTACCATATTAAGAGATTAAGGAGAAAAGCCACATGATCATCTCCAGATACATAAAGAGGTATTAGATAAAATTGAACACTCATTCCAAAACATGAACAGAAGGAAACTTTTAGGGGGATCCCTGGGTGGCTTAGGAGTTTTAGCGCCTGCCTTTGGCCCAGGGTGATCCTGGTGTCCTGGGATTGAGTCCCACATCGGGTCCCTGCATGGAGCCTGCTTCTCCCTCTGCCTGTGTCTCTGCCTCTCTCTCTCCCTCTCTGTGTCTCTCATGAATAAATAAATAAAATTTAAAAAAAAAAGGAAACTTTTAGAATGTAATAAAGGGCACCTACTGAAAATTTACATCAAACTTTAAAAGCATTTTTATTAAAGTCAGGAATAAAACAAGGATGTCCACTATCTTTGCTTCTCTTTCATAACAAAATAAATGCTCTAATGGTTGTAAGACAAGAAAAGAAGATATAAGAAAGGAGGAGGCAAATTGGTGATTTTTACAGATGATATTACCGTTTTCATAAAAAATTCAAGAGCATCTACTGAAAAACTAGCAGTATTTAGAAAACAAAATACAGCAGTATTAATGGCTGTAGGATCAAAATACAAAAGTCAATCATTGTTCTAAAGAGAAAATGATAAAACATTGTTAAAGTATATGGTAAGAGAGACCTGGAAAAAAAAAGTCCTCTTCTTTAGGACAATGAAGAATCCAGACTCAAAAGATGTCAAACTAATCTATTGACCCAATGCAATTTGAATAAAAATTCCAATAGGATTCTTTTTTAAGATTTAGACAAACTGATTCTAGAAGTGACAACCAAGAACAGCCAAAACAATACTGAAAAAGATAAAAGACAGCTTTTCTTGTTAGATTTTGAAACTCAGCATAAGTCTTACTACCCTATGGCTCAGTCATTTCTTTTGTATGTATGCAGCCTACTGTTTACAGATTCATAAATTTATAGTTAGTGTTATAAAAACATGGACTCAATGGCTGTACAGCAAATTGACAGTTATAATTGCCTCACAAAGGAAGGGGAATGGGATTAAGAATGAAAATAGGGAGATTTCAACTTAAAAATATTCCATTTTTTAAGTGTATCTGTATCAGAAATGACAAATGTGAATTCTAGGCAGTGGTTATGTTAGGTATTAATTGTTCTGTGAATGTTCCTGCATATTTTAAACTGACAAATTTATTTTATTTTTAAAGATTTTATTTATTCATAAGAGACAGAGAGAGAGAGAGAGAGAGAGAGAGAGAGAGAGGCAGAGACCCAGGCAGAGGGAGAAGCAGGCTCCATGCAGGGAGCCTGATGTGGGACTGGATCCCGGGTCCCCAGAATCACACCCTGGGCCAAAGGTGGCGCTAAACCGCTGCACCACCAGGGCTGCCCCTAAACTGACAAATTTAAACAAAAAGTGGATTCTCAAAATAGAAACAAAAAGCTGGTGTTTATGTTCACCATTTGGTGGGATTTTGCTTTTATTTTATTTATTTTAAAGACTTTATTTATTCATGAGAGACACAGAGAGAGGCAGAGGCAGAAGCAGGCTCCACGCCGGGAGCCCAATGGGCAACTTGATCCCAGGACCCCAGTATCATGACCTGAGCCATAGGCAGATGCTCAACCGCTGAGCATCTTTTTTTTTTTTTTTTTTTTTTTTGGATTTTGCTTTTTAAATAACACTATTCATCTCCAGACATTTGGAAAGATAAGTGGAATTTGAACTACTTCTGTAACATAAGTCAAATATTGTGAAACTTTCAGCACTCTAAACCGTTTACACACTGTTCCTGAGATAAATCTTGTTTATTTTCCCCCATTCTTTAAAGACAAATCAGTTATCATTAGTAAATGCAAGTAAGAAGTGGCCCTGGGACCAGGACAAAAATCGATTACAAATGTGTTCACAGAGTTTAGGTTCCAAAGAATATAAGATACTCAAGGTGTCTCCATCTCTTGGAACAAAGGAGGGTATCGAGAGCAATGCTTCTAAAAATTAAGAAGTTTGTTCTCAGAAAAGCTTGGAGTCAGTAGAAGAGCAGAATGACATAGGATAATACTGGAATGCAAGAAAATGGCAGCAGCGTTTTTTTTTTTTTTTTAAGATTTATTTATTTATTTGAGAGAGGGCATGCGTGTGCACACACGAGTGGGGGCAGAGGAAGAGGGAGAGAGAATCCCAAACAGACTCCTCACTGAGTGGGGAGCCCAATGTGGGGCTTGATCCCATGACCTGAGATAATGATCCGAGCCGAAACTAAGAGACACTGAGCCACTCAGGTGCCCCCTCTTTTTTTTAAATTCATTATTTTTATTTATTTATACAATTTTATTTGTTTATTCATGAGAGACACAGAGAGAGGCAGAGACACAGGCAGAGAAAGAAGCAGGCGCCATGCAGGGAGCCTGATGTGGGACTGGATCCCGGGTCCCCAGAATCACACCCTGAGCCAAAGGTGGTGCTAAACCGCTGAGCTGCCCAGGCTGCCCTCTTTTTTTAAAATTTATTTTATTATTATTTTTTTAATGGTAAAGTTACAAACAATAGGACCCAGATTTTAGAGAGGATCCAGCGTGATTTCTCATTCCTCATTTTGACTCCTGCAGTATTCAGTATCATTACTTGACTCATCTAGTTTGGGGACACCATTATGTGGCCTGTGTTGGGTGGCTTTCTGGTCATTTCTTTCATTCTTTGCTGTTTCTACCCTTGCTGCCTTATCCCAGTCCAATGTCTTCTCTCTTTTGAGGAACTCATCCCTTCTTCCCTTCTGAGCCAACTATCACCTAAAGAGCTCGGTCTCTAGCCTGAGCTTCAGTTCCACGTTTTCTACCACTGAACTCTGCTCTGTGATGAATCATGCAAAACTCAACAACCAGCCAAATTTTCGTTTTCTCCAGACTTTTGTCAGTGGTATCATCCTTCGCCTTGGGTGGAAATTTATCAGCCTAGTAGGTTCTAGGACAGCAGGGAGTATGACTATCTTGTTCAATACCTGGGGCCTTGGGTAGTGCTTGTTACACGTGGTAAGTTTTAAGTACCAAAGCCTTGAAAGATCAAATCCTTACCTCATCCATCTCTCTCCCCAATACTTTGAATCTGATTACATCTTCCCTATTTCTGTTATTTTCTCCATCTCTCGACATTTTCTTTTATCCTGTGTCAAGCATAGTGTCACAACCACAAACCTCAGCATACTTGATATGATAAAGATGAGGTTTTTTTTTTTAAGCCAAACCAAATCGCTGAAAATAATATGAACAATTAAATCCATTGAGTGATCAAGGCCTGGGTGGCTCAGTGGTTGATCATCTGCTTTTGGCTCAGGGCTGATCCCAGGGTCCCTGGATCGAGCCCCGCATCGGGCTCCCCGCAGGGAGCCTGCTTCTCCCCCGGCCTGTGTCTGTGCGTCTCTCATGAATAAATAAAATCTTTAAAAAAAAAATTGAGTGATCAGTATGTTTATGAAAGATTCCTTTCTAGTAGGCTAGAGAGTGGAAGGTAAAGTTATATATATATAAAAAAAAGCCCCTATAAAAAAGGAACTAATTGCTTCCTGGCCAAACCACCTTGTTCTTAACAAGGACTACTTTTTGCGTGGAGCCGCCTCAAGTCTTAGGTCCTTATTTTTAAGTTGCCACGCCTACGTGCCGAAAGTGGCAAGGTCTTTCATTATTGAGTTCCTATAATATAAATATATACTTTTAATGAGAAGGAATGTCACATAAACAAACCCAAACGTTCTGGAAGCATAAAGTAACCTCGGTTTTTTACTGCCCCCGCCACCCCCATCAGGGCGGCCGCCCAGAGGCTTCTATTTCTCCGACTAGAACGTTTCTACGCATCGCGTACAAGACTATTTTGTAGTGTTTTTGATCGTCCTTTAAAAAAATAGAAGTCTTGAAATAACTCGTTTGTATACAATTCCAGTGGCCGGCAGTGTGGGCTTAATATATCGCACAGCTGTCAATTTTGGTTTCTCTATTGGTAGCGGCGCTTAGATACGCCCGGTGCCTGCAGTTTGGTGGTAAACACGTGAAATACAGAAATAGCGCAACGGTTAGAGTCCCAAGGGTCGCGCGCCAAGCGAGCTGCGGCGGCCTGGGCCGAGCCCCCCGCCCCGGGGAGGACTGGGGGGGACTGGGGGGGACTGGGGTCGGTGCACCGCCCCGGGGGGCCTCCTCCCCCCCACCCCGCACCCGCTCCAAGCCGACCGTCCTTCCCCCCTCCCCCGGGCCCCTACCCGCACCCCAAGCCGCCTCCTCCCTCCCCCCCACCCCCCACCTTACCCCCCCACCCCAGCCCCCCTACCCGCATCCCCCTGGGGGTCTCCTCCCGCGCCCCGCCTCTCGCCACCCAGGACCTCCTCCCCCCGCACCCCAAGCCGCCTCCTCCCTTCTCCCCTCCCCCAACCCCTCCCTCTCCCCCGCGCCCCCCTACCCGCAACCCCTGGGGGCCTCCCCACCCCACCCCACCTCCAGGCCGCCTCCCCCTCCCCCACACCCCCCGGGTGGCCTCCCCCCCCACCAGCCAGGCGGAGGCGGCCCCACGCGGGAGCTGCGCGCGCCGCCCCCCTCCCCAGCCTCCCGGAGCCCTCTCCTGCCCGGCGAAGCCGCCTCCCCTCCCCTCCCCTCCCCTCCCCCTCCCCTCCCCCTCCCCTCCCCTCCCCTCCCCCACCCCGGGCGGCCCCGCCCCCTCCCGGAGGCCCCGCCCCCGACGGCGGACGTGGGAGGGCGGGCGCGCGCGCAGAGCGCCCGGATGAGCGGCGACTTCCGGCGCGGGGCGGGCGGCAGGGGGCGCGTCGGCCGCACGTCGGCGGCTGGGCTCCTGGGGCCTGCGCGGCCCGGGCTGGGCGAGGGGACATGGGGCCGCCGCGCGCGCCGCTCTGAGCCGGGCCCGCGCCGCCGCCAGGAGCCTCCCTGCGGGACCGGGGCGTCCGAGCGCCGCCAGGGGCATGGCCGCCGGGGCCGGGGGCGGCGGGCTGCTGCGCGCCCCGTGAGGGGCCCAGGGGAGCCGTGGGGGCCGCTCGCCGAGCAGCAGGTACCGGCCGCGGGGCTCGTCGGGCGACCCGGGGCTCGCGGCCTTTGTGCGCCCGGGTGGGGGCGCGGGCACGTGGGCCGTGGGGCTGCTGGTCGGGAGGAGGGCGGGGCTTCGGGCCGCGAGCCGGGCGCCCCTCCCCCTCCCTTCTGCGCCCCCCCGGTCTCCGCGGGTGGTCGGGGTCAGGGTCACGTGGGCGCGCGGGCGAGGGGCGGGAGCTGTGCTGGAGCGGCCGGTCTCCCGGCTCGGGGCCCCGAAGGTGGCAGGTGCCTGTCGTGTGGCCTCCGCGGGCCGCGCGCCGTGTCTGGGCGAGTCTGGGCTGGTCCCGTGGGCAGGTTGACTCAGCTTTTCCCTTGGGGCGGGTCAAGTTCGGACACGTCCCGCGCACGCAGGAGCGGGAGCTAAGCCCCGACTTGCCTCCAGCTGCGGCTATTTAAGCCGCGCGTGTCCCCAGCTGCGCTCAGAGATAGGGACCTGTGCTCCCGACCCGCGGCCCCGACTCCGCCCGCATCCAGGTGAGGCCCCGCTTACTCTACTGCCTTTGCTCTAACAGGGACAGCACTCAAGGGCGTTATTTTTATCCCCTTTCCGTGTGACTTTGTTGTTGTTTTTCCCCGCAGATGTTTCATTATTTCGAGTTTTTATCTTGTGTTTTTTTTTTTTCTTTTCTTTTCTTCTCCCCACTTGTAGGCAAATGTGCAATACCAACATGTCTGTGTCTACTGATGGTGCTGTAAGCACCTCACAGATTCCAGCTTCGGAGCAGGAGACCCTGGTTGGTATTTATGGGGGTGACCAACTGACTTCTGTTAGACCCGCATTTATAGCCCGGTTCTCCAAGCGAAACTAAACTGTGCCAGTCAGGGGCAGGTGTGAAGCAGCCCGTAAGAATCGGTACTTGTTTTCTCTCTTGGGTCCTTTATCACTCTGGATATAAAATTGAGTTCCATTACATTCTTAAACGTGGATGCTGAGGTCATGTTCGTTACAAACCAATATTTGTTTTCTGTTTTGACTTGTCAATGTTTAACTCTTTGAAACGGTTTTTGAAAGTCACAAAAGTTAACTCACGCTTGTAAAGATTTTTGGGCATCAGGGAAATGTAAAAAAGCTTGGAAGCTGAAAATTCTAGTCTTCTCTTTTGGCGGTGTCTTTTAGGTCTTTCTCTCTGTGTGTATCCACATACATACATGCACATTTTATTTTATTTTTTTTAAAGATTTTATTTATTTATTCATGAGACAGACACAGAGAGGCAGACACACAGGCAGAGGGCGAAGCAGGCTCCATGCAGAGAGCCTGATGTGGGTGGGACTGGAACCCAGGACTCCAGGATCAGGCCCTGGGCTAAAAGCAGCGCTAAACCGCTGAGCCACCCAGGCTGCCCTATTGTGTTTTTCTTAATAATTTGTAGTAGTTCTTTGTGTTTCAAATGTATTAGACATCTGTCATTTACAAAGATTGCATAGAACTTTGTTGTCTTTTTCCTATTGAGAATGTTTAAGTGAAGTCCAGTTTATGGACTTGTTGGTTTTCGCATTTCATATCATGCTGTGGAAGAACTTGCCCATCCCAAGATTATACAGATAGAGTCCTGTATTTTCTTGTGGTACATCTAGATCTATCTTTGTATTTCTTTTTGTTATTAAATGTAAGATTAAGAATGGTATTTGTAGTTTTCTTATACGTATTTTAGGTCTTAATAAACTGATGGCTTTCCTTTACAGATTTTTATTTTGAGTTTTCTGTAGTTTGAAGTTAATATAGCATACATAAAATTTCAGGAGAAAAAATTTATCTTTCAAGAGAGAGTTCATTAAGTCTAAAAGTGAAGTGTATATGTAAGGACACACACAGAAGTGCGAGCAGAAAAGTTAAAGATTCAATACCACACTTACTGTGTATTTTAAGTGTTTTGGTTATTAGATAATATTCTGTTGATTAGCTAGAAATAGGCAGTTTTTCTTAAATCTAGTTTTGAGAGTTCTATTCCAAACTGGGATGCTGTTAGATTTCAAAGTTAGATAAAGGAAAAGAGTATATTGAGAAGAGGAACAGAGGCACCTGTCTGTGTGGAGGTGGCAAGCTGTAAAGACCCTTGAGTTTTACAGATTTTGATGCAGCATCAGTTAGGGAGAAAGAGAATATTATATCCCTACCTCCTTGCCAGTCATTTCCTCAATATCTAGAGATTGTAAAATCTCTAGATCAGGGTCACGTACACCCTAGCCTGTGGGCTGTATTTGACCTCCTGCCTATTTGTGTAGCCATGGCCATTGGGTTCAGTATCTGTATTTGAATCCAGACCTGGCAGGAAAGTCTTAAAATATTTGCCATCTGGCTCTTTATAGAAAAAATTGACTCCCAATCTATTTGGTGGGTTCCTTAAACACAGCTCATGTTTTATTTACCATTTGCCCTCCCAGTACCTACTGCTGTCTGGTGCGTGGTGGAAGCTCAGTAAATACTTGTCAGTAGGTATTTGAAATGTAGATCACCTAAGAGGCAGCATGATATAGTAGGAAGAAAATGCTGGTTTGTAGTTGAGGGTTGTGAATTGCAGCCTCAGATCTGCTTTTAATTATCCTTGTCAGTTTGAGTTATTTAAATCCTCTAGCCTTTAGGAGCCTAATGTGTGGGAAGAAAAGATTGGGAAACAGAATTACCTTAAAGACTTACTCTTTTCTCTTGGACTTTGCAATTTAGTTTGTGGTAATCTTATTGGAGTATTCCATTTATAGCTAAGTTTAAGGTAGTAAGCAAATAATAGAAAGAGCTGGAGGAAAAGAATAGTTTTCACTGCCTTGGCATGGATACTGTGTTTGATTGCAGCTGATGATACTTGAGGATTCTGTGATTATTTGCATAGTAATGAAATCAGCATTTTTTCCCAACTGCCTTGATAAGTCTATGATCTTCAGTTTCTATTGTCTGTTACATTTAGTGAAAACATTATGACTTAATTTTTGAGTTCTAATCTTGTGAGATTGTTAAATACAACATCTACCTTTATTGAAGTTCTTCATGGACATGCTTGCTGTGGGGATTATAGCTCTGGAATAATTTTGGAAGTATAATAGCAGCTTTTTGTTCTTTGTAGGTTAGACCAAAGCCATTGCTTTTGAAGTTGTTGAAGTCTGTAGGTGCACAAAAAGACACTTATACTATGAAAGAGGTAAGCTAAATAAAGAGTTAACAAGATAACTAATGTTTTGTTAGTTACATGTGGCCATGGGGAGAAATTGACCATATAGAGGGAATTTTTTTTTGTTTTGTTTTTTTTAGTAAGCAGCAATATTAAGTATTGTCATTTGGATTATAAATTGAAGCTGAAATTCTAATTATACTTGAATATCATTTGTCAGGTAGGAATTCTTGAGATGAAGGGAGGCTTTGTAGGGGTTCTTAGCATTTTTGTGCTGTGGACTTAGGTGGCAGACTGGAAAAGTCTTCTCAGAATCTAGTTTCTAAATGCATAAACCAAAATGTATAGGATTACAAAGGAAAACAAATTACGTAGAATACAGTTATCAAAATAGTAAACAAGTTTGTGATATGTGCTTTTTTGTGTTAGCACATTGAATAATAAGATTTAGCAGGAGATTTTATGTAATTTCAAAGTAGTGAGGAGGATAGTTACTATTTTGAGATGTTTACACCAAGCAAAGTATGATATGAAAACACTTGTGATTTTTACTGGTGACATAATCACAGGTATTACTAATACTTTGTGGTTTGTTGCCTATATTCATAATTGAAGGAAAAGCTAAATTTCAGTTAAAAAGTAATGAAAATATAGATAGAAATTTTTTTTCCATCCAAATTAATGGATCCCCTGAATTCTATCCAAGGACTTCTTGGGCATCCATGGATCCCAGGTTAAGAACTTCTGCACTAGAGATACATGAGTACAGTATACTGATCTTTCTGGGATAGAGGTGAGCTGCTTCATGAACATATGTTCTATTTAACGGATACATTTCAATGTATTGTTCTCTAGCCTTAAATTTGTGCACAGAACCATGATTTTCAGTGAGAGATTGGGCCATCTTAGGCACAATTTCATTGTGAATGAAGTTTGCCTTTTCCCCATCTCTCCCACTTAGTTTGTGGGGCCCAGAGTGCTCAAAACACTGAAGTACCTTATCTACATCAGGTTAGTGGGTCAGGAAGAGACTCTGCACCTTTTTCTTTTTCAGCCACACTTTTTATAAACTGTATGGGATGTTTGGTAGGAGTGTAGGAGTCTTCTTCCTTTCCCCCTATCAACTTGTCTTCTTCAATCCATAGTCACCAGGTAATATTCTTTTAAGTCTGAGGCCGGTTTAACCAGTTAAGTCTACAGACAGTAGGGTAGCTTGCAGGGAAGCATGGAGGTTAAGGATGTTTTTGAGGTTAAAGCTGTATTTATGGCTGTTAACTTGGTTTGTCCTCATCATTATGTAATTGGTTAAGGAAACAAAAGGTATACATTTAAAAGTAGATAGAAATAAGGGGGAAATTGATTAGGCCATTATAAAGGTGTAGAAAGCTTTATTGAGTTTCCAGTTGTGGGATCTTTGTTCTGGGGCATGTGGGAGAGTGATGACAGCTAGTATGGGGAAGTAGAAAGAACTCTGGACTTAGGAGTCAGAAGACCAGGTCCCATTTCCTTATCTCTAATACAGTGAAAACAATTCTATGAAGTAGCAGAAGAATGAGATAGTACTTGTTAAAGTACATTTAAACTGTAAAAAAAACCAAACACAAAAAAACCATAGATATTTAGGTGGTTAATAGGTTTGTATGTGGATGTCTTAAGGTGTATCATTTATTTCATTGTTTTAGTGGAGCATACAATATTTAACTGTATATGCATGATTCACGGTTACTATTTTGATTATTTATTGTTGCATAGATTATATTGATGTCTTCAAGAGTTTATTTTATTCACCAAATTCTTCCAAACTGTTGTGTAGATGTAATTGGTCACTTTCCTGTCATCCTCACCTGTGATGACCTCAGGCTGTTGAGCTGTATGGTGTTTGGGACTATTTAATAAATGACTTTAGGTCACTGCTATATTTCAGTTGATGATTTGATTTTGTAACTTTTTATTGCTCTCAGTGGTTTTGCATTTTGCTGCCCTTTCCCTTCTAGTATGTATATACGTAGTACCTAGGTATCTGGGCAGAGTTAAAGTCCGTTACACATACATAATTTAAGTAAATTGGAGAAGCAGTGTCTACTCCCATAAATTAAAAGGAAAAGATTTAGAAGCTTTTTTTAAGAGTACAGAATAGTTGTTATTCTAGACCATTTTGGGTATGGTTGCTGGTTTAACCATCTTTAGATAAATGAGAAGTTGAATGTATTTGAAACTAACATTTAATTTTCTTTAATCTCAGAATCCTATTTCTATTTCAGGTGATATTTTATCTTGGCCAGTATATTATGACTAAACGATTGTATGATGAGAAGCAACAGCATATTGTGTATTGTTCCAATGATCTTCTAGGAGATTTGTTTGGAGTGCCAAGCTTCTCTGTGAAAGAGCACAGGTAAATTCTTCAGTTTAGTCCGTTGTAAAAAGCCAGCTGGGCAAACATTTCAGTTTACCTCCTCCTTTTGTTAGAGAAAAATTGTTGCATGCAGAAATTGAATATAGCATATTGTTTGAGAACCTGAATTCTGGAATCTAATAAATCTGGGTTTGAGACCTAGCTCAGTCCTTTACTAGCTGTGTGACTGGGTAAATTGATTTACCCTCTCTGAGCCTCAGTTTATCCTACTTGTAGGGATAATATAAATACCTCATGTGTAAGTTACGAAGAAACAATGTGTAAGAAGCAGTGCTTGACACAGAGAAGGCATTTAAATGTTAGTCACAGGGGTGCCTAGGTGACTTCAGCTCAGGTTATGATCTCAGGGTCCTAGGATGGAGCCCTGGGTCAGGCTCCCTGCTCAGTGAGGAGTTTGCTCTTCCTTCTCCTTCTCCCCGTCCCCGGCTTGTGTATACTCTCATAAATAAATATTTACCCAAAAAATGTTAGTCACAATTACTGTGTATTTAAAAATATTATTGCAGTTACTTTGAAAGGTAGTCTTTAGGCCACACTGTGGTAAAGGTTTAAGTTTGAGCCTTACTTTGGAGAATATTTTGTCATACATCATCATAGCACTTAATCGGCTAAATTTAACCCAGCTAACATTTCTAGAATTACTCTATTAGGAACTGAAGACTGTTTTTTCAGTCATTCTTTCCTTACATTAGAATTCCTTTTCCCATTTGGTTTAGTACAGTCCATGTGGAGCCTTAGTATGATGTGTAGCTTAATAAATGGGAGGAATACTCTTTCACATGAAACAACTAGATTCTACTAGTATAATGTTCAATAATAGTGTAGCTAAAAAGATAGTATTTAAATGGAAAATTTATAACTCTGAAACTACTTCATTATATAAGCATAATATGTATTCATTATTGGACAGTAGGAAAAGGCATAAAATGAAGAATAGGAAAAAAAAAGTCTAGTTTGTCATCAAATAGTATTTTTTTATTTTATTTTTATTTTTTTATTTCTATTTTTTTTATCAAATGGTATTTTTAACTTGTCATTTCTATATTACGTGTAGATGTGTTTTGACTCAGTTGTGAACATACTATGTTTAATTTTGTCAAGCTTTTTAATTTAACACTGTATAAATATTTATCTGATTTATATTCCTATTTTGCATTTGGCCTTGGGATCTAGGCTTTATTGTATAAATTTAAAAATTAGGGCAGCCTGGGTGGCTCAGCGGTTTAGCACCGCCTTCAGCCCAGGGTGTGATCCTGGAGACCCAGGATCGGGTCCCACGTTGGGCTCCCTGCATGGAGCCTGCTTCTCCCTCTGCCTGTGTCTCTGCTCTGTCTTTCTCTGTGTGTCTCTCATGAGTAAATAAATAAAATCTTAAAAAAAAAAAAAAAAAAAAGAATTAACTGTATTGGTGACTTGGTACCATTTGAGTGTTGAATCTTCTGATAATGTTCTGGGGTATGATTTTATAGTTTCTCAGATTGAAGGCATAGTTTAAAAAATTATCTTTGACTTGAATTCTATGTTGAATAGTTGAACAGTGGGGAAATTATTGACTGGGAAAAAGAATATGAATAGGAATATTGATATTTATAAGTTTACGGAGCTGTATCATTAGTCCCAAGGGGAAAAGAAATATTTGGGAGTGGTATTTCCCCTTAATGATGAGAATTAGAAATTATATCATGTGACCAGTAACATTGTCTAAAATCATTAGCTTAAAAGAAAGTATGCCATAATATCAGTGAAAATTAAAATAGGTGAATTGTCTTTCTATTGGGATGTAAGCTCCATGAGGGCAGAGATTTGTTTCCATTTTATTTCTTTTTTTCCTGTTTCTAGAATAGTGACTGGTTCATCATAGGTTTTCAGTCTGTGTTTATAAATGAATGAAGGAAGCTTCATCTCTTAATAGATTTTAATATAAGAAAGAAAATCCATTAGGTGATTGGTCCATGGTTGATAGAAATCAAAATTACAATTGTGCATGATCCACTGTCTTTGTAGGCAGTCTACTGCCTTTTTTTTTTTTAATTTTAGTTAATTATTCATGAGAGAGGCAGAGACATGGGCAAAGGGAGAAGCAGGGTCCCTGTGGGGAACCCAACATGGGACTTGGACTTACTTGTTCTAGGTACTCCGAGATCACGCCCTGAGCTGAAGGCAGACACTTAGTTGCTGAGCCAGCCAGGTGTCCCTAGGCAGTCTACTTTTAAACTTTAAGCACAGAGATAGAAATTTTCTTTTTTGTTTGAAAATAGATATATCAACCCTGTTTCTGCATTCACACTCATTCTCTGGGGTCTTTTGGTAAAGTCCAAACAAGACACATTTCAGGAAATGGAGATAGGAAATCCTTCCAGTGAGAGAGACCTTTGTGATTAATAAGAGTAACTATGTAATCATTGGACAACTAATTATCATGATGCTTTTTTTTAGGACCTTGCTTGCCAGTGACTTAGTTTGAATGCAGTGATTTAAAATTTTTAGCTTATGTACAATTTAGTTAATGCTAACGTGTATATAAAAATCTGAAGTCCTATTTAATATATTTTTATTTTAAGATGTACATCTCCTTTTTTCCCTGTCCCTACTAGGAAAATATATACAATGATCTACAGAAACTTGGTAGTAGTCAATCAGCATGGTAAGTTAATTTTGAATACCATAAATAAGCACTGTAAAATATTTTAAAGACATTTTGTGTATGTGGAGTCATTTAACAGGAAGAAATGAATTGTATGAACTAAAGCAACATAATACTAAGGTTCTAATGCAGATTTGTGATATGTAAAGTTAAATACCTTTATTCCACCAATTTAAGCCTTGGAATATCAGTATTAGAATTTGTTTTGAAATATTTCTTTTCTGGGGGATCCCTGGGTGGCACAGCGGTCTGGCGCCTGCCTTTGGCCCAGGGCGCGATCCTGGAGACCCGGGATCGAATCCCATGTCGGGCTCCCGGTGCATGGAGCCTGCTTTTCCCGCTGCCTGTGTCTCTGCCTCATTCTCTCTCTCTCTCTGTGACTATCACAAATAAATAAAAATTAAAAAAAAAAAAAAAAGAAAGAAATATTTCTTTTCTGGATTTTTGGGGAGCAGTACACAAGTATTTGTTAAATATTTTTAAAATTTTTCTTTTTATTTTAATTCCAGTATAATTAACATAGTGTTATATTAGTTTCAACTGTACAATGGAGTAATTCAACAATTCCATACATTAACTGACAGTCATCATGACAAGTGGACTCCTTAATCCCCATCACTTGTTTAACCACATTCCCCCACCTACCTCCCCTTTGATAACCATCATTTGTTCTCTATAGTTAAGAATCTGTTTTCTTGGTTTTGTTGCTTAAATTCCACATAAGAGTGAAATCATATGGTATTTGTCTTTCTCTGACTAATCTCACTTAACGTTATATTCTCTAGATCCATCCATAGTGTTGCAAATGGCAGGATTTCATTCTTTTTATGGGTGAATGCTATTCCACTGTATAGATATGTACCACATCTTCTTTATCCGTTTATCCATTGGTGGACGCTTTGGATGCTTCCATATTTTGGTTTTTGTAAAGAATACTGTGTATATCTTTTCGAATTGTTATTTTTGTGTTCTTTGGTTAAATAGTGGAATTACTGGATCATATGGTGATTCTATTTTTCATTTTTGGGAAACCTCCATACTATTTTTCACAGTGGCTGCACCATTTTGCATTCCCACCAACAGTGCATGAAGATTCCTTTTTCTCTACATCTTTACCAACGTTTGTTGTTTCTGAAAGGTAGATAAATTCGAGGTCATGCTTATTAGAGGTATAACACACCTTGAAATGTGTACTGGAAAAGTTTTGGGAGGTTATATAGATATCTAATATGAATGAATGAATGAGTCCTCTTTTGTTTTTGTTTTTTTTGTTTTTTTTTTGTGTGTTTTTTATAATAGACAAAACTTTTATCAATTTATTAAAAATGGCATTTCCCTACCTGTAGACTTACAGTTCTTAACTGGTTATTTTTAGGTCACATACTCCGTGGATAATCTGATGAAAGCATTGGGTTCTTATTTTAGTAGAGATACACATAAACATATACAGTGATATACTGGTAAATCTTTAACAACCCACTTTTTTTGGGGAAATGCCCTGATTTATGGTGTTTTCTGATCCCATGGTGTAAATACATTGGCCATTTTCAGGCTTCATACATGGACTTGGTAAAAAGAGGCACACAGCTTTGAGTACGGGTAGGAGCGGTCTCTCAGCACACCATAGACTTTTTTTTTTTAACATAGACTTCTTATAGCCTCCCCTCAACTATAATTTTAAGAACTGTTCTCATAAGCTTGTTTACTTCGTACAATGAACTGACCACTCTTTTGTGCTTCCACTGTTGTGTATTTAGGTTTTGTTACACATTCTTTTGTTATACTTGTTTGTATTTCTGTTTCTTGTTTCCTAAGCAGGTTTGCATTATATATTAACAGTATGGTGTTTTATTAATATGTTTAATAAATGTGTTGAGTTGAATGCTCTTCCAAAGCTAGGACTTAAGACCCAGAAAAGGACATCACTGTCTTATCCTAGAGTAGAAGTGACTGTTAGTTTGGTGACATGTTTTGTTGTTTTACAAAAACTCTTTATGAATTCAAATGAAGGCAAATAAAGCAAGCAACTATAGTATTGTAGTAGCATTTTCAGTTTTCTTAAATATTACCCTGATGTATTGATTCATTCATGTAAAGAAACCTTGGGTAGATTACTAGAAAAATTGTATATTAATGAGTTGGTAACCTGTGGATTTTTTGGGTATTTCCGTTTTGAGTTTGTTTCAGGTTTCAGTTTAGTAGAATTCATTTCTGCACTTCTGTAACTGTTATCAACCTATCACTTCTCAAAATTTCCTTTTTATTTAATCTGCATTGTAACATAATACAGATATAACAACATATTAATATAATATATATTATTTATTATATTAAAATGAAATATAGCTTGTCTGTATCTACAACTTAAAATCCACATAACCTGTGATAAAAAGAAATAAACTGTTATGATAATGTGCATAATTTTAAAATGTTAGTGAGCGGGCCTGACATTCCCATTAAGGTGAGGATGTTTCCGAGGGAGTAACAGGGTATTTGATTATGATCTTTGGCAACTGTGTATATTCTGTGTGTATTTGAAATTTTGACTTCTGAACTCCACGTCTTGTACATCCAACTACAAGCTAAACCTACCTACCAGAATGAGTTTCATGCATTTAGTTCATTATCTTTCCATCCTAATTTGTTTATCTTCTGAAGTTTCTCTCTTGGTGAATGATCCTACCTGTTTACCCACCCAAGGCAGAATCTTGGCATCCTCCATAATGCCTTTCTCCTTTGCCTCGTGTATCTGATGCCTGGCCTTGTTGGTTTTTACCTTTTTAACTTATCTGGAATTGATCTCTTTTCCATGCCCCAGTTTAGGCTTTAATACTTTGGCATTTGTATTATTGCAGTTACTGTCTACTACTGGCTTCCCTGCTTCTCTCTCCCTCTCTCTCTCTCTCCCCCTCTCCCCCTCTCCCCCCCCCACCGCCCCCTCTATTTTGCCAAAGTGATATGTCACTTCTCTGCTTAAAGTGACCATGTAGGGGTTCCTTATTGTTCTCTGGATAAAAAACTTGCTGTGTACTGCAAATCAGTTTTATCTATTGGATTAAACATTTTTAACAGTGAGTGGTTGCAACAGTGCCATTGGGCAGATTCTAAAGTGTCAGCCAGGAAGGATGCAACGATGCAGGATTGACGGCACGAGGGCTACTTGTTGACATCCTTGTTCTGTTTCACAAGACACACAGAATCCTTTATGAGCTTTCTTACATGCCGGTAATAATTAACTGCCTATAGTTCCCTGCAACAAACATTGGTAATTCACTTCTGGATGCTTTTTTTCATGGAGTATTCTCTTCTGGAATAGCCTTTCTTAGTCCTACTTCTTCATATTCTACTGTAAAACCTTTCTTGATTCCTTATTCCTCAGACCTGCCCTATTCCTACCAGATTGCTCTCGTCTCCAGTGATTTATCTTACAATACTTCTTTTATCGTGTTTATTATGCTTTTATTACTTCTAATGTAATGCTACTCTGTATTAAAATTGAATTATTTACATCTCTGATATCTAGCATGAGGTTGGCTCCTGGGAGATACACATTTAATGTTTGTTGAAAGATTAAATTGTGTAAGTTTGTCCTGGCCTGACAAACTAGTTTCTTTCCTAGTTTGTAATTCTTTGTTGTTGTTACCTTCCCCCCCACCCCCCCCATCAGAACCATCAGATTCAGGCACATCTGTGAGTGAAAATAGCTGTCACCGTGAAGGTGGGAGTGATCAAAAGGTAATCTGGGAATGAACACATTTTATAATGTTTTTTGAAAGTTAGATTATTTTAAACAAGTAATTTTTAGCTTCCTGGTGTTACAAGTTCGTTTTTGTTTTTTTCTCTCCCCTCCACACTGCCCCCCCCTCCCGCCCCGCCTCCCCGCCTTGAATGCTTAAGGACCCTGTGCAAGAGTTGCAGGAAGAGAAACCTTCATCTTCAGATTTGATTTCTAGACCATCTACCTCATCTAGAAGGAGAACAATTAGTGAGACAGGTATTTATGATTATTTAATTGGCACTTTCAAATAGCTTTTGACTGTTTATTTTCTAATAAAATTAATGCATTTAGACTAAATGAAATTGTGTGGGGTTTTTTGCTTTTAGATGAATGCATTTCTGAGTTTCTTTCATACCTATTTTTATATGATTTATTTGGCTTAAAAATTTCTTAGCAACATTTTTCTGGTTGACTATAGCAGGCACAGTTTCCTGGGCCCCACTGGAGTTTATAGTTAGCCAGCTGTCTATTATTCAAGGTAATAGAGGACAAGTATATAAACTATTTTAGCCCTTATTCTTAATTATTGTAGCGATTAAAATATTTATTGTTTCTAATAAGTGATAAAACACAGCACTGAGTTTAAAACCAAAGTAAATAATATCGTAGAACTGACAATGAGATAAAATAGCGGAGAACATTTTTATAGAGAAAAGATTGTGGAGAAGGCTATTGCTTGATCAAAATTCATAATAACTAAAACTGTGATTGAGATGAAAGAAGAATTCAGCAGATCAGTGAGATAGAATAGATAAAAACCCAGACTCGTATGTCCATGAAGGCAGAGAGCGGAAAGGACAGAGGATATTTGTTAACTGCATGGGACTGGAACAAATGGTTAGTTATTTGGGGAAGAAAAAACAAGTTCTATCTGTACCATATATGAAAATGAATTCCAAATGAGTTTAAAAGATAAATGAAAAAGATATTTGATGGATATTCGCTTTAAATTTGACAGTGTTAATACCCTTATCACATAAAAAGTTCCCTCAAATTGAATAAAATATTAAAGATCCATATCGCTAAAAAAGCAAAAACCCAAATTTTTCATAGTAAATATAAAATGACTAAAATATGAAAGGGGGGTGGATTTTAGTGATTTTGCTTTATAGACAATAAAAAATGCAAATGTGTTTTTTCTAGGCTATCAAATTATTGCAACTCTTGCAAAGAAACTGGGTCCTGGGATCCAGCCCCATGTCAGACTCATCCTTATTAACTTGTGTGTTGGCAGTGATAGACTATTGGTGTATCAGTTGGTATAAGTTGGTGTTAAACCTTTACAGATTTAAAAAGGCTTGGAGTTCTTACCCTTATCCCAGTAACTCTACTTCTAGAAATCTATCCTAGAGATATAAACAAATTCAAAGATTATATATTTAGAGACACTAATTTTACAGCATCATTTATAATTGAAGACATACATGGTAGAAAATGTCATCACTCTAGTTCAGGCCATTGCCCTGTCTTCCTTGATCACAGCAGCAGTGTCCCGATTTTCTTACTCCTGCTCTTTGTGTTCCTTCACATAGTACCAAAAGAGATGGTAAAAGGTAAATTGAATTATATCATTTCTTGCTTAGCCACTTTGGTTACTTCAAATAAAACCCGTACTCTTTACCTTGGCCTACAAGGCCATGATCTACGTTTAACCTGATTTTTGGCCTTTTCCCTCCACCTTTATTGTTTCCATTGTATTGATTATTTGGTTTCTCAAGTCAGAATTCCTTCCTGCCTTAAGGCTGTTTACACACAGTTTTTTTCTGCCAGGAGTTCTTCTATCTTTGTGTATGAGGTGAGCTCCTCATTTTTTCTGTTTTTGCTTAAATGTGACCTTCAGAAAGAGGCTGTCTCTAACCAGCCAGAAAAGCAGATTCTTTCTTTTCCTTAGCTCCCTGCTTGTTTCCTCATAGTACTCACTATAGCTTGTAAATAATTATGTTTCAATTGCCTTGATGTTTGAAATTAAACAACTTCTGGTGGCAGGGATGACAGTTGACTTCACTTTTGTATATACTCACTGCCTAGCACTGTGCCAGACAGTAAGCAGGTGCTCAGATTTGTGGACTAAATGGTTGAATTGTAATGAACAGTATAGAGACGTCTGGGTGGCTCAGTCGGTTATGCCTTTGGCTCAGGTCATGATCTCTGGGTCCTGGGATCCAGCCCCACGTCAGGCTCTGCTCAGAGGGGGTCTGCTTCTCTCTCTGCCTCTCCCCCCTGATCATGTACTCACTCTCTCTCAAATGAATGAATAAAATCTTAAAAAAAAAAAAAGATAATATATGAACCTATGTCACAGACCCCATATTCTGCAGCCATTAAAAATAATATAAAGGAAGATTTAAGACAAAACTACCCCCAAATAGTACACGTAGTGTGATTCAGATATGTTTTTTTTAATTAATTAATTTATTTATGATAGTCACACAGAGAGAGAAAGAGAGGCAGAGACACAGGCAGAGGGAGAAGCAGGCTCCATGCAAGGGAGCCTGACGTGGGACCCGATCCCGGGTCTCCAGGACCGCGCCCTGGGCCAAAGGCAGGCACCAAACCACTGCGCCACCCAGGGGTCCCTCAAATATGTTTTTTAAAGGAAATAAGGGCAGCCCAGGTGGCTCAGCGGTTTAGCACTGTCTGCAGTCCAGGGTGTGATCCTGGAGACTCGGGATCGAGTCCCATGTCGGGCTCCCTGCATGGAGCCTGCTTCTTCCTCTGCCTGTGTCTCTGTCTCTCTCTCTCTCTTTTTGTCTCTCATGAATAAATAAAATCTTTAAAAAAAAAGGAAATAAAAAATGTAAACTGGAAAATTATTACAGTAAAATGTTAGTAGTTGTTATCTTTATGGTAGCACTAGAAATAATTTACTTTTTAAAAATTTTCTATTTTTTAAATATTTCTATGATGAGTATATATTTTAATAATCAGGAAAAGCCCCAATTACTATTTTTAATGGAAGTAAAAATTATGAATCAACATGGTTTAGGCTTCAACCATGATCACCTTTTATAAGGAATAAAACATGATTAAGAACTTAGATCAAGAACTTGTGATCTCGTTGTGGAGATCAACACAAAATTACTTAAAATATAGGATATAAAAGTGGAGAATTCAGAGGGAAAAATGTCTTTTGGCCAGGATGGTCAAGAGAAGGACATGGAGTGAGCAGAAGTATGCGAGTTGTACCTGTTTCGGGCATATGGATTATAGTTTAATTAATAACCCTATTTGGTACTTACTTCAGTAAAAGGCTGCAGTGAACACCCTTGCTACCTACGTTTTAAAGTAATATTGCAGGTATTTCTCTATCTCTAGAGATTGCCCACAAAATGTATTATTTTAGATTTCTACAGTGTATAAAAATGTATTCTCAAATCTCTTGAAACTGTCTTTCATTTTAATTTTTGTAATTCTTGTGGGTAAAAAATGGTATCTTGTTTTAATTTATGTGTCCCTGGTCAGTAGGAGGTAGGGGATTTTTTTTCATGTTTATTCTTTGTATTCTGTGAATTGCTTTTTCATTGAGTTTTTTTAATTTAATTTTTTTATTTTTAAGGACTTTATTTATTAGAGATCAGGAACGGGGGGGTGGTGCGAGAGGGAGAGGGAGAAGTAGACTCCCCGCTGAGTAGGGAGCCCAATATGGGGCTTGATCCCTGGACCCTGGGATCAAGACCTGAGCCGAAGGCAGGTGTTTAACTGACTGAGCTACCAGGTGCCTTTTGACTTTTTTTGTTTTTTAATCAAATTTTGTTTTGTTTTACTTGATTGGTGTATATAATGTATAGTAACCATTTTAAGTATGCTGCGGATATTTTCTTTTAGTCTGACATTTGCTTTGTTTTGTTTATTTTGCCACATAGGCCTTAATTGATATAGTTTAATCTTGATAAACTTTTCTTGAAGGTTTTGTAGTGCTATATCATACTTCTTTACCCTGGTATTTTTAAATTTTTTTTAAAGATTTATTTATTCATGAGAGACAGGCAGAGACACAGGCAGAGGGAAAAGCAGGCTCCATGTGAGGAGCGCGATGTGGAACTCGATCCCGGGACCCCAGGATCTCACACCCTAGGCCAAAGGTGGCGCTAAACCACTGAGCCACCCAGAGGTCCCTTTACCCCGGTATTATAAGAATGTTCTCTTACAAGTATCTGGATGATTTTGTTCTTTGTGTTTGGTTATTGAATTCACTTGGAATTTATTTTTATATTTGATATACTACACAGTAGGACTCTTATTTATGTTCCTGACAGGTTTGGTGACATTCTGACTTTAAGTCAGAGATCATTTATTCTTTAAAACAAAATATACTATATTTTCACTGGTTTTGATTCCTGTTGAAAATACAGAGTACTGAGGAAATTGAAATGTTAAGAATACCTTCTAAGTAGGGGGTGTCCAGGTGGCTCAGTTGGTTGGGCATCCAGCTCTTGGTTTCAGCTTGTGTTGTGGTCTTGGGGTCCTGGGATTGAGCCCCACATTGGGCTCTCTGCTCTGCAGGGGAGTTTGCTTCTCCCTTTGTGAGCATTCTCCCTCTAATGAATAAATTTTTTTCATAAAATCTTTTTAAGAAATAAAAATAAAATGCAGTGTTCTGGGGATGGCTCAGTCAGTAGAGCCTGTGACTCTTAAACTTGGGGTCATGAGTTCAAGCCCCACATTTGGCATAGTGCTTACTCTAAAATAAATACAGCATTCTGTTGTAGCTCTCAGTTGGACAGATCCACTAGAAGTGTTGACTTTTGAAACAGTAGTAATTGACTATTTTCTCTGTTTAATTCCATTGAACTTAAATTTTGGTACAACTGGGTACTCAAGGGAGCTCATTTGCTAAATTGAATCCTAGTATGGGGTTTTAATTGATTTGTCTTTGTTTATGCATACAGAAGAACATGCAGATGATTTACCTGGTGAACGGCAGAGAAAGCGCCACAAATCTGATAGTATTTCCCTTTCCTTTGATGAAAGCCTTGCTCTGTGTGTAATAAGGGAGATATGTTGTGAAAGAAGCAGTAGCAGTGAGTCAACAGGGACGCCATCAAATCCGGTAATATTTTCATTTTAAGTAACACAAGACTCTTATTTTCAAAATCTAGTTCTAACAGTCCACTTGGACAGAATACACATACGTGTATGCTATGCACTTGCTGTTCTACGCTGTGGTAAATTTTTCTGTCAAATAAAACAACCGTATAAATTTTCTCTACTCCCAAAACCCCAGGTTCGAGAGAAGGGTGGAAGATAAGCAATTGCGGGGTGTGTGAATAAAATTTGTACCTTTATTAATAGTTGTTAGTATCATCCTACATATTGGAGAATCTTTGTGGGCCCCTGTACCAATAGTAAACTCAATTCAAGTAAATTGGAGTGTAGAGTGGTCTGAGGATTTATAGTTTTACTTTTTAAAAAATAAGGGAAAAAGCAAATTTGGTTGAGTTAAATATCTTAGAACTCTAAGGCAGGTTTGTTTTGAATATTGAGAGTAACAGTATCTTTTTATTATAGCTACCAGCAAATCAGTCAGCAGAGTCTAAGCTACACATTTGTCGTACATAGGCTTAGATATCAGGAAAAGTCTGTTACTAAGGCTGTGGAATATAGGTATGTTATTGCATGGATGTACTTTAGTACTTTTTGATTATTAATACGATATCCCAAAGCGTTAGAAGTTCTTAAGAGATGTCATTGAAAATAGTTTGGTTAAAAAAAAAGTTTTTGCTAACAAGAATGCCTGACAAATGGAATATTCTCTTTCTGGTCATTAAGTATTTGTCTTTATTTATTTATTTATTTTAAAGATTTTATTTATTTATTCATGAGAGACACAGAGAGAGAAGCAAAGACACACAGGCAGAGGGAGAAGCAGGCTCCACACAGGGAGCCCGACGCGGGACTCTATCCCGGGTCTCCAGGATCAGGCCCTGGGCTGAAGGTGGTGCCAAACCACCAAGCCACCTGGGGTTCCCCATATTTGTCTTTAAAATACTAAAAATGGAACTTGTGATATGCCGGCACCTTGTGATCATTATTCTGGGTATTAGTGATCGTTTTATATCTCTTGGAAGGTGTAGGGAGTGAATGAAGTTGCGTGCTAGTAACCTTATTTTTAGTTTTTCTGTAATGTTACTTCTTAACATTGTTTACATTTTTATTTTGTCTTCCAACTCAGTGATTCTAAGGATACAGATGTGCCCTGTAGTTAGAATTTCATAGAGCTGTTACTTCTGTGGCCACTAGATGGCCTTGAGAGCAATTTCTTCAGTCAGTGGGTCTGTAAGTGTTTTTTCTGTGCCAGGTTCTGTCTAGCAGTGGGGTGGAGTGGTAGTCAGGGTAGATATTGGCCCTGCCCTCATGGGGAGACGTGGCATCAACAATTAAACAGGTAATTAAGGGGATCACTGGGTGGCGCAGTGGTTTGACGCCTGCCTTTGGCCCAGGGTGCAATCATGGAGACCCAGGATCGAATCCCACATCGGGCTCCCGGTGCATGGAGCCTGCTTCTGTCTCTACCTATGTCTCTGTCTCTCTCTCTCTGTGTGACTATCATAAATAAATAAAAATTTTAAAAAAATAAAAAAAATAAACAGGTAATTAAGATGTGGAGTAAATGCTGTGGGGGAAAACACAGGTTCTTGAGAGCACATGCATGTAATCTGAAAATTGAATCCAATTAAAGAAAGCTTGACATGGACACAAGCTTCATGTTTGGATAATTGTACTCCTTACTATCTATCTATCTATTTATTTATTTATTTTTAAAATTTTATTTGCATTTATTCTATGCAGAATTTACTCCTGGCCATAAGTTTTTGTTTCTTCAGTTTCTTCTGGGAGATCTTTTTCTTCTGTGCAACTTCCTCTTCTGGTTTAGGAACAATCTGCTCTTTTTCAGTAAGAATCATCTCAATGTGGCAGGGAGAGCTCATGTATGGGTTAATCCGGCCATGAGGTTCTCCGTCGCATCGTGAGGGCTTTATTCACCTGGATGTGCTCAATGACCAGAGAATCTACATCTAAACCCTTAACTTCAGTGTTACTCTCTGCATTTTTAAGCATGTACAGTAAAAGTTCAGCACTTTTCTTGGGCCACCGACCCTGTGCCCAGCCCCACTGTTTGGCCTGCGCACACCTACCAACTCCACCATTGTAGTGACGGAATGGCACACACTGCTTCTGCAAAGTGACACCTTTCAGATACTTGGTGGCTTTTTGGATATGCATACCCTTGATGGCCTGGGCAGTTTCATGCATGTTCTTAAAATGAACATGAAGATTTGAACCTCTCAACGTGCATGATTTTGTAGGGTTTTCTGGGTCCGGTGAGTAGCGAACCATCTCCGGAGGTCACCTCAGGCCGCTCAGGGGGAGAGAAAGCCTTACAGATGATTTAAATAGAATTCCTATGCTCTTTAAACTTAGTCTTTGTTAAAGTTGTCTCAGAATTCTAGTTAAATGACATTTAAAGTCCTTGTTTTTGCTTTCTACCTGGGACACTGCCTTGTTACCAAAGCAACAGAGGATAATTTTCTTTTTGTTAGTCCTAGCCTTTCCTGTCTTCTAAAACTTGTCTACTGGGGATCCCTGGGTGGCTCAGTGGTTTAGTGCCTGCCTTTGGCCCAGGGCACGATCCTGGGGTCCCAGGATCGAGTCCCGCATTGGGCTCCCGGCATGGAGCCTGCTTCTCCCTCCTCTTGTGTCTCTGCCTCTCTCTCTCTGTGTGTCTATCATGAATAAATAAATAAATAAATCTTAAAAAAAAAAATAAAACTTGTCTACTAAAAATCAATGGTTTTTCAGGCTGAGTTTCTAGTTGTGAAAGCTTTTGGTAAGGTAGGATTTTTTTTCCCTCATCTTAGCTTATCTGAGAATGTTGTAGTCTTCATTTGGTGATGGCGTTCACCAATTTGTGAAGGGGTTAAAGGAACATGCGTTTGCCTTCCATCTTTCTTTCTTTTGGGTTTAGTAAATTGAGGAAGCTACTAGGCTCTATTCTAGGCTCTGTACTAGGCAGTTTACATGATATTATCTCAGCAGCCTCAAATTCCATTTATAGATGGGAAAGATCAGCTTGCGGGTTTAAAATAACTTGTTTAAGATCCCATACCTAATAATTGTCATAGTTGGAATTCAGGCAAAACCACGGACTTCTGACTTCAAAATTAATCTTTCCAGATCTTGCCTGTCTGATGCTTTTTACATGTGCAGTATTTTTAAAGTTTTTGGGTGGGTCATTCTTTTTCGAACATTAGCCACAACTTTAAAAAAAATAGCTTTTAATCTGCCTTCTCCATAGCACCCTAGAACAGTGCCAGCAAACCTTTCCTGTAAAGGGCCAGATAGTAATTTATTTTGGGCTTTGTGGGCCCATTGTCTTTGTTGCAGCTACTCACATCTGCTGTGGGGCTAAAGCAGCTGTTAGAGAACAGGAAACGGCTGTGTTCAGTAAAACTTTATTTATAAAAACAGATGAGTAGTAGGCCATATTTTGCCATACTTACCATAGAAGATATTTGCTGAATGGGATACCTGGGTGGCTCAGCGGTTTAGTGCCTGCCTTTGGCCCAGGGTGTGATCTTGGAGTCCCGGGATCAAGTCTCACATTGGGCTCCCGGAATGGAGCCTGTTTCTCTCTCTGCCTGTGTCTCTACCTCTCTCTTTTCTCTATATGAATAAGTAAATGAAATCTTTGTAAAAAAAAAGATATTTGCTGAAACTTTAATGTCTTGTGATTTATCCTCATATTCTAAACCTAGTACACTAAATGCTAGTTAATGGAAGTATCCAGTTTGTTAGGTTACTTTATTATAGAGTCCCTGTTAAGAATTAGAACTGTAAATGGTCAATTTTGCTTTTACTACTATTTTCTTAATATCAGTTTTATTTATTTATTTAAGGTTTTATTTATTTATTCATGAGAGACACACAGAGAGAGAGAGAGAGAGGCAGAGACAGAAGCAGGCTCCATGCAGGGAGCCCAACGTGGGACTCCATCCCGGGTCTCCAGGATCAGGCCCCGGACCGAAGGCAGCGCCAAACCACTGAGCCACCGGGGCTGCCCTGAACATCAGTTTTTAAAAGTCTTTTGACCTCAATGTTTGTAAAATACTTTGTTTTTATAGATAATAGAAATATTAAAGATCATTTAATCCAGACTCCTCTCATAGATGAAGTAGCTGTGGTCTTTACAAGTTAAATATGTCCAAGGGTAAATAGCTACTTAGTGGCAAATTAAGAAGAAGAAAGTTTGTATTCTGATTCTTAGAGGAATGTACTTTTCCTAGTTCTAGCTTTTGGCTTTGATATGAGCCTATTCTTAGCCACTGACAGCAAATATTATGGGATTAATCATTTTATTATGGTTCTTACATTATAAATTGAGGAACCATATGAGCTGATACAGAATGTTTAAAATAAATTTTTAAAATTATGCCTGAAAGCTCTTTCAAATAAATTAGCAAAAGTTTATTAAAAAATACATTTCAAGACAGCCCGGGTGGCTCAGCAGTTTAGCGGCACGGCACCTTCAGCCCAGGGTGTGATCCTGGAGACCTGGGATCGGGCCCCACATTGGGCACCTGCTTCTCCCTCTGCCTGTGTCTCTGCCTGCCTCTCTGTGTCTCTCATGAATAAATAAAAATCTTTAAAAAAGAAATTTTTATAATGAGACACCTGGCTCCCCGCAAGGAGCCTGCTTCTTCTTCTGTGTCTCTGCCTCTCTCTGTGTTTCTCATGAATAAATAAAATCATTAAAAAAATTCATAATTACTGTGGGTTGTAGCTACTAGCATTCTACTAATCTGAAGATATAAAGAGATTAACACGTTTTTAACTCAGATATCTAAGATTCATGTATGCAAAAGTATGCATAATTGACATGCAAAATTTATAATTATAGATCTATACATAAAAATACGTTAAATATGTAAGTAGTGAAGATAATTAGAAGTGGAAATGACAGAGGCTTTAGCAGAAAAGGATGAGTAGGACTTAGTAATTCCAGTGAGAAGGAATGTGTGAAAGTTGAAGTGCCAAGTTTGGTTTAGATAAAAATGTACATCTGGCTGATTGTTCATATTTGGGGGGTGGAGAGGAGTGTCTAGTTGGAGATAAGATGAAAATGTTAATATGGTCCTACTGTGTGAACCTGGAATGTCCAGGGGATTTGGTCTTATTCCTTTATGAAATGAGATTTTGAACAGGGAAAATAAATAGTAATAACCCAGAATCTTAATCTCATGTCATTGTGTAGTATGGATCTAAGGAGGAAATAGGACTATGGGGATGAGCTAGGAAGCTGTTACAGAGGCCAACAGGTAATGTACTCTAACAACTTTTCTCCCTTCTGATTTTAGGATCTTGATGCTGGTGTAAGTGAACATTCAGGTGATTGGTTGGATCAGGATTCAGTTTCAGATCAATTCAGTGTAGAATTTGAAGTTGAGTCTCTTGATTCAGAAGATTATAGCCTTAGTGAAGAAGGACAAGAACTCTCAGATGAAGATGATGAGGTAGTTTTATTTCTCTAATTACAGTCTAAAGTTCTTCAATATTTTCTATATTCATTGATGATAGTTGAAATAATGTCTTCTGATTTCACTTAATCTTTGACTTTTGATTTGTTCAAATTAGAATATTGTTTTGTGGACTTAAGGCTTTGGTAGTTCCTTCTGGTTCAATTTATATACTTGTAACTGTAAGTGTCAAAAAGTCAATAGTCCTTAGTGAACATTCTTATAATAGTCTTACTTTTTAAAAAATTACCCTCTTTGGGGCACCTGGCTGTCTCAGTAGGTAGAGCATGCAACCCTTGATCTTGAGGTCATGACTTCGAGCTCCACATTGGGGGGTAGAATTTGCTTAAATAAATTTCCCTCTTTTAATATTAACTTTTTAAAAAAGTACAGTATACAGTCAAAATCATTGGAGGTGACCACCTTCAACATTGCTAGCTATTTCAGTTATTTAATATCTCCATACTTATAAAATAGAAATGCTTATCCTGAATTTTTTGCCTTACTCATTTTAAATATCCTGTGTCTGTTGCCTTTTAACCATAATGGGTCAGGATTTCATGGTCCTTCACGTTTCCCCCTTCATACTCACTTATTCCATTTGACCTCTGTCTCAGATTTTTCTCATACACAGTAGTACATGCTATTCGTTTAGGACTAATCACTAAGAAGCCTTTCTGGTTAAGGAAAAAAGGTGATGGATTGATGCTAATGGATTTGTTTTATTAGGTGTATCGAGTAACTGTGTATCAGGCAGGGGAGAGTGATACAGATTCATTTGAAGAAGATCCTGAAATTTCCTTAGCTGTAAGTATACATCTGCTTTTTTAAGGAATCAAGAAAATACAGAGGTTAAGGTTAGAAAAACATGCCTAGTCTGCTTCCTGACGTGAGGTAATTTCTAGAAAAGTTTTAAAGCATTTTTGTCTTTATTTTTTGTGTTGGAATCTGTTACTGCATTTTTTAGGTTTTTTTTTTTTTTTTTTTTTTTGGTGCCAGGATTGGAACTTTGAACATTTTTTAATTGAAAATTTCAAGTATGTACTTGAAATTTGACAGTTAGCTTTGACAGTTAGCAACATTTTGCCAGTCTTACTGATTTGTGTAGGATTTACTGTGGGTGGGGGGTGCCAGGATGATTCAGTTAGTTGAGTGTTTGACTCGATTGTGACTCAGATCATGATCTCAGGATTGTGAGATCGAGCCCCACATTGGGCTCAGTGCTCAGGGCGGAGTTTGCTTGTCTCTCTCCCTCTGCGCCCCCCCACCCCCATGCATGCATGCTCTCTCAAACAAAATGTTAAAAAAAAAAAAATTCAGGACTAACACCTGGGTGGCTCACTCAGTTAAGTTTTCCAACTCTTGATTTCAGCTTAGGTTATGATCTCAAGGTTGTTGTTGAGGTCTATCCCTGTATCAGGTTCCATGGTGGGTGTGGGGTCTGCTTAGAATTCTCTCTTCTCCTCTCTTAAAAAAAAAAAAAAAAAAGTAACAATGAAAGAAAGAATTCAGGACTTGAAACATTTATGTTTCATGCTTCAGGAGGTTCTTGAAGTATTGGAAGGATTTTTTTTTCTTTTTTAATTTTATTTTTTTATATTTATTTTTTATTGGTTTCAGTTTGCCAACATATAGAATGAGCACCCAGTGCTCATCCCATCAAGTGCCCCACTCAGTGCCCGTCACCCAATCACCCCCACCCCCCGCCCGCCTCCCTTTCTACCACCCTTTGTTTGTTTTTTTTCCTTTTTCTTTTTTAATTAATTAATTTATTTTATGGAAGGATTTTTAACTGAATATTAATGCTTTAATTTTTGTTAATACTGCCTTTCCTTTAATTATATTTGAATAGGAAATTTCATTTTCTTTCTTTTTTTTTTTTTTTGCTGAGTTGAAAACAATTATCCAAATGCAAAAAAGATGAAATTGTAAAAACTTTTGAAAAAATTTTTACTGTATTAGAAAATAATTCAAGTAACTAGTTGACACATTTGATGTCAGACATAGATCCTGCAGTTTATTGGGCTCTTTGAAGCACTTCCTCTCCCATATTACAAAAATTTTGCCTTTGATTTTATCAGTTGGGTAGCAGCCTGTTTTGGGAACTTGAAAGAACTCATGTGGGAGAATGAACAGTCTCCATCCTTACTGCTAATTTTTTAGGTCATTTGTGAGGCAATTTAAAAATGGTTGTTCATGGCAAGTTTTACATGGACATTGTCCTCAGGCAAAAATCATGCTTCATTTAAGATAAGGATATGTTCCTTATTTTTTTTTAAGATTTTATTTTTTTATTCATGAAAGACAGAGAGAGAGGCAGGGACACAGGCAGAGGGAGAAGCAGGCTCCATGCAGAGAGCCCGACGTGGGACTCGATCCTGGGACTCCAGGATCATGACCTGAGCAGAAGGGAGACACTTAACCATTGAGCTACCCAGGCATCTCAGGATGTGCTTGTGAAAAAGGCTGAGGATGGATGTTAAGGGAGGGAGTTTATTATCCAAACTCTGTGATGGCAGAAAGGTTTGGGAAGTAGGTTGAGGTATGAGAGAAGCAATACACACAGAGATGAGTATGGATAAGGGGCATATATTTTGGATAGTGACAAGGATGACAGATTTTAGCAGGCAAAGATTGCTGAGACGAATGTTTTAGTGTTTCCTTTGTGGATGAAGTTAGGGAACACTCAGTTGAACCCAGGTTTTAGAGCACTTCTAAGGCAGTCTCAATGACGCATTGGGCAGTAGTTTCATCTAGATTGATTGGGTGGGCATTGGGCATGGTATCTAGGGTTAAACCTTTAAGAGAGTGAAGTGGATACAGGCCTCACTTCAGAGTAAGACTGCATCATGCTTGCTTCAACTAAATGAGCCAACTGTATCTGTGTCCTTAAACGTAACTATTTGGTACATGGTTAAGATCATGGTGAATACTTTTTTTTTTTTTTTTTTTTTTTTGGATTCTTTAGCATGGTTTGGGGAAAAAATTCTGTACTTTATAATTATTCTTGAGGAAAGACTGTTACATGTCAAATGTTTTATATAAAACATGAAATGCTGGAAATTGAACTGTATGGTAGATTTTACCTCAGACATCTTGGAAATTGCTCATGTTGGCTATGACTAGTTGTTAAAGGGTTACAGAAACTCTCTTTTTTCATTGAAGGACTATTGGAAGTGTACCTCATGCAATGAAATGAATCCTCCTCTTCCACCTCATTGCAATAGATGTTGGGCCCTTCGTGAGAATTGGCTTCCTGAAGATAAAGGGAAAATCCCTGAGAAAGCCACACCAGAAAACTCAACACAAGTAGAAGAGGGCTTTGATGTCCCTGATTGTAAAAAAGCTGCAGCCAGTGATTCCAGAGAATCATGTGCTGAGGAAATTGATGATAAAATCACACAAGCCTCCCACTCCCAAGAAAGTGAGGACTATTCTCAGCCATCAACTTCTAACAGCATCATTTATAGCAGCCAAGAAGATGTCAAAGAATTTGAGAGAGAAGAAACACAAGACAAAGAAGAAATTGTGGAATCTAGTTTTCCCCTTAATGCCATTGAACCTTGTGTGATTTGCCAAGGTCGACCTAAAAACGGTTGCATTGTTCATGGCAAAACAGGACATCTTATGGCATGCTTCACGTGTGCAAAGAAGCTAAAGAAAAGGAATAAGCCCTGTCCAGTATGTAGACAACCAATTCAAATGATTGTGCTAACTTATTTCCCCTAATGGACATGTCTATAAAAGTAGAATTCTATATTTCTAACTATATAACCCTAAAAATTTAGACAACATAAAATTATTGTTTTTTTACACATATCAAAGGGGGATCTCGTATCTGTACATATAGATTTCTTCTCTGTAGTGTAATTTACCTATTTTGGAAGGAGAAATAGTAAATACTTTTTTTTAGAAAAATTTCACTTTTGTTTATATTTTATATTTGGGTTTTAATGTAATTCGAATTGGATATATAGCTCATCCCTAACCCTTACTCTTCATATTTTAAATGATTTCCACTTCTTAAAATTTAGAGAAGTATCTGTTTTAAAAAATATATAAATAGAATATTTAAATATATGTACATTCAGCATATGTTGTGCAGTGATTATGGTCCTTACAAAACATTCAAATCTGCAGATAGTTTCATTTACCATGCTTATGTGTTAAATTGTCTAAATTTTTAGGCTTAGTATATATTATTTATTGATTTACAAATAAAAATGTCAAATGATTAAGAATTGTTTCAACAATGTGATTATTGGGTCTTAAAAACTTTTTTTGTAATGAGTTTTGTTAAAATAGAAATTAAACTTGAATACTGAATATTATTTGGGTAATCAAAGGTACAACTCTGTGCTTCTATTTTTGGAATGGCCAAGACTGTCCACTGTGGCAGCTTGATGCAGTTGGGAGCCTCCAAGGCATTGAATAAGGTTCAACTTGAGAGAACGATGTTACAAAGTTTAGTAGGGCCATGAAATGCTGTTTTCTCTCTCCTGTTCCACTTGTGTTATCACATGGCAGGTTGGTTTCTCAAGAAGTGATGATGAATGTTCTGGAAGGGATGTAACTGGGCCAGGGAGGGGAGATAGAGCTAAGCACCCTGCTACTTGTCAGCATGAAAAGCCCTTTGTAATTTTCTGTAATTTCTCTGCATCATCTGTGAAGCTAAATTCCATGAGGCCAACAACCTCTTTTTGATTCTGACACTGACATATAGGTGATCAATAAGAATTTATTGAGTGAATCTCAAAGCATTGGGACCTATCTTGAAGCGGACTTAAAAGCAGGAGTCTGTGGGCTCTAAAGCCAGACCAGGGTTAGCTGTTGGCATCATTTCGTTCACTTTCATTTTTAATGAAGGTTTTAAAGGTACTGATTAGTGTGTCGTATGTAGACATCTGTTGGTTGAGGGTGGTAACTGCAAGCTGTCATGGCATGGAGGAAGGTTCATAGTTGCACTTGCTGTTTGGATTTTGAACTGGGGTTTGATTTCGTCTTTACAAAAAAGTATCTTCAGCTTAAAAATTACCAGCTGTTTAAAAGTTTGTGGCCATATTGTCTACCATACAGAGCCAGCTTTCACTTTTATATGGTAGGGAATTTTTGACATTTACAAATACTGCTTTATTTATTTATTTATTTAAAAAAGATTTTATTTATTCATTCATGAGACACACACAGAGAGGCAGCGAGAGACAGGCAGAGGGAGAAGCAGGCTCCATGCAGGGAGCCCAATGCAGGACTCCATCTCAGGACCCTGAGACCATGCCCTGAGCCAAAGGCAGATGTTCAACCACTGAGCCCCCCCAGATGCCCCTAGAAATACTGCTTTAAAAAGATAAATAGGGATGCCTGGGTGGCTTAGTCTTTTAAGCATCTGCCTTTGGCTCGGGTCATGGTCCCAGTGTTGTGGGATCAAGCTCTGTGTTCAGTGGGAGTCTGCTTCTGCCCCTGCTGTACTTTCTCTCTCTGTCAAATAAGTAAAATCTTTTAAAATTTTTTTGGAAAAATAGGGATCCCTGGGTGGCGCAGCGGTTTGGCGCTTGCCTTTGGCCCAGGGCGCGATCCTGGGGGCCCGGGATCGAATCCCACGTTGGGCTCCCGGTGCATGGGAGCCTGCTTCTCCCTCTGCCTGTGTCTCTGCTTCTCTCTCTCTCTCTCTCTGTGTGACTATCTTAATTAAATAAAAATTAAAAAAAATTTTTTTTTTTTGGAAAAACAAAGCAGTAGCTCATAAGGTGCTCAGAAGTGTTGAATATGGTGCAGTTATAAAATGGACTGTTAACAGGAACTTGATAAAAAGGCAAAAGAACATAGGAGTAGTCTCAAGTGTAAGCAGATGGGAGACTCTACATGTTCAGTAATTTATTATATGTAATACCTTTGAAATGATGTACTAACCTTCTAGAATAATATTTTGGATAAGAGACTCCTATTGATTATTTTTAGGAGATGATCCTAAAACATGAATTTTTATTCTTTTTTTACAGCTCTTTAAAGATTCTTCTTTAAAAAACTTTTTAAAGTTTTTAAAAATTGATAGATGTGTTCCTCTCATCCTGTTTCAGTTCCACAGATCTGCTTTCAAAATACAGTTATTTGGGGCATCTGGGTGGCTTGTCAGTTGTCTGCCTTTGGCTCAGGTCATGATGCTGGGGTTCTGGGATGGAGCCCCACATAGGGCTTATTGCTCAGCAGGGAGCCTGCTTCTCCCTCTCCTTCCTCCTTCTGCTCTCTCTTAAAATCTTAAAAAAATATATATTTATAATGAGATTAACAGTCAACTAATTACAGTAATATTCCGAATTGCAAAATTTCAGCCTTTTTCCTCATTTTTCTGTTCCTGTCATATTGAATGAATTCCATTTAAACATTTCTCAGAAAAAAAAAAAACCTTTCTCAGTTAAATTTTAGTATTTTTATGTGTTAATTTTGGTTTATACCTTTCCAGGTCACACCCTGTATTAGGCCTTCTTCCAAGATCACAGCACCCCCCCCCCCCAATTGACTTCACTGCCTTTGGTCTCCCCCATTTTCAGTTCATTTATAGATAATTTACAGGTAGCTTTATGTTACTTCCTTGATTTAAATACAGAAAAAACTTTAATGATTCTATTTCTTGTTGGATGTTATCTCAAATGTTCTGGGTGTTTTAGACTTTTAGACATGAATGTCTATGACACAGCTACTTTCACCATATCCTTAAACTCTTTTGCCACAACAAAGTTCATTTGCATCCTCTCTCATGAGTTATTTTTATCCTAATGGAGTGGGAATGGCTAAATTCAAAATGGTACTTTGTGACCTTAAAGACGAATCTATGGAGCCTATGATACGGTCTTGCAGGTAGTAAAGACTTAAAATGGCAGCTTTTAATAATACTTTTCTGTATCTGTTTATGACCATAACCACTCCAAAATCTAGCTGAAGTAGCCTTGAATTAACTCTTTTTCCCCTTCTATGTTGTCTCAACTGCATTACTGCTAAGTTGTTCACACTTAAATGTATTCATAGGTTGCTTTGTATCTTCTCTGCAAAAGCAGGTTGTAACATCCATTTGTATCTTCTTCCCCGCCAGGTTGCCTACTGTAGCTTATTGAATGCACAGAGGGCATTCAGTAAAGGATGTTGATTGTCAAGGAAAAACAGCTATGGAGTTTTCTCAAATTTACAAGAGGAAAAGACAGTTTTAAAAAACATCCAGAAAAAGTAATCTTAGTCTGCAGTATTGCAATAATTGCAATAAATTACTTCCATGGCAAGAGAAACAGTCTGACAAAACAGTGGTTTTCAAAGGTTTATACAGTATCAGAATTGGTAAACCTTTGCTTAAAACACCCCCTGTATAAAAGTTTTCCCCCTTTTCTCACATTTATTTTGTTCTTTTTAAAGAGGCAAGTGGGAAGACCAAATGTCTTTCTTTAGTTAAGCACTTTGCTAGCCAGCAGTGGAAGCCCTACTCCTACTCCGGGAGTTCTCTGCAGGCATCCTGTAATGGGGGGTGGGTAAGGCCCCTAACAGTGGGGACCCAGCACTCCGGGGAGAGGTTGCTGGTTTAGAGAGCAAAGATGCGATGGAACGCACTCAGTTGTTAAAACACAAACTTGCCATCTTGGTCTTGAAATCCTTCAGTATTCATCCTTCAGAACTTCATGTCTTTGGTCAATAAAGGAAAACGATTTTTAAGTTTAACAGTGTTAATTCAGCACGAACGCTGGAAATTAATAACTACATAGGAGGGGGTAGCAATTACCTATGTAAACTGGTGCCTCTAAAATTTGAGGTTCCATTCTTTATTTGCTTTTCTCTCATAAAAAATAGAAATTGGAAACTTCTAATAGATTCAAAAATGAAGTAGGAAAAACAAAAGCACAGAATTCTGCTATCCAAAGAATGGTCTAATCACTTGTTTTACTCATTTCCCCTACTCTAATATTTAAAAATTTTGTTCATTTTAAAATTGTACCTTGCTTTTGGGGAGAGTGGGGAATAATGGACCCTCTAAAGAGCTGTAAATATTGAAGTCTAGCTAAAATGTTCCAGGGAACTTCTGCCAAAGGGGTTCCTATATATAATGAATTCTTTGGAAAATCAAAAAACTTTTCCCATTTACTGAGTATTTTTTTAAGATTTATTTATGAATGAGACACACAGAGGCAGACAGAGAAGCAGGATCCTATGGGGAGCCCAATGAGGGACTTAATCCCAGAACTCCAGGATCATGCCCTGAACCAAAGGCAGAGGCTCAACTGCTGAGCCACCCAGGTGCCCCACTAAGTTGGGATATTCATTATTTTTTTAGAAATTGGTACCTCTAAGTCATTTTGTACTCAGCCATGTCTTATTTAAACTATTGTATAAAATGTCTCAGAAGGCTAACTGGAGTCCAGCCTCTTTCCTTGGCTAGAAATTTGACATCAGGGGTTTCAGTGATAAGGGTTAAGGGATGTTAATTTTCAAATGCCTACAGAAGGCAAATCTTTTATAACTCTGTGTTTCAAAAGCACTTTTTAAAAAAAAAGATTATTTATTCACGATAGAACTAGAGAGAGAAAGAGGCAGAGACACAGAAGGAGGGAGAAGCAGGCTCCATGCTGGGAGCCCGATGCGGGACTCGATCCCGGGACTCCAGGACCGTGCCCTGGGCCAAAGGCAGGCGCCAAACCGCTGAGCCACTCAGGGATCCCCTCAAAAGCACTTCGAAGTCAAAATTTAATACTTGGGACAAAAGACTTCTCCCTATACCAGCATTTCCCAAAATGTGTTTGGTAATCAAGGAATCTAAGTTCAGAGGGATGGTCCTAGGTTAAATTATTTAAGGTAATGGTTCTCTGGCTAAATATGTTAAGAATCCTGCATAATTTCTCAGCACTTTTACTTACATTTATACATTAAATACCTTGTGTATTCAACGGTTGCAAAGGTTTTCTTGTTGTTTTTAATCAGAAGGCACATTTTTCATCTGCCATTTCTCTCATGGTACAAAGTGATTTAGGGTGGGCTATATATCATAGCTGCTCTGGAGGGACTGGGTTTTGAAGAGTTGTTGTAATATTATTGCCTCACAAAAAGATCATTAAATTTGGTCTTGTCCAGGCTTTATTTGGTGGTAATCAGTTCTGTGTAGTATGTGGACTTTGTTATATTTGCTTGTTTTTAAGGTAACAGTAATGCAAATAAACAGTATTCATTGCTTATAAGAATATTCTTTATCAAGGATCAGGAGGGGTGCCTGAGTGGCTCAGTGGTTAAGCATCTGCCTTTAGCTCAGGTCATGAGCGGGGGTCCTGGGACTGAGCCCTGCATCAGGCTCCCTGCTTGGTGGGGAGTCTGCTTCTCCCTTTTCCTCTGCCCCCACCCCTCCTGTGCACTCTCTCTCTCAAATAAAAATCTGTTTAAAGGAAGAACCAGGAATATTCTAAATTTGCTAAGTTCAGAGGTAGTCATGACCCCTACCCAGTAGGGGTTGTCTTAGACACAACTGTCTTAGACAATTTGTGAACGTTCTTATAGTACAGAAGAAAGTCACTGAGAAAACTTACAAAATCAACTGTAAAACATCTATAAAACACTGTGGAATAGTTCATATGCTAAAGTAGGATAAAATGTTCTCTGAGTGGGAGAGGATCTTATTAGTGATATAATGTAAAGTCTCTAATGAACTCAAACTCTTTTCCTAAACTTTTATTTTACGTATTGTGATGTGGTGTTTGGGTTTTTGGGTTTTTTTTTTTTTTTTTTTTGGTTCTTCAATAATCATTCTCTCCCCCCTTCTAAAGCCACGAGGAAGATATAAGGGACCTGTCATAAAAAAGACAACCATAATGTCTCTAAACTTCTCGATAAGCAACTGTTGTAATGAGACAATATACTATGCTCATTTTTTCTGGATTCTCTAGGAAAAGATTATTTCCAATCCAGTATCAGATATTATTACTTTCTAAAGCTAGAAGTAACTTCTTACAACAGTTAAAAAAAATTACAAATGCAAATTTGCTTCTGGAACAAAACACAACATTGATTTCTTAGACTTTAAAAAATGCTGAGAAGCTTTTAATATCTCTGATACATGTAACAGCTCAAGTCTGAACATGATAATTAAGCACCAAAATCAAATTGACATTTACCTGTAGAGACTTCACATTTCTCTACAGTACTCCCCTCCATTTAGATTTATTCACGTTAACGTTTATCATAATTTAGATAGATTAAAAAAAAGTTGTGTTCAGGAGATTCCTTAAACAGTAAATGCCCATCCCAGCTAACCAGTGTTTCAGTTCTCCGGTCAATTCTGTTTGTTATCTGAGGCAAAAGACCTGGTCTTTAAGAAGATATATTATGCTGCCTTCAAAATATTTATGCCACTTAGTGTTAATTATCCTCTCTGCGCCTGGGCAAGCACCAAAAATGACATCAAAATAAGGCATCTTAAACCACAGCTTTTAGATAGTCACAGAAACAGTCAAGCAAGGGTCTTCATTTTACAAGTAAGGAAACTGAACGTGGGATGGGTTTGAACGTGGGGTTCTTGCAAATTTAACTCCCATGTTCTTTTATCTTGTAAAATTTTACCATGTTGTTTTCTCCATAGAAGGAATTTATACCTGAACTTAGAAGCTGAGGAGCATAACCACCATAAGGGAGTAAGAGATAGTAGGAAAGAGGTCATGCAGGGAGATTTGGGGCTCTGGTCTAAGGAGAGTTGGAATTCCGGTTTCTCCCCTTGGACACTGAACTTGGTTGGTGGAGAGTATACTTGAGATTCGGTTATCCTAAACCCTCACTACAAAGTTTACTTCTGAGTACTTTGCTGCAAAATAGGTACCCTGAGCGTGCTCTGTATTAAACTCAGGTTTGGTTTAGATTTAGTTTGGAGATTATTTTGTTTTACTTGTGTCTAAATGATTTTGATAAAATTTCTGATTTTAAAACATTATTTCCTTAAGGAAATTACATTAAGGCTTGTGAACCAGTTCAGATTTTGGTTCATGTCCCTTTGAAAATTGGTATTGTAGAAAAGTTGGGACTCAGACTGATTGAAAAACAAGGCTTGATGATAAATCGAGTTTTCTGTGCTTTATAGCATACCAAAATCATTTTCTGTAATATTAATACATTCATGTATAAATTAGTTTATTTAAATAAAAATGATCCAGATAATTCAAGTTATTACCAGACTTTTATAAGAAATAGGAAGATCACAAATTCTGTTTAGATTAACAAGCATGATTTGTGTGTATGGAATAAGGTTGGCACAGGAATAGCTCCCATTCGTTTGTGGTTCTCACGTACTCATCACGTGCCAAGCCCAGTATAGTTTCGTTTTCAGATCCTAGAGAACTCTCAGTTGAAAGACCCAAGGCAACTTACATTCCATGAGCAATATATAGCACTTAGACATCTGCTTATGAGTTGCTGTTTTTTTGTTTGATGTTTCCCCTCTCAATTCTTAGATAAAATGTTCTAAGATAGGTTAACTCTCATGATAGCAGGTGGAGAACAGTTGCTTCAAGTTGAGTACCAATGGTAGAACTTTTGTTTTCTGATGACAAAAGAAGGTAGCTTGTGTTGTTAACAGGTAACAATACGTTTACTATGAACCTTAGGATAAAGGCAAAGCATAGTAAAAACACTGTATTCAAATTTATTTGTTGAGACATAATTGAAAACTCTTCTGTCAGTGTGACTACTAAGCTGGAGATTGCCAACGCAGAGGCCCTCATCTGACAAAATGACTCAAAGCCCAACACAGCTTGTGGGAGGGACTGGGACTATAGGTTCCTAGAACTCTTTGTTTACTCATTCATTTGGTTTCTACTCTGTCCTGGGCTCTGAAGACATAAACATGAATTTTAAGCAAGTTGATTGTTTTTTGTTTTAAGTAGAACTTCCCAAGTTCTGTGTGGAAGATGGATTTGAAGAGGAGAAGCCTGGGAGCAGAGACCAGTAAAGCTGCTGCAGTGGTGCCGGTGAGCTGTGATGGCCTAAACTTGACAATGTTACTAGCCATGGAGAGAGGGTTTATAATTTATAATATAACACTTAAAATTAACATCAATCTCGAGTGACTGAATATATGGGATGAGGAAAGAGGACAAAGTATCAAGGACGACTCTCAGGTTTCTCGTTTGGTGGTTCAGAGAAAATCTAGGAGGAAAAGCAGCTCCAGGGAGGAAAATATGTTCAATTTCAACATGATGAGTTGAGGTACCTGTGGGTCACATCCAGGTGGATATGTATAGTGAGAAGCTGCACTTGAATTTGAAGCTCAAGCGAGATGCTAGAGCTACACTTTTGGGGGTCATCAGCATGACAGAACTATGGCATCTGCATCTGCAGAAAGGCAGGGACGCCTAATTGACCTGTTGTTTTGGGGCTCTGTAGATAGAACCTTGCCATCCCATTAGGCCCTTATTTTCTTGGGCCACTGAGACCTGGTTGCCTCTTTTCTCTCATATTTCCTTAGAACATTTATGAAATGAAATATTTCAGTCCTATCATCATTTTTCCCCTGTGCTGGGAATGAATTATAAATGGCACCTCCTCTATCTTCACATATAGCACTCATGGCAAGATTTCGGATATAGTAGGTAATCCATGAATGTTCATCTTCATTGCTTATATTCAGCTGGCTCTCTGTGTACAAAATTTGCTTCATATTTTTCTTGCAGAAACTTCTTTCTTGATTCTCAAGTTTTTCTTACAAATTTCTAAGACAACTTCAAGATTAAGTGGACTACTTGAAAGGTCAGTATCTTCCATTCATCAAGATCAAATCATTCCTTTTGTTATCACCACCACATGTTGCTTGTTGTGATTTGAAAACCACTGTTTCTCTTCTCTGGGAAGGGCCATGGAGTTTGTTCAGTCAAGATCCCACAGGGGGAGTTAAGAGTTGCAGTAACCTGGCATGAAATCCCTGATTCCAGGTGATGATGGGGGGTTGTATTTCACATTTTGCTTTATTTGACAAATATGTGAAAGGCAGTCACTAGAAATATGAACAGACCAGGCTTTGTTGCAGCTGAGTGGCTTGGCAAATTCCTATACAGAGGAATCTTAGGACATAAAGGAGTTGATACTGGGATAGAATCCAGTTGCCCTCTGAATGGGAGTAAAATATCCTTTTTAAGAGCACTGAATTTCTCAGATTTTTCTGGAATAACCACCTTTGTGAGGTATGGATCATGTCCAGGGACTGTAACCTGAGAGGAAAACAAAAAAACAATCTGAGTGATTTCAGATGTTTTGTGGTGCCAACACTAAAAACACCGACATCCACCACTAAAACACAGCCTTTATGAGTCACACATAACCATCTGCCCGGCCTCCCAGGCTAGTAACAGCTTTAGGCCTACTCATTGAATGAGTTGTCCAATGCCTGTTGCCCAGAGTTATGAAGTGCAGTAAAGACAGGTCCTTTATCAGGAGATGTAAGCTAAGAGAAGGAACCTGTAGGTTGATTCTCTCATCTTTTTTATGGAGAGCAAAGGTAAAGTTGACTGTTTCCCTTTGTCCCAAGTCTATACTTAATATCCTGATTGGGTATCGAGATTATACGTGGAATTCTGTTCTCAATTTATTCCATTTTCCTTGTAGCTGATCTGAGTGTACAAGTTTATTGCTTCCTCAAAAGGCTTTGATTTTACCTGGCTTTCTTCCTGAGCCTGAATCTTAAGCTGGATTGATTGATGGAAGAAATCAGGAGAAAGGACAAAAGCCAAACTACAGATGATGTCCACTGAGAAATATTTTCTTTTAAAAATATTTTATTTATTTGACAGGAGAGCGAGCATGGAGAGAGCGAGAGTGATAGCGAGAGTGAGAGAGCACGTGCGTCAGAGTGAGCACTTGTACCAGCGGAGGGCAGGGGAGAGGAAGAAGCAGGCTCCCCATTGATCAGGGAACCCGGTGGTGTGGGGCTCCATCCCAGGACCCTAGGATCATGACCTGAGCCAAAGGCAAATACTTAACCACCTGGGCACCCCTGAGAAACACTTTTATTATATATGGAGAAGGAAGAGAATGGGGACAATTATTTACATAAGCAGCAGATGGTATATATTTTAGTCATTCATTTCAACTTCCAGTCTTGCCCTCCACCCTTGTCCTAGAACTAGTAGCTAAGGCTAACAGGTACTTAGTCTAAATAGAAATGAACAATTAATAACTTTATAAAGGTGTGGCTTATTTTGGGGATTACATGATAATTTATTTATTTATTTATTTATTTATTTATTTATTTATTTATTTATATTTATTTATGATAGTCACATCAGAGAGAGAGAGAGAGAGAGAGGCAGAGACACAGGCAGAGGGAGAAGCAGGCAGGCTCCATGCACCGGGAGCCCGACGTGGGATTCGATCCCGGGTCTCCAGGATCGCGCCCTGGGCCAAAGGCAGGCACTAAACCGCTGCGCCACCCAGGGATCCCATACATGATAATTTAGACTCATTACAAGGACTCTCCCAAAGCCCCCCGTTTTTTTTGTTTTTTGTTTTTTTCATGGAATAGAAAGGTCACTATAACAGGAAAATAAAGGGCCTTTTTAGGCACAGAGTCACAGTGAATTGCGGCCTTTCCAGTTCTAGGGGCGATTCTTAAGAGGATTAGCCGTTGATGAGCCCCACTGCTGGGCACCAGGGGAATAACCTATAGGAATAGAAAAGCTCTGCATCCTAAACGTTTATGAATTGAAAAACGTGCTTTTCATCATTTTACCTTCAGGACATAACAAAATACAAAGCCAGTTTTTACTACCGAGCAGATGACCACCTTTTCCAAGGAGTCACTTTGTACAGAAAGACTGCTTTGTAGCTGGCATCAGACCCACTAAGCAAAGCAGAAGAATCTTGAGATTCTTAGAGAAAGTCGTATCAAAGAGGAAGAAGCACAGTCTGGCCAATTAAATCAGGTAATTAATTCACTTAGTTCATTCAGATAAATCTGTTTGGGCACAAAGTAACCCAAGCCTCCCTCTAGGAAATGACTCAAACACCTTCATAGAATTAAACCTGGAATTTTACTTGTATTGATTGGAACTCACCATCATTTGCTTATGAAAGGGCTTCAAAGTATGTCTACCACTTGCTTTATATAGTGGTAAAGTTTGTGGATCAAATGTTATTTATAATGAATTTGAAGGAACTTGTGTCCCAATCCATTCTTTAATAGCAGAAATTATGTTTCACGAAATGGGTGTTAAAATGGTATTCCACGAAGCTTGGAAGCACTTTGGCTACATTGTTTAATTATTCTTATTAATAATAAAGTTCATTCCACCTTTCATCATAAAATATATCACAAGAAATAGGATTTGGCTTCTGTTAACACTGCCAGGTGGGAAAAAAAGTGATTTGTTTGGATTGTTCCTATCATTCTCACCTCTTCTACTCCCTGCCAAATTTAAGTCTGGTGATGTCCTTTCCTTCTATCCTGATGTAATCACTTTTGGGACTTTGCAGACTTATTTCAGATTCCTTCTGGGTAAGTACTGCAAGTTCTGAAATGTTTTAATAACAATAATGAGGGCTATATACTCACATTTAATACATAGGACCCAGGCAAGAGGAGAAGATAATACTCTCCTAATTTGTTGGTTTTATAAGGGCAGATATGTTTTCTGTCTTGAACTTCTACAATTACATTGGGTAATGGATTTCCATTCTGGTCAAAAACTTGACCCTTGACACCTGCAAGACAAAAAGAGCATTAAATGTTAACAGCACATTTTATGACCTATGGAAAAAATTTTTTGTAAGTATTTAAGAAAAATACACCCAATTATTTATTAAGCTATTTTAAAATGATGATAATAAAGTATTTAAGGGAAGGTAAACCTTTCCAAAAAATTGAGATATAATTGGGATATAACAATAGTTCCAGATGTATAATGATTTGATATATGTATATTTGTGAAATGATCACAATTTACCTAGTTAACATAGTTCAGGATTTTTCTTGTTTAGAGTTTTATAAATGGATGTTAAATTTTGTTAAATGGTTTTTTCCTGTATCTATTGGGATGATCATATTGTTTTTATCTTTATTTTGTTGATATGGTATATTACACTGATAGACTTTGCAGAGGTTGAGCCATCGTTGCATCCCTGGAATAAGTCCCACTTGATCAAGGTCCTTTTAATGTATTGTTGAAGTTGGTTTGCTAATACTTTGTTGGAGGATTTTTGCATCTATATTCATCGGGGCTATTGGCTTGTAATTTTCTTGGAGTGTCATTCATTTTTGCTATCAGTGTAAAGCTGGGTTTGAGAGTGTTTTCTCCTTTTCTGTTTTTTGGAAAAGAGTTTGAGGATTGGTATTAATTATTTAAATGTTTGGTAGAATTCACCAATGAAGCCACTAGTCTTGGGCTTTTGTTTGAATTAGGAATCAAAAACATGTCAAAAGTCTCCCTACTAGTAAAAGGTCTGTTCAGACTTTCTGTTTTTTCATGATTCAGTCTTTGTAGGTGATGCTTCTGTGGATTAACTATCATCTAGGTTGCCCACTTTTTTGGTGTGTAGAGTAGTCTTTTATGATCCTTTGCATTGCTGTGCTATCAGTTGTAATATCTCTTTTGTTTCTGATTTTGAGTTCTTTTTGAACTAAGTGAGTCTAGCTAAAGGTTTATCTTTTTTAAAAAAACAGTTCTTAGTTTTATTGATTTTTTTCTCTTGTCTTTTTAGTTACTATTTCATTTATTTCCTCTTTGATCTTTATTCCTTCCTTCTCCTAATGTTAGGCTTTATTTTTTAATTTTTATTTATTTTTTTATTGGAGTTCAATTTGCCAACATATAGCATAATACCCAGTGCTCATCCTGCCAAGTGCCCCCCTCAGTGCCTGTCACCCCGTCACCCCAACCTCCCGCCCACCTCTCCTTCCACTACCCCTTGTTCATTTCCCAGAGTTAGGTGTCTCTCATGTTTTGTCACCCTCACTGATATTTTCACTCATTTTCTCTCCTTTCCCTTTATTCCTTTTCACTATTTTTTATATTCCCCAAATGAATGAGACCATATAATGTTTGTCCTTTTCCGATCGACTTATTTCACTCAGCATAATACCCTCCAGATCCATCCACTTCGAAGCAATTGGTGGGTATTTGTTGTTTCTAATGGCTGAGTCATATTCCATTGTATACATAGACCACAGCTTCTTTTTTTTTTTTAATTTTTATTTATTTATTTATGATAGTCACAGAGAGAGAGAGAGAGGCAGAGACATAGGCAGAGGGAGAAGCAGGCTCCATGCACTGGGAGCCCGACGTGGGATTCGATCCCGGGTCTCCAGGATCACGCCCTGGGCCAAAGGCAGGCGCCAAACCACTGCGCCACCCAGGGATCCCTAGACCACAGCTTCTTTATCCATCATCTGTCGATGGACACTGAGGCTCCTTCCACAGTTTGGCTCTTGTGGACATTGCTGCTATAAACATCAGGGTGCAGGTGTCCCCACGTTTCACTGCATTGGTATCTTTGGGGTAAATCCCCAGCAGTGCAAATCTATTTTTAACTCTTTGAGGAACTTCTACACAGTTTTCCAGAGTGGCTGTACCAGTTCACCTTCCCACCTATAGTGCAAGAGGGTTCCCTTTCTCCATATCCTCTCCAACATTTGTTTGTCTTCTTAATTTTCACCATTCTCACTAGTGTGAGGTGGTATCTCATTGTGGTTTTGTTTTGTATTTCCCTGATGGCCAGTGATGCGGAGCATTTTCTCATGTGCTTGTTGGCCATGTCTGTCTTCCTCTGTGAAATTTCTGTTCATGTCTTTTGCCCATTTCATGATTGGATTTAGGCTTATTTTATTCTTTTTTTAAGCTTGGTGAGGTATGAAGTTGGGTTGTTTTGAGATTTTTTTAAAATTTTAATTCCAGTATAGTTAACATACAGTATTATATTAGTTTCAGGTATACAATATAGTGATTCAACAATTCCGAGATCTCTGTTTCTTAGTGTAGGTATTTATCCCTGTGATCTTCCTTCTTAGAACTGCTTTTGCCGCATCCTATAAGTTTTGGTATGTTGTATTCTCATTTCATTCATTTCAAGATTTTTATTTTTTTGACCTATTGGTTATGTTATTACATGTTTCATTTCTGAATATTTGTGAATTTTCCAATTTTCTTCTAGTAACTGATTTCTAGTTTTATACCACCATGGTTAGAAAAGATAGCCGATATGATTTCAATATCTGTAAATTTATTGAGACTCATCCTGTGGCATGACACATGATTTATCCAGGAGAACGTTCCATGTGCACTTGAAGATGATGTGTATTCTGCTGCTGTTGGATGGAATACTATGTCATTTAAGGTATTTCTGTAGTAATTTTCCGTCTGGATGACCTGTCCATTGATGAAAGTGGGATAATAAAGCCTCTTATTATTATTATTATATTGCTGTCTATTCTCCCTTTAGGTCTGTTAATACTCACTTTATATAGTTAAGTACTCCTATGCTAGAACATTTTGTTGGACTGATTCCTTTATAATTCTGTAATAAGCTTGTCTCTTATTAGTCTTTGTCTTAAAGTCTGTTTTGTCCAGTATAGCTATCCCAGCTATCTTTTCGTTTCCTTTGCATGGAATATCCTTTTTTACCCCTTCACTTTCAGTCTCTGTGTGTCCTTATATCTGGAGTCTCCTGCAGGCAACATATAGATGGATCTTATGTTTGTTTGGTTTTTTTATCCACCCAGCCACTCTGTCTTTAGATTGGAGAATTTAGTCCATTTACATTTAAAGTAATTATTGATAGGTATGTATTTATTGCCATTTTGATGATTGTTTTCTGGCTGTTTTGTAATTCCTTTGTTCTTGGTTTTCTATAGTATGCTTAGATTCCTTCTTTTTTTGTGTATCTATAGGGTTTTTGCTTTGTGGTTCCCTTGACACTTAGATAACTATAACAGTCTATTTAAAGTTTATAATAACTTGATTTCATTTTAAACCTTTGCATGTTTATTCCCATCACCCACATTTTGCATCTTTTTTGTTTTTTAAGATTTTATTTATTTATTCATGAGAGACACACAGAGAAAGAGAGACAGAGACATAGGCAGAGGGAGAAGCAGGCTTCCTGTAGGAAGCCTGATGTGGAACTGGACCCCAGGACTCTAGGATCACACCCTGAGCCTAAGGCAGATGCCCAACCACTGAGCCACCCAGGTGCCCATTTTGCATCTTTTTATCTGTGTATCCATTAACAAATTATTGTAGTTATAGTAATTTTTGCCACTTTGTCTTTTAATCTTCATAATAGCTTTGTAAGTGATTAACCACTACCTTTACAACATTAGATTATTCTGAATTTTATTTAAGATTTACCTTTACCAGAACAGCCCAGGTGGGTGGCTCAGCAGTTTAGTGCCGCCTTCAGCCCAGGGGCCTGATCCTAGAGACCTGGGATTGAGTCCCATGTCAGGTTCCCTGCATGGAGCCTGCTTCTCCCTCTGCCTGTGTCTCTGCCCCGCACCCCCCCCCATGAATAAATAAAATCTTTAAAAAAAAAAAAAAAAAGATTTACCTTTACCAGTGAGTTTTCTGTTACTAATTAGTACCCTTTCATTTCACCTAAAGAAGTTACTTTAACCTTTCTTATAAGGCTGGTCCAATGGTGATGAATTCCTTATCTTTTGCTTGTCTGGAAAATTCTTTCTCTCTCCTTCAATTCTAAAGGACAGCTTTGCTAGATAGAGTATTCTTGGTTAGCAATTTCTTTTCTTCCAGCACTTTGAATATACTGTGCCACTATCTTTTGGCTTACAAAGTTTCTGCTGAAAAAAAAAAAAATCCACTGATAATATTATGGGGATTCCCTGGTATATAACAAGTTGTTTTTCTCTTACCACTTTTTAGATTCTCGGTCTTTAACCTCTGACACTTTGATTATAATGTATCTTAGTGTGGATTTGAGTTCATCTTATTTGGAATTCTCTGGCCCTCCCAGATCTGGAGGTCTGTTTCCCTCCCCAGGTTAGGGAACTAACTCTTCAGTCATCCTCTCTTTATAAAAGTTTTCCATTCCTTTATTGCTTCTTCTGGGACCCCTATAATATAAATATTGGTATGTTCGATGTTGTCCCATAAATCCCTTAAGCTGTCTCCACTTTTTCATTCTTTCCTTTTTGCTGCTCTGATTAGATGAGTTCCATTGCCTTGTGTTCAAGTTCATGGATTTTTCTGCTGCACCCAGTCTGCTGTTGAGCCCCTCTGTTGTATTTTTCAGTTCTATTACTGTATTTTTCAGCTGTGTGACTTTTATTTGGTGGTGTCTTATAGTCCCTCTTTGTTGAAATTCTCATTTGTTCATGCATTGTTCTCCTGAGCTCAGTGAGCATGTTTATGATCGTTATTTGAACTCTGTATCAGGTAAATCACTATCTCCATTTCAGTAAGGTCTTTGAGGCTTTATCTTATTTTGTTTGGAATATACTGCTCTGTTTCTTCATTTTCTTTGATTCTATGTTGGTTTCTATACATTAGATAAAACACCTCTTCCAGTCCTGGAGGAGTGGTCTTTTGTTAATGAAACTTATCCTTCAACTCTGACCTAGCTCTTGGTTGTTTCTCAAATCTTTGTGATTGTCTAAACAGCCCACTTTATTCTTAGGAGTTCCCAGTAGTTGAGGTTGTGCCAAGACCTATTGGTACCCAGATTCAGGCTGATTGGATGCCAGACCCTCAGGCAGAGGCTTTTAAAGTATGCAAATAAACCTCTTTCAGGGCAATACTGGAGAATGGATGTGTCTCCCTGTCCCCTTTACACTGACCCCCTGGGGTGATAGCCAGTTAAGACCGGTTTCTTTGTTAGTCTCTTGTTGGGAGCCCTGAACACAGACCCCACTGGCTACCAGAGCTAAGAGGTATTCACTTGGTTGTAGCCCCAAAACTGGGGCACCATATGCGTGCACAGGCTCCCTTTTGGGAGAGACTGTTGATCTGGAGGGAGAGGGAGTGCAAATATGATGTCTGCCAACTTCTATCTCTGGAGACTATTTTGGGATACCCCTAGATTTGTATTAAGCTAGATACTTGCCCCTCAAGCCAAAGCTTTAAGACCAGCAAGTAGGCCTCTTCTGCAGAAAAACTGGGCATCTCTCAGTTGGCTGGCTTGGCACTGGGCCCTCGCAGGCAACCAGGTGCACCTGTGCAGACCTATAAGAACTATTTCCCAGTTTGCTATAGCCTTGAGGGTCTTGTAGATGCAAGCCCCAGTGGCTTTCAAAGCTAGATATTTTCAGGAATTGTTTCTTGGGTGTAGCTTTTAACAGTTGGGGTGCCAGATGTGGGTGGGGTTCATACCTTTTGCTGCTCAGAGAGAAGCTTGGAGTTGTGAGTACCTTCCTGTTGTGGGTTGCTGTACCAGGGATGGGGCGTATGGCAGGATCACATCTCAACCTCTCCTACTTTTTGCAACATAGGTTTATTTTCATTCATCCAATGCATGGGAATGGCTCAGGCAGTTTTTGGTTTCTTTCAGAGGAAAGTGTCCCATATGTAGCTATAGATTTGGTGTATTTGGTCCCACAGAATGTGGGAGGAGATGAATTCAGGATACTCCTACATTGCCATCTTGAACCAGAACTTGGTAAACTAATTTTTGATGTAACTTAAAAGTTTATTTCAGATATTCCATCTATAGCACCTATTAGCAAAATGGGAGAACCTTGATGACAACCTAAATCCATTCCTGTCCTTTCCAAGTTGTCCAAACTACTGTAGCATTGCTCTTGGTGGAGTTCATTAAATCCTAAACTAAAAAATGCCAGTGTATATACAAAAGTGGGAGGAGGTGGTTGCACCTGGCTGAGTCAGTTGGGGGAGCATGTGACTTTTGATCTAGGTGTCATGAGTTTGAGCCCCATGTTGAATGTAGAGATTACTTTTTAAAAAATGCCAGTGTATTAATTTACAATAAGATACTTAGCTATGCAAGGGACTCAATAGTTTTGTCTCGTGGGAAACTACAAACTACATGGGAAAGTTACAATCACAAGATTTCTTGTAATTAATGGTGTCTATTGCTAACAACAGGAGTGAACATTTACTGACCAGTTAGTATATTTCAGGCTCTGTGGCAAGTGCTTGCCATGCATGTTCTCCTCACATCAACTCTGATGTAGGCAATATTATCACACTTTTGCAGATGAGGAAACTAAGGCTTTGGATTATTAAATAACCTTAAGCTCCTAGAGCTGAGTGGTACAGCTGGGCTGTAAGTCCACACTGAACCGGACACCATACCCCTCATCTCAGAATTTCAGGAATACAGTTAAGAAAAGGCCATTTTAAATGTTACACGTCACATTCCAGTTTGTTCACTCAGTGACAAATCATCTTAACCAATGAGAAGAAGCTACAATGAAAAAAAATGACCATGCACTATTCCCAGGTCATTATACTTAGTAATTATTTACTGGAGCAGAAAACTACGAGACATAGATTGTTTTCCTTCAGAAAAGTTGAAAATGAAATGTAAAAGTTTTGACATTTGGCAACAAAATCTTTGTCTCAAAGGTTAAGCATTGCCTTTTGCTTTAGTTCCTGACTCTGTTGCCTGTGCCCACCCGCCCCCCCCTGCACAGAAATTACTAAATGCCGTATTTCCTTCTCACATATTCAACATGTAGCAGCTGTGTAACCTCTGTTTTCAGGTAATTTGTCCTCCTGCCTTTTCTAAAAGTTTCATCTATATTTATTCCTACTACTTGGTACGTATCCTTTGGATTTTTAGGTAGGACCCAACCATAAACATCAGTCATGATTTAACAACCCAATTACACATTTATTCATGGGATACCAGTGGCATTATTCTTTGAAGAAATGTTTTCACTGTGCCCTTCTCAGGAGGTCTTTTGACACATTAGGTAAGTACAGATATGTACCAGTCAGGTCACAGTGTAAATCCCAGGTCACAACACATTCCCAAGACTCACTTTCATCACCTATAAAATGGAAGTGATATGTACCACCTTCCAGGCCCTTCTACTGGCTTAGGAGGCTTTTCCTTTCCAGGCAAGGTAAGCCAGAGACTTCCAGATGGGTCAAAGTCTCAGATGTCTCATAGCAAGTGGGGAAGCTAAGCCAGTGACTGTAACACCGCTTGTCAAATATCAGTACTTTTCCTTAAACCACAGTAATACCAGTAAGAAGGTGTTTGCGCCCATCATCTCTAAGCTTCCTACCAGACACTGCAATGGAGAGAACCTATCAAGTAACTGGACATCGGGTTTCATTATTAAATTGGAAAAAAAAAAAAAGCCTCTGTTTTAAACCACAAGGGGGCAGGGGTGGTGTGCTTATATATATTTTAGGTAGCTTGTGCATACCTGATTGTAGGGACAGGGAGATACATATTCTTTCTAAAACCTAGTGTAAATGGACTTGTAAGCTCTCCAGATTAATAATAGTCATGCTATAATTTGCATGTTACTTCACAGTTACAAAGCTCCTTCACTGGCATTATTAGGTCAGTGTGATACTTCGAGCCCACCTTAATTCAGTGCTTGGAAGATAACCTTTAGTGTTAGATTGCAATTCCAAAAATAGTAGTGCAGTTATGTGGAGCATATTTCATTTTCAGTTGCACTCCCACGTTGATACAGGTGAAGGAGAAATTTATATTAGGCAGGGTAACACTAAATACAGAAATATGATAGGCTAAATTAGTATGTGACTCATGAGGAAAATCTAGGAGCAAAATACCAGAATATTAATCGAGAGAGGACTCAATAATCTTAATAAATGCTAAGATGCTGATGAAAAGTGACTTCTTTAACATCCCTTATCACAGGGAATCGGCCTACTTCATGAATGTCTCAGCCCTGTGAATTCACCAGTAATCTTTGCACACCTATGCTCTGGGGGGTGGGTGCTGGAGGGGCACCCAGGTTGGTGATATGGGCTCATATTGGGGAGGGAAGCTCAGCTCTGGAGCCCCTATGCTTCTTACTCTTCCCTCATCTCTTTAGCAGGTGGAAAGCTTTGGTGTGAAGTATGCAGAAAATTCCAGGAGCTGTGCAGTTATGTAGCAGGCCTATGAGGTAAAACCTCCTCGACCCAAACCCATACCTACTTTAGCTTGACTTAGTAGCATAACTACTGTGCCAGTTACTTGATAGCAAATTCTGAGGTTTCTTTCCCCAAGCCATCCTGAATGGAGAAAAATAACTTATACCCTGGCAATGCAGGAGAGCCTTCCACACCCTGTCCAGAGACACAGCCTTGTTCAATAAACTTGAACTGCATGACTCCACCACCATCACAAGCACTGTGTTTCTCCGGTACAGCGGTTTTCAAAGCATGGTTCCTGGGACCAGCAGCATCTCCTTGGGAAAGGTGAACCATTCAAGATGTACTAAGTCATGGGGATGGGGCTGACAATCTGTGCTTTAACAAACCCTCCAGTGAGTCTGCTGTACAGGTTTGAGAACTACCACCCTTATCCCATTTAGTCCATCCATCTGTGTTAAGGGCTAGATAGCTGTCTAAAAGACCAGACTGGGAAGACTGTCAGGACCAGGTCACTTGGCAGAGTTGCCAGGTGTGGGGTTTAGGTCACCACCCCAGTACTAGGAATACAGTACTAGGAAAAATGCAAAATGGCATGTCCAGTGTCCTCTGAATCTATGATGTTGTGTGACAAGCAAACTGTTGAATCATCACCCATCTAGAAAATGCCGGGAAGACTGGGAAGACTGTCAGGACCAGGTCACTTGGCAGAGTTGCCAGGTGTGGGGTTTAGGTCACCACCCCAGTACTAGGAATACAGTACTAGGAAAAATGCAAAGTGGCATGTCCAGTGTCCTCTGAATCTATGATGTTGTGTGACAAGCAAACTGTTGAATCATCACCCATCTAGAAAATGCCGGAGTAATAACTTGTTTTTCTAGATCTTTTGCCAGACTTCTCAGTCAGTCAACATGAAGATTTTGAAGTACTCTGGATTTTCCACCCTCATATTAAAGTAACATACATCATGCTTTCTCTTATATGAACTGATGAGCACTGAATTTCTCACATGCTGCAGATATTCATGCAGAGAAAAGTCTTAATCATTAGTTCTGGTACTCAGAATGAGGCTGTACCCGGAAAAACCAATAGAGGCTTGCATTTTTTCAACCCAAAGTTTGTGCCAGATATAATGTTTCATGTTAGAAGAAATTAAAAAAAAATCTTACAAACCTAGGTGCACCTGTTTTATATATTCAATTAGTGAAGCTTTGTTTTTATTCCAGAAGAACGGAAGCTTCTCCTCATGAGGATATTTACAGCATGACAGCTCCAACGTAATCTCAAAGCACTGCTCCCAGATGTAGTTGTAATCTTGCATTCCACCTAAACACAAGCATATTTAATTTTTTAAGTCTGAAATTGAAATAGTGTTAAGTATCCCAAGCCTTGGGGACAAGTGAATCAGACAGTTACAAGGAAAGTACATGTAAACAGGAGAAGATGAACTTGACGTATTAGCATTATAGAATCAGGACCTGACATCTTATTAGCCAGGCGTGAACAGGCAATCTAACACTCTCACGTGGGTACCTGGGTCGGAGCAGACTAAAGTTCAGCTGTGCGCCACCTGAGGGGAGGGGAAGGGTCAGTCCTATGTTTTTTTTTTTCCAATCATAACTTACAAAAAGGATTTATCAGTGTACATTTCTTCTGTAAGTTACATCCTAGACAGATATGGAATGATACTTCTAAAAAAAATACTGCTTAGAAACCATAACTACATTTATTATGTGAAGCTACATACACTCATTCGGAGGAATGCCAAAGGCTAAGGGTCAGCGAGCGTGTGCCTTCAGTGGGTACTAGCTGAGGAGTCTGTTAGGCAGCTACTCCCCAGGTTTTACAGACAGACCATCACAGATGTCAAGGAACGTGCCAGTGAGCGCAGAGCCCAGCGCGCAGGCCCTCCTGTCCAGGCCCCGTGCTCTTACCCACTAGGCTGAGCTGCATCTGGGGGTGAGAGAGAGGGTGCCGGGCGGCTCTCGGGAGCGGAGGGACCCAGGCCCCCTGAGGCCGCTGTGGTACCCAAGCTCACCGTCCAGTTCTCACCTATGGAGACTATTTCGAAAGGGTCATAATCCTGTTTCATATTTTCTAAGATGCAAAAATTTTCATATTTAAAAATCTCTGAGTTGGGAGGTGTGTTAAACTCGATGGCTGAAAAACCCAGTTGTCATTAGTTTGGCCAGAAACGTTTTTCTTTCATCCTTGGAGGTACGGTGTTTTATCCTCAGTGGCATCTTGGATTTGGTGAAATCACTGCAGGCCAGCAGGGTACTTGGGAAGTACTGACTTAGCAAAAAGCCTCATGCTAAGAAAATAGTCAAACAATTATCAACGTGTTATTTACGTTAAGTAGCAGCTATGGAGGTCTAGATTCTAGCGGGAAGGATTTCTCCCTTCTTGGTACTTACTTCCCTTCTAAGGCTTGTACTTGTGTTTCTCTCTGACCTCGTTTTCACCAAGAAATAGAGGAAGAGACAGAAAGCCAAGTCCTGGGGAGGGGGGGCTCTCGGAGCCGGTGGGAGCTGCGCACGCAGGGTTCCTAGCTCGTCCCCAGGGTTAGAGACCCCGCCTGCGGGGGTGGGGGGGGGGTGGGGGGGAGGACGGAGGGCCACCCCGATGGGGCCAGGCCGCACAGGTCCCGCTTGGGGCTCTCGGGTGCAGCCTCCCAGGCCACCATGGGGAGTGCGCACGGTTGCGGGGGGCAGCTCTGGGGGGGGCTCCCCTTGGGGCGCGGGGCTCCGGCCCTGCCGCTGCTCCCGGCCTGCATTTCTCCTCCTACCCCCGGGCTGCCACCTACCTTCGTCCTTCTATGGGAACATTCCCACCCCCACCCCCGCCCCTGGGATCCCTGCGCGGGGGTCCCCGTGCCCTCCCGCACCTGCCCCCCTATTCCCAGGGCCGAGGAGCCCGGCGGGGGGGGGACCCACCTCTGAGCGGATACCAGGCGTAGCCGTTGGTGATTCCGTTGGGGAAGTCCATCTTGTCCTTACACTGATCTCCCTTCTTCATGGTGGGGTTTCTCGAGGCGTAGACGTGGGCGAGGTGTTGGAAGACGTCGTCGTCGGGGGTCAGGCTGCGGGAGTGGGACGTCCCGGTGGCTGCGGGGGACCCACACGTCTCGGCGGGCGCCCAGCGCGAAGCACCTGGCGCCGCCGCCTCCCGTGCCAAGGCCCCTCCTCCCGGACGAGGCCGGGGCTCCTGGGGGGCTCCCCGCACCCCTCCTCCCCACGAGGCCGGGGCTCCTCCGGGGCTCCCTGCACCCCTCCTCCCCACGAGGCTGGGCCTCCCTCGGGGGCTCCCTGCACCCCTCCTCCCCACGAGGCCGGGGCTCCCTCGGGGGCTCCCCGCACCCCTCCTCCCCACGAGGCCGGGGCTCCTCGGGGGCTCCCCGCACCCCTCCTCCCCACGAGGCCGGGGCTCCTCGGGGGCTCCCCGCACCCCTCCTCCCCACGAGGCTGGGCCTCCCTCGGGGGCTCCCCGCGCCCCTCCTCCCCACGAGGCCGGGGCTCCTCCGGGGCTCCCTGCACCCCTCCTCCCCACGAGGCTGGGCCTCCCTCGGGGGCTCCCCGCGCCCCTCCTCCCCACGAGGCCGGGGCTCCTCGGGGGCTCCCCGCACCCCTCCTCCCCACGAGGCCGGGGCTCCTCGGGGGCTCCCCGCACCCCTCCTCCCCACGAGGCCGGGGCTCCCTCGGGGGCTCCCCGCACCCCTCCTCCCCACGAGGCTGGGCCTCCCTCGGGGTCATCCCCGCGCCCCTCCTCCCCACGAGGCCGGGGCTCCTCCGGGGCTCCCTGCACCCCTCCTCCCCACGAGGCTGGGCCTCCCTCGGGGGCTCCCCGCGCCCCTCCTCCCCACGAGGCCGGGGCTCCTCGGGGGCTCCCCGCACCCCTCCTCCCCACGAGGCCGGGGCTCCTCGGGGGCTCCCCGCACCCCTCCTCCCCACGAGGCCGGGGCTCCTCGGGGGCTCCCCGCACCCCTCCTCCCCACGAGGCCGGGGCTCCTCGGGGGCTCCCCGCACCCCTCCTCCCCACGAGGCCGGGGCTCCTCGGGGGCTCCCCACACCCCTCCTCCCCACGAGGCCGGGGCTCCTCGGGGGCTCCCCACACCCCTCCTCCCCACGAGGCTGGGCCTCCCTCGGGGGCTCCCCACACCCCTCCTCCCCGAGGCCGGGGCTCCTCGGGGGCTCCCCACACCCCTCCTCCCCACGAGGCCGGGGCTCCTCGGGGGCTCCCCACACCCCTCCTCCCCACGAGGCTGGGCCTCCCTCGGGGGCTCCCCACACCCCTCCTCCCCGAGGCCGGGGCTCCTCGGGGGCTCCCCACACCCCTCCTCCCCACGAGGCCGGGGCTCCTCGGGGGCTCCCCGCGCCCCTCCTCCCCACGAGGCCGGGGCTCCTCGGGGGCTCCCCACACCCCTCCTCCCCACGAGGCCGGGGCTCCTCGGGGGCTCCCCGCACCCCTCCTCCCCACGAGGCCGGGGCTCCTCGGGGGCTCCCCACACCCCTCCTCCCCACGAGGCTGGGCCTCCCTCGGGGGCTCCCCACACCCCTCCTCCCCGAGGCCGGGGCTCCTCGGGGGCTCCCCGCGCCCCTCCTCCCCACGAGGCCGGGGCTCCTCGGGGCCCCCCGCCCCCCCTCAGGCCTCAGATGCTCGCATCCCGGGGCGCACGGCCCCCTTACCCGGCACCCCGTTGTCGAAGGGGTAGCTGGCCACCAGGGCGCCGCCGTGCAGGTTGGCGGAGAGCACGAAGGTCTCGGCCTCCAGCCAGGCCATGACGGCCGCCGCCTCGGGCTGCCGCGACACGTCGTTGGGCTCGAAGGCGTCGGGGAAGTTGCGGTTCAGGTCGTAGTGGTTACTGTTCTCCCTTCGGGAGGAGGACGGAGGAGTCGGGGTGCGCCGGGGCAGGCGGGGAAGGGGCCCGGCCGCGCGGGTCTGGGCGGTGGGCGTCCTGCAGCCCCGGGGACACGCGGTGGGCAGGGTACGTGGGGGCTCATGCCCTTAGATGCCCCCCTGGAGGCCCGAGTCACCCCCACCGGCCACCTGGGGACTCACGGTGGGCGGGGCGCTGGGGGTACGGGGGGCTCCCGCCCTGGACACCCCCCCAGGAGGCCCAAGTCGCCCCCAGTGGCCGCCCAGGGACTCACCGTGGGCTGGGGCACCCGGGGGCTCCTGCCCTGGATGCCCCCCCCCCAGGCCCGAGGGCCCCATTGGCCGCCCGACTGGGGGCTGCCACTGAGTCTCCCCGGACTCCCGCCTTCCAGGGCCCAGAGTGAACAGGGAGGGTCCAGGTCGCTGAGGCCGGTACTGGTTCCCCAGCGACGGGTGGAGAGGCCACAGGAACCTCCTCAGTGCCCACCCCTCCTGGGGGCCGTCGCTGTCCCTATGCCGCAGGATGGCCCGACATAGCAGGTCATCGACTGGTGAAGTTATAATTTATTTTTGGTAAAAGCAAACAAACGTTTGCCCCCATATCAGTGTTCAGCAGACCCCTGAGAAATCCTCAACTCCCGGGGGCCATTGTGAGAAAATAAACTGTTTATTTTTTTTTTATTTTTATTTTTTTTAATAAACTGTTTAAATCAGAAATAGTACAAGGCTCTCTCTTTCTCTCTTTTTTTTTTTTCTTTAAGATTATTTGGGAGGGGGCAGCCCCGGTGGCTCAGCGGTTTAGTGCCACCTGCAGCCCAGGGTGTGATCCTGGAGACCCGGGATCGAGTCCCACATCGGGCTCCCTGCATGGAGCCTGCTTCTCCCTCTGCCTGTGTATCTGTGTGTGTGTGTGTGTGTGTGTGTGTCTCATGAATAAATAAATATTTTTTAAAAAAGATTATTTGGGAGGGAGAGAGCGCGCGAGCGGGCACATGCCCTTCAACAGTGGGGTGGGGGGGACAGAGAGAGAAGCAGCGACAGCGCAGGGCTCTGTCCACGACCCTGACATTGCCCCTGGGCCGAGGACAGGAGGCAGACACTTAACTGAGGAGCCACCCAGGCACCCCCTGACCCCCTCTTCTTCTTTTGATCAGTTCCTGTCCTGGCTTTTAAAAAACCAACTGGTAATTCCCAGGGTCCCTGCTGCAGACTTAGGCCCCGAGATTTAACAGTGCACAACGCGGGCCGCAGGACTCCTGCCCCCTCCCGGGGCGCTCACAGACGGGTGCTGGGCCCAGTCAGGAGGGATCCCCGAGGAGGCCTGGGCGGTGGGCGGCCCGGGGGGGCAGGGGAGCCCGGCGGGTGGCCCAGGAGGAAGGCCGCCTTCTCCGGCCCTCACTCGTCCGCCTCCGGCAGTCGCCTGAAACCTTGAGCGGCCCAGGCCAGGGCTGGTTCCCGGGGCACCCGGGGCCCCCCTCACCTTCCGTTACTGTAGAAGCAGTCGGGCTTCCGGACGGCCTCGAACCCATCGGGGTTCATGGAAGGCATGAAGTGCATCCGGGTGCTGTTGATTAGGTTCGTGATTTCCAGGTCTTTTCCATCCCTGGTCACGAGGTGCTCGATCAGATGGAGCAGGAGCTCCCGCCCCACGGTCTGCGCAGGTTGAGAGAGAAAACGGGGTGTTACTAGGGCGGAGGACGGTGAGGAGCGTCGTCCGGAGGCACGGTTTCCCCAACAAGGGCTCCCACTGCCACCCACGCCTGCTCTGACACCACGGTGACCTCCCCATGCGGCACTCGTGCAGGGGGCCACCGCTCAGCGGCCTGTGGGGCAGCAGCGGCGAATGGTATTAAAATAAAAAAAAAAAAGTTAATGTTTTAAAAAGCATTTTAAAAAGTATTTTTTAAAAATTTTTATTTATTTATTCATGAGAGACAGAGAGGCAGAGACACAGGCAGAGGGAGAAGCAGGTTCCATGCAGGGAGCCCGATGCGGGACTCGATTCCGGGTCTCCAGGATCACACCCTGGGCTGAAGGCAGGTGCTAAATTGCTGAGCCACCCAGGCTGCCCCAAGAATTTCTTTTTTTTTTTTTTTTTAAATAATGAATTAGGTGGAATAAAGGTTATTCTTATTATCGTCTCCGTTTTCTCTGCCTTCTGAAATACTGGAGGGGGAGAGCAGGGGCAGGGCAGTAGCCGGCCCCCAAGAACACATGGATGGCGACCCACAGGCCGTGTTTCAGACACACGTGGGTTCCAAGAGGGAAGAGTCCTGTTTGGTAATAAGTATCCACACAGTGAGCAAGGTCAGCCCCGTCTGTGCAGCCCCGGTTGCCGCCTTCTTGGGTTTCTGCAACCTCAGCCATTTGCACATCATGCTTTTTTTTTTGGGGGGGGGGGGCCCATATCTGCATATTATCTATACTCTTGCTTAGTTTCTATTTTCTTTAAATCAGCTCACTTTTACTTACAAGAAAAAGAAAACCTTTGTGTCCTTAACCATTTTGCCAGATAGGTTTCTGATGGGCCTTGTTTGAAAAGCAGGACCATGAAAATAAACATGATCATATCCAGCTACCATTATCTGATGTATCACCAGCGAGTGGGGACCTCAAGACCCATGAGAGATCTTGCTTCATAATCCTCAATAGTGAGAATTACTTTTTTTATTAAAAAAAAAGGTAATTTGCAGTTCACAACCTGATTATAGAACTAGCCTGACGAGGCTATGTCAACTTGTCTCTAGAATCCTGGGTTCAAAGGAAATCTCCTTGTAGGAACGTTGGCCTCTTACCTAAGATCAGATGCTGCTGTGGGGTCAGTCCCTGGGAAATCTGGGGCACCGGGTGATTTAGGGCCGCGGTGTAGAGGCGCCAGTGTAGGCATGAGCAGGACAGGAGTTTCCAAAGAAAACCCCACCGTATGAATTGACTGTTGTGACAACGGATGAGCAAGCCTTGAATGGCAATCTCTCACTGTAGTCCCCTCGTTGGCAAGCAAAGAAACTACATTTTATGAATTTGAAATCCCCATGAACATGGAACCATTGGAACTGGGACTAAGAAAATTTGGAATATGTGAATTATGTTTACAGGTAGCCATCAGGTCCAGAGCGGGAATATATTCAATTTTGACTTCAATTTTTTTCCTACTTATTTCTATCTTCTACTACTACTACTACCTTGATTTTTGTGTTTACAGTCAAAATTATCAGCTTGTGGGGCACCTGGCTGGCTCAGTGAGTTAAGCGTCTGCCTTGGGCTCAGGTCATAATCCCGGAGACCTGGGATCGAGCCCCAAACCAGGCTCCCTGCCCAGTGGGGAAGGGGGCATGAGAGCCCATCAAAAGCTAAAAATGATAAATATGTGTGTGTGTGTGTGTGCGCGCGCCTCTCCCAGGCAGAGGGAGAAGCAGGCTCCCTGCAGGGAGCCCGACGTGGGACTCGATCCCAGGACTCCGGGATCACGCCCTGGGCTGAAGGCAGATGCTCAACCGTTGAGCCACCCAGGCATCCCCAAAAATGCTATATAAATATAAATGATATATCATTTAAAAATGATTACAATTTCAAAAAGTTTTTCCCCAATTTTCTTTCTTGACTTTGGAAGAACCCGGTAATTCCTTAGGTTGAGAACATATTTATCAAGTCTACCAATTACTTGAGTTTCACCTCAGTTTTATTCTGTTCACATAACATGAAATCTCATGCTTATTTAAAGGGTACCGTAGTCTGACACCCCATTTTATTTTATATCCTTTGAATCCTCCTCATTCTCTTACTGCAGAAATCCAAAGATGTCTAGAACGATATCTGGCAACTATTCATGATGGTTGTTTCTGAGTGCTAGTATTCTGAATGATTTTTACTCCTTTTATTTTTCTGGCATCATTTTTTTTTTTTTAAAGAAAACCTTTATTATTTTTACGAGACCAAGAAAATCTGGATTCTTTCAAGTAAACCAATGTAAAACCAAAGTACTTTCTGTCTCCATATCCCAAAAACATATCACAAGTCCTTAACTGCAGAGGACAAATTCTAAAAATCTTGGAAAAATGGTAAAACACCAAGTAAGAGAATAATTTTTAAAAGGCTGAGTTTAAACAGCTAAAATTTCAGGGAGTTAAAGTCCTCTCTTTCTGTTGGGGCTGTATTTCGCTGCCTTCCTAACAGCAGATTTATGTCAAATATTATTCAAATTAATTCTTCCCAACCTTAATATAAATGTTTCAAGCACTCATTCATGTTTTATGCATAAACTTCCCTTCTTTAAAAATTAAGTCTTTGAATATGAAACCTTAGAGGGTCCAAATTTTAAAAAGGATCACGGTCAAAGCAATCCCAACAGCTTCACCAGCTTTCCGTTTAGCACGCCCACTTCCTGTGAGGGTGTAGACTGAATATGAGAATCCCTCCCGAAGACACTGAGAGGCTGGGCGCACATGCCAGGTTTGGGGGCCTTTCCCTGATCACTCATCTGCCAGTTAAAATGGTAATAATCCAAATGCAGCAAATAAATTCTCCATCAGTTCTAGTTTCCAGTCAAGGTGGAATCTGCCAGAGACAAAATATGCATTCTAGCTCTTTGAAGAATGTTTTATAACAGTGGAAATGAATTTTTGAAGAGTCACCAATCTAGGCAACACGTGAGAGCGAGAGCAAAACCCAGCTATCCCGACGACGGAATCTGTCTTAAAAATGCTACGTTATAGTGCAGCTTCTGGGTGGAAAAATAAGCCTGTGAGCTCTGGGGCTCCCCAAACAGTGTGTTATCGATTTAATTCTTTTGTCTGATTGCCTAGATATTAGCCTAAATATTACATTATCTAGCACACTTTTCCCAGGGTTCCAGAGCTCTGCAGGCTTGTGCTCCCCTAATAGCACCCATACATCTACAATGGCCCCACCGACCTTGACCAATCACCCTGCCCCCCACTCCCTCCTCTAAGCCTTGAGGGCAGGGACCCTAAGAGGCTCTTTCTGTAGCCCCATAACTTGCCCAGCTCTGAGGATAGCATGTTCTCCGTAAACGATTGTTGAAGACTGTTGACAAACCCGCTACAAGGTCAAGACTATTCTAAGGAGGAAATTTCTGAAAACGTGAAGACTTAAGCTGCTAAACGAGGGCAGAAGATGTACCAACCATCAAGTTATTTCCTTTGAACGATTTTCAATATTGAACAACTTTCACAGGGGTGGGGACTTACATACAATTCAGGTAATGCCAGGGACTCAAGGTACCTGGTCCCCTAGCATAACCTCACCAAAAGCGGAGATGGAGAGAAAAAGCACGATTACAGGAGAAATTTAATACATGCTTAAAAGGAATCAGACCCTTCACTTGGAATAAAGATTAATTCTAACTCCAAAAGGAAAAAATTAACAATCTAAAGCCACACTGCCTAACTGAGGGTATTTTGCTACCATCTGGGATAATGGTGGAAAAAAGAACTTGGTAAATGACATCTGGAAGGACAAGCTTTACTTTTTTTTTTAGTACATTTGGAACCTGTACTGCATGTTGACTACACATCCCAGATTTTCCAGCCCAGGCAAAATTAAGGTATTATGGCCTGGTGTTCATATAAATCATTAAATACCCTCTAAATACAAACATCTAAGCACACAAACTGCATCTCATAAATCGTCTCTTATATGCCTAGAAGGTGTGTGTGAGAATCCTTTATCCATTTATCCTGTATTTTTAGGTTAAAAAACATGGTCACTATTATCCAGGGATTGTTTTTGCTTTTAGCTTATATACCTAAAACATAAGAACTACGAATGAATGCCACCCAAATGTGAAGTTCTAAGTGTGATGTGGATATTTCGAAAGGCTACCCAAATAACCCACCCTAGTAAAAGTAATTCATTGATGTTTAAGAAATAGGAGCTTGGGACTGGGGGGGTGGGGGGACACAAAAGAAACTGAATTGGCAGTTCAGTTAAGCCTAATGAGCACACAGTGACTATCTGCTCCCATCCTGCTGAAGACCATGGCCCTGAGGTCAAGGGAACCCAGTGACCCCAGCTTGTGACTTGTACTTTGCCTATTACTGGATTAGCTGAAACCTATCAGCACTCAACTTTCTCAACACATAGTCAGGCCTCACTTCAGTATTTCTATTAGGAAGTAGAGAGGTCTTAACAATCTAGAGATTAACCAAGACTTTTTTTCTTCCTACAGAGTTTAAAAACCATGGGATGAGGCGGCTTTGGGGAAGGCACCTCCCCCGCCCACCCTGAGGCTGAGGCTACCAGATGTTCCCAGCCTTGGGGCCTGGTCCCAGTCTCCAGTGGAACTCTGTCGATGACTCTGTCGATGGCTCTAGCTCACTGCAAAGCGGACCAGTCACAGAAGGAGGGGGACGGAGACAAAGACCCCATTCTCCAGCTCCGCCAGTGTTTGTGGAGTAAAGAACTACAGGGAGCCCACTCAGTGTGCCGGCCGCGTCCCTTCCACTGAACGACAATCACTAGGCTTGAGATGCGTCTACACCGCCCATTAGGAGCCTGCAGAAACTAGAACTAGAATTGGGGCTTCTACAATGCGACGGGTCGGCGTGTGTGTCAACAGATGGCCCAGGTGACTGAGAAAAACACGGGCGAAAGGTAGAAACTCAGAAATACTTCTCCCTCGCTGTTCTGAAAAGAGCCTGAAGCCCAGGTGGCAAAGGCCCAGGGGTGCAGTTGGCTACCCTGCGTGACTTCCTGGCGATCAAGGAGGGCAAGCAGGGCGCAGAAAAAAGGACGGGAGAGGGGACTTGGACTTACAGCCAGGGTCACCCTAAGGGCTTGGCCTCTTTTACACGACGAGGGAGACCCAGTCTTCTCATCCAATGGCATTGAACACTCCGAAGGCAGCAGAAAGGGTAAAGGAGGTGGACCTACGCTGGGTGGGGCTCGGCGCTGGGTTTAGACACCCGTGACCGAGCCCACGGCTGCTTCCCTCCGGGGAACCGGGCCTAACCAACCTGCCTGCTGCAGAAGGGCTCAGCCTACGCCCAGGGCCACGGGGCACAGTCTTGGTTCGGCCCAGCTCCTGACTTCAGGGCCGTGAGATCGAGCCCCACGCTGGGCTCCACGATGAGCGCACACTCTGCTTCGCATCCTCTCCCTCTCTCGCGTGCGCTCTCTCTCATCCTCCCAAATGAATAAATACTTAAAAAAAAAAAAAAAGGAAGCTCTGCCCACCCAGCACTTAATGTGGCCCATGCTCCGTAACGTGGGCTATTCTCATTATTCTCTTGTAAAGCGCCGCGGAGACGTAACTCGCCAGTCCCATCACCGTGGCTCAGTGAGCTGGTGTCATTGGAAGCACGGGAGCCAACAGCAAGGTGACCCAAGACAAGCAAGATACTACACGAGCGTAGGCTGAGCATCACATCTTTCCTAACAATCCTTGCCTGCAAAGGGGCCATCCTACGTTGATTTTGCTGCCACGGTTTGCTTTCTGCAAACCCTCAGCATCAGCCAAATCCATCCTCACGATTCCTAAGGGTACGTTAGCCAAGATGTTTCACACCCATACAGCAAACCTTTGCATTTAGCTTCCAGTTGGAAGGAAACAGGAACTAGAAGCCCAAGTTCAATGATACCATAAGGAAGGAAGAAATCCAGAATGTGGGACATTCTGCAGGATAGATAACTGATCAGGTCTCTTTATTAGATCTAGAGTCGTGAAAAGATCCTTTAAAGGCCAGAACAAAAGGGATTTAAGGGTCATATCGATCACATGCGGTGCCTGGGCCTGGACTGGATCCTGATTTAGACAATTTGGGGGACATTTTAAGAAACTAGAAAGGGGGATAGGAGATAAAGATAGGATACACTCTTATTAACTTGAAAGGGTAGCTAGTGTGAAATGTCACAAACAGCAAATCAGCATAGCTCATTTAACCAAAGTGCGCACACGCACACACAAGCATCTGGAAGGATAAACAGTACTAGGAGAATTAACTACTGATTTTTGGAAGGTCAATACACAAGGTTTTTGTTGGTGGTGGTTGATGTTTTGTCGGAGATGCACAAGACTGATTTTATAATGACAACAACAAATTGATTTTAATTTCAAAAAGACCTGATTCAGGACGCCCGGGTGGCTCAGGGGTTGAGCGTCTGCCTTCGGCTCAGGTCGTGGTCCCCGGGGTCCTGGGATCGGGTCCCACATTGGCCTCCCCACGGGGAGCCTGCTTCTCCCTCTGCCTGTGTCTCCCATGAATGAATAAATAAAATCTTTAAAGAGCTGATTCTAAGACAAGGTATAAAGACGTAAGGTGAAAGTTCATGGAGGCAAATAGCGGGTCTGATCAGCAGAACCGGGTCTTGCTGCCTCCACTGCCACCATCCAGCCGGGTACTGACACAGGCGGTACACAGTCCTCGGTGGGGCGGGGTCCAGGTAAGAGAGGCAATATTTTCAAAATAGTGATCGGGGCGCCTGGGGGGCTCAGTGGTTGGGCGTCTGCCCGGCTCAGGTGCCGGGGTGGATCGAGCCTCCCCCTCCGCAGCGCCTTGGGCTCCCTGCTGTTTCTCCACCATCCCCCACCCAGCTCACACTCTCAAATAAATGAAATGAAAAAAAAAAATAAGTGTGATCAGTGCTGTCCCCCATGAGCTGCTTGTGTGGGGCCCACAGAGTCCTGGAGGAGCCAGGGCCAGTGCTCGCGCGGGGGGCCGCCCCCCCCCCCCCCCCGCAGGGCTCCAGCTAGGGAGGTGGGGGCCGCACCCACAGGGTGGCCGTGCAGCTTTTTTCTCCGCTCATGGAGAAGAGGCCTTTGGTCCCCAGCTCCTGGCTGTCATCCGCAGTGGGGCTTGGGGGCTTGGGGCTCGAGACTCTCTCTCAATTCCGAGGGGTGGGAGAGAGGATGCGGGCCCCGGGGTGGTTGGAGCCCCCGCTCAGGCCCCGGCTCCCGCGGAGCCGTCCCTGTCCCCAGCTCCCCGGGGCACCGGGAGCAGAGGGTCGAGGTGGCCGGTCCTCGGGGCCGCGGCTGGGACGCTCGGGGACAGCAGGCCTGGGTCCCGCCCGAAGCCCAGCAGCAGGGCCAGGAGGGTGTGTCGCAAACCAAACGGGGGCAGCTAAAGCGGAACAAAACCAGTTTGTCTTTGAGAAGTTGGGGGAGAGGCGGGCACTGGGATAGGGTTTGCGGGGAGGCTCCCTGGGTCGGTTGCGGGGCCCGAGGCTTTCAGAAGCCCAGGTGTTCCTGGGATCCCCTGCGTGAGGAACAGTCCAGCCCCCCGGGCTGGGGCACCCTGGTGCCCCTAGAGGTGGGAAGGCCCGCCGGGGAGGGGAGGGGTCAGGGGTCCAGGGAGGGGTCCAGGGAGGAGTCGGGGGCCTGGGGAGGGGTCCAAGGGGTCCAGGGAGGGGTCGGGGTAGCCGGGGAAGGGTCCGGGGAGGAGGTCTGGGGAGGGGTTGGGGGGCCCAGAGAGGGGTCCAAGGGGTCTGGGTAGGGGTCTGGGGGCCTGGGGGGGGTTCCAAGGGGCCTGAGGAGGGGTCCGAGGGGTTGGGGGCCAGGGAGAGGTCGGGGGGGGGCTGGGGAAGGGTGGAGAGGCCCAGGTAGGGGTCAGGGGTCCGGGGGCCCAGGGAGGGGTCCGGGGAGGAGTTGGGGGACCCAGGGAGGGGTTGGGGGAGGGGGGGCCATGCGGGCTCAGGCACCCTGCTCCCCCAGCCCCACGCAGGACCAGCTGCCGGGCCGTCGGGCCCGTTCCCTGCACCCTCTCGAAGGCCTCTCGGGGATGTGGGCGCTGCCCTCCGCATCCCCAGGGCGCTCGGAGTCCGGGCCGCACACGTACCTCGTCTCCGTGCATGTTTGCCACGTACTTGAACTCCGGGATCCCGACCCTGTGCTCCTTCGGGAAGCGCCCCACCACCAGGACCCACAGGTTCCTGCCTGTACAGCAAGGATAGAAAAGGATAGAAAAATAAGTTGTGTCCCGGGGGGCGGGGGGAGAAAGACCGACAGTCTGTGGGTCAGGCTCACAGTCCTGGGGGCCCCTCAGCCCAAGCCCTCCCCCTCCGGGCTCCCCGCTGATCCCAGGATGCGATTCCCAAGAATCCAACAAGCCTCAGGCTGCAGCCTCCGCATTTCCCCCAAATGCTGGTGCTTTGGAGAAACCACCCTGTGCCTTCGCTGGGTCCCCCGATGGCTGCGGTGGGTGGGGGGGCGCAGAGCCCTGGGCCTCGCATCGGGGTGGCTTCTTGGAGCACAGATGCCGCAGCCCCAATGAAAAAAAAAATCTTTAAAAAAATAAATCAAAAGATTTTATTTATCTGAGAAAGTGTGTGCACGAGCAGGGGGAGGAGCAGAGGAGAGGGAGAGACAGGCAGCCCAGGGCAGGCCTCCATCCCAGGGCCCTGAGATCATGAGCTGAGCCGACGGCAGACACTTGGCTGAGCCACCCAGGCGCCCCTTCCCCATTCATTCTTCATTTACTGTTAATATTTTAGGGAAGTTTTTCATGACAGGGTGACGCTTTAAATTTAGTAACTGCAGGATTTCTCAGAAAATACCCACAAAAAGCCGTTTATCGGAGTGATTAGAACAGAACCCGCATTAGCTCATACATTCCTTCACTTGGGACTACCGTATCCGGGCATTTTGGCAGGTGACCAGACTCCAGTGAGTTTCTGATCTAGTGGAGAATAGCAGCGTGCAAACACATAATTACATTAGCCGGTGACCTATACGGCCAAAGAAGTGGGTAGAAGTTACTGTTGTGTATGTAGAATCAAAGAAATGGTTCATTCTTTCCAAGGAGGGGGATCATGAAAAGGTTTACAGATCTACGAGTTTATAGATGCCTTCTGAGCAGGGTTTTGAAGAAGGTTCCCACGTTTGCCACGTGGACAAGTATAATCCGTCCAGTGATTTTCCATCAGAACCATTTCTTTTTTTTTTTTTTAAAGACTTTATTTATTCATAGAGATGAGGGGGGAGGGGGGCAGAGAGAGAAGCAGGCTCCATGCAGAGAGCCCGACGTGGGACTCGATCCAGGGTCTCCAGGATCACACCCTGGGCTGCAGGCGGCTCTAAACCGCTGCGCCACCGGGGCTGCCCCAGAACCACTTCATTAACCAGAACCTTCTATTGCCTGATATGAACTCTCAGGTCATCTAGAATTTCAATTCTACAAAGTTAATATTTTCATGTAAGCCCCTAGAGGTGGGAAGGGGATTTTTTTTTTAAGGCTGGGTGTGGAACCTACTTAAAAAAAAAACACACACAATAAAAAACACAGGCCTTGAACTCGCGACCCTGAGACCATGACCTGAGCTGAGATCAAAAATCAGATGCTTAACCGACTGAGCCACCCAGGCGCCCCAAGGAAGAGCTTTTTCTGAGTGAGCTAATAAACCTGGTTTTCTAGGTTTCCTTCTGAGGAATTCTTTTTTGGTAGCTCTTAATGCTTTTTAAGCTAGAATAATCATGGATTTGTACAGAAGAAGATTTAGTTGCTTCACAGGCAAGGGGGAAAATTCATTATCATCTCAACATAATATTTATAATGACATAACAACCAATTTGCAACAGCTGGTTTGTCACATAAGACTAGGGTAAGACAACAAAAGCTGGGCAGCCCCGGTGGCTCAGTGGTTTAGCGCCGCCTTCGGCCCTGGGCGTGATCCTGGAGATCCAGGATCGAGTCCCACATCGGGCTCCCTGCATGGAGCCTGCTTCTCCCTCTGCCTGTTTGTCTCTCTGTCTGTGTGTCTCAAATAAATAAAATCTTTAAAAAAAAAAAAAAAAGACAACGAAACCTGACTTGACACAGCTATCTGGTATCAATTGGCTTAAGGCAGGAGGGAGATCGATAAAACCTAAGTGAAAAAATACTTGGTGGGTAACTCAATCCCAATTTTAGCACAGATGGCCCCTAAATGAACTGCAAGATGAGAAATTTACCTTGAATAACCTCAGTGGCACAAAGTTTGAGAATGAAAACCAACCAATAACCCTGGAAGACCACAGCTTTGTTGTACAACCTGAAATCTGGCATCGTGATGCCCCCAGCTATGGTTTTCTTTTTTAAAATTCCCCTGGCTATTCGGGGTCTTTTCTGAATGTGAACTGGTGCAGCCACTCTGGAAAACTGTGTGGAGGTTCCTCAAAGAGTTAAAAATAGACCTGCCCTATGACCCAGCAATTGCACTGCTGGGGATTTACCCCAAAGATTCAGATGCAATGAAACGCAGGGACACCTGCACCCCGATGTTTCTAGCAGCAATGTTCACAATAGCCAAACTGTGGAAGGAGCCTCGGTGTCCATGGAAAGATGATGGATAAAGAAGATGTGGTCTCTGTATATAATGGAATATTCCTCAGCCATTAGAAATGACAAATACCCACCATTTGCTTCGATGTAGACGGAACTGGAGGGTATTATGCTGAGTGAAGTAAGTCAATCGGAGAAGGACAAACAGTGTATGTTCTCATTCATTTGGGGAATATAAATAATAGTGAAAGGGAATAGAAGGGAAGAGAGAAGAAATGAGTGGGAAATATCAGAAAGGGAGACAGAACATAAAGACTCCTAACTCTGGGAAACAAACTAGGGGTGGTGGAAGGGGAGGAGGAAGGGGGGAGGGGGTGACTGGGTGACGGGCACTGAGGGGGGCACTTGATGGGATGAGCACTGGGTGTTATTCTGTATGTTGTCAAATTGAGCACCAATAAAAAATAAATTTATTATTAAAAAAATAACCCTGGAACATATTCACACAAATGCTTTTGGAATGACAAGCGTCCTGAAGGCTTTTAACTCCCCTTTCCAACGAACACCGGCCACCCCTGGCTTAGACCAGAGCAAATGCACAAAGGACAAACTTGACGTTTCACAGCACGATTGCCAGCATAAGGTTAATTTAAACACCATCTTTTTCTTCCCCTATCAAGGTCGGAAAGGCTACCCTTATTTCCCCTTTCTAATACCTGGTGTGCTGAAGAGTTCTGAAATGCTTGGCCTTTCCCTTTACTACAAAGTAAATGAAACTTGAATTCCAAATATTTTATTATTTATTTATTTTATTTTAAGGATTTTATTTATTCATTTATGAGAGACAGAGAGAGAGAGAGGCAGAGACACAGGCAGAGGGAGAAGCAGGCTCCCGGTGGGGACCCCGATGTGGGACTCGATCCCGGGACCCCAGGATCATGCCCTGAGCCAAAGGCAGGTGCTCAGCCACTGAGCCCCCCAGGCGTCCCGGATTCCAAATATTTTTGTATCTATATTATATTCGGGAACTTGGGAGCTTGACACAAATCCCAGGGGTGTGACACAGGTGCCCAACACAGGGTGTGACACGGTTTGTTTGGAAGATCAGGAAACGCTTTATAACATCTAAGGATTCACAAAACCCCAAAGACAAGAACAGCAGGTGATAAGTGCCACAAAGTACTTTTTTAGGAGTTCAGGAGAAAGCAGATGGAGAAGTTTGGAGAATTAAGTACAGCTTCAAGAGTAGAAATGGGAGAAGTGTCATGCCCAGATCAGAGCCACCTGGATCCCTGTAAAAATGCCAACCCCCGAGCCCCATGCGCTAAATCAAATTCTAGGGGTAAAGCTCAAAACCTGCATTTAACAGGCTCCCTTGGTGATTCTGAGGCCCGTTAAAAATTGAAAGCTTGCTGAGACTGAGGCAGTGAATCTCCAGACAGATCGAGAGGCGCTTGATTTTTAGGCAAAACCATCTCATTTTGCATATAGTCACATGCTTCTATGTTAACAAAATAAACTTCTAATTTTTTTAACTGGCTGCTTAATATTTTAACACCTGACTATATTAGCACTTGCGTTCAGCCAATGCCCTTTTGTTAGGTGTTCAAAAATATGCAGTTTTATGCGAATCACAGCATCGCTGCCAAACTGACATACAGAATTTCTGACGACACTATTTCATCATGCAGAAGAAGTCAGAATACCCAATTGTATTACGTAGGGCCACGTACAACAGACTGCTCGTTAACAGACGAGCCTGCAAAGTGCACGGCGGCTCACCATGAGCGATGAGGGTTGGAGGACCGGGGCGGCGGGGGGGAAGCCAAGGAAAATTTTTCCCACTTCCCTATCCTTCCAGTTTTTTAAAAAACAAAACGCCAAATTCTATCAGAGCCTAAACAGCGGCCCCGGTGCTGAGCCCTGTTCCTGAGCCGCACAACAGCTCATGCAACACCCACAGTTTAGTGTTGAGGAAACCGACTTGGGTGGTGGCACCAGGCCCCAAACCTAGGTGTGTGATTTTTTTTTTTTTTTTTTTTGTGGTGTGCGTGATTCTGAAACCCGTAATCCTCCGATGATGCCAGGCTGCTCTCACGGGCCTGAAAGTGCCGGGCGGGCCAGAGGCAGCCTCAGCGCGGGGCAAACGTTCCCAGCAGCTGTTTCAATGTCGTGTTGCTACGGTCACACCGGGGGCATCAGCCGGCTGCCACCTGGCTGCGACCCACTGAGCCAGGACGAGACCCCGGCCTGAGGGCTGGCACCCGGGTCAGGCTCTCTGCTCCCACGGTTTCCCACGGGGCGGCCTGGTCCCCGGGGGCTGCCGGGCTGATGAGGCTTGTCCGTGTGTCTGCGAGGCCACGACGCTCCGGTGTCCGGGGATGCGGCACCGCTGACCCCCCAGGTGCCCACCCGGGGCTAAGGCGGGCTCCGTGGGCTCTGCTAAGGCTGCTTCGCCTTCCCCAGGGGGAGCCAAACGCCTGACGCCACGGCCTCGATTTCACTGGTGCACGTTCCCGTTCACACGCTCACACTCACACACAGCTTAGCACACAGCTCCGAGGCCGCACGTTAGCTAGTGGCGGGGTGAACACAGCCCGCTGCCCACCCGAGCCACGTTAAACGCCTGGCCTCCAAACGTCATGTGTCTCCCGGCTCTGGAGTGGGGGGCAAAGAGGTTCCTGCCAAGGGGCTCATTCCAGAAACCACACACACACACACACACACACACACACACACACACACACACACGGGCAAACAGGGACCAAAAGCCAAGGTCTCCAGGTTGCCTCTGCTTGCTCGGCCACATCCTCATTCCCAGCTCACAGCCCGGGGGTGCTCACGCCCTGGTTTGTAAACCCGCCCCAACAGGGACCGCGCCCCTAAGCACAGTGCCGCGCTGCTCTAGCTCCCCACGATGTGCTCTAGCTCCCCACGATGTGCAAAATGTCAACGACGACCAGAAATATCAAGGGCGGGCGCCCCAGGCCTCAGGCATGGGTTGCGCTGTCGGGAACCCCCTCCCTCCCCCGCGGGGACCCGGACCCCGAGGAGGATGGTGAGGGCCCAGGAGGCGGCGTGGACACGGCCAGGCTATCACGCGCTCCCGTGGCTTTGCAGACAGCTCCCTGATTCCCGGACCGGGGCCTCGGCTCCCCGAGGGGGGATCTGGAGTGGGTGCGCCTCGGGGCACCCGGCGCTGGGGGCTTTCCCGGCATCGCTCGCCCTCTGCCCGTGGGAGCGACAGAAAACACCGGGCAACCCCCCACCCCGCACAGTCTGTCTGGGACCCCAGGTCACGCCCGTGCCCTCCCTCGGTGGCCAACCCCCGCGGCGCTCAGGTGGGGGTCAGGAGCACCCTGTCAAGAGCTGGTCCTCGCACAGCCGCAGTGACAGCCGCTGGATCCTCATGCGGCTGCTCTTGTCGGGGCCAGAGGGGCTCGGCGGCAGGGCCTGCGCTGCAGACGGGGACCAGGGCGCCCCGGGACCCCAGTGCTGCAGGGCCGGGGGAGCTGCCTGGAGGCGGCCGGGCGATGCCCACAGCCATGCAGGACCATGGGTCTGAGTGCAGGTTGCCATGCGGGGAACTCCCGGGCAGGAGTTCCTGCCGCCCTGGGGCGGTCCTGGTGCGGGGGCCCAGGGGCGCTGCGGGGGCCCAGGGGCGCTGCAGGCCCCACAGCCCGGGCCCCGGATCCGAAGCCTCAGCCCTGGCACTTTCCCAATAAGCCGCGGGCGGCAGATGCCAGGGGGCCGCCGCCTCTCGTCCTGGCACCCCGCATGCCGTCTGCCCGTGGCCAGGCCCGGACGAGGAGGTGGCGGTCCGCTGAGTATGCCAGCCCTGCCGTCCGGTCCTCCCCGGCCCATCCCCCTGGCCGGACATGACCCCCCACGGCCACCCCGGTCCTTCCCCAAGCCTGTGTATTTTCTTCTTCATGCATTTTTCATTAAGATCGTAAATTTAGGGGATCCCTGGGTGGCGCAGCGGTTTGGCGCCTGCCTTTGGCCCAGGGCGCGATCCTGGAGACCCGGGATCGAATCCCATGTCGGGCTCCCGGTGCATGGGCCTGCTTCTCCCTCTGCCTGTGTCTCTGCCTCTCTCTCTCTCTCTGTGACTATCATAAATAAAAAAAAAAAAAAAAAAAAAAGATCGTAAATTTAGGGACATGGGGGCGGGGGGGGGGAGGGGGGCTCAGCGGTTTGGCGCCTGCCTTTGGCCCAGGACGTGACCCCCGGGACCTGGGATCGAGTTCCACGTCAGGCTCCCCGCAGGGAGCCTGCTTCTGCCTCTGCCTGTGTCTCTCATGAATAAATAAATAAAATCTTAAAAAAAAAGATTGTAAATTTAATTATTCCCTTGCATAATGTCTGTCTTGACTAGAACGCAACATCCAGAGCACCCCCCGCGTGCTCACTATTTGTCGGGTTTGCGCGTTCAGCGCGCAGCTATGCTCTTAGCTAACAGTGCCTGGTGCGCAGCAGGTGGCCAATAAATGTCTACGCAGCCTTCCACGGTTACTGAAGCGGCTCCAGGACTACTTCTTTGTAAAGGCTGGCACATCAGATCCAAATTCCTCCCTCGTCCTACCTCCGCCCAGACTGTTCACCACCTGCGGACAGGTGCTCTCACCGGCAGCAGGCCCCTCGCTGTGCCCCCTGGCTCAGCCTCGTCCTTGCTGCTGACCATCTTGCCCTAGAACACGTCACTGGACTTTCAGCCTTTTCAAATCCTGTGCATTCCCCAAAACCTAATTCCAGAAGTTTCCCCGGATTGCTCAGATCCACGCTGATTTCTCCTCTAAGGTATTTCTATAAAATGACACTGCACACTTTGGTGTTAGAAGAACATCCGGGGCAGTGATGGCTCCATAAAACCCAACTCTCCCTTTCGGTTGGTTTTCTAAGGGTTTCACATGAACAGTCTTGTTTTCTCAACAGTGTTGTCGGCACGGCTTGCGCGGTCAGAGCCCCCTCTCTTGGCTGCCGTACACCATGGCCAGCCACCAGGGTTCAGGTGGGGCCAGCAGGGGCCTGGGTCACTACGGTTGACGCCACACCCGGGGCCTTGTTGAGCTCAGGTGTGGTCACCTACTCTGGCCCATGAGATGTGGGTGGAAATGACACACGTGGCATTTCTGGGAAGAAGCTACAGGAGCCGTGTAGGGTGGCCACCTCCTTTGGCTCCATCGCAAGACAGGCAGCATTTGGCAGAAGCTGCTCGGTCAGCCTAGGTCCTGGGGGAAGACGGCAGGGAACAGGGTCACAACTGACCTGTGATACACGTGTAATGTGAGAAAGATATAAGCCTTCATGTTGTTGTCATCACCCATTGAGATTTGGGGTTTTAAAAGTTTCTGGGGTAGAGTTTAGCTTCTCCTATCTGTTACGCCCTCCGTAACAAACCCACCCCAAGGGATCCTTCCCGCCACCGAATGCTCATCATTCTTAAGACAAAACACTGGTTATCTGCAATTTTTTCCCCCCAGACAGGTTTTGTGGGGATGACACAGAGGTGAGGAAAGTTTAAAAACATTGCTTTAAAACTGCTCACGTGGGGAGGGGGCGCCTGGGTGGTTGAGCCAGTTAAGCCATCAACTCTTGGTTTGGGCTCAGGTTGTGATCTCAGGGTGGTGGGATCGAGCCCCACGTCAGACTCCATGCAGGGCGTGGAGTCTGCTCTCTCTCCCTCTCCCTTTGCAACCCCTGCACCCCACCCCATGCCTGTGCTCACTCTAAATAATAATAATAAATAATAATAATATCATGGTAAGACATCATTGGCAAAGCCTATCTCTTAGGATTTTTTTCCCCCCGGATCATCTCATCATATCTGCCTGTATCATCAAATAGTATTTGTACATAGACACGACTCCAGAGCTGAAATAATACTTTGAGTTCCAGAAGTGCAAAGTTGGACATGAATCGACAAAAATGGGCAAGAAAGGACCTAAATACATGTCACATGGAAGCAACGTGGGATGGCCTGAAGCCAGGTAAACCAATGCACTAAAGCACAGGCATAGGCAAAGCGGTAGCCCCGGTGGCTCCTGGAACCCAGGCCTGCCTGACCTCAGGAGCCAGAAACAGGCCAGCAAAGGCTTTGCTAACCCACGGCTAGGAGACCGAGCTGAGAGCAGCAGCCAGCACCGTAGCCAGCAGCTGCAGCCCTGCTGGACTAAGTGCTTCCCTGCTTACAGATGCTTCTGGAAGGCCTGGTCCGGGCCTGACAAAAAGCAGATACATCTTCACCGTGAAAGCTACTGTCCCGTACAAAGGCTTAGTCTTCCATTTCCCCATTTATTCATTCAATAAATAGGTATGGGGTCCCGAGCCTGAGTCTGGCATTTAGTCAGCTGGAACAATTGTAAGTCACTGATGATACTGGCCTGAAAAACACTGATTTTCTATTTTTTTCAAGTACTTTGGGATGTCATTTTTTTTTTTTTTAAGTAATCTCTACACCCAACATGGGGCTGGAACTCACAACCCTGTGATCAAGAGTTTCACCCTCTGTTGACTGAGCCAGCCGGGCTGTCCCCTGATTTTCTGATTTCTGAGGTCACTCTCATCATTTGGGGGGAAAAAAGTCCACATGAAGCACAATGTCTTATAAACTTTCCATTATTTGGAAGGAGGGGTCAATCAAATGTGAATCAAATCCCATGGCTCGGGATCCCTGGGTGGCGCAGCGGTTTGGCGCCTGCCTTTGGCCCAGGGCACGATCCTGGAGACCCGGGATCGAGTCCCACATCGGGCTCCCCGTGCATGGAGCCTGCTTCTCCCTCTGCCTATGTCTCTGCCTCTCTCTCTCTCTGTGACTATCATAAATAAATAAAAATTTAAAAAAAATTTAGAAAAAAAAAAAACAAATCCCATGGCTCTGCTGCTTATCCTGCAATAGTTCCCCAGGGCATTAAGATAGAACCCAAGCCTTCAGCATGGCACGTCTGTCCTCAGTCTGTCCACTTGCTGCCTCAGCATCCTCCCCACAACCACAATCCCATACACCAGGCTCTAGGCATTCTTAATTATGTGTCGTCCTCAAAGGAGCCAACCACCTGCTCCTTTAGAAAGGACCTAAATACATGTCACATGGAATGCATGCTATTTCTTCATAATGGATAAATAATCCTCTGTCCACCCACCAAAGCAGCTACCTTCCACTGGCCTTTTCAAGGCTCAACCAAAAAGCCAACACTTTTCCCCTTCTCCTCCTCCCTTGGTCCTATCCCTTGCCAGCCTGAGTTACTCTCCCTTCTGAACCTTCATGGGACTTTTGCAGCCTCTCTCCTAACGCTTATTGAAACCACAGGTTTTCCTGCAACAAGGGATGGTGTATCTTTGGGCTTGCAGAACCTCATACAGTGCCTGGCACATACGTAGTAGACGATCGATACATGATCGTTGAGTGGATTGGTGACTGGATAAATTAACAACAACTCAGAAGTCCAGTTGGAGCTACGGTCACCCCTGGTCCAGAGACTAGATGGAAAAGTCTGCAGCTAGTCTACAAAGTACCATTTGGGTGGGATCTGAAAAGAATCCAATTTCCTAGACTGCAATCCCAAAGCACATGAACCCTCTTGGAGCATTACCATGGGAGTGTGCGGATGTCCAAACCAAATATCTGGCTTTGAGTGAGACTCTTCCCACATTATGGGAGTTGGGATCTCATCTGCTTACACATTTGTCCCGAAGCGTGGCACTAATGTTCTGAAATGATATCTAGGTTCCATATTATTTCTTCCTGAACAGGTGAATGGGATGGGAGAGGGTGTTGGAGATTTCAGTTTCCAAGTCAAGGATTCTTCTGATTGCTGAGAGACATTTCCTTGTTTCATTGAAAAACAGGAAAAACTTGAAGATGCATTGAGTTCGGGTAAACTTTCTTTTCTTCTTAAATTTCAAAACTAGTCACGACTCCCAGAGAAGCAGAGCATCTTGTCTTATTAATCATCAACCAGCAACCCAAACAAGAGGATCCTAGGAAATTCCTCTGCTTTTCTGCTCTGGCAAATCTACCCTCATGAGTCCTCCCGCTCTATTCCCAGGTCAGAGGCTGAATCTGTTCCCCTTCCTCTAAACATTTTAGTTTTTGAGCTGTAAATTATAAGAAGTTTTTAAAAATTGAGTTTTAAGAACTGGCCATCATTCTCATACCCCAACCACCGTAATCTCCCTATATTCCTCTCTAGTTTTCGTCGTCGTCTTTTTTTTTTTTTTTTTTCATATAGAGACAGGAAACTTGTTTTTGAATCCCCAAAGTGAAAACCTCTAGAGGCTTCATACTATAAAAAGCTGAGAACTTCCCTTTTTGGTCCCCGGGGAGAGAAGTCAAACGTAATCAGATCATCACAGTTGAGCAATCATAGTAGCCACGTTGACTATTAACTTAAAACGCAAACAGGACTTAAGGAGATTTTTAAAATCTTATTTTAAAGGATGCAATAATTACAGCTAGTGCTACTCATTAATTGTCCATTTGAGAGTTCTCCTTGATGGTGCGTCAGGAGCGTGCTCAGTCGGTATTGATGTTCCAGTTCTTTCTTCCCAGTTGTTTGGATTTCTTAGGAGTTCCTGTAGGTGTCACAGAGCTGTGATTTGTGAGGAGGTCAATGCAGATCCATCTGACCCAGAAAAAGATCATTTGCTGGAGGCTGGCTTCTCCTTCCTGCCTATTTATTATGACCCTAAAAAAACTCATCTTTTAGTGGCAAGGAATAATGGCAATTTATTATAGGTTTCCTTATGAGCTACTTGGGAGGACAGAACTTTTCCTTTCCATCATCCCACTCCCTGCACCTGTGCCCTAAAACACTTTCATTTGAGAGTGAAGTGGGCCGGAGTCGGGACAGAAGGATGTGGAGCCCCTGACAGCAGGAGGAGCCCTGCAGTCGCCAACCCGAGATGAGGTTCCTTCAAGGACTCCACTCAGCCAAAAGCCAGGGCACCTGATGGATTGGTGGGATTAACGAAGGTGGACTTCTCACTAGTACCGCTGTTCTGAGATTTAAATCTCGTAAAGGAATCAATAGTTTAGTAAAGACATCAAAACCAGTATTTCAGTGACACACCATCTGCCTCGAAACAGCATCTGGATTTATTTTATTTAAATTCAATTAACATATAATGTATTATTGGTTTCAGAGGTAGAGCTCAGTGAGTCCTCAGTCTTATTTAACACCCAGCGCTCATTACATCAGGTGCCCTCCTTAATCCCCATCACCCAGTTATCCCATCCCCCCACCCCTCCCCTCCAGCAACTCTGTTTCCTATGATTAAGAGTCTCTAATGGTTTGTCTCCCTGATTTCATCTTATTTTTTCTTCTCTTCCCCTATGATCCAGTTTTGTTTCTTAAATTCTGCATATGAGGGAGATCATATGGTAACTGTATTTTTCTGATTGACTTATTTTCCTCAGCATAATACCCTCCAGTTCCATCCACGGTGCTGTAAATGACAAGATTTCATTTTTTTTTTTGATGGCTGAGTAATCTTCCATCGTGTGTACACACACACACACACACACACACACACACACACCCCACATCTTCTTTATCCATTCATCTGTCAATAGACAGCATTTGGGATTTCTTAAAAGATACTCAGTATCCCTATGGCGGCACTCTATATACTGACGCAGGTTCTAGAATCAAATTGCCAGGGTTTAACCCCTGGCCACTTATTAGCCATGTGGTATTGGGCAAGTTGCTTAATCTGCCTGACTGGATCAGTTTTATTGTCTTTGTTATGGGATTAAGAATACTCACACCTCATGGGGCTGCTCTCTTTTAATCCCCACAAGCTTTACGGACAGTGCCAGAAACGTGGTAAGCGCACGTCTGCTGGAGGGCCTCAAGTGCACAGAACTGGCTGAGGACAAACTTTAGGCTCTAGCAGGTGACGCAACAGTGGAGCAATTAAAGAAAAATTTCAAATGTAAAGTGTCCATACATATGGATAGAGACCTTTTGCCAAGAGTCAACAGCAATGTATGTTCCAGAAGATCTGCAGCTCAGATATGCTCAGAAAGACCAATACCCACTTAAGGGTTTTTTTTTGTTTGTTTGTTTGTTTTTTAAATAGAAGGATGGACCCACAAAGTAGAAGGGGTTATCTTGAGAAAACAGGTCCTTCAAAATCTGTTAGCAAACAGTCACAAACATTCTCATCACCAGACATCCAGTGAGTTTACTTTTTCAATCCCAGCCCTGAGTCCCATGGAGAATTCCCAGGATGAGATGCCTGAGGTTGGTGTCAAGCCTGGAATCTGCACGCACACAGGGCCAGAGGGCAGGTTAGGAAACCGGTCACCTCAGCTAATTGCGCTGAACCATTAACCATAAACACGTCTTTCACGTCTTCTTACGTGTCTTATTGCCAAAGGGATTGAAGCCATCACACAGATTTTTTTTTTTAAACTATCTCCAGGCTAATGAGGCTGAAAACCACGTTAGGATTTCCAGTCTGGAGAGGCTCCAACTCATCCCTGAAAGAGCACAACCCAAGAGCTTGTAGATAAAGAATTGGCTCATTAAGGAACCAATGACATAAAACTGGTTCAATAGGAGTGGGTCGAAGTCAACAAAAGGGAGGGGACTGTCCCAGATTATGAGACTCCAAGAGACATTAACACAATATGCAACGTGTGGACTTTGACTGGATCCTTAAGGAAAAAAAAAAAACCCACAAAAAACCCATAAGTTATACAAAGGCATTCTTGGGATCATTGGAGAACTTTTAAATGGAATATGTTATTCATTAATATTTTTGTTAGTTTAATAACGGTGTGTTGTGGTAAGGTAGGATGAAGTCATTTTTTGGTGACGCATGCTGAAGTCTTTAGAGACAATGTGGCATGCCACTTACCATTTCTAATAGGTTAGCAAAACCGATAGAACTCAGACAAGGCAAATGTGGTTCTACATGAAGACTGTGTGAATATTTATTTTGCTACGTTTGCAATTTTTCTATAGGTTTGAAAAACTGCAAAATAAAGAGCTGGGGAGAAGGGAGGTTTCAAAACAGTAAAGGTGAGGGATCATGGCCTGACCCACTGGCTCCTGCAGTGTATGAAGGTGAGACGCAGGATGGAGGAAAGTCAGAGTTGTTCACCTGAAAGGTGAGGCCATCAGGAAGGGAGTGGGGGCCTGGAGGAAAAAAAAAGTCACAGGATGCCTTTTCCCAAAGAAAACACAGAATTATTCTCCAAAAGGAGTTAAGAAATTACTAGGTCCACTACCTCAAACCAAAGCACCGAGTTAGCTTCTTACAGCTCCACAAATAAGAAAAATCATCCCAGTGTAAACATGAATGTGAACTAAAGGACTTTTTTTTTTTTAATTTTTACCACAACCGGAAAACAAACCACAAAAATATTTTTACACACATGATTTATGTAACCATTGAGCCTTCGGATCCCCAAGCCATGAAGCCCACAAAGGCCAAGTGACTAACATAGGATACAAATAAGGAATCGGGAAAGCCTGGGTGTTGGGCAGCTGAATCATGACTCCCATCTCTTCCTCAAGATTGGACTTCGGATCAGGGGGAAAAAGGAATGTAAATGGTTGGAATTCTTCTATCTGCCTCAATTTGATCACCATTTCCCTGCAGGCCTTTGTTGGAACAGAGCAGCAAAACTATTACGGGGGAGGGAAGGTGAGGGGGGGCAGGGACAGTGGCTGCTGAGCTGCCCAGTCTGAGTGACAAGGGCCTACCACTGTCACTCGGCCCCACAGACACTCAGGAGAGGCCCTACTTGACCCCACGGACGTCAGTGCAGGGCCACAGGTTTGTGGCTTTCACAGGTCCTTTCAATTTATCCTTTAACAACAACAACAAAACCACAGCATGTATTTGCTTCTTAGGTCAATGAACCTGAGAAGCTATATGATTATCACTCGAGCACTTTCAAAGTAGTGGTGGATATGAGATTTACTTACATTTCTGTTTCTGTTCATTTTTAATGCAGCCAAGAATATGAACATACTTCAACACTATAGCTCTGGGTGGTACCCAGCACCATCAGCTGGTGCTAATTTTTTAAATAAGATTTTATTTATTTATTCCTGAAAGACCCAGAGAGAGAGAGGCCGAGACACAGGCAGAGGGACAAGCAGGCTCCCTGCGGGGAGCCCAATGGGGGACTTGATCCCAGGACCCGGGGATCACTCCGAGCCCAAAGCAGATGCTTCAACCACCGAACCACCCAGGCATCCCTGGTGCTAATTTTTTTTTTTTTTAAAGATTTTATCTTTGGGGTGCTTAGGTGGCTTGGTCAAATAAGCATCTGACTCTGGCACAGGCCATAATCATCTCAAGGGGGGTCATGGGATCAAGCCCTGTGTCAGGCTCTCTGCTCCATGGGGAATCTGCTTGTCCCTCTCCTTCCACTCCTGCCTTGGGCTCAAACTCTTTTTCTAATTCTCTCTCAAGTAAATAAATCTTAAAAATATAAAAATGAAAATAAAGATGTTATTTTTAAGTAATCTCTTAACCCAATGTGGGGCTTGAACTCATGACCCCGAGACCAAGAGTGGCGGCTCCACCCCAGGAGGCGCCCCAGCTGGTGCTGATTAATTCCTCTAACAAAGTAGCAGTTTGCTTGTCCCTATTGTCACAAAGTGGACACAAATACAAACACTGGCTTAAACAGAGCCAGCGCCCAGGCACTGAGGGCCTTGCCACAGCCCTACCTGGGAAACCGTGGACACGCTTCTCAGGCTTACGAAGCGATGGGCCGAGGAGGGTCCTGCACGATGTCACAGGGGTCACAGCTCACTGCCCTCGGAGGAGTTTCCGCTCATCTTGGGCATTTCCAGGGTTTCACTGAGAGTTTGATCATTAGGATTGCCAAGGAAGGGGCCTATTTAAGTGATGTCTTATTGTGAAGTCGGAGGAACAACTCGAAAACTTTAGGGAATCCTATCTGCTTAAAATATTGGTATTTTACATACTTTCCAGGGCATTTTTCATGCACTTCATCAGAGTAGTTAGTCCTTACAGGAGCCCCCGGGATGCGTAAGGCAGGCATCACTGTCCTCGTTCTACAGGCAGGGGAACGGGCTGGGCCTTGGAGCCTAAGTGGTTTTTGTTTTTGTTTTTTTTAAAGATTTATTTATTTATTTACGTTAGACAGAGAGAGAGGCAGAGACACAGGAGGAGGGAGAAGCAGGCTCCATGCAGGGAGCCCGACATAGGACTCGATCCTGGGACTCCAGGATCGTGCCCTGGGCCAAAGGCAGGTGCTAAACCGCTGAGCCACCCAGGGATCCCCGCCTAAGTGGTTTTTATTTGCTTCACACTAAGACCGATGTTTGGCCTACGGGGCTCCTCCGAGTGGAGAAATCGTTGCCAGCTCAGCTGAGATAGTTACTGTCCTTAACCCGAGAACTTGAGGCGTCTCGCTTCCTAACCCATGGGGTATCTAACTCCCAAGATGAACAAGAGCTTCATCTTCCTCACTCCTTTCCCCACCCCACAAGAGCAACTTGTGTGTCTGTGTTGTATGTGGTGTGTGTACGTATGGCCTGTGTTGGGGAGTGTGGGCTGTGTGTGTGTGTGTGTGTGTGTGTGAGACCCATGTGAGGCCTGTGTTTTTATGTTGTATTTGTTGTGTGTGTGTGATGTATATGTGTGACCTGTGTGTGTTGTTTGGGGGGTATGTGTGGTGTATGTGGCGTATACAGGAGTGTTTTGCAGTTGTGGGTGTTGTGTGATGCGGGTGTGGTAATTGTAGTGTATGTCTTGTGTATGGTGTATATGAATGGGTGGTATATATGTGGTGTTGTGTGGTGTATATGAGTGCTATTGTGGTGGTGTGAGTGGTATTATTGTGGTGTGTGTTTGGTGTATGTGGTGTGTGCACTGATATGCCACACACACCTCACATACACAACAAATACCACACAGAGCACAAAAAACATACCGCAAACACACAACATGCATGTACTCTATACACATGACACTTGTACATGCATGAAGACACAACACAACAACCACACACCTTACGCTCGATGTGCTTCTATACCACATACACCACACTCACAATGACCACACATACATCACACAGAGCACACATGACGCGGAGAGGGCCACCAATACACACACCCCACACAAACCACAAATACACCCCACAACCCCACAGGTACATCATACGCTCACCACATATGACACACGCACACATCACACAATGCACGGATGCCACACACACCACTCAGACACCACACACGCAGTACACAGACACAGAAGCAACTCTTAAGTCACTTCTCCAATGGCGACACGCACCTCCTTGGATTCATCAAGGAGAGACGTCTTCTGGAAAGTCATGTGCTGATTTTGGGTCTGTCGGAGCTTCGAGAAACTAACTGCTTACCGTTCGAAAATCCACTTTATCTGGGGCATTTACCAAAAGGAAATACACGAATTCAAAAAGACCTATGCACGTCTAGGGTTACTGCAGGGCCACTAGCGATGGGAGGGTACGGAAGCAGCCCAAGCGTCCGGCGGCCGACAAATGGCTAAAGACGCGGTGTGTGTACGGACAACTAGACTCAGCCCTAGGAAAGGAGGAGATCTTGTCATTTGTGACAACACACGCGGGCCCACAGGGTATGAAGCGAAGTGAGATAAGTCAGAGAAAGAGAAATATCCTAGGATTTCACGGATATGTGGGATCTAAAAAACAAAACAGATGAATAAACAAAAGGCAGACACAGACCTATAAATACAGAGAACTTAGGGTTGCCAAGGTCAGGGGTGGGGATGGGCAAAATGGGTGGAGGGGAGGGGGGTACAGGCCTCCGGTTACAGAATGAATATGTCGGGATGCCTGGGTGGCTCAAGGTGTGACCCCGGGGTCCCGGGATCGAGTCCCACATCGGGCTCCCTGCATGGATGCATGGAGCCTGCTTCTCCCTCTGCCTGGGTCTCTGCCTCTCTCTGTGGGTCTCTCATGAATAAATAAATAAAATCTTAAAAAAAAAAAAGAATGAGGATGTCATTTGGATGAAAGCACAGCACAGGGAATACAGTCAATGCTAATGTGACGGCTTTATGTGGGGAAAGAGGGTGGTTGGCTTGTGGTGAGTGTAACATACGGACTTGTTGAATCAGTATGTCGTACACCTGAAACTAGTGCAACGTTGTGTGCCAACTACACCTGATATTTATTTATACATATATACACCTGAATTTAAAAGGAAACGTTTTAGGCCGCTTTCCTACCCCCTCAAAAAACAAAGTCAATGTTATTTGCGAAGCAGGCCTGCACACACACACACAGGAACCAGCATTTTTTTTTTTTTTTTTTTTTTTAGGAACCAGCATTTATTTTCGAAATTGCTAAATTTCCCAACTATTTCTCTGGCTGCATATCTAGCGCTGGCTCCCCTTACGTCTTTTCTAAGCTGAAGACCGTGGCTTTACCGATGCCACCTTGTACTTGTATCTACAGCTTTTGCTCAATATGCCTAAAGCAGCAGCAATGAGCCGTCAGGCTCTGGACCGCCTGCCAGAGTAGATCCAAGGTTGCGTGGGCTATTTTAAGGTCAGAAAATCTCTCAGGACCACCTCTTTGGCTTTATCAAACTATCGAACTGTATAATTAAGCTTACGTCTCAGGTAACCTCCCCTTTAAAATGTGGGCTGAGAAGCATGAGGAAATGCAGCTGCTAATAAGCCACCTGAGTTTACTCACCCATTTTTTAAGCACATCTTATCTTGATCTTTGGTAGTTTATAAGATATTTAGCAATTCATGCCCTGCCAATTTCACAAGGATATGAGGCAGCTGGGTCACAGAGCACATTGCCCACTGGCAATTCTTTCTCAAGAAAGAATGGGCCAAACAGACGCATGAAAAAATGTTCCGCGTCACTCGGCATCGGGGAAATATAAATCAAAACCACAAAGAGACACCACCTCACACCTGTCAGAATGGCTCAGATGAGCAACTCAGGAAACAGGTGTTGGCGAGGATGCAGAGAAAGGGGAGCCCTCTTGCACTGTTGGTGGGAAGGCAGGCTGGTGCAGCCGCTCTGGAGAACCATGTGGAGGGTCCTCAGGAAGCTGAAAATAGAGCTGCCCTACGACCCAGCAACTGCACTGCTGGGGATTTACCCCTAAGATACAAATGTAATGATCCGAAGGGGCACCTGCACCCCAGTGTTTAGAGCAGCGATGTCCACAAGAGCCAGACTATGGAAAGGGCCCAGATGTCCATGGGCAGATGAATGGATAAAGAAGATGTGGTCTGCAGACACACAATGGACTATCACTCAGCCATCAGAAAGAATGAAATCTTCCCACTTGCAGTGACGTGGATGGGACTGGAGGGCATTATGCTGAGTGATAGAAATCAATCAGAGAGAGCCAATTATCCTATGATCGCCCTCATCTGTGGAATTTAAGAAACAAAACAGAGGATCATAGGGGGAGGGAGGGCAAAATAAAACAAGATAAAATCAGAGGGAGACAAACCGTAAGAGACTCTTAATCACAGGAAATAAACGGAGGGCCTCTGGAGGCGGGGGAGGGCATGGGGTAACTGGGTGATGGGCACTAAGGAGGGCACGTGCTGTAATGAGCACTGAGTGTTGTAGCAACTGATGAATCACTAAATTCTACCTCTGAAACTAATAATACAGTATATGTTAAATTTCAATAAAAAAATTTTAAGGGAAGCCTGGATGGCTCAGTGGAGTGTCTGCCTTCGGCTCAGGGCGTGACCCCGGGGTTCTGGGTTCGAGTCCCACATCGGGCTCCCTGCGTGGAGCCTGCTTCTCCTTGTCTCTGCCTCTCTCTGGGTCTCTGGTGAACAAATTTAAAAACCCTTAAAAATTTTTTTTATATAAAGGAGAGCACGTGTCATGATGAGCCCTGGGTGATGTATGGAAGTGACAGACACTACATTGTACCCCTGAACCTAATATTACACCGGATGGTAACTATACTGGGATTTTAAAAAAAACAACTTCTCTATGTAGCAGCATTTAAAAAAAAAAAAGTCCCAGAGCTTCTCAAGGGCACTGACTGCTTAAAAAAAAAAAGAGCGGCCCAGACGCGGGTCCGAAGGCCCAGGACAGACTGCAGGCGCGGGAATGCACGAGGCCCCCACCTTTCCACGGGCGCTGACCCAGGAAGCTGGGGGCGAAGGCTCGCAATCCAAGGGGGCCATCCGGGGCGCTTGGTGACTCTGCTCTGCGCTTTGTCACTAGGAGACGCGCAGCCCGGCTGCTCCCCCACCTGCCTCGGCTGCACCCCTCTGGCAGCGCCTGCCTGAATCTTACCCTGTGCCTCCCCATCCCCTGAGCCCAAAGGGTCTGGCCTAGCGCGCCCTGGGGCTGCGGCCTCGCTCCATCCAGGGCTAGGCTGGACGGCTGGAGGGCAAGAGAGGGAGGAGGCCGCCCGGCTTCCCCACCACTCAGCTCAGCTGCTTGGAGGTGCCCGGTTTGAGCCCGGGGAGGGGGAGAGAGGGGGGAGAAGGTGTGAGCGCCTCTGCCCAGGCAGGTGGGGGGCTGCCACAGGGTCGGGCCAGAGGCTCCCACACCTGCCGATTATCCTCCTGCCCTTCTAATGCAGGAGGAGCTGGAGTGTCCCCTCCTGGGGGGATGATGGAGATTCAGAGAAATCTTGGAGCAATTTTAGACAGGGTTGCTACACTTTTGTGATTTATTATTTTTTATTTTTAAAGATTTTATTTAGTTCATGAGACAGAGAGAGAGAGAGGGAGAGACACAGGCAGATGGGAGCAGCAGTCTCCATGCAGGGAGCCCGACATGGGACTCGATCCTGGGTCTCCAGGATCACGCCCTGGGCCGAAGGCGGCGATAAACTGCTGAGCACCCCCGGGCTGCCCAATTTCTTTTTTTTTTTTTTAATTCATGTAAGATCTATGGGATCCAGTGGGAGTTCAGTGGGAGTTCAGTCGTTCCCAAGTAATCCTTGGCTGTGCTCATGCAGCCTGTTGGGGGCCAGAGTTCAGCACAGCAGGCAGGGCCTGGAGCAGGCGCTGGCGGTGCTGCATGTCACAAGCACCCTCTGGGGGCGCCTGGCTGGCTCGGCAGGGGGAGCGCAAGCCTCGCGGGGTGCTGGGTTTGAGCCTCACGCTGGGGGTAACAATTACTTAATAAATCAATCTTCTAAAAAAAACCAACCCCCCAGGCAGACCTCTAGACTACCTGCAGCAGAATTATCTGGGGTTTTAGTTAAAAGAGGCAGCCCTTGGGCCCCCCCAGAATGCCACCCTTTCCACGAACGTTCAGGAGTTTGCATCTTTCACTGTAGCTCAGCTGAGCGCAGCACGCACCATAAACACCAAAACCAAAAGCAAACCCCTTAGTGACTTAGGACATACACGTGGCAATGAGATTGTATCCGCCAAACCTGCAGGCATGTACCCAGCCCCCCAGAAGCGCCCCCAGTGTGGCTCCACGTGCACCCTTGTGCACACATACGAACCATCCACGCTCTGGGCCGCAGCGCCGTGCATGGTGCAAGGCAGACACTCGGGGAGGCCCCGTAGACCCCATCGGAGGTCCCTGGAGGGCCGTGGCTCGGCCAGGATGGGCCGCGGGGGGCCTGGGAACCCTCGCAGAGGTCTCGCCGCCCTGCCCCTTGCACACGGCAAGTGGCACCAGCAGGGTGGCGGTGCCCACCCCGAGCCCGACCATCTGGGGCAGCGCTGGGATTTTGGCCTGGGCACCCAACCGAACTCCCTGGAGTCTGAAGGTCCTTCTGTGTCAAAGACGACCTATTACTCCTGTACCTTGAGGGGGGGCGTGCATGGGAAGGAGCAAGACAAGCGGCCTTGGAAGGGCGCCTAGAACAGGGCCCGGCGCATAGCAAGCAGTCGCGTGTGTTGTGTGTGCTTGATGCACTGGCATTTCTGGGCTCACCGGTGTAACACAGCACAGGGCTGTGTGGTTCTAAGTCCAAAGGAAGAAAGGGATGGAGGGGACTTTGAGTGGATTGGCCCAGACCAGTTCCCACGCCGGCCCGCTTTAAAGAATTATCCATCCACTGAAGGCTTATTCATCTGTCACCAGTGTTTGGGCCACACAACATCCTCTTTCAAGTTCAGAGGCTGGAGACCTGCTTCAGTAAGAAGCGGGGGGGGGGTTGGGGGGGGACACAGCATTCACCACCGCAGGGCCAGTCAGGCACCTCCCTATTTCTGTTTTGCACTTGAGGAATCCTACAGCAGCCACATGGGGCCCCCTAATTTTATAAAAATATGGGGAGAGCCTTATGAAGACTCTTAAGGGTTAAAAGAGATTTTATCAGTTTATTTTGGTTGTAGTTTCTTATTTTTAAAAAAGTTAGGTAATCTCTTCCACCTTCCCCAAATCCCAGTTCTTGCAGAGTCATTAATGTTCAACCAATGCTTTCTGGTGTCTCAATTCTTTGTATATGCATTCTTTTCAGATGCATTAAACAAATGAATCTGTAAAATATAAACTCCCTGAAGAGGCTCTCTTAAATCTAAAAAGGGTTAATTAACATACCTGTGAGTTAGCAGTCCATCCAGAAGTAATGGAAATAAAAATCAGTCATTAATCCAAAGTGGGGTTACTTTTTTTTCCAAGGTTGGGTTACTTTTAAATAGGATATTATCGGGATTCCTGGGTGGCTCAGCAGTTTATCACCTGCCTTCGACCTGGGGCATGATCCTGGAGACCCAGGATTGAGTCCCACATCAGGCTCCCTGCATGGGGCCTGCTTCTCCCTCTGCCTGGGTCTCTCTCCCTCTCTCTCTCTCTCTCTCTCCCTATCTCTCATGAATAAATAAAATCTTAAAAAAAAAATAAAGAAAAAAATTAGAATATTATCCCAAAGTCTTTTTTTTTTTTTTGTCCCATATGATGGATGAACAACCCTATTACATTACAACTAGAAATACCAAAGGATCCAATCTCTGAATCATACTGGCTTATTTTCCGGTTTTTGTATCTGAAGCTGTGATATTTCATGTATTTGAGAAGTTTCATGTATGTCCTGAGCAACCAGGACACAAGGTCAGTGTTTTGCCTCTGTCCCTCCCTGGACCCATTAGGACTCAATTTATTTGACAGACCACAGCCTTCTTTCCCATCATGTTACCCTTTTTCTTCTGGACATCTACTCCCTGAGTGTCTTTTTCTTTTTTCCTTTTTTTTTTAAAGATATTATTTTTAAGTTATATCTACACCCAACATGGGGCATGAACTCACAACCCTGAGACCCCAAGATCAAGGGTCACACACTCTATCAACCCAGTCAGCCAGATACCTGTGTCTTTTCAAAATCTCCATGTTTCTTTCTGCTTATAGAAATCATACACAGTTTAAAAATTTGAACATTCCAAAATACATACACTGTATGTAGGATGTGGAATCTATCCAAACACACTCCGTTCACAAGAATAGATTCCAGATGGAGTCAGGTGCCAAATGTAAAACTAAAGCTATCAAAATATTGAAAAAAAAAAGTATAGACTATATTTATGACCTTAGGGCAAAGGCAGGCTTTTTAAATGAGACATAAAACATAAAAGCATGAAGAAAAAGAAATAGATTAATGACCAGGACTTCATAAAAATTAAAAACTTATGTAAGGCCAAAAAATATTGAAAACATCATTTATATTGTATACATATTAAACAATTAAAGACAAGCCACAGAATGGGTGAAAATATTTGCCACATGTATCACAAAGAATGTCCAGAATATCTAAGGCCTACAAATAAGCAGAAAAAGAGGCAAAAGGCACAAGGAGGTACAAATGGCCAATAACCTTTGAAAGTAAACTCAGCGGGGCAGGGGTTTATGTTTGTTCACTGCTGTCTCCAGCATCGACCACAGAGGCTCAGTGTTTATTTAATATTAAGTAAACGTGAAAACATACTCCTTAGGATTTTCAATCACGAAAATGCAATTTAAAATGGAGATATGGGGCAGCCGTGGTGGTGCAGTGGTTTAGTGCTGCCCTCAGTCCAGGGCCTGATCCTGGGGACCCGGGATCGAGTCCCATGTCGGGCTCCCTGCAGGGAGCCTGCTTCTCCCTCTGCCTGTGTCTCTGCGCCCCGCCCCCCCCCCCCCCCCCGCCATGAATAAATAAAATCTTTAAAAAAATAAAATAATAAAATAAAATGGAGATTTTCCCCCCTACTGATTGGATCGGAAAAATTTTAAGTGTTGGCTAGGATGTGGGGAAATGGACATATTCATGTGGTGCTGGAATGTAAATAATCTCTCTTATCAAAGGGCAATTTGCCAGTACCCACCAAATATGAAAACGCATGTACCTTTTGACTCAGCAATGCCTTCCATGAGAAATTATTGAGGCCAAGTGCTTGTTCAAGGGTATCGATCGTAACATTGTGATATCTGCCAGGTGTAAATACCCTACATACTCATCAATATGGAAATGATTAAATAAACTCTGAGAAAAATCAAACCATGCATGGTAGGAAGCAGCTAAAGACAATGAGGCACAACTGCTCCGGCTCTTTGAAAGGCTGCATTACCCAACTTCATTTTTATGAAAAAAGGCAAACAGAGACAATAGCATCCGGTGTTGGTTTTGCAGCTCACCCGACCAGCAGCGACCTGGGCCCTGCCATGCTCCTACCCCCGGACCACATGCAGCATCTCAGCATCAAGCCACCACCTAAGTGGGTCTCTGAGCCTTTGTGCATCTCCTGTTTTGTGCATCTGCTAGTAAGAGGTGTCCTAAGGTATCAGAAAAGCCTAAGAGAAGTTACTTTTTGGGTGTGTGAACACTCGAACACTCAAATAATTTTCCATATAAATTAATGGTAAGTGCTTCCTCACTTTACTTCCAGTTCTTGCAGAGTCATTAATGTCCAACCAATGCTTTCTGGTGTCTCAATTTACTCACTTTACTCCATTTGGGCTGAGGGAAGTGGTCATAGGGACGCTCTACCTTCAGACAGCAGGGGACACCTGGAGTACTATGTGCACCAACCCCCAACACACCTAAGTGAAAAAGGCAAGTTGCATAACCATACTTATTAGGTAGTGATACTCATAAAAAACAAAACTATAGACATGTGCATATATATACATGGGCAGAAAAAAGTTTGGATGTGAATTTTTTTCCTTCACAATATAGTCTTCACTATCAGACACATAAATCTATCTCTTTTTATAAAGTTTACATAAGACTTCATAGACTGAGCATAGCTTAATCTAATCCATTTCCTATTGATAAATGCATGGTTTTACTTTTGAACACCTTTTCTCTTTTTTTTTTTTTTTTAAGATTTTTTTATTTCCTCAGTAAAGACAGAGAGAGAGAGAGAGAGAGAGAGAGAGGCAGAGGCCCAGGCAGAGGGAGAAGCAGGGTCCATGCAGGGAGCCCGACGTGGGACTCGATCCTGGGACCCCAGGGTCACTGAGCCGAGGGCAGAAGCTCAACCACTGAGCCACCCAGGCATCCCTTGAACAGTTTTATTGAGATAATTCATATATTATCTATTCACCTACGTGGATGGAGTGTACAATTTGATGGTTTGGGCATTTACATTGTTTTTTTTAAATTGTGGTAAAACATAAAATGTGTCTTACTTTACATATACAATCTAATAACGTTAGATGACGATCATTTTCATTTTTTACTGTTATAAGTCAGGTTACAAATCTACATCCTTAAACATACTTCGTTCCAATGTACTTCTCTATTGAATAGAAAGCTGTCATCTGCTGAGGGTCAATGATAAAAATATGGGTTGGTCTTTTCCTAAGATTACATTATTGTTAAACATGATTTTAAACTTCTTAAAGACGCAAATTTTCAAAACGAATACAAAAGTGAAAAAATGAAAAACAAAGTCCCTTATTATTCTACGTTCACTGACATTGTCCAATATACAAACCCAAGCCAACTGGAGCAAAAGATGATTTGTCATCCAGTATCTGAGCGTGTATATGCTGAATCCCAGGGGAATCAGTGTTTTGGTATTTGACAACTTATCCTGAGTCTTTTCTTGACCAAACAGATCTTAAGCAATTGGGCCCTACCCAGAGAGACACAGCCTTATTTTTAGATCTGGTTTCCCAATGTGGACTTCACAGTTTAACTAGAGAGGGACCTTTGACAAATCACTTAATCCAACAGCCTGATGTTCCTCTTTTGTCCAATGGAGGGTCTGGCTCGGACGCTACAACTCGTATGGCCCAGGTCACAGGTGTGCTGGCAGGAATCAGCCTAAACCTACAGGTGTGGGGGTAGCCAAGCTCTGAAGACCTAGAGCTCTGCTCTGAATCTGCCAACTAATTGCTTTGTGGCCCTGGGCAGGTTACTGAGCCACTGGCAAGTCAGTCTCCAAGGCTGTCAATTGGTATTTACCTCATAGAGAGCTATAAAAGCTCAGTGAGATAAAGCACAAACACTGCCTCTCTCTGTGCCAGATGGCAGAGATGCCCTCATCTTCGGGCATCTTCCCAAAGATGAATGGCAGCTTTCACTGCTTTCAACACCAAAACACGTGTCAGTGCTTCCGAGTTGCTCTATATCCCAGTTTATGTCACAGCAATAGCAGCAGGCACTCCTGTAGCATCTCTTATGTGCTGATCACATTCCGAGTATTTCATAACTATGTATTTAACCCTCCCAAACCCATAAGGTTAATACTGTTATTTCCATTTTTCAAAAGAGTAAATAGGCCCCCAAAGGCTAAGAAACTTGCTCAAAATCATGATTACTGAAGAGCATAACAGTCTTAACTACTATCAAACAGGCTTATGATTGTTTTCAAATATCTGTATTTACAGTATGGATACTTTCAAGTATCTGTATTTACAGATATGGATATAAATGATATTTCCCTCTATTCTGATAGCTCCTCAATTTTAATACCTGATACCAAGATCTCTTTCTTGCCAAGATTTTAAAAATTAAGATTACTTTGATAAACACTCAATTTTCACTCTACCACTTACTTTAAAAACCTAGAGTGAGTGCCAGATGGAAACTTGTTTTAAAGGAGCCTGTATTAAAAAAAAAAAAAATTAAAAAAAAAAAAGGAGCCTCTATAAAAAGAGTGAACAGTCAAGGGAACAGAATAGAGAACCCAGAAGTGGACCCTCAATGCTATGGTCAACTCATCTTTGACAAAGCAGGAAAGAATATCTAATGGAAATAAGACAGTCTCTTCAACAAATGGTTCTGGGAAAATTGGGCAGCTACATGCAGAAGAATGAAACTGGACCATTTCCTCATACAATACACAGAAACAGACTCAAACTGGATGGAAGACCTAAATGTGAGACAGGAATCCACTAAAATCCTAGAGGACAACATAGGCAACACCCTCTGTGACCTCAGCTGCAGCAACTTCTTGCTAGACATGTCTCCAAAGACAAGGGAAACAAAGGCAGAAATGACCTACTGGGACTTCATCAAGATAAAAAGCTTTTGCACAGCAAAGGAAAGAAAAGACAACCAACAGAATGGGAGAAAGTATTTGCAAATGACATACCAGATAAGGGGCTAGTATCCAAGATCTATAAAGAAATTATCAAACTCAAAACCCAAAAAACCAATAATCCAATCAAGAAATGAGCAGAAGACATGAATAGCCCTTTCTCCAAAGATGACCTACGCATGGCCAACAAGCACATGAAAAAAATGCTCCACATCACTCGGCATCGGGGAAATACAAATCAAAACTGCAAGGAGATCCCACCTCACACCATGGCTCAACTGAACAAGTCAGGAAACAGCAGGTGTTGGCGAGGATGCAGAGAAAGGGGAGCCCTCTTGCACTGTTGGTGGGAAGGCAGGCTGGTGCAGCCGCTCTGGAGAACCATGTGGAGGGTCCTCAAGAAGCTGAAAATAGAGCTGCCCTACGACCCAGCAACTGCACTGCTGGGGATTTACCCCTAAGATACAAATGCAATGATCCGAAGGGGCACCTGCACCCCAGTGTTTAGAGCAGCGATGTCCACAAGAGCCAGACTATGGAAAGGGCCCAGATGTCCATGGGCAGATGAATGGATAAAGAAGATGTGGTCTGTAGACACACAATGGACTATCACTCAGCCATCAGAAAGAATGAAATCTTCCCACTTGCAGTGACGTGGATGGGACTGGAGGGCATTATGCTGAGTGATAGAAATCAATCAGAGAGAGCCAATTATCCTACGATCGCCCTCATCTGTGGAATTTAAGAAACAAAACAGAGGATCATAGGGGAAGGGAGGGCAAAATAAAACAAGATAAAATCAGAGGGAGACAAACCGTAAGAGACTCTTAATCACAGGAAATAAACTGAGGGCCTCTAGAGGGAAGGGGGTGACGGGGTAACTGGGTGATGGGCATTAAGGAGGGCACGTGCTGTAATGAGCGCAGGGTGTTTTTTAAGACTGATGAATCACTGAGCTCTACCTCTGAAACCAATAATACATTATATGTTAATTAATTGAATTTAAATAAAATAAAAACAGAAAACAAAACAAGAGTGAATGGTGGGCAGCCTGGGTGGCTCAGTGGTTTAGCGCTGTCTTCAGCCCGGGGCCTGATCCTGGAGACCTGGGATCGAGTCCCATGTCGAGTCCCATGTTGGGTCCCATGTCCCTGCATGGAGCCTGCTTTTCCCTCTGTCTCTCATGAATAAATAAAATCTTTTAAAAAAAGTTCTGTAATGGATGCAATCTTGTCTCGATCGGTTTCAGAGGCCTCTGAACCTTTGTACAACACGTATGTCCCAAAGGCCAGGGACGGGTGATACTCCTTGGCACCCACCAGAGAGCCTGGCACATTGTCTTGCCTGTGGCAAGTCTTGCAAAGGTACCATGGTCAATGCAGTAATTTTCAGGATATTCATTGCTGGTCATGCGACCTTTTTTTTTTTTTTTTTTTCAATAAAAATTTCAGTGTAAAATCCAATGTAAAAAGTTAAAGCTGAGCTGCTGTGGGTTAGGGAAGGAAAACCCAAGCTGTCTGTTTCCTTCCCTGTTGGAGTCCCAAGTCCCCCTAACAGGAGCCTCCAGGTTCTAGAGACCGTTTGAAAACTGAACTGGGGGTCTGATTTCTCACAGACCTGGGTATGAATTCCCAGCCCTGCCACTTCCTGGCTAAAGGTCTTGGGCATCTCATCTTTCTCCAAGTCTCAGTGTCCCATCTGTAAAACAGAGAGACCACCACTGAGTTCCCAGACTGATACCAGGATTTAAAAGAATGCATACAAGTAAGTATCCAGCCCATAGTAAGCATTCAATAAAGTGTAGAACTTTATTACTAATCCTCAAATACCCTTTTTTCTTCCTTTTAAAACTTTTTTTCCCCCAAGGACAGAGAACAGAATGTCCTATGGAAACATGATTCCCTCAGGGCTACAAATATTTAGTGCAGAGTTACGGGAGTCAAAATATTTTCCCTATTTATCACTGTTCTTTGAACAATCTATTAAAAAAAAAAAAAAAGCCCCATAATGACCAGAATCCTTCTAAAACTTGGTATTTTCAAGTGAGCACAAACTAAGATATCATAGATGTTAAGATACAGTAGAAACAGTCACCAGCAAGTGGTCTTCATCCTTGACCATACCTACAAGGGCATCCTGGGCACGCAGCTCCCATGCTCCAGCTCCTTCGGGCAGCAAACCTCACCAGGCCCCACAGGCTGTGGTCTATTTTTTCATTCACTATACCTAGAATTCCCATCCTTTCACCTGTCTGCTTGACAACATTCAAAGCATCAGCTCCCCTGATAAGCCTTTCTCCATTTTATCAAGCATCCTGGAAGTTAGGCCTCTGAATGACCATTGCCCCATTACGGTGCTTTTCCCATTAAAGGGATTGGGTGTAGGGCCTCCAGCTCTAGTTCCTACAGAGAAAGGTCCAGGCCTCGTCGCTCTTCGTATCCTGTCACACGGATTCCAGTAGACAACAGGAGCTCCCTGAATATTTGAATCAATATATAAGTAAATCACTAAGAGACAAATTTGGGTTAATGACCCAAATCTACTAGTTACCAAGATGAAAGTTTGGGTCATTAAGTGCTTCATCTTTGAAATCTGTTTGTTCTCAGCTCTGAAATGGAAATGTAAAGAATTTGGAGTCTTTAACATAGCTTAAATGAGGAAAACTTGTGAAGGGCCTAGCACAGTGCCTGAGATGTAACAAGTGCTCTGTAAATAGCCCTTGCATTTCTTTCATTTCCCATCCTCGCTGTTCCTCCCAAATAGCCTCCCTTGAAAATGATTAAGTTCCTTCTCAGTGCTGCCACTACCACCTGGAAATGCAAATGGTTGTATTTCATAAGAACAATATTCCAACATTATTTTTAAGTAGCAAGTATCTGTGCACCGTTGGTGGGAATGTCAAATGGTGCAGCCATTATGGAAAACAGTATGGTGGCTCCTCAAAAAAAAAAAAAAAAAAGTTAAAACTAGAACTACTATATGATCCAGCAATCCCACTTCTGGATATATATCCAAGAGAAATGAACTCATTATCTCCAAGAGGTATCTGTACCCCTATATTTAGTGCAGCATTATTCACACCAGCCAAGGCATGGAAACAGCCTAAGTGCCCACGTGCCCACAGATGGATGAATGGATAAACAAAACACATATATAGTAAAACACATACTATGTATACAGTCTATTATAAATATTTTAAATTGCCTGTTACATTTAAATTTTCTATGATATATAATGGGATACAAGTTATTCAACCACAAAAAGGAGACCCTGTCATTTAAGACCACATGGATGAAATCTGAAGGCATTATGCCAAAGGAGGTCAGACATAGATAAATATTCTATAATCTCATTTATATGTGGAATCTAAAAAAAAGCAAAACTCGCAGAGTGGATTGGTGATTGCCAAGGACCAGGGAGCATGGGAAATGGGGAGATGCTTATCAAGTGGTAAACTTCTAGGACAAGTTCTGAGGATCTAATGTATGGCATGGGGACCATAGTTAATGATACTGTATTATATACTTATATCTCAGTACAGCTGGGAAAAAAGTATCTGTTTCTACATCCTCCAGCATTACTTTCTGAATTCTAGGTTTATATTATAAATCTAGAATTATATATTATAAATTATTATAATATTAATATAATTATAAATTATTAATATAATTATAAATATTAATATAATTAATAATTATTATATTAATATTTATCAGTTTCTGTAGAAACTTTAATCACCAAAATTGCTGATTAAAAAAAATCCTTTCACGTGATCTGTGAGGGCAAAAAGAAAAGATAGTATGTGTTATACAGTATTGAAATTTTTTTTTTAAGATTTATTTATTCATGAGAGACACAGAGAGAGAGAGGCAGAGACACAGGCAGAGGGAGAAGCAGGCTCCCTGCGGGGAGCCGGACATGGGACTCGATCCCAGGACCCTGGGGTCACGACCTGAGCCGGAGGCAGATGCTCACCTGCTGAGCCACCCAGGAGTCCCTATTGAAACGTCTCTAATAAACGGTATTGGTAAAATAATCTTTACATTCTAAATGAACAATTCAATCCAATTATGGGATTTAAATCAGAAGTTTTCACATTGATAGTTCTTGGGAACTGCTATTTTTACAGACTTGATACTTCATCTTGTTGGTGTTCTCATTGTCTCAGTCCGGTGTGTATACTCTCACCACACTCCCCCCCGCCCCCCGCCCCGGAATGGCTGCACCACCTCATTTCTTAGAGGGTATCTTAACTTTACATTTCATTTTGTATTACAGTAATCAGAAAATTTCCAATCCAGAAAACAAATTTGTCATTTTCCCGTCAGGTATGAATCCCTAGGAGGATTCTGGCTCCTCCTGGATGAAGCAAAAAAAATCTTCAACAAAGCGTACAAGGTCCTCTCCTTGACCCTCCCACTTTGCCTCCTTTCCCCTCCACCCTCTCCTCTTCAGCCACACTGAACTTTGCGTTCCTCAAGGTCCAGATGCTCCTTCACCACCAGGCCTTTGAATGTGCTGTTTACGGCCTCACCTTCCCCCTCTCACCTGGCCGCCTGCAGGTCTCAGCCACGCGCATCTCTTTGCCGTGGCTCCCATACCTTATCTCCTGGGGGGGGGGGTCCTCTTCCCTCCTAATCACTTCTCAGGCCCTCAAGCCCATGAGGGCAGGGACCATGTTTAACTTCTTTATCTCTATATTCCTCTGCTAGCTAGTGTGTGCCACAAACCATATTAGGCCTTCCATAAATGTCCTCAGGATCAATGGAATAAATAGATCTACAGAACAATTCAACTCCCGTCACTCTAGGGCCCTCGATTTCCAGTGTTAGCAGTATTCCACATGGTGGGTTAGCCACGACCTCAGCAAGGAAAGAGTTAACACAGCCTGTTTCCTCCCTTCTTATCTCTGGGAACACCTGCAGTGGCAGTAAGGACCCCCAGCCAAACTCCGAGCACTGTACTCCTGAAATGTTCACTAATGAACGATGGGATTTTGTACCCCCACGTGCAGGGAAGGCCAGGACGCACCAGGCCAAAGTGTCGTTTAAAGTAAACACGAAGATTCATGAGGTGCACCTGGTATCTTGCAGAAGCCTGCACTCTGGATGGTTGCACAGTCACATGACCAGCTCCTCTGAAGGGCCCTGGACTGCCAAGACTTGAGTGGCCTTCCTTGGGTGGAGGGACAGTTCACAGCTGGAGAAAAACACCTATCCAGGGGGGCCTCACAGATTTTTAGGGAGAGTAAAGAAGCCAATGCCGACCTTTTGGGTCTTTGCCTATGTAGATCATTATGCTGCTGCTCCTAGTGGGTGGTCAAGGGGACCCCAAAACCGCTTCTTGAGATGCTGCCCTTCCTGGATGCCTGTGACCCCACTCTTACTTTTCCTCCTACTATATTGCTGCTTTTCATCTCCTTAACTGGCTTCTACCTTTACCAGATTCTAATGGCCTAGTGCCCTATAGCTCTATCCTGGTCTGTTATCTTTACTCACTTTTAGTATTGAAACTCCTGGAACTGAAAATTATCTATATATCGATGACCCTCAAGTGTATTTGTTTATTTCTCTAGCCAACCTCTCCCCCAAACTCTAAACCCATACCCAACTACTGGTCATCCCCAATGATTGTCTACTAAGGGCTTCAACTTACAAAAATTGTCTCAATCAAACCTCTTGATTTCAACCCAAACTTGTCTTTTTCTAGTTGTCCCCATCTTGGTCAATCATACTCCCCACATTCAGTTAGCTAAGCACAAAAGCTAAAGGTCATTCCTGTTTTTTTTTTTTTTTTTTTCCCTCCTGATCTCCCCCTTTCCCCCTTCCCCTTCCAATCCATTAGCCAGTATTGTTGGCTTTATTTCTGGAATAAATCTCTAATCCTTCCACTTCCTTCCAGTTCTAATACACCATCTTAATCAAAATCACCGCCATCACCATTTGCTTGGATTATAATAACTGGATTATTCTCTCTGCTTCTATACTTGCCCCTTTCTAATTCTCTATTCAGCAGCCAAAGTTACTTTTTGAAAAATCTGCCTCAGTTTATATGGCTGTCCTTAAAACCCTCCAATGGTTCCCTATTATCCTCAGAACAGAATGAACTTTCTACGCTTGAATTGGCTTGCAAAGTACTCCACGATCTGTCCCTGCACGCACCTCCAATGTCACCCAATATAACTCTCTCTTTGCTCAGTATGCTCCAGCTTGCCTGGTTTTGCTTCTGTTCCTAGAACACAGCAATAACCCTGTCCACCTCAGGGCCTTGGCGATTGTTGCCCACTTCTGCATTTGGAACTAGTGTATGCTGTAGATCCCATAAACACATTTTGTGCACTTAAAAGTACATGTTCTTAAAACAAAAGATGACCAAGCCCAATTAAACTGTTTTTATTAAACCCAGAATGTGGTATATCCCAGTTTATCTTTGTTTCTTTAAAAACAGAGAGGAACTTACCAGTAGCAAATGATAAACCAGCTCGGCTTACCTCTAGGATGGTTAAGATTATTCAACCGAGTTCCTAAGAGTAATAGGAAAAAAAAATTTCTCCAATTGAGTAGCCTTTATCTGAAATTTAACTGCATGTACACCTGGTATTATTATTAAAGGGCATATAAATCTTTCTGATTAAAAAGTAATGGGGAAGCTGTTGAATTGCTGCATGTTAAAACGATCTGTGTGCTCTACACATCTGGAGGCATCTATACTCACAAAAATGACTACTACCCCCTGCTTTTAAGAAGATATTAATGGGTGGAACTTACTGAGTTACCAATGGTGGGCAAGGGAATGAATATTTAGTAGGACCTAAAAACTAAGGTTCTTCCACAGTCTGTCTACCTGGGAATTTCCAGTACCTGTGCCTTTCTGATCCACTCCAAGCAAGGATAATTAAACATGCTGGAGGTCTTCATCTTAAATCTGTACAACATTCCTGAGCGTGGATGGGAAAAAAAAGACACTTTGAATCGAGAGGTTTACATTCTCTGCTGAACTGTCAGGGGGTAGGGGGCAGATTTCATCACAGGATTCTTTTCCTCTCTTTTTAAATTCTCTAAATAGACACTTAAATTGTCTTTGCACTGTTCAAATAAAACAAGGGATATTTACTCAAAGTCTTCTTACAGGAGGAGCATGCATATCTCCTATATTTACTCTCTTTTAATACATGTTTAGTTAGCATTTGGGGGACCCGATGACTCTAGGCTTGTCAGAATAATTCAATTATCCCCTTCACTGCCTGAAGACACTCATGTCCTCCTACCACCTCCAACACCCCGGTGACTTAACCTGGAGCTGCGGCATCAACCTCTCCAACTTAGGTTATTTGTCATAAAAAGAGCAATTCAACAGTTTCCTCATTACTGTTTAATTAGATTTATTTACACCATAATACTACTTTCAGATACAGGCTACTCAACTGGGGAATGCATTTTTTTTTCTATTTTTAATTTTTTTCTATTTTCTATTTATTTTTTTCTTAGACACTCAAATACCATAAAAATACCATAAAATACTTGACAGACTAAAGTACTTACTACATACAATTTATGTACCGATACAAAGTTGTATACCTAAAGCTGGAGATGGGAAATGTAACTGCATAAAAGCATATAGTGTAATAAGGTGACTGTGTTCTATACTGTATGAAAGTAGATTTATATTCATGTTTCACTTACTATGGGTGGAAAAACTCTTTAGGGTTGACACCAGTGCTCGTCCTTTCAGATGCACACATCCAGGCCTAGGATATGAAGATGAACACAGCCTGAACCCTTCCCCCAAGTGCAAACGGAGCTAAAGCCCCCGAAGGTGCTAGGAAGAGGAGTACAGGGAGATGCTAACTCTGCCCGAGGGATGGAGAAAGGCTTCCAGGGAGAGTTAACATTTAGAACTAAGCCGTAATGAACTGAATGAGTGATCAAAAGGCCTGGGACACCCATTCCCACTCTAAAAATGGGACATTGTACTAAATTTCGTCTGTGTTCATAACATAGTTGTGTTCTTTGTCAGAAAGTTATCTTAGGCATGTATTTGGATAATTGTTTATGTTTTGCTCAAGTATGGTTCTAGGTTCCTCAGAGATTTCTATCAGAGAAATTAAAAATCTGGGAAAGCAAGTGGTGGGAAGCTCTTTACTTAGAAGGGGGATTTCCTTGGTTTCTTCCACTGAACTCTGCGAAAGGGTAACCCTTCCCAATACACGAGCACGCCTGCTCATGCCTTTATTACCCCCCCCCCACGAAGGCTGTTGTTATCTGCAGCTCTGGGTAAGTTCACGATAAGTCCTTTAAAGGACTTTAAAGACAGTTTAAAGGCAATTTGTTTGAAGTTGGCAGCCTTTTTCTGATGGAGACCAAGCCCTCCAGCTGAGCTTGCTGCAGCTATTATGCCATGGGTCACAGACCAGAAAGTTTGTACTTTAAAACATCTGACATGCAGCAATCCTTACAGAGATGAGAAACACTCTTAATGTGCAACTCCTATCTGTTTCCTTTTATTATTTTTTTGATTTAAATTCAATTTGCCAACATATAACACCCAGTGCTCATCTCATCAGGTACCCTCCTCAGTGCCCATCACCCAGTTACCCTTCTGCAACCCTTTGTTTCCTAGACTTAGGGGTCTAATTTTTCCCCACTCAGTTCCCCCCCTTCCCTTGTGGTCCCTTTCACTACTTCTTATATTCCACATATGAGTGAAACCAATGATAATTCTCTTTGAATGACTCATTACACTCAGCATAATACCCTCCAGTTCCATCCACATCGAAGTAATTGGTAGGTATTTGTCTCTTCTGATGGCTGAGAAATATATATACATATTAATATATATTATACATATCTGTCAAACCTAATCATCTGTCAAACCTAATCATGGCTCCTTCCACAATTTGGCTATTGTGGGCATTGCTGCTTTGAACATTGGGGTGCAGGGGTCCCGTTATTTCTCTACATTTCTATCTTTGAGATAAATACCCAGTAGTGCAATTGCTGGGTTGTAGGGTAGCTCTATAACTAACTTTTAACCAAACCCAAATTAGGATGTAGTAACTTCTCAGCAGACCACTATACTCTATTACATTCAATCACCAAGGAGCTAGGAGGAACACCAATTGCTTTAAATCACTAGATAGGACCATCTGATTTAATCGCTTTCTCAAAAAAAAAAAAAAAAAATCGCTTTCTCCTAACCCAGAGGCAAGTTGGAATTTGAAATAAACTTTTTTTCTTCCTTTAGAATTCTTTTTATCTTAGGTACTCTTAAAGAAAGGGGCATTCTAGATATATAAACTAAAAGAAGGAGACAGGACTAATGGCAGTTTTTATTGCTTGACTCCAGACACCGCTGTCACCGCCAGTGTTACCTCCAGACACACATATTCATTGATTAAGAACAGAGACCAAACACCTTTTGGATGCTGACTACATAAGCTTGAATCTAGGTCTGTGATTTTATTTTATTTATTTATTTTTTTTAGGTCTGTGATTTTACTTCCACAGTTCCTAACCCTATCAGTTTATGCCTCTTTTCTTCAGGTCCAATCTATCTTCCTTTACTATGCTGGCATAACACATTTACATACATGATTTCAAGAAGATCAATAGAACATTCAAATTATATAAAGATAAATAAAAGGAAAACAACTTAGAATAGAGTATGGGATCACTAGGTAAGAATTGGGGCATGATTCACTAGAAGACAGGAGAAAGTGAGATGATTATGTCCATGCCTGAAAGTCACCACTTGCATCTGCTACAAAGGCTGACTGATTCAGCTGCGTGGTCACTGGTGTCAGGGTTTTATGAATGTGAAGTCCCGCTCAGTCAAGTTCAGAGCTGCGGAAAATAGAATTTCCCCTCAACTGACATACAGTTACATTCCTGAAAAGTTCAGTTTATATTAAGACTATGGGAAAGTATTTTTATTTGTACATAAAACAGAATGTAGTTTTAGGTTCAGATAACTGTAAACTGGTCTTAGAGGGCATTAGGAAATGTGAGTGACAGCTTCTTTCCTCTGCATAACTATTCGTGCATTGCTGACAAGATCAGAAGACGGGTTCCGTCCCCCGCCCCCCCCCCCCCAAAGATTTTTAAGTTATGGCCTAAACCTCCAGCTCACATTTCCAAAATTCCCCCAGGGGGCGGTACTGCTCTTAAGGAGAATAGCCAGTCTCCGAAGAGATGGCATTTTGGTGGGTGGATGCCCCTTAAGTGTGCAAACCAGAATCTCAGAAGTCTCCTTTCACCTCATACTCAGAGTTTTGCATATAGAAAAAAAATTATCTTTACAACAAAAGATGGAATCTGAACTGGTTTAGATGAAACCGAATACTTAAAGGGGGTCAAGGAATTCCACAGAGGATCACTTAACACATTAAAAAAAATTAATATAAGACTTTTCTTGGATGATTGAGGATGCTTGTCAACTTTTTCAGATCAAGGGTCAGAGGCAAGATGGGGTGGGCAGGACATACAGAGCGGAGGAGGTAAGGAACAGGGCAGAGGAAAAAGTAGCTGGAGAAACTTTATAGTAAAGAAGGTTCAGTATTTGGCACAAGGCAGACATTGGTTTCAATCACTTACTGAAAATTTGGTTCCTCTGTCATTTACTATGTACAACTCATTTAATCTCAATTCTTCATGTGTAAATTGGATAATAATGGTATTTCAAACCACTGTTAGAATCACCAGGTGAAACACGTAACGTACCAGCCAAATAGTAAAACTTACTTGATGTTGGCTGTCATTATTTTTTAAAAGTCTCAAATGCCACTTGTCCCTAAAGTGTTGCTGTTTAGATATGTTTGAGACTTGGAATAAAAATAGTTACTAGATCTAAGAAGCAGAGTAAAATTCTATGTCACTTTGTGGATATTCGGTCTCACATTCCTCTTATAAAACATAGAACAAACGTAGGGGAAGTCTAAATCATTTATTTTTATTTTTATTTATTTATGATAGTCACACACACACAGAGAGAGATACAGAGACATAGGCAGAGGGAGAAGCAGGCTCCATGCACCGGGACCCCGACGTGGGATTCGATCCTGGGTCTCCAGGATTGCGCCCTGGGCCAAAGGCAGGCGCCAAACCACTGTGCCACCCAGGGATCCCTAAATCATTTCTGCATTTAAAAGAAAGGCAGATCTTTAAGAAACCTTGAATGGTCACAAACAAAGCTAATATTTGTAATAGGTTTCAGAAAAGGATTTTGCCTTTTAAACTGTTCAAGGAGCAGAAAGGTTTGCCAAACCAATATAGCTTTAAATCACATACATTACAGAAGTTCTTAGATTTTAATGGTTTTCTTGATATTTGGTCAATATGTCAGTATTTACATCATAATAAGCATTTTAGGGACACCGGGGTGGCTCAGTCAGGAAAGCATCTTAGTTTAAGTCAGTTAAACTCTTGATTTTGGCTCAGGTCGTGGTCTCAGAGTCATGAGATGGAGAATGTCAAGCAGGCTCACTCTCCCTCTGCCCCCACCCTTGTTTGTGTGCATATGTGCCCCCTCTTGCTCAAGAAAAAAAAAAAAAAGAACATTTAATACAGGGTCCCAAGCAAAGTGGCTTTATGATCACACTTGAGAGATGGAGAGTGTGATAGAAAGGCAAATGTTGTGGCAACGTTTTATACACAATGTTCTCTTCTGAGGGAAAATCATCAGCTAAAATCTACCCCCATCCAGGATGGTGGACAAAGATCTGTGTAGGAGAACACAGTACATGCCTCTTTGGGGCAGGAGTCTAAACCAATTCTCGGGTTGGGGGAGGGGGTTACTGAGCATCTGAAATGGTTATTACTCCCGGCACAGTAGTTCAATTAATATCTATCGAATGAATACGTGAAGGTAAGTGTTGTTGGGAGAAAATCATGAGAAATACTCCCCTATTCATTAAACAATGAAAATTTGAGCCTTCAATAATCCTTATTATTATGCCTTTTATAAGAAGGCAACATAAGATCTACCCTCTTAGGACATTTTTAGGCCTACAGTACAGTGTCGTTAACCATGGGTGCTAGGCAGGAAAGTAGGCCTCCCTCTACAACAGGTTCATCTTGTACAACCCAAACTCCATACTGACAAATACCACAGTCACCTTTCAAACCACTAACGTCCATACTGATTTATGAAGAAAAGAAGATTTAGAGAAGTTGTTTTCTCTTAGCATACGTTTCTTATAAGATCATAAAAGTCAAGACAATCTCTTTGGGAAAGCAATTTGGTTACATGTATCAAATACATTAAACTGCCTACAATCTGGTAGTTTCCTTTGGGGCAACTTCTCCCTCTGTAGCAGCTACTGTATCCCCAGCAGCAGCTTTGATGTAGCACTTACTATGTGCCCCAATTATCCAGCAACTGCAGGTCACACTGCTACAGAGTAGAGGGTCTAGAATTTGCACTCGGTCCTGAGGTTCCAAAGTCCACATCCCAACAACTTTTGCTGTCTTAGCTATGAAGATGTCTACACGATGGCATTGTTTCTAACAGGAAAACTTTACAAACTACATGCCCATCAGTGTACAAGTTAAATAGACACTAAGATATCCATTGGTAGGACACAAGGCAGGCATTAAAAGTCAAATTTTGGAAATAACACGGTTTGCATGGACAAACACGATCATCAGCTTAGCGCAAGGCAGGGAAAGGCGCAGAACAGCACACCCAGTGGTTTTAGCCTACCAAAGGTTTGCTTTGTGCAGTGAGATTTGAATTTCCTTCTTGGTGCTTTGCTGTATCTTCCAAATTCTCTAAATGAACTCGGATTCTTTTTGCACGCAAAAAAAAAAAAAAAAAAAAAAAGTTACTAACGATGTCCGTCTAGGGCAGCACAGCCCAATCAACATATGCTGCAAGCCGTATCATGTAAAATGTTCTAGTAACTGTGACTGCATTAACAAAAGTAAAGAAGCAGGTGAAATTTTAAATATACTTTTAACCTATAGTTCTAAATTATTTCAACAAGTGATCAACACAAACATTAAGATTTTTGTTTTTTGGGTTTTTTTGTTTTGTTTTGTTTTTTTTGCATTAAGGCTGCAAAATCACTTTCAGCACGTCTCAATTTTCCCTAGTCACATTCCAACTGCTGGATAGCCGGGTGACTCCTACTGTGATGGACAACCCAGCTGTAGATCTTCGGCAGAAGCTATACTTTCAAATCAAACGTGCCCAAACCAGGACTCTGAAACCCTCCACTAACAACTTCAGTCTCCATGTAGCTATCTACATCTGTTCAAACTGCTTCTTTAAAGGGCAAAGAGAGGTGCTTGGGAGGTACACGGATCTGTATTCGCATCCTCTAACACTTACTGGCTGTGTGAGCTTCAGCAAGTTAATTAAAAAAAAAAAAAGGCACAGGAAGTTAAAGATTTTGTTTATTTATTCATGAGAGACAGGGAGAGAGAGGCAGAGACACAGGCAGAGGGAGAAGCAGGCTCCATGCAGGGAGCCCAATGTGGGACTCGATCCCAGGTCTCCAGGATCACGTCCTGGGCCGGAGGCAGGTGCTTAACTGCTGAGCCACACAGGGATCCCCCCCTGTGCCTTATTTGACCTGTTTTGTAAACTCAAGGGTAACAATACCTACTCAGGAGTTGTTGAGATTGAAGTGATGTATTAAAACCTGTAAGGTGGAAAGCACTTGCTAATAGATTTTTATTATCTACTCCTTGCCCTTTGCAACCTTCTTTATTCAGATAAAGGTTAGACTTAGCAGGATAGAAAATTCTTAAAACTGAGATGGCAGAAAAATCTCATTTTAAATGGTCCTAAAACTAGAAAAAGAAATACTCATTCACTGTTGGGAATGTAGACTGGTGCAGTCACTCTGGGAAAACAGAATGGAGGTTCCTCAAAAAGTTACAAATAGAACTACCCTACCCTCCAGTACTTATACTACTGGGTATTTACCCCAAAAATACCAAGACACGAATTCAAAGGGGTATGTGTACCCCTATGTTTGTAGCAGCAGGATTCACAATAGCCAAGATAGGGGAGCAGCCAAGTGTCCACTGATTGAGGATTGGATAAAGAAAATATGGGGTGTGTGTGTGTGTGTGTATATATATATACACACACACACACACCGGAATATTATTTAGCCATAAAAAAATGAAATCGTGCCATTTACAACAATATGGATAGAGCTTGAGTGTGATGGTAAGCAAGATGTCAGTTGGAGAAAGACAAGTACCTTATGGTTTCACTCATATGTGGAGTTTAAGAAACAAAGGAAAAAGAGAAACAAGATCAAGAAATGGACTCATAGAAATCTGAGAGTTACCAGAGGGGAGGGAAGGGCAGGATAGGTGAGAAGGGGTGATGGGGATTAAGAGGGGCACTTGTGAAGAGCGCTGGGTGTTGTTTAGAACTGCTGAAAACTAGTATTACACTGTATGTTAACTAACTGGAATTAAAAAGCTAAAAAAAAAAAAGTGGTGGCAAAAAGAAAAATATAAATTTTTGGGGATGTGAAGAGGCTTGTTGGGGATTTGTTGTTTTTGTCCTTTAAAGGGGGCTACCTAGGGACGCCTGGATGGCTCAGGGGTTGAGTGTCTGTCTTCGGCCCAGGGCGCGATCCTGGAGACCCGGATCGAGTCCTGCATCGGGGTCCGTGCAGGGAGCCTGCTTCTCCCTCTGCCTGTGTCTTGGCCTGTCTCTCATGAATAAATAAATAAAATTTTTAAAAATAAAATAAAGGGGGCAACCTACTGGCAGGCAATGAATGGCACACAATTTTGCTTGCTTCCCACGGCTTTCACTCAGCAAATATTCATTTAACAAACATATAAATTACTGAATATGGGCCAACATCGCGCTAGACAGAGGGGGTTAGGAGTGGGGGGAAAAAGGGGTGGTGGTGGTGGTGGTATATTCACTTAACTAAATGGAGGAATGAGTAAACCACTGAATATTGTCCCTTTTCTAGTTTTTCTCAATTCGGTAGTCAGTTTTTTGAGTTGCTTCTCTTGTTTCACCTAGGATTTTGCTAGGTTATTAGATAACAGGGTTTCCTCCAAAAGGTTCAAATGAAATATGATCAGTATACTATGGATGAATCCGGGTGAAGGGTATATGTGGACTCAACTTTTGTGTAGGTTTCAAGCATTTCGAAATAAAAAATTGAAAAAAAAAACCCACCAATTATAATGGAAGATAATCATCACAACCTGTATCAAAACTTTTAAAGCAAAAAAAAAAAAAAAAAAAAAACTTTTAAAGCATCATGATTTGTAACAGATCAGAGCTACCTAGATGCCCCAAAAAGGTGAATGACTAAGACCATTCACATAGCCAAGAGGATAAAACACTATATAGCAGGCAACCAATTTACATCTGCAGACTTTGTCAGTTTGCAGAAATATGGAATGAAATCGTGTGAATTGAGGAGAAAGGCAGACTAGGATCCATGATTACAGCAACAAAAATACAGGTGATGTGCATTTACAAAACCTAAGAATATATTTGGCTTAAGAATATATTTGGAAATATTACTCTCTTCTAGGTATATTGCCCATGTTCATAATAAAAATAAATAATATGTATGGTAAAAGCTGTTTGCCAAGCAAATGTATCCCACACCAGAGGGTGGGACGGCCAGGGAAAACTGCCTATCTAGTGAAAAGGGTGTCAACAATTGAGCACTGATTTTCAATGGTCATGATATCACACATGCAGTGACACAGTGTACAGTTTAACACCCACCTCTTGGAACCTTTTTCCTAATCAGAGGAATTATTCAGAACAATATTCAACACAGCCATTTGACTACTGGTATCAGATTTTATTTTTACATGATAGTTTCTCAGTCCTTTAACCACAGGAGTACAGACATACAAAGGGGGGGAGGCTAAGGGCTCTCACTGTTACTGTGGTCTGATATCATGCAAGATGGATCGGTTCACATTAGGAAAGAGATTCCCCAATTGCCAAAACTTGCCAGATCACTCAGTACTTAAAATTAGCAACACCCTCATCATCTTGTGGTTTAAATGATGACTGAACAATAACTCAAGATAGTTGTGTTCCATATTTGCTTTATTAAGATAATTAGTATTCTTAGATCTCTTAAAATTGCTCTTCTTTAGCCCTAGGGGGAAAGGATTTCAAAAGGCTGAGTACATATGCTGATTCAAGACACGATTTCTCACATACCCAACCTCTATAATTTGGATTATTAGAGCAATATAGAGTAATTCTGACACCAACTCTCTGGCAACGTTGTTTGAAAAAGATATCATTACACACATGACCCAGCGTTTTTTATTTTGTACTGCATGTAAGTTTGTGTAATAGGTCTTCTTTAATATAAAAACCAGGACTTTAATTTTTTTTAAATGACTGAGAATATGGTAATTAAGAGACACTCCTTGCATCAAAGGCTCAGAGCTAAAATCTGGATGTAGAGTTTGAACGCACCTTATTAAGAGATGCATAAACTTGACCAAACTTTTGATTTAAGCATCAGGTAATCCCTTTAAAGGTCCCAACATAAAAACATTAAGAATGTTTTGATAAACTATTTGCCGCATCCTAGAGTATCTTTGCCTTTAAGTAGAGTGATCTGAATGCCAGTCCTGATGATAAAATCTACCATCTGGTGATCTTGAGTAAAACATTTAGTATCTCTCTGATTCAAATTCTTGTCTATAAAAACGAAACAACGTATAGTCATTTATACTTAATACATAGTTTCTAAATTAAAACAACGAAGCAATTAAATGATAAATGTGAAAATGCTCTTCCCAGTCATTGCTGGCATCCATTTATTATCAGGCAATCGTCCTATTCAAATGGGTGATTCTAAAACAGCTAGTAATCATGATCAGAGCCACTCTTTTGCATAACTTTAAGAGGTCTAATTACACAGGACACAAATCTTACCAATGATACTATTTAACGTTAAAGGAAACTTATAGAAATGATGGGTTTTTCTTAAAGATTTTATTTATGCATGAGAAAGAGAGAGAGAGGCAGAGGGAGGCAGAGAGAGACAGAGAGAGAGAGGCAGAGACACAGGCTCTATGCAGGGAGCCCGATGCGGGACTCGATCCCAGGACCCCGGGGTCACGCCCCGGGCCAAAGGCAGGCGCTCAACCGCAGAGCCACCCAGGGATCCCCAGAAATGATGGTTTTTGCATCACTCTAAGTCCTGGGGCTAATTGCACACGACGGAAACCTCACCGCCAGAACGGAATCCCTGCAGCTTACAGGAGACTTGAAAACCAAGTTAGCGAAGCCACACAGCTTACCTGCAAGTAAGGTAAGCCACAGCCTTACCTGCAAGCCACAGGTAAGGAAGCCAACAAGAAGGCAGCGCCAGGCGGTAGCAGCCGGACGCTCTCCGGACACAAAGTTCATCCACCAAGAAAAGCGAAAGGGCGCCCCTCGGGCAAGCGGCGCCAGCCCGACGGAAGGGCGTCCCTGACACGGGGGCTCGGTGACCGCGAAGGGCAGCGGAGGCGCTTGGTATCCATCAGGTCCTCCTCCTGCTCCCCACAGGGACGGCAGGACGCGCGGCGGCACCGGGGCCACCACGCCGGCACCGGGCGCCCCGGGGGCCGCAGGGCGGGGACGCGGCGCCGCGCGGCCGGGACGCGCCCTACCTTGCACCGACTTCCCGATGCTGTGTAAGCGGGTGATGGAGCTGTAGTTCCGGGCCACGGTCTTCAGGAACGCTTCCATCTGCTCCTGGTGGTGGTAGGCGAACTCCAGCGCGGCCGCCGCGGGCAGCAGCAGCCCCAGGCACAGGCGCGCGACCTGCATGCTCTGCGGGGACACGAGCGCGGCTGAGCGCACCGCCAGGCCCCCGTCCCCGTCCCCGTCCCCTACCTCGGGCCCTACCTCGGCCCCCCCCCGTCCCTCCCTCGGCCGCCCCCCCGCCGTCCCCAGCTCGGTCCCCAGCCGTCCGTACGTCGGGCCCCCGCGCCGTCCCCGTTCCCAGCTCGGCATCTCCCCCCCGCCCCTACCTCGGGGCCCCCCCGTCCCCATCTCCGGCCCCCCCCGTCCCCACCTCGGGCCCCACCGTCCCTATCTCGAGCCGCCCCACCATCCCTACCTCGGGCCCCCCCCCCGTCCCTGCCTCGGCCCCCGCGCCCCCTGCGCCCCGCTCCCGCGGAGGGAGCCTCGGAAGCCGCCGCGGGACCCGGTGCGAGCGGCGCCCGGGCAGCGCCCCCACCCCCCGCCCCGCCCTCCCCTCCCCTCCCCTCCGGGACCCCCGGCGGCTGCAGCGCGCACCCCGCTCGGCGCGCCCAGCTCACCCCTGCCCGGTGCGCACCGCCGCCCGCCGCCCGCCGCCCCGGGGACCCGACATATAGCCGCGCGGGGGACGGCCGCTCCCGGGCGCCGCCCCGCCCCCGCCCCTGACGGACGTCCCGCCCTCCCAGTCGGGCGCCCGCGGGTCCCCGGGGCGGGGCTGCCCTGCGCCCTGCGCCCTTCGCACCTGGGCGATCCCGGCCCGCGGCGGCGGGGACCCGGGGGGCGGCGGGGAGCGGGGGTGGGTGGGGGTCCCGGAGGCGCGGACCCGGGGGTGGGTGGCGGTCCCGGGGGTGGCGGCGAGGAGCGGCGGAAGACTGTCACGTCCCCAGGTTTTGCCGGCGCCCGAGGGCTGGAAGAGTGTCCTCCCCGCGAGCGGGGCTCCTGGCGGGGGGCGGGGGCTTTGGGTGTCGCCAGCTGCTGGGAGTTTGCAGCCGTAGAGCGGAGCCCCGGCTCACCTGGCGCCCCGGACGCGGGGAGAGCCCCACCTGGCCTCACGGGCCCTGAGCCCTGACTCACCTGGTGCCCCGGACGCGGGGAGAGCCCCTACCTGCCCTCACAGGCTCCTGAGTCCTTGGCTTCCTGGAGCCCCGGACGCGGGGAGAGCCCCACCTGGCCTCACGGGCCCCTGAGCCCTGGCTCACCTGGCACCCAGGATGCGGGGAGAGCCCCGGCTCACCTGGTGCCCAGACACGGGGAGAGCCCCTACCTGCCCTTACGGGCTCCTGAGCCCTTGGCTTACCTGGAGCCCCAGACACGGGGAGAGCTCCCCCTGCCCTCACGGGCCCCTGAGCCCAGGCTCACCTGGCACCCAGGATGCGGCGAGAGCCCCCCCTGCCCTCACGGGCCCCTGCGGCCGAGCTTAGGGCCCGCGCTCCCAACGGCGCCAGGCTGCCCAGCCCTGCGCTGGGATTCAGGTGTTGAAGTTTTAAATTGCCAATTGTGGAGTACAGAAAAATTTCTGACAAATTTATTTGGCGGATGAGATTGATTAAATCAGTTAAATTTAAAACTAGAAATCACATGGAAGAAAGCAAAGCTGCGATTTTTAAGTCCAACATTCCCTCCGCCAATCCTCCCTAGGCCAATTTCTTCCTTTCGTAAATGCTGCTTTCTGGGAGGACGGCCTGGTCTACATTTGCACTAGGGGTAACAAAGGTTGCACCCCAACCCGAGAGGCGGTCTGTGGTGAGGGCAAAGACCTCACGCACCTGTCACACATTACCTGTCAGTAATTGGAGGTTCATGCCAAGGGTCCAGCGAGTCTAAAAAGCTTGAAAAGCACTGATTTGGGATAACGTTCCTCTTCAACAGGTTAAAAATAGTAGTGTCCCACTGAAAACTAATTGAACAGAATTTCTCTCGATGAGGTCCTGGAAAGGACATTTTTTAAAAAGTGCCCTGAGTGAATCAAACATGCCATCAGGAGCTGAAACCTGCGACTGATTTGCCTGCCTCTTCTTTGTTGCGGATACAGACACTATTGTAGAACTGAGCTCCTGGGAACAATGAGGCCTCCTGTGATTCCCAGGCAGCAGAGCCTGGATGGATAAATCCCAAAACTAGCGGCACCCGATTTGGGTGCTAATCCATGCTCTGACTCTCAGTGGTTGTGTCAACTAGCTGTGCCATCGTTTCCTGGTCCTTAAAATGGAAATGATTCCACCTGCCTAACTAAAGTTGTAAGGACTATGCGAGGTGGTGTTTAAATTCTCTAGTTTCATTCACAGGCCTTTCGGCAGACTTCTAAGAGTCGGGGTTAACAGGACGTTGGGGTTTTGAGCAGCTTTTTAGAAAGTATGCAGCAGTGACTGTGCTAAATGTGGCTTGTACTAGATGGCTCGAAGAGGGTCTTTCACTGTTGTTCATCGACTCAGAGGCCTCCAAGCAGACAGAATGGGGTTGAGGAGGTCACATTTAGGCAAAGTTACTATAATAATGGGAAAAGATGCTGACAAGGAACAAAGGGAAAGCTTGCAGATCTGACCTCAGAAATGATTCATTTGTTATAGAAGAAAGTAGCAGCTCTAGGGTTTCCTTCAGTGGTGCTGGAGACTGGAGAAATGGTGGCTTTGTCGGTCCTGGGTGGACACCACAAGGGTTGTCCCAGAAAAACAAAGGGGTGAAGTATAATTGAAATTACGTTGAGGTTCATAGTAGGTAGGGAGGGAAGCAAATCTAGAGGAGAGCCAACCAGAGAATGGAGGTAGAGTACAGAGGATTGAGGGCTGAAGGTCTAAAACCTAGGGACTCCAAGTGTGGTCCAGGAACAGCATTGGCATCGCTGGTCAGCCCCTTGGAAAGGCAGGATCCCTTGGCCCACTACAAATCTACTGAATCAGAACGTGAATTTTAGTACAATTCCAATTAATTCATATGCATATTTGAATTTGATTTGCAAAAAAAAAAAAAAAAAAAAAAAAAAAAAAAAAAAAAAAATGAATTTGATTTGCACTGGTCTAGAGGTTGCAAAGGCTTAAGGTGTGATGAGGAAGAAGGAAAAATAGGTTGGTCTGATAGAGTAAAACACTAAAACATAAGATGTCAGAGGTGATCTTTCTAAATACAACACCACTAACAGTAAAACCCCAATAAAGAGGCTGATAAAAAAAAAAAAGAGCCGATAATTCGACAACAGAAAAAAGTTTACCTTCTGTAAAGGAAAACTCAGCATCAATGTTGACCAGAGAAATTACAAACTGGAAGAAAGAATGATTAGCTCTTACAAAATCAAGAATGGACAAAAGACATTAATTGGCAGCTCACAGAAGTTGTAGTACAAATGAGCAATAAACATAGCAAAAGCTACCAACTGGTTAGCAATCAAAGAATTCATAAGTTTATTTATTTATTTATTTTTGAATTCTTAAGTTTAAAGGGCAAAGTAGTATTATGTTTTGCTTTCCATTAAGAAAGATGTAAAAGATGGAGAGCACTTGGACAAGATCTGAGGAAATGGCATTTCTGCTGTTTAAATGATACTATGACTTGAGACAACACTTCTGGAGGCTATCTGGGAATAGGTCTCAACATTTAAAATATATTCTTTTCTAGGAATTTAAGCTATGCAGGTAATTCAAAGAAGTGCTGAGTTTATGTGTTAGGATCTTTATTAATACCACTGGTTTTGTTTTTTTTAAGATTTTATTTATTTGAGAGAGAGTGAGCGAGAGAGCAGAGCGCAAGTGGGGGGAGGGGCAGAGGGAGAGGGAAGAGCAGACTCCCCAACTCCCTATGGGGCCCAACATGGGGCTCGAGTCCAGGACCCTGGGATCATGACCTGAACCGAAGGCAGATGCTTAACTGACTGAGCCACCCAGGCGCCCTTAACAGCATTGTTTTTAATTGTAAAAAAAAATAGATAAATGTAAATGTCGAATAATAGCAGATTGATTGTATCAGTGGTTCTCAACTGGAGCAAGATTGCCCACAGAAGACATTTGGAATAGCTGGAAATGTTTTTTAAAAAGATTTTATTTATTTATTTATTTATTTATTTATTTATTTATTTATTTATTTATTTATTTATTTATGGAGTGGGTATGCACAGGCTTGCAGGCATGGGGGGTGGGGAGGGGCAGAGGGGGAGCGATGGGGGGTGGGGAGGAAGAAGGACAGACTATTGCACTGAGCACAGCATGATATAGAGCTGGATCTCAGGATTCTGAGATCATGACCTGAGCCGAAATCAAGAGTCTGAGATGCTTAACTGACTGAGTCACCCAGGGGCACCCTAGCTGGAAACATTTTTGGTTGTCAGGACTAAGGGGATGGTGCTACTGGCATGTAACCTGTAAATGGCAGGGATGCTGCAAAACATCCTACCATGTACAGTACAGGCTCCATAATAAATTGTCCAGCCTCAAATATTAGTGCTGAGGTTGACACATCCTGGGTTAAATAAAGAATATTACATCCATAAAATAAATTATTTTTCAGCTATAATAATGATGATGCAGATCTGTATTTATGGGCTTGGAAACGTAAATCATCGAGTGGCAGAAACGATGATAAAAGTAAAAAGAATAAAAGTAAAATTTCCATTTTGGAAAGTAAACAAAAAACTCTTCCCGACAACAAGTTTAAAAGGTTGCAAAAATGCTGGGTGGTATGCCCCGGATTGCAGTGTTTTGATTCTCTCCTTTGAAACCTTCTGTATTTTCTGAAGAAATTTTCCAGCAAATGTATTTCTTCTTGTAATCGGAAAAACAAGGCATTTTCACCTAAAAGCAGAACAAAGCAAAAAGCACAGAAACATCGGAGATGGACAGTTGTGAATGAACACTGGGTCTAAAATTCTTTGTGCTGAATTGCAGAAGTGAAGAAGAATGAAGTGAATTATAGAACTGAAGAAGGCCACTGGAAATGGGACATGAAAGGACTGAAAAGTGAGAGTGGGAGATCAATCCTACTCAAAGACGCCGAAGGTCCCTGAGTAAGTGGCAGGAACTGGAACAGAGGGAAAGACTATAGCTATGGGCTACATACCTCAACAGAGGTCAACAAGAATGAGAAGTGTAACTAGACTTTGTGATCTTTAAACTTTCTTTTTTCTTCTTCCAAAAGTGTCACAAAATATGAACAACATAAAAGAAATTTCAGCAACCTACAAATTCCACTTACCCAGAAAAAAACCATTCTTTTTTTTTTTAATTTTTTATTTATTTATTATAGTCACACAGAGAGAGAGAGAGAGAGAGAGAGGCAGAGACACAGGCAGAGGGAGAAGCAGGCTCCATGCACCGGGAGCCCGACGCGGGATTCGATCCCGGGTCTCCAGGATCGCACCCTGGGCCAAAGGCGGGCGCCAAACCGCTGCACCACCCAGGGATCCCCGAAAAAAACCATTCTTAAACCAAATTTAGGTATCAATCAGTCCTCTAATGTCACATAGTTGTTTCTATCTCGCTTTTATATACAGCACACCCATGATCATTCTTAGAGCTAAATCTTTGGGCACATCCTATCTTCTTAGGATCAATACTTAGATAAGCAATTGCTAGGTAAAAGAGCATGTGTGTTTTTAAGATTTTTAAATATTTGACCAAGTTGTACTCCTATAAAATGTCAAAAGTGTAATTTCAAAATGTTAAAAAAGAATTCTCATACAAATACAGTTAAACACAGGTCGGGTTTTTATTTTAACTCACTATCAAGAAAATTAGCAGTAAACAAATCTCATTTAAAGAAAGATAAGAGAAAGAGTGTGTATACATCAGTATGAGAAAAAAATACTGATGTCATTCTAAATTATTGTGACATTAGACGTATATCTGATTAATGTTCTACAGAACAATAAACTATAACCTTTGGTGCTATCTTCTTTACAAAGCAGAAATTGTTAGCATCTTACCAACTTTCTACAAGTTAATAACTAAATTTCTTTTTTTGGAGACAAGTTTTAGCTATATCTATTAAAGAAACTGAATCAATAATTAATAACCTTCGCAAATGGAGTCAGGCCCAGGTGGGTTTACTTGTAAATTCTACCAAACACTTAAAGAAGAAATCATACCAATCCTCTACAAACTCTTTCAGAGGATAGAAGCAGAGGGAACACTTCCTAACTCATTCTATGAGGTCAGCATTACCCTAGTACTGAAACCAGATAAAGATAATAAGAAAAGAAAACTATAGGCCAATATCTGTCATCAATATTGATGCAAAAATCCTTAACAAAATATTAGTAAATCAACTCTAAAGAAGTATATAAAGATTTATACATCATGACCAAGTAGGCTTTATCCCAGATATGTAAACCTAATTGAACATTCAAAAATCAATTAATATAATCCATCACATTCATGGACTAAAAAAAGAAAAACTACGTGATCATATTAATAGATGCAGGAAAAGCATTTGACAAAATCCAACACCGAATCACGATTAAAAAACTCTCTGTAAACTAGGAATAAAGGGAGAACTTTCTCAACTTGAAAAAGACCATTTACAAAAAAAAACTATAACTCACATCATACTTAGTGCTGAGAAACTCAAAGGTGTTCCGCCAAGATCAGGAACGAGGCAAGAATGTCCCCCCTCCCACTACTCATTTTCAATATTATACTGGAAGTCCTTGCTAATACAATAAGAAAAAAAAAAAAAGCAAAGACATACAACTGGGAAGGAGATATAAAACTGTCTTTGTTCACAGGTAATATGATTGTGCAGAAAATCCAAAAGAATTGACTCAGTCGGAGAAGGACAAACATTATATGTTCTCATTCATTTGGGGAATATAAATAATAGTGAAAGGGAAAATAAGGGAAGGGAGAAGAAATGGGTGGGAAATATCAGAAAGGGAGACAGAACGTAAAGACTGCTAACTCTGGGAAACGAACTAGGGGTGGTAGAAGGGGAAGAGGGCGGGGGGTGGGAGTGAATGGGTGACGGGCACTGGGGGTTATTCTGTATGTTAGTAAATTGAACACCAATAAAAAAAAAATCCAAAAAAATAAAAAAAAATAAAAATAAAAAAATAAAAAACCGCTGCTGAAACTGATAAGTGACTATAGCAGGACCACAGGATACAAAGTTGATATATAAAAGGCAATTGCTTCCCTATATACTAACAATGAATAAGTGGAATTTGAAATTAATTTACATTAGCACCCCCCAAAATGAAATGCTTAGGTATAAAACCAACAAAATATGTACCAGGTCTATATAAGAAATACCATAAAACTCTGATAAACGGTCTCAAAGAAATAAACAGAGAGATATTCCATGTTTGGGGACAGGAAGACTCAATATTGTCAAGATGTCAGTTCTTCCCAACTTGCTCAATAGATTCAATGCAATCCCAATCAAAATCCCAGTAAGTTATTTTGTTGGTATTAATGGATGGCCTGATTTTAAAGTTTATATGGAAAGGCCAAAGACCCAGAATCACTAACACAGTGTTGAAAGAGAAGAACAAAGTTGGAGGATGGACACAATCCAACTTCAAGACTTATGCTAAAGCAACAGTAATCAAAGTAGTGGTACTCTACTGGTCAAAGAAGAGATAAATAGGTCAGTGGAACAGAATAGAGAGTCCAAAAATAGACCTCCATATAGTCAACTGATCTTTGATAAAGGAACAAAAGCAATGCTATAGAGCAAAATAGTCTGTTTATTTTTTTAATTTTTATTTATTTATGATAGTCACAGAGAGAGAGAGAGAGAGAGAGAGAGAGAGAGGCAGAGACACAGGCAGAGGGAGAAGCAGGTTCCATGCACCGGGAGCCCGACGTGGGATTCGATCCCGGGTCTCCAGGATCTTGCCCTGGGCCAAAGGCAGGTGCTTTTGTGTATCCAAAATACACAAAGAACTCCTAAAACTCAACAATAAGAAAACAAACTTGACTGGAAAATGGGGCAAGGACCTTGACAGGCCCTTCTCCAAAGAAGATATACCGATGGCAAATAAATGTATGAAAAGATGCTCCCCATCGTACGTCATCAGGGAAATGAAAATTGAAATAACAATAAGGTGCCACTAAAAACCTATCAGAATAGCCAAAATCTGAAATTCTGAAACACCAAATGCTGTTGAGGACACGGGACAACAGAACTCTAATACATTGCTGGTGGGAATGCAATGTGGCCACTTTGGAAGACAGTTGGGTGGTTTCTTACAACACTAAACAAATTCTCACCATACAACATAGCAATCCTGCTCCTTGATATTTATTCCAATGATATAAAAACATGTCCACACAAAAATCTGCACAAAGATGTTTATAGAAGTTTTATTCTAATTGCCAAAATGTGAAAGCAACCAAGATGTTCTTCAGTGAGGAATGGGTAAATAGACTGTGGTACAATCCAGTGATGGCACACGATTCACTGCTAGGAAAAAAATGAGCTGTCAAGCCATGACAAGATATGGATGAACCTTAGGTGCGTAGTACTGAGAGAAAGAAGCCAATCTGAAAAGACTACATACTATATGAGTCCAACTATATGACATTCTGGAAAAGGCAAAACTGTGGAGACATAAAGAGATCAGTAGTCCCAAGGTGGGTGGTATGTAAATGGGCAGAGCACAAAGGGTGTTTAGGGTAGTGATGATGATGGTTATATGTCATTATACATCTGTCCAAACTCATAGAACGTACTAGAGCGAGCCAGCCCTAAGGTAACTAGGGACTCTGGATGATTCTGAGGGGTCTAGACAGGTTCATCCTCCATGAAAAATGTGCCATTCTAGCGAGTGATGCTCATAATGTGAGAGGCTACCCATGCGTAGTGGCAGGGGTACAGGCTTCCCCCCGCTATCCGAAGTAGAGCATTCCAACGAGAACTTTCATAAGGCTAACTGGCATAAAACAAAAAAATTATTGTCATTAACTCACGTGGAAGTTTTTTGGGGGCATTCCCAGACCCCCCACAATATCCTGATATCTTAGGACACACCTCGTTACTGGATGCACACAATAATCAAGATAAAGCGGAGATGCTCACAGACAAGCTTCAAGCCATGGAGGCTCGATGCTGAGAGGCTGAGCGCGGTGAGTTTGGTGGGGCCACTCCCGCTGCTTGGGGTGCATGCTGCCTCTGTGGTGGCTTGCTGCAAAGCGGTCACTGAAGGCTAATTTTCCTTTTCACCTTTTCCTGTAAAAATCAAAAACAGATCCTCACTCATGGAGGTCTTTTGTAAAAGCAAAGTGGTGTATCACGAACTTTTGAAAAGCAGGGGATTACCTGTACATGGGAAACCTCTGCACCTCTTTCTCAGTTTCATTGTAAACAGAAAACGGCTCTTAAAAATCGCCTTAAAAAAGATGTATTCTTGAAATTTCCCATGTAAAATGAATGATATCTTGTCCTCATGTCACTCAGTGATTCTTTCCACTGCCTGCTGCTTCCTATATATCTAAGAGGGGTTGGTGTTTATGTCAAGTGTGACTCTTCTGGAACTTCTCTCGCAGCACTATACCTACCTCTAGCACACCAGCTCCCCCACATCAGATCTATCCCTTCACCAAAACTGGGTTTGCCATTATTTGATAAACACAAAAGAAGAAAGTGACTTCATAATGTTGCAGAATAGAAAGATTATGATATTTAGCAGAGCATATGGAAGTTGTTAGTGAAAAGCTAGATGGTGTCCATGAAGGTCCAAGATTTGATCCTTCTCCTTGACTACCAAGGAATGGTATCTGAACAGTGGGACCCAGAAATTTAAAGAACACAGCCTAACTCAAGCTTTCTGTATAAACCAAGAACTGTCTCATGTACTGCACCTATTTTTGTTTTGTTCCCCCCCCCCTTTAAGAATTGTACATCTTTTTAACAAGCATTTCTCTAGGGATGGTGATTATGTTTTCTATTTGCTATGGAAGCTATCAAAATCCAAGCAAAGTTGTTCTTTTTATCTTGGATGTAGAACTGTAAATATGTTAGCATTCCCTTAGGAGATTCATAAAGAATAGGAATTCAGGAAGATAAAGTTCTGAATCCTAGAATTCTCTTTTTTAAAGATTTTATTTATTTATTTATTTTATTTATTTATTTATTTTTAAACAATTTTTTCCCATTTTTTTTTAAATTTTATTATTTATGATAGTCAGAGAGAGAGAGAGAGAGAGAGACAGGCAGAGGGAGAAGCAGGCTCCATGCACCAGGAGCCCGATGTGGGACTTGATCCCGGGTCTCCAGGATCAAGCCCTGGGCCAAAGGCAGGCGCTAAACCGCTGCGCCACCCAGGGATCCCCTATTTATTTATTTATTTATTTATTTATTTATTTATTTATTTATTTAATTTATGTGAGAGAGAGTGAGAGGGAGAGCATGAGCGGAGAGAGAGAGGGAGAGGGGAAAGAACCTTAAACAAACACCCCACTGAGCATAGAGCCCAACTTAAGGCTTGATCTCATGACCCTGAGATCTTGACGTGAGCCAAAACCAAGAGTGGGACACATAACAACCGAGCTACCTAGGCACCCCTGGATTCTAGAATTGTTGATGGCACACAGAAAAAAATTAAAGGATTGAAAAGTGCTATTTAAGTCATCAAAAAGCACAGCGTATTTCCTAGAAGAGTATGACAAAATGTAGCATGACTGTAAAGGCGTCCACCGTCATCCCTCTTTCCATGGTTCCCCTTCAGCGCTATGCCACCGTGGGCGTAGACCTACGTACGGTCCTGATCCACTCTCTCACTTCCATCTACTCACTCACTCATTCCTTTATCAAATACCTACTGCTGACTCTGTGCCAGGCACTGCAATAGGGATTACAGCTGTGAACAAGACGGGCCAATCCCTGCCCTCATGTCGCTTACATTCTCTACTAGAGAACACCCTATGTCCTCAGAAACCCGTGACCTTTCTTGGGAGCTGGCCTGACCTTACTTTCTGCCTCTTACATCTTATCCTTAGCGGTTTGGACCACATCCTACACTGCATAGCATGACCTTCTTCCCTCAGCAGTTTCTCTACCTACTGACGGTGAAGCCGAATTGCACTTTCATCAGATCAAAGTTGGATCCCACACTCCAGTGTGTCCCTGACACACCACTTGAGAACCACTGTCGGGAAAAAATCTAAGCAAGGGTGAAATTTAAGTTAGTCCAGAAAAATACCTCCAGGTCTGATATTCATTTATTTCTTTTACTTCTACATGCTAGCATCTTCTAACCTACTGCCAACCGTGGGATAGATTTTTATCTTTTTTTTTTTTAAGATTTTATTTATTTATTCATGAGAGACACAAAGAAAGAGAGAGGCAGAGACGCAGGCAGAGGGAGAAGCAGGCTCCATGCAGGGAGCCCGACGTGGAACTCCATCCCGGGTCCCCAGATCACGCCCTGGGCTGAAGGCAGGTGCTCAACCGCTGAGCCACCAACGCGTCCCGATAGATTTTTATCAATTCCAATAATTTAGTGTCAGGGAGCAATTGCTAGGATGATGATTTTTTCTCTTAAAAGCGTGGTCTCTGAGCACAAAATACTTTTCCTGCTATGCTTTATATATATATATATATATATATATATATATATATATATATATATATATATATGATAGATTTGAAAGAAAGCTTACTGGGCCTGAGAAGGCAAGTTTCCAAAGCCAAGGTCATAACATTTAGCAGCATTTAATCCGGTCATTAGATGATGTGGCTATCAAACCATCTGATGACGATAAATGTCTTCGTGTCTCTCAGGAAATGGTGTAATTGCTGAATTCTATTGCCTTCTCTACTTTGTGTCAAATGTTGAGAAATAGCGATCTTTTGGCTCATTAAACAACAACAACAACAACAATGAACCTGTATAATTGAGAAACAAACCCCCTGACTTGTTAATATCCCACACTTGCCTTGAAAAGAAAAGGAGTGGGAGTGGGGAGAAAGGAAGAAAAAGAGGTACATAAAGTAGAATGACAAAGAGACTAATTGAATGTAGTTGAAACTTCTGTTTCATCTATGCAGAGGCTGCTTTTAAATGGCCTTCTGCTCAGGGTGTGATCCGGGATCCTGGGATCGAGTCCCACCTCCGGCTTCCCCCAGGGATCCTGCTTTTCCGTTTGCCTCTCTCTCCCTCTCTCTCTCTGAATCTCTCATGAATAAATAAATAAAATCTTAAAAAAAAAACCTGATAAGAACGGATACTACACTTGATCAATAGTAGTAGTAGTCAAGAGGCCCAGAAGTGCTATAGAGGCTGCTGTTAGACAACAGGCTTGAGCAATGGAAACTTGATCAAGATGCAAGGGCCCGAAGTGACCCCAAGCCCTGGACTGAATACAGGGGATCCACCTCAAAACACTCCTAGGCCCTCACTAACCAGCCAGTCACCAGAAAAGGGAGAGCTTCATGTTGCTGTCCCCCGTCCTCCCCTTCCCCCTTTAACAACCGCACCCCCCCCCTCCTCCAGGCAGACAGGCTCTCCCTCCCTCCCTGTAGGGCCCTCCCATCCCTTGCGGTGGATTCAATAAACATCCATCTCCTTTGGTCTGCCTCAGGTGAATCCTTACCCCCCTCCCAGCCACAGGTTCCACCCCATATTTGGGGGCCCTCATCCAATTGACACCACACTTAGACACCACAATCTAATCATTTATTTTCTCGTGGTTCTTATGAAAACAGCCTAAATCTTATCCCTCAACTATGGATTCCACAAAATCAAATTATAAACACATTTAGACCATACCCAAAACAAATTCTCTTGTCTTCTCATGGTTAACTGATTCATCCAGTCAGGGTGCCAGTGCTTCGGGGCTTTATCTCTCCTTCGTTGGTACCTATGGTTCTTGGTCACGCCACTTGGTAGACCAGATGAGTGGTGGGCAGTGAGCAAGGTTTACTGAGCCATTGCCGGGTGATGGCATGGAGCTCCCGAGGAGAGGGGACCCCAGGGGGCTCTCACCCGGGTTCCTAAGTCTAGGGGTTTGTATGGGCTCCTTGGTGGGCTGTCTGTTTACCCCTCCCTGTCCCTGTCACCCAGTCAGGTCACCTATGCATCACGTGGGAAAGGGTGCAGGGCTCCTTCCAAGGGGGTGCAAAATCCTTTTAAGGGTGGTTTCCGCTTGGGGCAGGGAGCCCCTTGTCCCTGCCTGACCTGTCTTCCAACTGTCCTTCATCACCAGTAATTACTTACTGAACTTTTCATAATACGCTCAGCACTGGGGATGCCGTGGTAGACGGGGAAACAGTCTTCACTTTAATAGAGTCCATATTCTATTGGAGAAGGCTCGGACAACCAGCCACTCAATGACCATGTTCATTGTAGGATGTTGTGACACAGACTAACAGAAGTTGCTAGTCGGGTAGGAGTGGGCATGAGTGGAGGTCAGAGGAGGCTTCTGGAAGGTGTGTCTCAGTTGAAACCTGAAGGAGAAGTGGAGGGCCCAGACAGAGACAATTGTATACTCTATTTTACATGCTCATGTAATTTTTATTACATTTCTTCACACACATCAGAGTCAATATTGAGATCATAGGCTGTTTTGTTTTGGAAGGCAGATGATGCTCGGAGATGGAGTTTGTCTTTGCCAGCAATTAATGCAGGTTTGCTGTGGGAATCTCACAAGCCCAGAGCGTTACAGGGTAAGGTCTCTTAATGAACTAATAAAGAAATAACATACCCCAAAACAGTGATGGATTAATCACATAATTCCAGGCAAGCAGAGAAGAAAGGAATAAAATCTCAATGCGGTTGAAGTGTATCTTTATAGGAGTTGGTGCTCAGGCCACCGCAGGCCCTTACCAGGGAGGCCTAACTGCCCCCAGGTCTTCGGAGAGCTGTTTAGATCAGCTACGTGTCGCCTTGCTCGAACCAAACGTTCTTGGACAGTCTTGGTATTTATAGTCAAAATGTCCCCTGGTTGTTGTTGATTCTTTGTGCGCTTTTATGGATAAGCTCCCCACCCCCCCACCCCTGGGGCCCAGAGTTCCTAAAACCTTTGGAAATTCCTAAGTGATGAGAGTTTAAAGGTGTCTCTTGTTATGTTAATACGGTGATTTTTTGGGCCACGCCTAAGGAGGGGGCTAGTTGCCAGGAGAACCAGACATCTGGTTAGAAGGTTGGAACTTTCTCCGATGGAAAAAAAAGAGTCTCCTCAACAAATGGTTCTGGGAAAATTGGACAGCCACGTGCAGAAGAATGAAACTGGACTGTTCTCTTACATCAGACACAAAGATAAACTCAAAATGGATGAAAGACCTAAATGTGAGACAGGAATCCATCAAAGACCTAGAGGAGAACACAGGCAGCAACCCCTTTGACCTCGGCTGCAGCAACTTCTTGCTAGACCCATTTCCAAAGACAAGGGAAACAAAGGCAAAAATGAACTACTGGGACTTCATCAAGATAAAAAGCTTTTGCACAGCAAAGGAAACAGCCAACAACAAAACTAAAACACAGTGTACAGAATGGGAGATGTTTGCAAATGTCTCAACAGACAAGGGCTAGTATCCAAAATCTATAAAGACCTTATCAAACTCAACCTCCAAAGAACCATAATCCAATCAAGAAATGGGCAGAAGCCATGAACAGCCTTTTCTCCAAAGAAAACCCACACATGGCCAACAGACACATGAAAAAATGCTCCACATCACTCGGCATTGGGGAAATATGAATCAAAACTGCAATGAGATCCCACCTCACACCTGTCAGAATGGCTCAAATGAACAAGTTAGGAAACAGCAGGTGTTGGCGAGGATGTGGAGAAAGGGGAGCCCTCCTGCACTGTTGGTGGGAAGGCAGGCTGGTGCAGCCGCTCTGGAGAACCATGTGGAGGGTCCTCAAGAAGCTGAAAATAGAGCTGGCCTACCACCCAGCAATTGCACTACTGGGGATTTACCCCAAAGATACAGAGCAATGATCCAAAGGGGTACCTGCACCCCAGTGTTTAGAGCAGCGATGTCCACAAGAGCCAGATTATGGAAAGGGCCCAGATGTCCACGGGCAGATGAATGGATAAAGAAGATGTGGTCTGTAGACACACAATGGACTATCACTCAGCCATCAGAAAGAATGAAATCTTCCCACTTGCAGTGACGTGGATGGAACTAGAAGGTATTATGCTGAGTGATAGAAATCAATCAGAGAGAGCCAATTATCCTATGATCGCCCTCATCTGTGGAATTTAAGAAACAAAACAGAGGATCATAGGGGAAGGGAGGGCAAAATAAAACAAGGTGAACTCAGAGAGGGAGACAAACTGTAAGAGACTCTCAATCACAGGAAACAAATTCAGGGCCACTGGAGGGGAGGGGGTGACGGGGTAACTGGGTGATGGGCATTAAGGAGGGCACGTGCTGTAATGAGCACTGGGTGTTATATAAGACTGGTGAATCACTGAGCTCTATCGTTGAAACTACTAATACTTATATGTTAACTGAATTTTAAATTTATTATAAAACATAGAAAGTTGGTAATTTCAGTCCCACCTCCGTGGTTAGAGGGAGATGGAGCTTGGAGGTTGGATCATGACCAATGATCAATGATTCAATCAATCATGTCTATGAAATGAATGTAAAGCCCCAAAAGGACAGGGTTTGGGGAGGTTCTGGGTTGGTGAGCACACGGAGCTCCAGGGAGAGTGGCAAGCTTGGAAAACTGCTTTGGGTTTTGTACTCCAAGTACAGTTTTTGGGAAATCCCTGAAAAACTAGTCATGAGATGGGATGGCTGACCCAGGCAAGGACCTACCCCTCCTCCACTTATGAATCATGGGATACAGTTGGCCTCCAAATAATGATTGAGGACAGAGGACATCAGTGTACTACGTACTTTTATGTGATTTATCATGTTGCAAACATTGAATTTCGGGAGTGGAAATCTTTTTTTTTTTTTTTTTTTTTTTTTGGGAGTGGAAATCTTATTCTGTGGTTTGTAACAGTGAAGCCAGCAGGAGGGGGAGTGAATGCAGATTAAGGCAGGGCAGGGCACCAGAGAGGCAGCAGCAGCTCCGACACACTGTGGCATCCCTGCTGATTCACTCGGTGGCATGGCCCTCAGCTCCGGAGACCCCGCCAGTTCTCCTCTGTCAGCCTCTGTGACCCCAGGCCTGGGGGGGGTGTACCCCAGACAGAGGTGCCTGCCACTCCTGGAAGTTATCTGCGCCCGGATCCTGCAGGCTCGGAGGCAGGGAGATACCTACGGGAGTCCCGCGGGTGTCCGCAGGCTCCAGAGTGGCCTTGCTTTCTCCCTCTCTCCTTCCCCACTATCTGCCCTGCAGGCCCAGCACCAGAGGCAGGAGCCAGAGCCTCTCACCGACCACTTATGGGCGCCAACAATGACCCCGTCTAGGTCTAATTCCTAAAACAAACCCCTCACTATCACTCCTGGTGGTTCTCCTTCTCTAACTGAGCTCCGACTGACAGAGTTAAACATAGAAACCTTAAGGTCTCACAACCCGAAGGAACCACCTCCTACTGTGTGACCTCAGGCAACTTACGCAACCTCTCCAAGCCTTGCTCTTCCCATCTGCTAAACGGGCACACCTAATCCTTTCCTTCTAGAATTGTTGTGAGATGATAAATGAAGATCGCTTAGTAGTGCTGAGCCTTCAACAGCGTTCCACAATTTTCTTGTTGCCATGTTTGGGGAGTATAATGGAGAAGAAGGCTAGCAGGTCCCCTTTCCTGCTCATGCTGGGGCCCTAGTGAGAGATACAGGCAAGTTGGCGGGAATGTAGGGAGCACAATGTGGTAAGGATGCCTCGAAGGGGAAGAAAGAACAGTGAGGGAGGACTGGCTCAGTGTGGGGTGTATCAAGGCAGGATTCCCAGGGGAAGGGGTCTTTAGACTGAGCCCCAAGGATGAGTAGGGGTCCTTAAGCATTCTGAGAAGAAGGCACTGTGTGTGCAGACCGGGGAGGGCACAGGGAGCCCTGACTGTCATCATGGTTGGAGTTGGTTACACACCAACCCTCACCGGGGGGGTCTTAGGTCCAGAGCAGGGAAGGGGGGTGGACTTTGGGATGTGGGGAGGACCCAGAACAGCAGAGCCTTACCAGGAGCCAGGAGGCCTAATCAGATGCCAACCAGCTTGGCCAAGAGGCACCTCTAGACTGAGAGGGGAAACAGCACTTTTAGGGTTGGGTTCTAGTGAGCACATGTGACTTTCTTTATAAGAAGAGGAAAAGGAAGAAGAGCAGAGAAAAAGGAGCCAGAAAGCGTGAGTTACATAATGTGCCAGGGAAGGCCACGGGGAGGGCTGAGTGAGGAGAGAGAGGAAGTTGGAGTCCTGCAAGGGGTGTTTGCTGAGCCGGAGGCTGCAGAGCCTCTCCTTGAGCCCTGTGCCCCCATTGCTACAGCTTGGGAGGTTACTTGGGGGGCAGGGGGCAGAAAGCCCTTATGCACAAGGGATAAAGGAGGGGATGTCTTCTTCAAGTGTCAGTCTTACGTCAAGATTATTTGGGGGGAAAGGCCTAGGTTATTTTCAAAATGTACTCAACAGATATATTATGGGACAGAATGCAAATATCTTTTTTTTCCTTTCTTTTTTTAGGATAAAATATAAGCCTTGCAAGAAATGTCACAGTTGAGAACTGTTCCCTGCTCTTCCCTCAGATCCTGGTTAGAGAGCCCCGGGTCCCTCTGTTCTGACATCGGGTGTGCTTGGGAGGAGAAAGAACTTGCCCAGAAGTGGGTCAACAGCACCAGAGGAAGGCCCAGGTGAGAGTCAGGCCTGAGCTTGCTCTTCCCCGCGGGCTAATTCTGACCAGCACCCGCCTCTGGGACTGGCCACACAATTTGTGGGGTCTGGTGCAAAATGAAGTTGTGAGGTCCCTTGTTCAAAGATTGGTAAGAACTTCAAGACGGCGAAAGCAAGAGCCCTGAGCAACTGTGCAGGTCCCACACTCACGAAGCTGGCTCCACTTCTCTCCCTTCTACTAAACCATACCTGGGACATTTCTGAGACACCAGCTGAAGACAGGGGGGACAGGGAGGAGAGAGCGAGCGAGAGGCACTTTCCCCCAGTTTGTCCTGCTTATAACCTGTTAGACCTGCCAGGGTCTAGACCTGCCAGGGTCTTTGCCATCTGCCCCTGAATGGCTGGGAAGGGGGTGAACAGGGCAAGATTCCACGGAGGCTCCAGGTTGTCAGTCAGCCCTCCATGCCCTTGATGCTGGCCTGTGCTCCCCCCTGGAAGCGGGTAGGAAGGCCAACCATTTGTGGCTGCCCGTGTATACCTCTCTGAGCCTCCAGATGGGTCGGAAGGGCATGGGACTTGAGCTTTACTTGTCTGGTAGACTCTCTAGTCTATTTGCATGATAGGTGGAGTTGGATGGCTGAGCATCTGCATCCAAAATTTATAGGTGACTGAACCCAAACCACTATTTCTCAGGAAGATAAGGTCAGTGGGGGTGAGGTAGGGGTGGGGTGGGGGGTGTAGGTACTAGTTCATAGAAAATGGCTTCCTCTGAAAGTTGCCCCTCTAGGACCCCACCCAGGACATTGATGCCCATTGTCCCTACAGGATATTTGGCTCCTTGTTAGATAAGGAACTCAAGCAGTAGGCTTCATGTGGCCAGCAGTGAAGGGCCTCCTTCAGCATGTACATCCTTTCTCTTTCCTCTTTAAAGGATCTCCTTATGTGCTCAAAAGTCTTATATTTCTTCCCTGCCCCTCCTCCCATTTAAAGTTTTGTTTAGTTAAGTGATTTCTACACCCAACATGGGGCTCAAACTCATGACCCCAAGATTAAGAGTCACAAGCTCAAAAAAAAAAAAAAAAAAAAGTCACAAGCTCTTCTGACTGAGACAACCAGGTGCCCCCTTCAAGGCATATTTTAAGAATCACAGTCTTCAAAAAAATTTTTTTCTGGTAGTCCTAGTCCTATATCCCCTTGTTTATGTTTTTCCTGTTTATCCTGTAATGTATTTTGAGCTGTTTGCTCAATAGCTACACTGCACCAGATACACTTGTCTTTCTGTACTTTAAATTCACTCATTTATTCATTTGTTGTCTGGGGGTGCTGCTATGACCCTCAAAATTCTATGTTGGAAACCTAAGTCTAAGGTGAGGATATTAAGAGGTGGGGTCTTTGGGAGGTACTTAGGTCATGAGGGTGGAGCCCTCATGAATAGGTTTAAGCTCTTATAAAAGAGACCCTATGGGCACCTGGGTGGCTCAGTTGGTTAAGCGTCTGCCATTGGCTCAGGTCAGGGTCCTGGGATGGAGCCCCACTTCGGGCTCCCTGATCATTGGAGAGCCTGCTTCTCCCTCTGCTGCTCCCCCTGCTTGTGCTCTCTCGCTCTGTCAAGTAGATACATAAAATCTTAAAAAAGAGAGAGAGAGAGAGAGAGAGAGAGAGAGAGCCCACAATGGTCCATAGCCCCTTCCACCATATGCAGATACAGCAAAAAGACAGCTGTCTATGAAACAGAAGCTCTCGCCAAACACCAAATCTGCCAACACCATGATCCTTAACTTTTCGTTCTCTGGAACTGTGAGAAATTTCTATTCCTAAGTGACCCGGTATTTGGCATTTTGTTATCACAGCCTGAACAGACCAAGACGAGCACCTTCCATGTCTAGGTGTTGGGTTGCAATGGTAATCCAGAGAGACTCGGCCCCTGCCCCTGCTGTGGTGGCAGCCCGATGATAGGAGAGTTCTTGCTAGCTTTTTGAAGGCAGGAACAGCTTATGACTCATCCTTGTGTCTCCTTCAGCAGTAATCACAGCCCCTTCCCCTCACCATCTGCATCATCAACAAAAATAGTTGTTGAATTCAGCGCAGTAGATGCTCTTTCAGTAGCACATTGCGACGAGTGAAATAAGCCTGTCACAGCTCTAGATAAATATTTTGCTAGTTGTGGGATTGGTTATAATGCGAATGCCTTAACTACGGAAGTCAATACCATGTGTTTGTGGTAGCTTTGGTAGTATTACAACATAGAGATTCGTCAGGCATAAGTTATTCCCAGTCAGCTTTTCTATGTTTGTTAGCCTTTTTTACAATTGCTTTTATTAGTTATTCCTCCATGCTGGCTTGGAGAGCTACCCAATAAAATTATTAATGCTGGTTATTTGGTGGTTCTTTCAGGGCATCACAAGATTTATGAGCGATGTAGGTGGCAGTGAAAAATTTGCAGTATTTTTTTGTTGCATATTTTCTGCGTGCCACATAGTGTAGAAAAAATAATTTTAAAAAATGGGAAAAATGGTATGCTCCTAGACCAGCACAGCTTTGGAAGGTATTGCCCAAGCTTGGGGAGTATGTGTCTATATTTCTTTAATCCCCTCACTCTGTTCCTATCACCCTGAAACTACCTGGTCAAGATTGCCAAAGACCTCCGATGGCCACTTCTCAATGGTTCCTTTGTTGACTTCTCTGCTTATCCTCTAAGTGGTAGTGTTCTTGACTCCTCAGCTTCTCCATTTACCCGGTCTTTAGATAATCTCATCCAACCCCATGGCTTAAACTTCCATCTATATGCCAAAGAGTCCCCAATTTAAATTTTTATCCCTGACTTCTCTGTGCTCCGGACTTAGATATCTAAACGCTCATGTGACAGTTCTACCTGGATGTCTAACAGGAATCTCAAACTCTGTATTTTTTTTGAAGATGTGACTCTTGATTTCCCCCTTACAACTTGTTCTACCAAACCCCTCCCCAGCTTTTCCATTTCAGAAAATGACACTATTATTATACATTCAGTTACTCAAACTCAAACCCAGGAATACAGTCTTGATGCCTCTTTCCTTTCCTCGCTGCCATATGCAATATAGCAGCAATTCCTGTTGACTCAGTCTCCAAATATATCCTGACTTTGCTGCTGACACCTCAACTTGTGCCTTCCTGATCCAAAGCCACCATCATCTCTGTCCTCATTGCCCTCTCTGCTCCCTCTCTGGCATTTACAGTCAAGTCACAACCCGAATGCCACAAAGTTGTTTGAAAACGTAAGCAGAATTTGTCATTTCCCTGTTTGAAACACTCCAGTGGCTTCTAGTCACACTAAGAATCAAACCCAAAGACTCCTTCTGGCCTCTGAGACTCCACATAAACTGGCCCTTGCCTACCTCTCCCTTGGTGACCTACATTCTAGCCGCAAGACCCTGGAACCTTAGGACCTTTGCATTAGATCTTCCCACATGTCAGACATGTTCTTTTTCTAGACCATCCCATGTCATCCTTCTTATCATTCAGGTCTTAACTTCAATGTCGTCTCCTCAGAGAGGACATCTTTGACTACTCAGCTGTAGCCCTCAGTCCATGCCCTAGTGGTCACTTTTCTTCACATTACCAGGTCTTACTTTCATCATAGCAGTGATCATTACCAAATATTTCCTTATAATTTTTTTTTACAGATTTATGTGGGGAACATGCCTAGAGCGTAAGTTCCAAGGGAACAGGGACCTGATCATCTTGTTCAATGTGTTATGCCCTGGCACAGGCTAAGTCCTTAGGACATGTTTGATGATTAAATAAATGATTAAGCATCTTTTACAAAGAGTCAATCCTGCCCATAGGCTGTTGTCTAAATTATGAGACTCAGAGGTATTTCAGACTCCCAGTTGCCTAGCCATAATTTCAACTTTCACAGTCACTCATTGGCTACTGTCTTGAAACACCATTATTGTAAAAAGACATCCCCCAAAACAAACAGGAGAATAGAATGCTAATTGTTAATACATTAATTCATCGAAACATGAGCCTTACATAGAAATTATCTTATCCTAATATTAGATTATTTTCATTTTGGAAATCAGAAGAAGTGGGACCAAGAATGAGTAAATTGTAATGGAAGTGTCCAAAAGAGACTACAAAAAGTTGGCTACCTGTGGGTGTGCCCAGTCAGGACAGTTAAGGGTGAAAAATTAGCTGGAGGGAGGAGCTTGATCCCTGAGAGGCCATAATCAGAGAGAGGGTGAAGAGAGGGTTTGCTGAGTACTTTTCACGTGCCAGCATTATTAGGTGCCTTAAGGAGGAAGTGAAACACAGACGTTGAATGTCAGTGCCTTTTGAGAAAGCTGACTTATGGTGATTTCTGATGAGGAAGGATAATCATGCTTTTTAAAAAGATTTTTAAAGTTTTTTTTTTTTTTTTTTTAGATTTTATTTATTTATTTGACAGAAAGAGGGAACCTGATGCGGGGGTTCCATCCCAGGACCTCGGGCCCATGACCTGAGCTGGAGGCAGACGCTTATCCAACTGAGCCACCCGGGCGCCCCAAGGAAAATCATGCCTAATAAATAGGCACAAACATTTCGTTTTGTCATATCCCCAGTCTCCTCTCCTAATATCAGTTTATATCTCTATAAGAAAAAATCAGTTACCTTTGGGGTTCATAAAATTCACTAAAGCACAAATGTAAAAGTAAATGTTACTTTGCTGATTTGGAATGGATTCTGGCAAGAATTCCCAGATAAACATACAAATACATTCTTTGTTTCCATGAACAGCCTTTTTATGGCTTTTGAGCCCTCGTCTAAATCAGTTACCGTAAGAATTAGTGTTTCTGATAGGTGTCAGCCTTGTAAAACTGGAAAAAAGGAATCATAATTTCTACAACATATGAATGCACAAGTGATTCATTCTTTGGCTCAGGATGGAAACTTTCTTTTTTGGCATTCTTGATTCATCTTACTACATTAGCTTCACAGATTTTTCTCAATAAGATGTAGACACTGGATAGACTTCATTCACAAAGAAACACCAAGATAAATGGAGTGACTGATGGCCAGCAATTTGAAACTTGTAAATATTTATGAGAAAATTACATCCGTCTTTGTGAGGCTTTCTGTTTGAAACTGTATGTAACTATTATGTGCTCTAGATTCTCTTTAAATTGTGGGTTCTAGTGTTAGTATTGCCATGCTACATGGCAAAATCACTATGAAAATTTTGTATAAAATAGCTACATTGAATCTTGAATAAAAGGGACAATCCTGCTTCTTTGCTCACATAACCCTTCCCCCAACTGAGCCCAGAGCATCATATTTCGGAATCAGTACCCCAAGATCGAGACCAGCTAGATAATTTCTGGGGCCGAGTGCAATATGAAAATGTGAGGCCCCTTGTTAAAAAGCTATTAAGAATTAAAAAAAGAATTTCAAGATAGCAATCCAGCAATAACACTACTGGGTATTTACTCAAAGAATACAAAAACACTAATTCAAAGGGATACATGCATCGCATGTTTATAGTAGAATTATTTATAATAGCTCAAGTATCCACTTGTTGATGATTGGATAAAGAAGATGTGATATATATATCATATATATATAAATATATACATTGTATATATATCATGGAATATATCCATATATAATGGATAATATATAATTTTATATATGCATATTATAATCTGATATACATATTGAAGTATTACTCAGCCATAAAAAGAATGAAATCATGCCATTTGCAATGACATGCCTGGCACTAGAGAGTACAACACCAAGTGAATCAGTCTGAAAAGAGACAAATACCTATGATTTCACTCATATGTGGAATTTAGGAAACAAAACAAATGAACAGAGGAAAAGAGAGAGAGAGAGAAACCAAGAAATAGTCTTAACTATAGAGAACAAACTGATGACATCAGACAGGAGGGGGCTGGCGGGATGGGTTAAATAGGTGATGGGGATTAAGGAGACACCTGTTGTGATGAGCACCAGGTGTCATATGGAATTGTTGAATCACTATATTGTACATCTGAAACTAATATAGTACAGTACACTGTATGTTAACTAACTGGAATTAAAATTAAAACCTAAGAAACAAAAAGAATTTCAAGATGGCAACTGGAGGGCATCAGGCCCAGTATGGGGCTCTTCTAAGTATGGACCCTTTAATGATTACATAGGTCTCAAGACCAGGAAGCTCTGAGCCTACGTTTCCCAGGAGCACAGGTAAGAATACAAACACGCTTTCAGCTAGGCCTATGCTATACCCTATAACAATTGAGGGAGGGAAATCAAGTTGTTTATATGATTGCGATGTTCGTGTAAGAGAAAACAGAATTTCAAAACAATTTGCTAGTGTAAGGGTTTCTCCTGACAAGAGTCTTCTAATTTAAACTTGGAACTTTAGTAAGAGCTTCAAAGTCACTTTAGAGTGTTACTCCCAACTATTTTCTTGTCCATGAAAATATTTTAATGCTTCCCCTCTAGTCTGGTGATCCTGGCTAATCATCATAAATACTTTGGGACCATTTGAAAAACACAGATTCCTGGGCCCACTGTGGACCTAGGTTGCTGGTGAGAAAATATATAGAAAATCAATCAATCATCAATCAACCAATCAATCCTTTTTTGACCTACTATGTTGACTTATGTAGAGGCTCTGCAACTCTGTATTGGGAACTATCACCCTCAGCAAAAATCAGGAGTTTGTTAATTTTACCTTACTAGGTTGATCCAGCCATTCCCAAATAGAATGCTGTGGGACAGTGGTCAATGCCCCAATCCAGGGGGACTGGGGTACAAAAGTGTCAGGAGGACAGGAAGAGTTATGAGAAAAAGAATGTAAAGATAGTCTCTTAAAAATCTGTATTATATATTTTTTATTTTAGAAACAACTGTATAAGCTTGAAAGCCACCAAAAGGTTTATTTATACTTAATTTATATTTGTACTTAATTTACTGATTTATACTTAAATCAGTAAACCTTTAAAATGTTAGATTACTTTCAGTATTGTATTTCTTGGTCTTTTTTTTTTTTTTTTTACAGGTTTTCAAGATTTGTTAGTTGTGGTAAAATACACATAAAATTTGCCATTTTTAAGTCTACAGTTAAGTAGACTACAGTTAAGTAGTGTTAAGTATCTTTACAACGTTGTGCAACCCATCTCCAGAACTGTTTCATCTTGCAAAACCGAAACTTTACCCATTAAAAGTTAAAAATATCTTATTTCCCCCACTCCAGCCCTTGGCAAACTTCATTCTACTTTCCTTTCTCTCTTTTTTTTTTTTTTTTGAGATTTTATTTATTTCAGAGAGGGGCAGAGAGCATGCAAGCATAAGCAGGGGGAGGGGCAGAGGGAGAAGCAGACTCCCTGCTGACCAGGGAGCTCGGTGCAGGATGCAGGGCTTGATCCCAGGACTCTGGGATCATGACCCCACCTGAAGGCAGGCGCTTAACCAACTGAGCCACCCAGGGGCCCCTTCATTCTACTTTCTGTCTCAATGAATTTGTTTACCCTAGTTCCTTATCTGAGTGGAATCATAGAGTATTTGTCTTTTTGTGATGGGCTTATTTAACCTAGCAGTGTCCTCAAGGTTCATCCACATGAAAGCACGTGTCTGAATGGCCTTCCTTTTTAAGGCTGCATAATATGCCATCCTATGTACGTGCTACATTTTATTTATCTGCTCATCCACTGATGGATACTTGGGTCGCTAGTCTTTGCTTTATACTCCCAAAAGACCTTACCAAGACATTGCTTCAAAAACAGTGTTCTCCCCAAGAAGAATTCTACTAAAAAACATTTCTTCATTGTTACCAATAGCAAATTTGTGTTTTGGCTGCCATGTTAAAAAAAAAAATCAAGTCAAGCACCATCAGGTAAAGTATCAATATTGTTCGAGAAAGGTAACATCATCTGAGAGTTTCACAGTCCCCATTGATAAATGCTGTCGAAATTGTGATCGTGACTTGTCTTTGCAGCCCATTTGCACGTGGTAGCTTGGAAGCTGAAGAATTAGTAGAAGGGTTAGCAAAGAAGGAGTTGATGTTGAAGACCGTGTTCCTCGCCAATGTGACTTCATGGATAAATGAAGTTCATCAAATCCATGTAAAGTCAGCTGGAACCTTTATATACATGTGGTAGAGTTAAGGAAATCCACGATCTTTCCATAAACATCCTGTATGTGCTGTGTTAGGGAGCTCCTGGCCTTCCAGCCAGTTCCCTTGCTTTGTTTTCCCTCCACCTCCTCCTCTTTGATCAGAAATACATGTGGCTTCAGTCCTGTATGAGGCTTCTGCTTCCTTTGTGTAAAGGAAATAGAGAGAGAAGGTGTGACTCATGGGGAGGGGGTGGTGCGTAGAAGAACAAGGAAGAGTCGGATCAGAGAGCCACAAGAAGCATGTTAAAGACTTAAGGTAAGTGAATGGACATATCTCAAAATTTGCATTGATAAATGGGACTAAAGAGAGACTGTTGGAGAAAACTGTCAGAAGTTTAAAGCATAAAAATGGGAAGAAATGGTACAATCAGCTTTTCGCTTCTATTTCTTGAGCTGAGCCGATGTGGATATAGACCTGCTCTCACAAGTCTACAAATGTGGAAATGTTGACTTAAAAAAACAAACCCACAACATTAAATGCAGGAACTCCCAGGCGTCTGTCCCCACTCAGCTCTCAGAATTTGACAGTTTTCTAGACGTTACCGTCCAGGTAAGAGATGGTAAGGCTCTTCTTACAGCCCAAATTTTTAAGTATTTTTAAATACTTAAAAATACTAACATGGGGGGTAAAGGATGAGGGGTGGGAAGAGGGTCAGCAAAGAATCCACTCCTATTACTCTGGACCTAGAGTGAAGATCAAAAATAATAAGCCTCATTCTTGGGCTTCCGAACAGGTTTTAGTCCCCCATTCTCGGGGTGGGGGGTGTTAGTAGGCAAAATAGACAAGAGTTCCTGTTGTCTAGGAGCCAATTGCATTCTAAGGAGAGGGAGCAGAAGATAGATGGGTAAGATATCATCTAGTATTTTAGAGAATGCTAAATGCTTTGGCTAAAACTGCGATGGTTATGAAAAGCCACTTGGGGAGGACTCTGCAATAGTACATGAAGTTCGGGGGGCGGGAGGGAAATGCCCCACATCTAGCCAGCCTGCCATCTTCCCCGGAAGCCCTGCAGCTGAACCACTTTCATTTTCTGAAACAGACTCACCTGTACTGGCCTGTCACCCCCAGTCTTCAGTTCCTTCCACCTGGAGTCCTGGGCTCCGTGTTCCTCCTGGTGGCCCGACTTTGGTCACAATGACATTAGGGGTTGTGCTAAAGATGAACTGGGTTAGGCTCCCCTATCTATTTTATTTGCCTAATCAGCGCAAGGAGGAAGAAGCTTCAGGGATCTTCCTTAGGCCAAGAACACCAACAGCCTTTGATAGTGATCGGGTTCCTTACAGCAGCATCGGCGAGGTCTGCACTGGTTCATTATCACAACGCTGGCGAACTAGTCTGACCTCCTATGACAAACAGTTTGCAATGTCAGGTGAAGAAACAGGATTCTGGGCAACAGCACTCTAAGGCGGAGATGCAGTTCTGCAGGACAAACATTCACAGTCTCCAGGGGATGAATCAACAGCTCACCTATAAAAACACACCTCCGAGTATTGCAGGAGCGCTCTTCACCCTTCTTAGTAAACAAGGAGAAACCTAACTTTATGATCACAAGATAAAGAATCATTAGAGATCTAACTTTACTGGGGACAGGTGGGTAAACACTCCCTAACCTTCTTCTGTATGTTTCCGAACAGAGAGTAGGGACTAAGCCAGTGCTAGCTAGCACCACTGAAATGCCGATGGGCTCAACTACGACTTTAAATGAGGGCAAATCCAACAATTTGGAAGTCACTATAATTTTATGCCATGCTTTGTACCTCAGCTTCGTCATCATTCCTCCAAGGAAGGCTTCCCTGATCCCCTAAGAAGGGACTTGCCCCCTCTACTCTCTTATCATATACTTAGCACATTGTGATTGTCTTGGCCTACATTCTAATTTTGAATACCTCAGTAGACTGGGCACTTCTCAGAGCAGGAACTAAATTGATATTTTTCTCAGTTCAAGCCCTAGGTCCAGTACAAAGGCGAGCCTCCTCTGGCAGGCACAGAATAAACACCTGTTGAGCAAATGATTAACAATATGTATGAAAAAGAATATTCATCATAATAGGGCATCAAACAGTTCATATACCTTAAATCTCAGCAATTGTCCACTATTATTTATTAAGATGTTCATTTGGATTTAAAAATCACATTTAAAATGCTTTTTATAACTTTTTTATAACTTTTTATAACTTTTTTAACTTTTTAATAAAAAAAGTTAAATCTTAGGGTGCCTGGGTGGCTCAGTCGGTTGGGTGTCCAACTCTTGGTTTCAGCTCAGGTTACGATCTCAGGGGCGTGAAATCGAGCCCCATGTCAGGCTGGGTGCTCAGTGCAGAGTCTCCTTGAGACTCTCTCTTCCTCTCCCTCTGCCCCACCTCCTCTGCTTGCTCTTCTTGTGCTGTTTCAAATAAATAAATAAAATCTTAAAAAAAAAAAAAGTGTTGAATTCTGTTCCAATGTTGCCTTCTCAGGGATGCCTTCTTGCAACATCCTGACGTCCTGTACTTTTAAATCTTTTTGACCACAGCCTAGGTAGGGACGCATTTGACATAGTGACTTTGCACATCACATGAAGATTTGCCTTTATTTAATTAATTAATTTATTTTTAGATTTACCTTTAATTATGTGTGATGCTCTTTTTTTAAAATTTTTTTTCTTTTTCTTTCCGTTCTATTTCATTAAAAAAAAAGAAAGCCAGTCTGACCCACTTAACTGATTTCTTAACCCACTCACAGTTTGAAAAACACTGTTTTATATAATAAAATCCCTGACTCATGAAAATAAAATAATGATTGCTTCCCCTATGGCACTACAGGTGTGTCCTGAAAGTTCCATGATAGCTCTGTTGATTGCTGAAAACAGACCAAGAATTAGCTCCAGCCCAGTAGGCTTATTTTTTTCGGTCTGTTTGGCACATTTTTTTCCCTAAATAATTTTATTTATTCAGTGTTGTTCAGAAGATAATTTTATGCTGTATAAATAAAATTTCTTAATATTCCAACATATTAATTAAAAATTCTTCTTGGGCATATTTAGAGGAGGGGGAAAGGAAATTTAAGTCATATTTGAAGTATCAGGTGCAGATGAAAAATGTCTTTGGCAATGAATGGTTACAATAAGTTTGTAACGCATATATTTCCTTAGATATCTTAAAAATTTCATTCATTTTAGGGGTGCCTGGACGGCACAGTTGGTTAAGTGTAGGCTCTTGGTTTCAGCTCAGATTGTGATCTCAGGGTCTTGAGATTGATCCCCAAGTCAGGCCCTGTGCTCAGCAAGGAGCCTGCTTAGGACCCCCTCTCCCTTTCTCTCTCTCTCAAATAAATAAATCTTTAAAAACGTTTTTTCTTCATTTTATAAGATAGGACTTTAGATAGAAGGAAATTTTAGACTGAGTTTTGATATGAGGTCATACATAATATATTTTTTAGGAGTGAAAAAAAGTTGCATCAAGGTAATCATGACTCAGAAGGAAATGGTCCAGGCAGAAAGCATTTGCAACAATACACTAAAGAGGAAATACAATGACTAATGTATGGAAAAGTGTTTAACCTCACTGGAAATAAAGACATTAAAGCAATAGTGAAAACAACCTACGAGAAGAGCAAATATTTTTTTAAAATCTTGTATTTATTCATTTTTAAAAATGAGATTCTAATATGAGTCAGAGTACAAAAAAGGGGTCATTCATAAATTGTGGGCAGGAGTGAAAATTGCTACAACTCTTTTAGAAAATAATTTTGGGATGTAGCTTTAAAAATATTTATTAAGGTAATTCTATAAACCTATCCTAAGGGTATCATCTGAAATTTGGAAAATGTTTTTTTTCGTGAAGGCAGGAATCATAGTATTACTTATAATAGCAAAAAATTGGAAGTGAGGTTTAAGCTGAAGACAAATGGACTATATCCTGGGTTAACATATTGGTACTTACCCGTCTGTGTATTTTTTTCTCTGCATGTGTATTCATATATTTTTGTTGTCCTTTCAAAATGGGGCAATTCTAGTAAATTTTTTACTTACCTATATATTGTCAACACCTTTCCATGCCAATATACAGTTCTATCACATATTTAATAGTTGCATATGTTCTATATGGTCATACTGACATACATTTAACCAAATTGCCCATTTTTGATATCTATAAATCAATGGTTTTCAAACTGTAGCTCATGATTCTTAGTAGGTCAAAATAAATTTAGGGGGTCATGACTAGCAGTCTTATTTATTATACTTTGAATATTATTATACCTTTATGCTTTAATAGATAATTGATAGGACAAGTCCTTTCTTAACCATATTCTCCTGCTTTTCTAAATTAAATTGATTATCCTCATAAGTTTAGTCTAAAAGGTTGAGGTTTAAATTACTTTGAGGGGCGCCTGGGTGGCTCAGTCGGTTGAGTATCTGCCTTTGGCTCAGGTCATGATCCCAGGGTTTTAGTTGGAGCCCTGCCTCAGGCTCCTTGCTCAGTGGGGAGTCTGCTTCTCCCTCTGCCCCTCTCTTACTCTCTCAAATAAATAAATAAATAAATAAATAAATAAATAAATAAATTAAATATTTAACTAACTAAATAAAATTATTTTGAATAGATCCAAGAAAAATACTATGGAAAATTTCACATTCAATTTCTAATACTTTGGGAATTGATGCCTTTACAATAATGAATCTTCCATCCATAAATAAAATGGATTTATTTATTTATCATTGATTTATTTTCTTTTATGTTTCTTAGTAAAGTTGTAGAGGATGCTTCATATGGGCTCCCATATTTCTTAAGTTTATTCATTGGTGTTTAATTTTTTATTTATTTATGATAGTCACACAGAGAGAGAGAGAGAGGCAGAGACACAGGCAGAGGGAGAAGCAGGCTCCATGCAGCGGGAGCCCAACGTGGGATCCGATCCCGGGTCTCCAGGATCGCGCCCTGGGCCAAAGGCAGGCGCCAAACTGCTGCGCCACCCAGGGATCCCCTCATTGGTGTTTAATATTTAGTTTTGCTATTGCAAAAATATTTCCATTATTTTTTTTTCCAACCGAACACAGCCCATCTGTAGGGAAGATACCAGTTTGTTTATACCCTTATTTTGTAACTGAGCATACTGCCTTCTAAAAATATTTTCCCACTCGAGTTGTAGAAGTGGAATGAGAATGAGAGCTTTGAAATGTAACTGAAAATTTGCTCCTATCCCTCTTCCTTCCTCAGTCACATTTTGAGTCATTTTCGTCTCATTAAAATAAGTGGCTGGCCCATGAAAACAAAAATGAGAACGTTAGGACATCTGTACCACCAAATCTCTTTCTTGGAAGAGCAGAATGAATTTCCAAGTAAACACGATTAAATAACACATAACAGCACCCACCTGCGGTGGCTTTATCCCCTCTGTCAGCAGCTGCACATCCTGAAACCATGCTCTTCCCCAACAGGAAGAACATAAAGGACCCTGTGGATAGTTCAGACCCGGGCCTGCATTTGACACTGGTTGTTATACATACACATATAACATCGGGTGCTACTATGATCTTCATTTTATGTATGAGAACACTAGGCCCAGAGAGATGAGATACTTCATCCACTCATTCGATTGATATGTATTGAGCACCTGCTATGCACTAGACCCTCTTCTGTGGCTGCAAACTCCAGGAAGTCTCCCACCTTCCTGGAAGTTACACTTTAATGGGGCCAGACATGCAGAAACACAAATGTCCCTTGTCCAAGGTCATATATTTGAACTGTAAATGTGGCTGCAGAGCCTGTAGGCTTGACCATGACCTCACCTCGCATGGGGAGAGAACACGAGTCCAGAGAAGGTCACCTGCTGTCCCAGGTCACCTGCTGTCCCCTGCAAAGCCTTCAAGCTGGCATGCCTTGGGTGAGCTGACCCCAGCCCGGGCTATGATACCATCTATTGTACGGGTTCTACTCAGGGGGACAATATCTATCCCCTAGGGACAGTTGATTTTATATTTTTAATCACGCTTTGGATATCATTTTATGTGTCCACCCTTCCTGACCCCTGCAGCCCACCTGCCCGCCCAGAACTCCTGCTTTCACCTTCACATTCTTGCTGGCTCAAATGCCAAACTGGAGGTATTAGCGACCGATACAAGCTGACCGATTTTATGAGGCTGATGTCAGATTTTCTCATACCAGCACCAGTATATAGAGACATAGTTGAGGGCAGTTAGGAAAAAACTTTCAATGCTATTCATAATTATCCTTAAAAACGGGGCAGTTGGTTAGAGGGCTATCACCTGCAGCCACATAGATTAAACTGTTATTAGTATTTTGACACAGAGTGACTTCCACTGGATAAAACTGCATTTTATTTCATTTACCAGCCCCTGTTGTTCCTTCAATAATGAAACTAAGGCTCTTCTTGCCTTACAGACACATATATTTGATAAATACAGATATTTCCCAACTATCACACAGTGAATCTCCATTTACTATTTTTCAGGATTTATCTAGATTTTAATTTCTTATAAAAATATTTGTCTTGTTTAATTCCTTTGAAATCTTTGGAGTTAAGTAGGCTTTTTATCTAAATCCGGGGTTTGAGAGCCCTAGAAGGCTTTTGAAGGATTTAAGTTGCTTTTATTCAACAATCTTAGTCATTTCAATACAGGAAAAAAAAAAAAGTATTTTCTCTGCTATTAATTTAGTTTGATGTCAGATATTGTGAGTCCCTTTGAAATATGCTTCAAATTTTCAGCTGTATTTCAAAAATAATTTGTGAGTTTTGTTGCTGCTGTTGGATCTGTGAAAGCCAGGGAGGAAAGCGGAAACCCAAGGGAGAAAGCCCCCCAGACGTCCCGTAGCCTTTCTATTAGTACTGCACACAAGTGTGCTTGATTCCTCTGAATCCTCTGTAATTAAGTGGTTCGCACAAGTCTGGTAAGCACACTTGCTATGGAAAACTTTACACGCCTTTTTTTTTTTTTTTTTAGTACATCATGTGAAATCCTTGCAAACACAAGGACCTTTTATTTATTGACAAAGGGAACAGTGCTTCCAGACAAGCGGCTCTCTTGTCCTTCTCAAAAATAAGAAAGAGAATCTATTCCATATTTTGGTGCAGAGTAACCAGAATGAAAACTACGTATTGTGTGTTATTTCTCCTTTGTTTTGTGAACGCTTTCCACCCGACAGTGGAAAATTATTTGTGTAAACTAGCTTGTGCTTTCTGCAAATGACCTGAAAAGCAGAAATACTCTTAAATTGTCTGGGGTCAAGCACCCCATTGCGGGCCACGCTGAGCAAAGTATTAACTTTCCTGCCCTTGGGAATTTGAGATAAAATAAACCGGTGGAATGCTTTTTCCCCCCCTTTATCTACATTCCTAGATGGGTAACTGTGTATTCATCTCACAACATGGATCAAATGCCTTCTGTGTGCAGGGCTGTGTGCTAGACACATGAATGAGTCCGGGCCCTGGCCTGGCCCAGAGCATTCTCCTAAGGGAGCAGGACCGGTTAATGATTACAAGGCCGGGAGACTCGTATTCTAGTGTGTTCTAGTCGGGGACAGCTGGCAGGCACAGGGGACTCCTTTATCCAGGGACCCAGCAAATGAGGGGAAGATGCAAATCACAGCCAAACAATGTACTGATTTGAAATCTTTACTGATTCCAACCAACTCTGAACAGCCCGTTGCCCTTTACGGCCTGTAGACAAGGGTGGCCAAAGACCATAAATGGGGCATTTTAGGGAATTCTGTTTTAAAAGCAGCCTTCCCGGGGAGGTGCTACCTTCCTGGCCTCCATCATTAGGTCTGGGTCTTAGGAAAGAGCCAAGGATCCCTGTCTTCAAAGACTGCAGTGGATTCACCATGAATCTCCAATGAATACTAACTTATTGGGCACCAACCGAGTGTTTTTGGCGTCTCTGTCACCTGCTCAAAGACTCCCTCACTGACCCAGGTGAGGGCAAAGCTCATGAAGCTTCCTTCTATTACAGAGCCCCTCACCTGCAGAGGTATTCTCTAGGTCGAGTGGGGAGGGGCTGGGGCCTAGTCACATGCTATTTTGGGAAATGTTGCAAAAGTAAAATATTTTAGCAACAATCAGTTAAAATGCAAGTCTACTCTCTTTGTACTCCTGTTGTCGCTCCCTCATGCTCCCCCTCGTCAGGTGGCATCTGAATGGCTGTGGGCATTTTGGGGAGCTAAGGGGGTGCTCAGCGGTTGAGCATCTGCCTTTGGTTCAGGGTGTGATCCCGGAGCCCTGGGATCGAGTCCCCCATCGGGTCCCCACAGGGAGCCTGCTTCTCCCTCTGCCTGTGTCTCTGCCTGTGTCTCTCATGAATAAATAAAATCTTTAAAAAAAAACAAAAAACCAAAAAAGAACATGTCCCATGACACCCAGTGACCACAGGATGAGGCTAGCATGAGAGAAGAGCGAGTCTGAATTGTGTGGAGCCTGAAGCTAGTCGTGGTACATCTTTCCAAAGCTCACTGCTCATTTAGGAAAGAAACTTAACAGAGGCTCCTCCAAACTTGACAATAATCCTAAAAAGACACACGATTTCAACAAATAAGTTTTGAATCTCAAAGAAACTTAAAACAGTAGCAACAAAACAGTAACAATAACAAAAAAATGCTTGTTTTTTTTTTGGAGGACCTACCATTTTAGGGGAAAGATCAAAATCTTTTTCTTCCCTTAAAAGATGGCTTGTTACCAGTGGTTATTAGCACATAAGGGCATCATCAAAAAAATATAGCTAAGTATATAGGGAAAGGTATAGTAGAGGTGTGTTGGGGAGTTCATATCACGGGTTTTTTTTTTCTCTTCTGGATTTTGTGATGTTTGAGGCATTTATTAGCTTTTATTACTTGTAATTTGCCCGAACTTCTCATTTTGAATAAATCTTCGTGTTTCTACCAGGTTTAAATTTTTTTTTTAATGTTTTATTCATGAGAGAGAGAGAGAGAGAGAGAGAGAGAGAGAGGGGATGCGTGCACAGGGGAAGGGCAGAGGGAGAGAAGCAGACTCCCCGGGGAGCAGGGCGCCCCATGTGGGTCTCCATCCCAGCACCCCGGCGTCATGACCTGCAGGTGCTTAACCATCTGAGCCATCCAGGCGCCCCTGTTCGTGCCAGTTTTGTTTTCATGACTTTGCCTGCTTCTCCCTGAAAGAGCGCCCAGACTGTAAGCTGCAGATCCACGGGGCCTGAATCCGGGCCTGTTTCGTGGCCCCGCACCCCGCGTCCCTCCTGCCCCTGATGCCCTCTCTCACCTCCCCACCCCAGGGCTCTGCCCCTGGGAGATCTGCAGGTGTGGCAGGTGTTCGGCCCGAAGAACGGTGCCCCTGACGACTTGTACCTGGGACCAGGTCTGCCGAAGGAGCCTCCTCACCTGGGGTGGCCAACGACAGGCAGAGACAGGGGTGCAGGTGCTCCATCTTCTGACGTTGCAGGACAGGTGTGGACCAGCCCCCACTGGTCAGGCCAAGGCCAGACCCTACCTCACACTGCGGCTCAGCCTCTTGCCTTACCCCCTCTTGGTGCCCCCCCTTTACAGGTGTTGCCTGAATCAATGTGTGCCTGCAGATCAGGTGCCTGTGCATGCAGATCAGGTGCTGCCTGCATCCACCTGCTAAGGGTTTGGCTCCCTTCTCCCTGGAATATAAGGTGCGAGAGCAGGCTCTCGGCTGGCCACCTTGCTCACTGCTGCCTTTCCACTGCCTGCTGCTTGGCAGGTAGTAATTACGACCATAGGGGAGGAGATGCATGAACAATGGATGAATCCAGAAATTCTAGTCACTCCACATGTATGTCTCCAATCCTCATGGCAACCCTAAATGTAGGTGCTGTTTCTTTTGATATTACAGATGGAGCATTGAGACAGACTTTGGTCAAGTGGCTTCCTCAAAACACCCCCCCACCAAGGGAGTGCCTCCAGGCCGCTGAGCCCATCTTCTGACCTCAAGGGAGGGATCCAAGGTTTCCCTGTATCCCACTGGCCCAAGCGTGGGTGTGGACCATCCTTGATGTGGCGCAGGACAGGCTGCGCAGATGACGAAAGGTCATGTGGCACAATGATTCAGGGAAACTGCAGCCAGGACCCAAGCAGAGGTCCTCTCCTCTGCACACTCCCTGCCTGCCCCCACGGTTATTGCCCTGTGACAAGGAACAGCTCCCACCCCAAGAGAAGTGCTCCGGGAAATTCCGTAACATGAAGACTGGGCTGAGTATGGACTAGAGGAGGAGCCACAAAATATCCTTTGTCCACACCCGCCTCCCACAACCACGCACACCCCTCCATCCCCCAAACTGGCCTCCTCCCAGGGCAGCTGACTAGCTGACCAGGAAGCAATCCCTTCCGGGGACAGACACCCTCCCCTCCATGGGACTTCATAATCTCTGGCAATATATTTCCAATGTCTATGTTACTTACCCTTTAATATCCTTGCATTTTTTTACTGTGATATAATTGACATGTAACATCATGTAGGTTTAAGGTGTACCCACCATATGGTGATGTGAGACACTTGAATATCGCAATGTGATTACTACCCTGTCATTGGCTAACTCCTCTGTCCCATCACATAATCACCAATTCTTTTTGGTGGTGAGAACAATTAAGACCCAGTCTCTTAGCAACTTTGAAGCTTATAATACTGTATTATTGGCTATAATCACGGTGCTGTGCGTTAGATCTTCAGAACTCCCTATCTACTAGTTGTAAGTTCGTGCCCTTAGACATCTCCCCAATCTCCCATCCCCCATCCCCCCACCCCCCAACCCCTGGTAACCACCATTCTGCTCTCTGTTTTTTGCAAGTTTGGCTTTTTTAAGATTCCACATGAAAGTGAGGTCATACAGTATATTTATTTATATAAGTTATTTATCTAATTTATTTCACTTAGTGTAATGCCCTCCAGGTCCACCCATATTGTGGCAAGTGATGGGATTTCCTTTTTCTCATGGCTGAGTAATATTCCAGTGCGTGTGTGTGTGTGTGTGTGTGTGTGTATCACATCGTCTTTATCCATTCATCCATTGACTGGCACAGGTTGTTTCCTTCTCTTGTCTATTGTGAATGATGCTGCAGTGAATATGGATGTGCAGCTATCTCTTTGAGATACTGATTTCAATTTCTTCATTATATATACTCAGAAGTGGGATTGCTTGATCATACGGTAGTTCTATTTTTTTTTTTTAATTTTTAAGGTATTTATTTATTTATTTATTTATGATAGTCACAGAGAGAGAGAGAGGCAGAGACACAGGCAGAGGGAGAAGCAGGCTCCATGCACCGGGAGCCCGATGTGGGATTCGATCCCGGGTCTCCAGGATTACGCCCTGGGCCAAAGGCAGGCGCCAAACCGCTGCGCCATCCAGGGATCCCGGTAGTTCTATTTTTAATATTTTGAGAACTGTGTTCCATAATGGCTATAATATTTTATATTCCTGCCTCTATTGTTTAAGGATTCTCTTTTTTCTACATTCTCACCAACATTTAATATCTCTTGACTTTTTTTTTTAATAATAGCCAACCTAACAGGTATGAGGTGACATCTCATTGTGATTTTGATTTGCATTTCTCTGAGGATTAGTGATGTTGAGGATCTTTTCATATTGGCCATTTGTCTTATTTGGGAAAATGCCTCTGCAGTTCCTTCTCCAGTTTTCAATTGGATTGTTTGCTTTTTTGCTATTGAGTTGTATTAGTTCTTTCTATATTTTGGATATTAACCCCTTATCAAGTTTGCGAATATTTTCTCCCATTCTGTAAGTTTACTATTCAATTAATTGACTGTTTGCTTTGCAGAAACTCTTTAGTTTACTGTAGACCCTTCTTGTTTATTTTAGTGTTTGTTGCCTGGGCTTTTGGTGTCTTATCCAAGAAACCATTACCAAGACCAATGTCAAGATCTTTTCCACTATGTCTTCTAGGAGTTTTACTGTGGCAGGTCTTACATTGAAATCTTTGATCCATTTTGAGTTAATGGTTGTGAGTGGTATAAGATAGGGGTCCAGTTTCATTCTTTTGCAATGTGGAGATCCAGTATTCCCAAAACAATTCATTGAAGAGACCAACTTTTTAAACTGTGTGTACTTGGCACATCACAAAAAATTAGTTGACCACGTATGCATGGATTTATATCTGGGGTTTCTGTTCTATTATTCACACTTGAAATAACTCTATTTCAAGCTCTGTGTTTTCCAGTTTCTTCTTAGAAAGGTTCCATAAAATTTAGTAATGTGTTTTCATCCATGACCATCTTCTTCAGTGTAGTAAACCAAGTACATGCACTTGGTTTGTCTTTTGTAGTCTGAATGTTTTATAGTCTGGTGATGGGAATGCGATGAACCCATACGAGACAATTATTGGAGAGTACAAAATTAAATTGTAAATAAGACAGAGAATTAAATGGTACATAGAAGGCTGAAGTACTTCTGTCTGAACCTCTCAAGGAGAGGGTGAGATCATTTGTCACTAACTGCAGTTGTTGGTAAACCACAGAAGTGATGCATTTCCTCTTCGATCTAGTTCACACATCGCCTAAGGTGCTAAGGGTGAGTTCAGGGTGCTGGTCTCCAGGAGCTGCTGTTGTTGATGGGACTGGAGGAGTCACCCTCCCAACTTCCTCCTGCCATCTTCTTATCCTTCTCTCAACATCTGATTCTCCTTCCTGTCTTCTCACTTCCGGTATGTCTCTTTTTCTTCTCTCTTTTCTATTCATCTCACCCTTCTCTTTTCCTCTTTAGAATTTAAGATTTGGTCATATATTCTACTTTTAAAGGAATATTTATTTGAGAGAGAGAGAGAGAGAGGATGGAGAGGCAGAGGGAGAGGGGCAGAGGGAAAGGGAGGAAGAGTCTTAAGCCAACTCCATGCTGAATGTGGACCTGGGGTGGGGCTCAGTCCTACAACCCTGAGATCATGACCTGAGCCAAAACCAAGAGTCAGATGCTTAATGGAAGGCACCACTCAGGCACCCCTCATATATTCAACTTATGCAATTTATAGACGGGAAAGGGCTCCAGAGCCACAGAGACTTGGGTGCAAACTCAGATCTGTGCCTCTTGGGCGAGTTATAGAACCTCTTCTCATTCTTCATAGAAGTGGGGATACTAATCTCTCTCATTATTTATTTGAAGGAATAAATAAGATGATATATGTAAAGTGCCCAGCACATAGCTGGCTCTAATTAGATGCTTATTTATCTCCCACTTCCTTTTATCCTTGTTTTTACAGTGCTATGCATGCAGTAGTCATTAAACAGCTCAATAATTGAAGGAGTACTTAGGAGTTTAATTTGGTAGACCCTCACTTACTTGCAATGATTGAGTTTGAGAATTATTTAACAATCACTATTGTAACCTACTTATTATTTTGTGCTGGGCACTGAGGTTGGGGAAATCCTTTTCATATGATGTCTGATATGATTTTCCCCAAATACGTAAGGTAGGCATTACTTTTATTATTCAAGACACAGCCTGTATTGCTCAGAGTCCACACTTCATTTTACATATCAAGAAAGTGAAGCTTAGTGGGATTGAGTGATTTACATGAGTAGAACCTTGACCCCCAGACCCAAACCCTGAACCACTAGGTTAAACTGTAGACCATTTATTATTCATAATCCTCGCAGCCCCATAAGAAGGATCAAGCCCCATAACTGGAGGATCATTTGTTTCCTGAGTGCAAAGTGAAATGATCTTTCTTGAAGGGAGTATGAAGTAATGTGCAGTTATACCAAATGGAAAGATTTGAGACAGGGCCACATTGTTCTCATAGGAAAGGATGAATATTAAGGGGTGTAGGAGATGGAAAAGCTAGGGGTATGGGAGGAAATATATTGAGAGAGACTTTGTAGAGCAGCCCGGAGCTGGGAGATGACAGAAAGGTCTGTAATGGGAGATTTTACTAGATTGTTTGCAGCTTAAGATGCACTGTAAGCCTTCTCTTGGTCTTCCACAAAATCTCAAGTAAGATTGACATTGTCTTCTGAAGATTTGAGAAGAGCCTGTGCTTGGTGCAGTTGTGATGTAGCCTGAGCCCTGTTTCTAAAGCTGGACAAGAGACTAGTCACAAGGACCCAGGTCACCTGGGTGACAGAGAAACAAAAGCCAGACCCTTGTTTCTTTCTCATGCACATATACAGCTACAACCTTGTCTTCTAGGCTTGTGCTCCTTTTAATTCAGCTTCTGCTACAAAATACGGTAGTAGACCCTAGAAAGGATCTACATGTGAATGTGACAAGGTCCCCTGGAAGTTTGCTGGAGTCTTGCGTATCCTTTGATGAAGCAAAGAGTCAGATGTATGTGTGCTCTACTCTATAATATAAATTAAGGATATCGATATTTTGGTCATGGCCACACCACCAAATAGGTTTTAGGCTCCAACCATGTGTGTCCAAATCAGTTCCCAAGTGAACAGTTTTCTGTTTCTTTCATGTTTCTTTCAACAGGTCATGCATGCAACCTTTAAAAAATAAGTTGGCAAAAATCCTAATAATGTGGTCTCTCATCTTAAACAGAAACTTTTAATAGATCAGATTCCATATCGCTGTCAGCAAAGTGAAATAGCAGTCAGAGCAATGCTTTTGGATTATGTTTAAAATGCTAGGTGTGGGGCAGCCCAGGTGGCTTAGAGGTTTAGCGCCGCCTTCAGCCCAGGGCCTGATCCTGGAGACCCGGGATCAAGTCCCATGTCAGGCTCCCTGCATGGAGCCTGCTTCTCCCTCTGCCTCTCTCTCTCTGTGTCTCTCATGAATAAATAAATAAAATCTTAAAAAAAAAAATAAAATGCTAGGTGTGGGGGAAGGGGGAAAATGGGTGAAGGTGGTCAAAGAGCCCAAGCTTCCAATTTTAAGATGAATAAATTCTGGGGGTGTAATGTACAGCATACTGACTATAGTTAACAGTACTCTATTTATTGTAGATTCAAAAGTTGCTAAGAGAGCAGATTTTAAGAGTTCTCATTGTACACGCAAAAAATGTAAGCACGTGAGATGAGAGATGCGTAAGCTAACTTTATTGTGGTAATAATTTTGCAATGCATACTGATATCCGATCATTACATTGTGTGCCCTACACTTAAACAATGTCATATGTAAATGATATCTCAATAAAGCAGGGAAATAAATAACTAAATTACAGAATCACAGCAACAAAAAATAATAAAATGATAGTCATTTCTGCAAAATAGAGATCACGCCACAAAGACTGGATGTCCCGAGCTGTTTGGTTAGGGCTGAGGCACATTTTTCTGGAGAGTTTAATACAGACCTTGTAGCCTTTAATGTGAACGTGAATACCTGGAGAGCTTGTTAAGCTGAGGATTCGGATTCAACAGGTCTGAGGTGTAGCCCAAGAGTCTGCATTTTTAACAAGCTCTCAGGTGGTGCTGGGGCTGCTGATCCACAGGGCACGACGTGGAGTAGCAAGGGTTTGGTGTGTGGTAACTGTCTCCTCTCTTGCATTTTCTGCTTGATACCAAAAAATCCAGTCATCAAAGAAGGATCCCAGCAGAGCCTGTAAGCTTGAGCATCTGAATTAACATTTTCCGTATTTGGAGGGAGCTCAAGGAAATGGTGCCATGTTTTCCTCCCAACACTTTGCTTTTCTGATCTTGGGATTGCTCCATATGCCTGCATAGTCCACACTTCCGGGGATCCTGGTGCTCCAGCAGTGATATACTTTTAATATCACTTCATATTTCTTAATATTTCTTTTAAAGTTCTTTGTTTCTGTGTTTGGGTTAGCAAGTGCTAGCTTTATCATCCACAAGAACCAATTACAAATAGAACCTGCTTCCCTGGAGATCTGTACAAGTATAAACATTATTTTTCAGGTCTGGTTAAGGATTAGTCACTTAGAGGCGGGGAATGACCCCTTCCAATCCTGGAATTCCATGAAGTTAACTTTGTAGTTATTATTTTTCCGTGGTTCTGCCCTGAGATCGCAGTGAGAAGATGTGAATGCTACGTTAGAATTCTAAGGTGGGCCCCTTGATCCCCACTCCCTGATGTTCACCCCTTACATAACCCCCTCTTCTTTAGTTTGGGTGGCACTTGTGACCTGCTTCTAGCCAACAGAATACGGCAAAGGTGAAGGGATATTGCAGATGTAATTACAGTCCCAAATCAGTTGATTTTGAGTTGATTGAAGGGGAGATAATCCTGGATGGACCTGATTCCATCAGATAAAAGACCTTAGAAGAGATCTGGGCTTTCCCTTAGGTCAGAGATTCTCTGTCTGTTGCTGGCTGTGAAATACAGAACCGTGTTGTGAGAAAGCCTATGGAGAAGGCCACATGGCAAGGAGCTGCAAGTGGCCTGTAGAGCTGAGAGCAACACCTGGCTGTAGCCAGCAAGAAAACAGGGACCTCAGGCATCTAATCACAAGGAGATGAACGCTGCCAACGATCTAAGGGGGCTTAGAAGCAGATCTTGCTCTAGCTGAACCTCCAGGTGAAAACACAGCCAGGCCAACACCTTGTTTGTAGCCTTGTGAGACCCTAAGCAGAGACCCCAGTCAAGCCATGCCCAGACTCTTGACCTATAGAAACTTGGCATAATAAAAGTGTGTTGTTTTAAGCTGCTCAACTCATGTTAATTTATTATGTAGCAATAGGAAACTGACATGGATTCCTTATTCCTTATTAAATCTTAATCCCTGGTCCATGCATCTATTTACCAATCAAAAATGCCAGTTAAGTCTCACCCAGATTTAATTTTGTCTCAACTCCCTAAAATAGAGGGAAGATCTCATTTCTTTTTAAAAATTTTATTTATTTTTTTAAAGACCTTATTTATTTGAGCAAGAGAGAGAGGATGTGTGCACAAGAGGGGAGAGGGTCAGAGGGAGGAGAAGCAGACCCCCCACTAAGCAGGGAGTCCAATGTGGGGCTCAATCTCGGGACTCCAGGATCATGACTTGAGCTGAAGGCAGTCACTTAACTGATGGAGCCACCCAGGCACCCAGAAGATCTCCTTTTACACATTCCCCCACATCTGCACATTTCTGACTGATACTGCAGTCCCACTGATGGTTGAACAGCCATCACAGACCACAGAACAGACCATGGAACGATCCTTACGCTTTGCCATGATTTTCCAGCTTTTATCAAGAACCACCACAGCAAAGAGCCACTTAATGATATGCATTCTGGGCAGACTAAGTTCTCTTTACTGAGACTTTCTGACACAGCGCAGGCTCTGAGGACCTTAATCTATTAAATCATTTAGCATTGATTATGGGCTATGTGCAGTCCTAGGCAGTGAGAATACAAGGTTAAGATAAGGCACTTGCCTTCAAGTTGCTAGAGGAGATGGACGGGAGAACCAATAATTACACTGCAATATGAATGAAAAGGGCAGTGGCTAAGTGAGTATCAGGAGACTACAAGAAAAACTATGCCCCAAATCACTACCACTGAAGTTTATTGTTTATCTCTCCTGAGAGACTGTGAAGGCAGCTACCTCTTTTTGCTATTACTATTTTATATATTCCAGACACTTAGTTGTGTCTGCACATAGTACTTAATATTGTACTTTACTGAGACGCCATTAATTAAGATTATATCATTATTTTATATCCCACCGGAAAGAAAAAAAATGCTAATTAAACTTCAACATGCTGAAGATCATAAACAGATTCTGATTTCAGAGATGATAAAATGTGAGGAAAGAGAGGGGCAGGGGAGGAAGGAAGGGGAAAGGGCAGGGTAAAGGGGAGGGGGAGATACAGGCTTCCAGTTATGAGATGAATAAGTCACAGAAATAACAGGCACAGCATAAGGAATACAGTCAGTAATATAATAGTGATGTGGCGAGACAGATGGTCGCTGCACTTGGGGTGAGCATAGCTTTAACATAGAAACTTGTCAAAAAACTAAGTTGTACACCTGAGACGAGTGTAAGATTGTGTGTCAACTATACTCAATTTTTGTTTGTTTTTTTTGATGTGAGTTAAAATGCTTATCTTAGGATTAATAGCAAGTAATCGCTGAAGTGTTTTTGTTGAATTTCTAGTGGGATTATAGGAACAACAGAAGACAGATCTCAGAGTGGATTTTTCAAAGATATAATGTACATTTATGGCATGTTATCCAGCATTGTGCACTGTTGACTCAAACCAGGTTGCCGGAAGAATAACCTCTTGAGTTCTTGGCCACAAGACAGACAAAACTGTGTAAAATATCTTCAAATAGCAGTAAAAGAGTTGTACGATCCTAAAGCTGTGAAAGAATGCAAGAGCCCATAACATTTAAAAACTTTTAAGTATTATACAGAAAATACATTTACCTACATTAGGATCCCATCTAGTCAAAGGTCTTTAGACACCACACACACCCATATTAATACACACACACACACACACGCGTGCACCTACTCCTAGATTGGACTGCGTCCTTCCTCCAATTCTTATGTTGAAGTCTAACCCCTAGTACCTCAGAAGTTGGACATGGAATAGAGTCATTGCAGATGTAATTAGTTAAGATGACATCATACTGGATGGAATACTTCAATAAGCCTGCTGTCCTTATTCAAAGGAGAAATATGGACATAGACAAATGCTCGAGGAGGATACAGTAAGAGGTCAGGAAGATGGGCCTACAAGCCATGGACATCAAAGACTGCCAGCAAACCAAACCATGAGCAGCTAAGAGAGAGGCGTAGCACAGGTTCTCCCTTGGAAGGAACCAACCCTGCTGACATCTTGATCTTATGCTTCTGGCCTCCAGACCTGTGAGATGGTAAGTTTCTGTTGTTTCAGTGACCCAGTTGGTAGTACTTGGTCATGGCAGCTCTAGCAAACTCATAGTTTACATATCCTAAGAGCAAAAGACTTCCAGTCACATGACCAGCCTGGGCGGAATTGCAGACTTTGCAAGGAGGCAGAATTAAACAGTGTGAGTCAGGAGACAAGAGGCCTTTCAAACATTTTGAAATCTATGACACAATGTCTATAAAAAGGCAGTCTGACAGTGAGAAGAATCCGTTTGGGTGTCTGCAGCTCCAAGTCTCACGTCTGACTACAATCTCCAGTCATTGGAATCCTCTAATAATGAAGGTGGAAATTGCCATTCTTAGTAGCTGGGCACCCATTGTTGGGGTGATCACACCCTCCCCAGTCTTCCCATCCTGGGAAGACTAAGAGTCTCCATGGTGAGATTTAAGAGAATCAAAACCAAGATATTAGTATGGTTTTCTCTTAAGAAAGGATCTGTGTGTATTTGCTATGTGCCGGGGTCCTTCCTTCACTCATAGAACTTACTATCATCCAAGCTAGAGAGGCACAGAGCTTGTGCTGACCCACCAGAGTGGATGGTTGCATTTTTAGGAATTTTGCAAGCTATTAATAAATAATGTTCCAATTCTTGCAACTACACAAAACTCTGAAACGATGGCTAGTGCCGTTGCAACCATTAGTGCTGAAGGTAAAAGGGGCACCGATTTAGTAAATCTAATTTGTATGAGGGCGAGACATCACTTAATAGCCGATGATATACCGGAGTTAATGACAATACTTGTATTGGGAAAAGAGCAGATTAGGATGCAACTCTTTTGGTCAAATCACAGTTCAACTGCAACCATAGTTGGGCTATGGATACAAGAGTTTGGCAAAACGGCTCAAAGGCATTCTGTGAGAATCGATCGCCTATATGGATTTTACAATAAAAAGTATTGCATATCTTTTTATTACTTGGAAGTTGTGTGTTACGTGTATTTACTATCACCTCCCTTCCCTACAGCCAGTTGTTAAATATTTGCCACCACTGGGGAGAAACCGTTAACAAATACTCAAATCATAAGATAAATTCAGGTGATAGTGAAAGCCATGAATGCATTAGAGCAGAGTGGTCTATGGTGAAAAGTGACCAGTGGGTGGGGAAAGCTCATGGAGGGTGAATGACTAGAAGTAGCCCACCCTGTGAAAATGGGCATATTTAGTGTAGAAACAAGAGCAAGTTCCAAGGCCACATGGGAGGAAAGAATCTGTGAGTTATTACTGCTGATAACAGAATCTGCACTTGCAATCCCAAATCTGAGGTCTCCACTCATTCCTTTCTTCCCCAAACTATATCTGGGAACCAGTCAGTGTCACTGTCCATGTGGCCCCCTGGAAACACCTGTGATTCCTGGCTCTCTCCATAAACTCCCAGAATTCTGTAGGGTGTAGATAATAATTGTACCATCCATTCTTTTCTTGTGGCTTTTCTTTGGTGGAATCCAAAGCCACGGAACCTACATTTTTCCATTTTCCCTGTGCTGAAATTAACTTTCTTTTTTCAAGAAATTAATTTATTTGTGAGAGAGAGAGAAAACACAGCAGAATGGAAGAGCAGAGGGAGAGGGAGAGGCAGGCTCCCAGCTGAGCAGGGAGCCCGATGCAAGATGCACGGCTTGATCCTGCGCTCCAGGGTCCTGGGAGCAGGACCTGAGCTGAAGGCAGACACTTAGCTGACCCACCCACCCAGGTGCCCCTACATTAACTTTCTTCAAGTCTACATCAGACTCCCTTTGCAGCCTCGGGCCTACCTCCCCACTTTCTCTTGGGGTATCCCGGCCCCTGTAAGTGCCTCGTTGCTGATGGGCTTGTTTAATGTTGTGCTTCAGGGTGAGCCGTTCCTCTTCCATCCCATTTTAAAAATGTTTATTCCCCAGTTTAGCTTTGGAAGTGGACACCTCTTACGGTAGAAGGAGGCCGTGTGGGGCAGATGGGTCGGTTTCCGTGCCTTGTGGAATCCCCCTTTCCCTATCCTGGTGCCCCAAATCCGGGGCCTGCCTGGGCCCTGGGGGAACTGTTCCAAGGCTGTTCCTCTTTCGGGTGGAGCAGCACCACCTTCGCCTCTGAAATGCCAGGGATCTAGCTCATTTCTTAAGGATGGTGCCAAGGAGTTGGACGTTTCACATTGTAGACTTTTAACTTTGCAAACATCATTGAACCAAACCATTACAGTGATGCGTTCGGTCAACAGAGAAGAGCTTTGGCTGTGGCAGAAGAGCCAGTTAGGGATGTAGGCTATGATGCCTTGCCCTCTTCTGTTTTAGTTTACAAAAAAAGAGAAACTGTCCCGCCTGTGAGGGCCTGGCTCTTCTCACCGGCTGTCTTGGGGAGCAGCTCAAGGGCAGGCCTTCCCTGGGGGAGGACCAGAGTCAAGTCCGCGCCGTCGGGGGGCCAGCTGCCTGCGTGTGAGCGCAGCTGCCGCAGCCTGAGCACAGGATCTCACCAGGAAACCCCACAGACCAAGGGGCTCAGCACATTCCTTCCTGCTCAGTTTGCCACCAGCTCAGATTTCTCTGCGATGAAACCTATATTCAGGACTCTGGAAACAAAAAAAGCAATAATAATAATAATAATAATAACAATAAAGTAAGACGTACCCCAGCTTCTGAAAAAGCGCTCTATTACTCATGGATCTCAGGGTCTGCTTTTTCCATTTTTGGTGGCATGACTCATGGAGTTGGAAGGAACCACCCACAAGGGTCCCATTCACTTGGATGATCAGGTTCCTCCTGGGTTCAAGGCAACAGCCCCTACTTCGGAATGGTTGAGGATCCAATGGCCCGGCCCATCTGAGCCATCTGGTCCATGAGGCTTTGCTTTCACCTCCTGCCGCCGAAGGATGCGGAGACTGGGTTGTAAAGATGCTTAAAGTGGGATAAACAGGGCAGCCCCAGTGGCCCAGTGGTTTAGCATTGCCTCCAGCCTGGGGTGTGATCCTGGAGACCCGGGATCGAGTCCCGCGTCGGGCTCCCTGCATGGAGCCTGCTTCTCCCTCTGCCTGTGTCTCTGCCTCTCTCTCTCTCTCTGTGTCATGAATAAATGAATAAAAAAAAAAAAAAAAAAAGTGGGACAAACAGAGCCGAGCAGGCCTGGACAGGGCCTCCTGCCTGCTGGAGGCCGCCCCCGCCAGCCGGGATTCCCTCCCCATCTGCAGCCGGGCCTCTCACCCTCCAGTGTGTCTTCCACATCCTGCAGTAGAAGCATTTTTGGTGCGAACATCGCTGCCTCTAGGCGAGGGACTGTGTTTGCCAAATGTGTAATTAAAAAAAATAATAACAAAGCGATGTATGTGAGGGGAGCGACAATTTCGTCTTCCTTTCTTCTCATTGCCCATTCTCCCTTCGTTGGTTTTTAAAGACTTAAAAAAGAAAAAAAGCAACCCCAAACCCCTCCGGTTGTTCCCGCTATTCCACACTCCATCCCAGCTGCCAATCAAAACCAAACCACAGGAGTTGGCCATAATCCAAAAAAGGGGAAAAAGGCCTTTTAGGACACACTCTGACATGTGCTGGATGATTTAGTAAGATCACGGTTCCTGGTCTCATTTTCTAAGACTTCCTGAGTTCATTTTTTTTCTCCTTTATTCATCATTTTCTTCTAATAGAACCAAAATATCACCGTTGTGGGTTTTGGGGTTATTTTGTTTCGCTTTTCACTGCGCATACGCCACCAGTTGAGTGGCCAGCCAGTAAGTTCAAGCAAGAACACAGGAAAAATGATTTTTTTTTTTTTTTTTTTAATGAGAAAGCAGAGCTGTGAGTGTAACGGCTGACGTGGCCACCAGGGCTGGGGTTCTCAAGCGAGGTGCCAAGGCACCCTGGGCTGCCACCCGCAAACTCATGGGCCTTTCACGGGAAAGTCACAAAAGGCCCATCCACCAGAGGCTGAGCCAACCGTAGGCTCCAGGCAGCTCCCGGTAGCAGCATTAGATGGCGTAGCCTTCCTCCCCACAGCATCGCGTCCCCGTGAGGCTGGGTTCCGCAGGCTGCCGAGCCCTGTGGTGTGACCAGGAAATGCCAGCACTGCTGTCCAGTCCGTTCAAATAGGTGACTAGGCCCAAGATGCAGCCGCTGGCGCCCAGGTGTCACATCAGGAAACTGAGACTTAGGCAACTTTTGTGTCCCTGTAAATGTGTGCTTGACCAGAAACGCAGCACAGCAGTCCACCACCCCCTTATTCACGGTTTCAGTTACCCGCGCCCAGCCTCGGGCCTGAAGTAGTAGATCCTACCTCTGATGTGAGGTAGCCTGACCCTCTGTCACCAGTGCTCCCGTCATTCACCCCACTCCCTCTCATCATGTGGGCATCTTCTCATCTCACATCATCACAAGAAGAAGAGTGAGGTCAGTGCAGTCAGGTATTTTGAGAAAGAGGGAGACCACACTCACACAACATTTATTACAGTACTTGATGATCACGGTTCTGTTTTATTATTACTTATTGTTGTTATCTCTTGCTGTGCCTCATTTATAAATTAAACTTTATCATAGGTATGGATGGGAAGGAAAAAAAAAAAAGGTATGTATTAAGGTTTGGCACCCTCCACAGTCTCAGGCATCCGCTGGGGGTCTTGGAACGTATCCTCCACAAATAAGGGAGAGACTTGGGCCAGTCCCCAAGGGCTAAGTCAACACCAGGCTTTATACTGGTATTTTTGTTCCTTATTTATTTTCTACAACTCTCATGGCCAGTGACCTGTCAGAGATAAGACCTTGTTTGCCCAGTTCTAAGGGCAAACAGCTTTATGGTCTCACACTCAAAATTTCTCATTCTGTCACAATGATTATAGCACCTGTGATGAAAGCTGTCCTGTGCACACAGCCTCATGCGTCCGTGTTGAGGCGGAGCCCCTGCAGGAGCTCCACTCCATCTCCAAACCCCCTCACCTTCTCCTACCTTCCTATGGGTACTTTTCGTCCTCCCCCACCCCCAATCCTTGAAAAGTCCTTCACCGGGAGTTAGTGTTTAACTTCTCTGCGCTCAGCCAGCCTGATCACCGCAGGACTCACGTGGCTGGTTTTCATCTCAGCAACCCTCCATGACGTGGCTCTTGGCATCTGTGGCCTGATTTCTCTGGGGTCTTGGATCAAAGCCTTCCTCCCACCCCCCCACCGCTCATGGAAACCACCTCAAGGCCCACCCCTCCTGTGATGGTTAATTTTATGTGTCAATTTGATGAAGCTAAAGGGATGTCCAGATAGCTGGTACAACACTGTTTCTGGGGGGCTCTGTGAGGGTGTTTTCAGAAGAGACTAGCATTTGAAGAGGTGAACTTGGTAAAGCAGATGGTTCTCCCCAGTGTGGGCATCATCCAAACCATGGAGGGCCCCAAATAGAACAAAAAGGTAGAGGAAGGATGAGTTAGCTTTTTCTGCTTGAACTGAGATGCCCGTCTTCCACCCTTGGACACAAGTGCTCCTGGTTCTTAGCTTTCGGACTCAGATGGGGATATACGCCATTAACTCTCCAATTCACAGGGCTCTGGACTTAGGCTGAATTATGTCACCAGCTTTTCTAGTTCTCCAGCTTGCAGATGGCAGGTGATGGGCCTGCTGCCTCCATTGCCTCGTGCATGAGTCCTTCTAATATGTCTCCGCTCTCTGTGTATATAGTACTGGTCCTGTTTCTTCGGAGAACCCTCATACACCTCCCCGGTACTCTGCTTCACAGCAGATGGGTTGGATTAGACCTGAGATTCTCGGATTTGGGGGAATTCACTCAAACTAATCATTGTGATGGCTTATCTGCTGTGCTAAGGTGGATGGGTTTACTCAGTAGGTAAATGGAGGTTGCTGAGGTCTATATATTTGAGGAAGATAATCTGCGTAGTAAGATGGTGGACAGATTGGAAAGAGAAGAGTTCTGATCAGTAAATACCTGACATTTTCCCTGAGATCTTAGTTCTATGCCAGCCGCAGAATGGGGTTCCGTGTCTATACAGCAATCTAATGTCAGCCGTAGACAAGAGAGAGATTTAACATCCACTCGAGAAAGGACATAGTCCTTGTAGGCCTTGCATTGGTCAGGTTCTCTCTGCGTTACATTGTTCAGTTCCAAAAGCCACATTTTAAAACAGGTAACATTATGATGAGGAGTCTCTCCTTGACCAAAAACCAGTGAGGCTTCTCTGAGCCTTTTTTTTTTTTTTTAAGTAGGCTCTAGGCCCAGCATTGAACCCAACACAGGGCTTGAACTCACAACCCTGAGATCAAGACCTGAGCTGAGACTCAGAGTCAGATGCTGAGCCACCCAAAAAGCCCTTTTCTGAGCCTTTGTAATGAGGTCTCAGCCTTGGCCCCAGTCCTGTCTTTGGCCTACCCAGCCAGTTGGAGCAAGAATCCTACTAAGTCATTTTAGTGGGAACCCTCCCACCCTTTATGTCTTCTCTTCACAATTTTCCATCTACTGACCCCTCACTTGGTTCCTTGGCTCTAAGTCCCCAGATGTCTCTGCTGTATTTGGAGTTGAGACGAATCTCTTGCTTATTAAAATACATCCATTGCAATGGTCTTGACTAAAGTCTTCCCACTGTAACAAGTGTCAGAAAAATGTTTTCTTTAACAGCTGACACATGATTAAGTGTCCTGAAAAGGTGACTGGGACCTGAAGGGTCCTTAATGAAATCACATTACTTGGGGAATAGCTAAAGGGTCTAGAGTCTAGCATGGATTATGGTGTCCTATAGTTTAGTTTCTGTGCAGTGGGGGTTCCATCCCAAGGGCCTAAAGACTCAGGGATCAGACACATTGAGGCCCATCTAGAGGTTTGGTAGGGAATTCTCTCTGAAGAGGATCATGGGTAGGACCAAGGGGGCCTCTTTGGGGAATGAAGTCAGGTAGAGGGAGCCCTGTTATGAGGCTGCTCCCGTGTTCTCTTCATCAGCAACTGTAGAGACAGTCCTGAGGGGAGAAGGTGGAAACACAATCCTCTCATTAGCATCTCTCTAAGTGGTTGGAAGAGAACGGACATTCTATCTGGCTTTCCCCTCATGGATGAAGTCTAATGTTCTTTACTCATGTGAGGCACTCGTGGGGGCCCCGGGGCATCTCACATGCGTGTCTGAACACAGCCCCGGCAGAAGGACGGTTCCAGAAAGCAACTAGACCAAGGAGGAAGACAAGGAGACCTCACCTGGTGTCAGGAGCTCTGCAGCCTACAGAAGAGTGGAGGCTCATGGGAGGCTGGAGGGATGCATTGGACAGCAGGGGTGACCCCCTGGTTAAGGGGGAGTCTGAGAAGAGCTGGGGTCCCTATCATTGCCTGGGTGGGGCAGCATCTGAGAAATACAGCTTGAGGCTGTGCCTATGATCCTTTACCCCCGGGCTGATGGTGCCAAGGAAAACGTGATTCCTTGGTAGAGCGACAGGTGACGCCTCGAAGGGCCCGTCTTGGATTTGGGTCTCCCCTCCTTCTCCGACTGTCCCTCCCTAGTGCGGAGCTTGGTATAGACTAGACGATGTTTGCTGGTTTCAATGAGATCGGAAGGCACCGAGAGGGTAGTCACTTGTCTTTAAATTCAACAGCAATAGGAATACAAATAGCTATTTGCCAACCATCTGGGCATTTCCTGTGCACTGTTTGATTTACTGCTCTGAGCAACCCGGCCTGGAAATTACCAGCTCCATCCGACGGAGGAGGAAACGGAACCCCAGAACCCCCAGAGGCACACAGCTGGGTGGTAAGCTCCCCCACCCCGGCACCCCTGCACCTAGATGTATGCAGAGCTCCCCAACGAATAGACTTCAGGTGCACCCGGGAGGCTGAGATGCGGTGCCAGGTCTATCTGACCACAAGGAACACGCAGCTTCCCCCAGTGTTTTCGAGGAGGCATTCATCTGCGTTGTCCTGCCTGGTCAAGAGGGGAAGAGATGTCCTTCTTCAGAAGCCCCCTGAATTGGACCAAAAAGAGAGTAAAATCTGTGCACAGTGTAGTAGAGGACATGCCCCGAGGAACAGGCTGCCAGTGCCATGTGCATCTCCTGAGCGCTGGGTGCCAGCCTGGGAGTGCAGCCGTGTGGCTGCACGTGGGTCTGGAGCCTCAGCTCTTTGCACTTTCATTTCTGCAGCTCTGATAAGTGTTTATAAGATTATCTGATGTGCTTCTGGACCCCAGACAAGTCCATTTGACCTTAACAGTGAGAAAGTCGTGATTTCTTTACAATTCGATGGATCATTGAGGTAACATGAAATCATAAGGAATATGAAGGGGTGATGCATGATGCATCTGGCTTTTATCATTTTTGTAAAAAATTGGAAAACGATGAGAAGGCAAGTAAATCACTAAAATCACCTATAATCCTATCACTAGCAACGACCACCAGCAGTGTCTTAGACACACACACACACACATGCACACACATGCACCCTTTTCTTTCATTCAAAACTGGGATCATTGTCTCATAACTTTGTTTTAAAAATAAAAACAGCTCCCCCCTCCCTGATATAAACAAAATCTATGCACATTGTATGGAAACCAGAAAACACAGAAGTGCATAATAAGAAAGTATTACTATTTTGTCAGGGGGTCTAAAGGGATGGTTCTGGAGGGCCGTCCCTGTTTTGTAGGGTTGAGGGGGGAGGAAGGATGAAACTTCTATTTCTCTACTCACAGTACTTAAGCTACCAAATTGTGGGTTTTTCACACCCATCTATTCTTCATTTCTCCGCCAACACCAACTGATCCTATAATTCAACTCAATTCTGCACTATCTGCCCGGAGATAGTGTCGGACCCCACAGAGGAAGGGCTCAGTCCCACAAGACTGCCTCCTTTCAGACACCAATCCTAAGTAGTGGGTCCCCTGGCCACTCACAACTCTGTCCTACTTGGCTGCACATCAGGGTTCCTATGACTCTTTTCAAGTTTGGGGATTTGCTAGAACGGCTCACAGATCTCAGGGAAACATTTACATTTACCAGTTCGTTATTAAGGACGCAACTTAGGGGCAGCGCTGGGGGCTCAGTGGTTTAGAGCTCCCTGCAGGGAGCCTGCTTCTCCCTCTGCCTGGTCTCTCATGAATAAATAAATAAAATCTTAAAAAAAAAAAAAAAGGATGCCACTTAGGAACAGCCAGATGGAAGAGATGCATAGGGCGAGGTGTGCAGGGAGGGGCACGGTGCTCCCAAACTCTCTCCGGGTGTGCCACCGCCCAGCACGTGGCTATGTTCCCCAACCTGCCCGAATACCTTCAGTTAGGACGTTTTTGGAGGTTTCATTAGGTAGGCACGATTGCTTAAATCATTGGCCATAATCTCTTCTTCCCTTGGGTGGGGGGTGGGAAGGTAGGACTCTAATCACCTAGCCTGTTCCTCTGGCAACTGGCCCCCATCCTTTCCAAAAGTCACCTTATTAAGATAAATTCATTTGTGGCTCACAGGGGCTTGTTAGGAATAACAAAAGATGCTCCTTTCACATTTCACACTGCAGAGCTATTTCAGGAACTGGGGACAAGACTAACTATTATAACAAAAGATGCTCCTTTCTCCTCTCATGACCTAGGAAATTACAAGGGTTTGGGGAGTTCTGTGCCAGAAACTAGGGAGGAAGACCAAATATATATTTCTGATTATATCACAACATCACAAGGGCCACAGTTGGAAGAGGATGTCTTTGGGATGTGCAGAGCCGGAGCACTGGTTCAGGAATGCCTTCCCTCTGCTCAGGGTGCATGCATCAGCTCTGCTCTCTGTGCCAAAGTTGAGATCCTCCTCACACCAGAAAGAGGAACCTGGTGGGCGGCCCAGTCAGGACAAGGCTTATAAACAGAAAAAGTGGAAAAGCTGGGCTGGAGAAGCAGAGGAGGGATCGACAGGCTTCATAGTGAGGCTTCTGACGAGGGGCCACATGGTTGTCCTTGTGGCCAGAGTGCCGAGACACCAGCCCAGGAGGGTACCATGCAGCAGAATCAGACCTCGGCCTCCTGGGAAAGATGCTGTCGCCTGGTGGTTCTCATACTTGAGCTTGCATTAGAATTACCTGGGGGATTGTTAAAACACAGATTGGTGGGCTTCACCTCCAAAGTTTCTGATCCAGTAAGTTGGGGGTGGGCTTGAGAATTTCTATTTCTGAGAAGCTTCCACGTGATGCCAATGCTGCTGGTCCAGAGACTGCACTTTGTAAACCCCTGCTGTGAACCAGAGAAAGAACCAGAGAATTCTAGGTAAGCCCAAGGAGGCGACTGTCTAGGATAGCTTGACATCCACACTTGGGATCTGAGGGTAGGGGCTAAGAAATAACCTCTTCTCTTGGGGTGCTTCATATCTGGAGGCAGAGGCTGCTAAAATCAAGCATTTCAACAGACCAAGGTCAGTGCTGCCACAGACTCTGTTGAGCGACAATCTCAGTGGTTAGCTTGGCCTCTCCTCCAAACACACTGAGTAGGAACTAACTGACTGATAGGACGAGAACTAGGAAAACTAGGAGGGTGTGCAGTGGGCCAGAAAGGGTAGGATTGAGCAGGTTACACAACTTGTATTTCTTTCCTTTGTTTAAAAAAATTATTTTTGAAAATATTTTTTTAAAGGTTTTATTTATTTATGCATGAGAGATACAGAGAGAGGCAGAGACACAGGCAGAGGGAGAAGCAGGCTCCCTGCGGGGAGCCCCATGTGGGACTCAATCCTGGGACCTCAGGGTCATGACCTGAGCCAAAGGCAGGGGCTCAACCGCTGAGCCACCCAGGCATCCCAAAAAGATTTTATTTATTTATTTGAAAGAGAGAGCGAGTGTACAAGTAGGGGGAGAGGGAGAGGGAGGGGGAGAAGCAGGCTCCTCGCTGAGCAGGGAGCCATCCATAAGGCTCAATCATAGGACCCTGAGATCACGACCTGAGCCAAAGGCAGACACTGAACTGACTGAGCCACCCAGGTGCCCCTATTTATTTATTTTAGGGAGAGAGAGAGAGAGAACCTCAAGCAGACTCCCTGATAAGCACAGAGCCCAGTGCAGGACTCCCTCTCACGATCCTGAGATCATGACCTGAGCTGAAATCAAGAGTCGAACACTTACCACCTGAGCCATGCAGGTGCCCCATGATCTGTATTTCTAATATGTCCTGAATTTTGCTGTTTTATCATTTTGACTGTAGGGGCTAGAAGTCTTTTAAGAATGTGTGAGTGTGTGCATATATATATGTGGTTGGAGGAGGATAGTATAGAAAGCCTTTTCCTAATTCTGCAGTCTTTTTGGCAGAAAATGACTTTTTGAATGACAAGAACGAAGCAAATGGATTAAGTAAATTGGTCAGGAAAGAGAGGACTGGGAGTGAGAAAGTCTGGGGCAGAGAAATGGGCCTCAGAACCCAGATGGATGCCTGTTTTTAAATATTCTAAAAAGACAGATCTTTAGGATTATCTTATTTAGCTCTTGGAGTAGAAATGGGACAATTAAGTGAAATTATAGAGATGCTAATTTTGAGTTATTAGTTGAAGTATGTTTTTAATAATTAGAGCTATCTAGCCATAAGATGGACTGCACAGAATAGTAAGCTTCCTTAAAGGAACACATATAACAATATTAATAATAGTTCACAAAACCTTAGAAAAGGATAATTTTCAAAAAAGATAAAACTATGAGTTGCAGAAATGGAATGAATATATATATTGAAGATTCTATTTAACTCATCATTTACTGACGGCATCTAGCAGATGTTACAAGTGATTCAAAGAACAATCCCCCAAACAGGCATACTTCTAGGTCAGGAATATTGGAATGAATTTGCAAATAGATGCAGGCCTAGCTTTTGTTGTTCCATCACTGGATAGAGTTCTTTGTATGTTTATGGCCAAAAGTTATTTGTCTTACTCTCAATTTTCTAGAACTTAGAAAAGTTGTAAAATAGCTTAGTCAAAGCGAAGTGCATATCCCTTTAGAGCCAGGGTTTCTCATAGCTCCAGCATTTTGTTGAAAGAATATCCTCGGGGGGCGGGGGTGACTGGGTGATGGGCACTGAGGGGGGCACTTGACGGGATGAGCACTGGATGTTATTCTATATGTTGGCAAATTGAACACCAATAAAAAATAAATTTATATAAAAAAAAAAGAAAGAATATCCAGGGTCTCTTTTGCTTATTTCAAAGTCTTAAATTTTTCCTTATTGTTTTCCCTTTTTGATAAATAATAATCTCAAAGATAGGTTATTCTCAGCCACAAAATAAGAGTAGTCTCTCTAGGTTTGGTCTGATTATTTACATATATCCCATGTTAGGTCTGCTTTCCTGGAAATTTTCATAAGGAATCTTTGAACTTTTAAAAGTTTGTAATTTGTAAAAACAAAAAGCTTGTGCTTGTTACTGTCTCAGGACAAAAAATTCTCTCCACCAGATTTTATTCCCAGTACCTATAAATTTGGAGAAATTCTTTATCCATCAGCCTGAGGCCCGTAAGCCAAGGACTTAGACAGTTTTCCTACAATTTTGTAATAACTGGCTCCCTCGAGTCAATCTCAATTTCTTAAAGATGCTTGAAATATCTGATTAATGAGCATCATTCTCAAAAATGACTTTGCAGACCTCAGTTGTAATAGATTTTCCCAGTTATCTGGGGATAACTTAAAAAATCAGTATCATTTCCTATTGTTAAAAAATCAGTATCAATTAAAAATCAGTATCATTTCCTATTGTTATTGTAACAAATTATCACAAAATTTGTGGCTCAAAATAACATAAATTTATGATCTTACGGTTCTGAAGTTCAGAAGTCTGAAAAGGATCTTATGAACAAAACCCAGAGGCTCATTCTTCTGGAAGCTCTAGGAGAGGCTGTATCCCATTGCCTTTTTCCAGTTTCTAGAGGCCACCTGCGTTCTGTGGCTAGCGGCCCCTTGCCAAGCGGCTAACCAGCAGCCTAGTGTCTTCAAATCTCTTTCCGTTTCTGATTTAGCAGAAAGTAGTCAGACAAACATAAAAAAGATTAACAAATCACCTAACAGAGAATAGATCTCTATAATCCAATAATCCCTTTACAAAGTCACTGCATAGTAAGACCATAAACGAAAGTCCCAGTTATGCGGTCACCACTGGGGGAAAACCTCACTGGCTGTAAACAAATCAAAGCACAAAATTAGTAGAGATCAAACTAAACAGAAAAACAGGAAGCACGCAGAGTTTCGCTGGCACCTGACGGTTACCTCTAGAACTCAAAGAAAAGATGTGCCTGGATTTCCACTACACATGAGACTCACCGTGTCTGTTGGTGGAGCTTACCTGGCTCTCAGGTGAGTCTATCGGGCACCCCGTGGAAGGCCTCCAAATTGCCAGAGGATAATTTTCCATAAAGGGTAAACTCCTGACTCTCAGCAAATAAATGTGGGTTAAAGATCTTGTTTTAACTCATGACTTACTGAGGGGACCCAGCAGATGTCCCAACCAGCTCGAAGGAGAATCCAAAGAACAGATGTATTTAGAGATGAGAGATAGTGGGAAGAATTGACAAGTGGACACAAGACTGTCTTTTTCATAGTGGGAGGAGGGTCGTTCCTCCACCAGATGGAGTTTACCTGCATGTCTATGGTCAAGAATTATTCACAATTATTCACAGCTGGCTCCGACACAGAGAGCATGGCTCTGCCGAGCCGCGACTGGGAGCCTGTGGCATTCTACTGGGAGCATATCCAGTGGTCTCCTTTCCTAGTTTCAAAGTCTTACATGTTTCCTCCCAGTCTTGTTGACTCCATTCTTCAACAATAATACATTTTTACACAACGCGGGGCCAATGTGGTTAAGTGTTCAGCCTCCAGAGTCACACTGCCTGGACCTACTGCTGGCGTCCCCCATATTTAGCGGTGTGGCTTTGGGACAGTGACTAAAGTGTCAGCAAACAGTCGCCCAAGAGCCAAATCCCACCTGCTGCCTATTTTTGTACAGCCCTTGAGCTCAGAATGGTCTTCATATTTTTCTTTCTTTCTTTTTTTTATTATTTATTTATTTATTTATTTATTTATTTATTTAATTTTTTTTAATGTAGGTCTTCATATTTTTAAATGGGAAAAAAAAAGAAATCAGAAGAAGGATAGTATTTCCTGACACAGGAAAATGATAAAATTCGAATTTTGATGAGAAGTTTTATTTGAACACAACCACGTTCGCTTGTTTATATGTTGTCTGCGGCTACTTTCACGCTACAACACAGCCACGTAGCTGTGATGGAGACCTACGGCCTGCTGAGCCTAAAATATTTTCTACCCAGTTCTTTACAGAAAAAGGTGGCCAGTCTCTGCACCCTCTCTACTGAGTAAGACTTGGTTCGCTCGTCTGTAAAATGAGGATAAAAATGACATGTATATCATGGTGAGAATTCATGGAGATAATGCAGGGAGTCACCTACTATGGCACCTGTGATCCAGTAAACCCACAAGAAGACTTGGTTAATCCCTCCTTCTTTGGGGGTCACTAAGTTAGGATGTTTAATAAGCCTAGAATTGTGCATAGGCCTACCTATCTTCCTGCCTCCTCCGTTAAGGACAACAGCAAACACTAACACAGGATACTTGGGGTGAGCACATCCTGCACCTCAGGCTCTGTTGTGGGTTCCTTACATCTGTTGGCTCACTTAATCTTTACAATAACCTAATAAGGAAGGTATTGTTACCATTTTCCCCACTTGATACAGAAACTGAGACTAAAAGCAGTTAAGGAACCTCTGTAGGTAAGTGGTAGGCCCGGATTCAGGTCTCTGTGGGCCAACCGAAGAGCCAGCCAGTAGCTTAGACCACCTGAGCAGAGGGGAGGAGGCCAGTTTACTGGAAGAGGCTGGAAAAAAGCAACAGAGCCCCACCAAGAGCCCTCATTTTGTTTCGTTTTGTTGGATTGAAGCTAGTGTGAGTTTGTTCTCTGCTGCCAGGGACAGAAATAAGCTGAGAACCTATGTTGCATGTGTGTATGTGCACGTGTTTAAGATTTTTAAATTGTATTTATTTGGGACACAGAGAGAGAAAGAGAGAGAGAGAAAACGTGAGTTGGAGGGGGAAGAGGGAGGGGAAGAGCGAGAAGCAGACTCCTCGCTGAGCAGGGAGCCCGACCTGGGGCTCTATCCCAGGACGCTGGGATCAGGACCTGAGCCAAAGGCAGACGCCTAACCGACTGAGCCACCCAGGCGCCCCAGCTGAGGAAACTAAAAGATGAAAATAGCACGGGCCCTTCCCCACAGTCGCTTGCAAGGGCTCGTAAAAGCTCTGAGGGCTGGTGCAAGGGCGTGCCTTGAATGCTGTGGGGGCCCAAAGGGAGCCTCGGTTCAGGAAACGCTGAACACCTTCCACGGCAGGTCCCCTGCTGGATGCCCTTTGGTTGAATTCCCTACGTTTCCAGCAAGATGCAATAACCTGCATCCTTCGACGTCTGGGTCTTTCGCACCGTTGGTGTGTCGGCTGCAGAGTGCCTGCGGTTGGCATGTGTGATGTGGCCGCTCCCGCGACGAGCTTACCTAGGATGGTACTGTGCCAGTGATGCGGCAGGGGTGCGGGGCCCACAAATGGGCGAGGGAAAGCACGTGTTAAAGTATAAAAAATGTAATTTGAAAGAAGCCAGGGGTGTCTTCCCCCTAATCAAACTACCTACGTGCTTTGACTTTGAACACTAACTTACTAAAAGGGGGCCCCCCCACGGTGTCTCCCTTTCACAAGGCAGGTAGTTCTTCACAAGCAATGCCCTGCTGTTACACACGAAAAATTGCACCCACGGTTGTCCAATGGGAGGCTGAAAACAAAGGGCCAGCAGCTAATTACGTCTCAGATGCCTGACGTTGCCTGTCGAGCTGGCGGGGGCACAAGTGATAGCAGAGGCTGGTCTTTGCCTACAAAACGTGAGGACCCAAGTGGCTGGGTCACCCAAGTGACCCAAGTGGCTGCTGGGTAGTGACTAAACCACCTCTTCACCTCTGCAAGACCGCCCTTTCCTCCGAGACACCTCTGCTGTTCCCTCCCAACCTTTCACTCAGTACTCGTAGCCGCCGCCCTGTGTCTTGTATCATCGGTTCTTGATTTCAGGGGCCATCGTGCCAGCTGTTGGGAAGCGTGTGTGGCTTTTCTTTTTCCCCTTCATTCTATTTTACAGTAGTTTCTTCACCTCTCTATCATTTCCCTGCCCCAACTTCTCTCACATGCAGTAGGACGGGAACAATTTCCTTTTTGTGGGGAGAGGGGCCCATGGGAGAGAAATGTTACTCTCTCGATGGGCCCAGTATGTTCACACCAGGAAGAAAATCTCTAATAATAGCTTAATCATGCAGGGAAAAGAAAAAAAAAAAAAAAGCAGAGGACTGAGCATCATGTGCATTTCTGGAGCAGAGCTCCCATGAGGAGTGTGTGTGTGTGATGTCACTGTCACCCACTCGCACGCCATGTGGGGGAATGGAGAGCGGGCACAAATAACAAGGCAAGCACCCTAACTTGAGCACCCTGTTTTGCCACCATTGGCTGGAAGAAAGGGGAGCCGCTCTCCACGAAGTGACTTACTCGGCATTCGCATGGACTTAACTGGGATTAGAAGTCTGAATGACCCCCCAGGTCGAGCGCCCCCCTCCCTCGCCACCTGCCCATCTGCCTCACCTCCAAGCTCCACGATGAACAGTCACGCAGCAGCACTTCCAGAATGTACCCCAGGCCACTGCATCGTGCCCTTAAATATGGTAAAGGTCGTGTACAGTCCACCACGCGCACGCTCGCACACGCACACCCCTTGGAAACCATTCGTAGCTCACAGGCCGCAGTAGGCGAGTGGGCCGCGGCCTGGGTGTCGCCTCCAGCCCTGGCTGTGGGAGGGAAGGCGGCCGTGGGCCTGGGGGTGTCAGCCACCTTGGGGCCGGGGCCACAGCACACGCCCGGTCCTGGGTGTCCGGCCGCCCAGCTCTGCGTGTCTGCTCTCTGGGAACCTTCCCCGCACAACCTTCAGGACCTCCAGGTGCCCGTCCTGCGGAGTCGCTCCTCGTTCTGAGCGCCTAGGCCCACCTCCTGCACCTCGTTCTGAGCGCCTAGGCCCGCCTCCTGCACCTCGTTCTGAGCGCCTAGGCCCGCCTCCTGCACCTCGTTCTGAGCGCCTAGGCCCACCTCCTGCACCTCGTTCTGAGCGCCTAGGCCCGCCTCCTGCACCTCGTTCTGAGCGCCTAGGCCCGCCTCCTGCACCTCGTTCTGAGCGCCTAGGCCCACCTCCTGCACCTCGTTCTGAGCGCCTAGGCCCGCCTCCTGCACCTCGTTCTGAGCGCCTAGGCCCGCCTCCTGCACCTCGTTCTGAGCGCCTAGGCCCGCCTCCTGCACCTCGTTCTGAGCGCCTAGGCCCGCCTCCTGCACCTCGTTCTGAGCGCCTAGGCCCGCCTCCTGCACCTCGTTCTGAGCGCCTAGGCCCGCCTCCTGCACCTCGTTCTGAGCGCCTAGGCCCGCCTCCTGCACCTCGTTCTGAGCGCCTAGGCCCGCCTCCTGCACCTCGTTCTGAGCGCCTAGGCCCACCTCCTGCACCTCGTTCTGAGCGCCTAGGCCCACCTCCTGCACCTCAGGCAGAGCCTTCCTGCGAGACCCATCCCGCGGCCTTGCCTCTTGGTTTCTTCTCCGCCCGCCCGCCCTTGGTCTGGATTCGGGCTCCATTCTCACCCCTGTCCCCCCACGGCTCTCCTCTCAGCCCCACAGGCCCCTCAAGCTACTGTTCCACCTCTTCCGTTGTCTATGCTGATTTCTAAGGAGAGGAGTTTCCACTAGAGGTAAACCGAGAAGAGAACTCTGCCTCCTGGTCCTTAATCCATCGCCCTCACGTCTGTGGACTGAAACAAGCCTTGAATGGCATGAGCGTGGGCCAGTGGGCCTCCCCGCCGGCCTCCCTCCCTCCCCCGTTTGACCTCTGCGACATCCGGTGTGTGAAGGGCCCCCCTTCTCAGGCTCCCTTCCAGGAGGCTTTTCAAATCCATCCACCTTTACCCGAGCATGCACTTGGCACCTGCCAGGCCCTGGCTGGGTGCTGGACACTCTCTCCTCCCTTCCTGCAACTCTGGACTTTTCTCCCGGGGTTCCCCTGAGAGTCTGCTCCTCTATTCCATCCTCCTTCCCCATGTAATCGAGTAGCTCCCTTGGTTTCCAGAACTCACTCTCGGCCAACCCTGTTCCAGTTACGTGGGTGAACTCATTTGATCCTCCAGACCGTCCCGTGAAGTCGGTACTGTGACCTCCCATTTTACAGATGAAAAGGCTGAGGTGCAGAAGGGAAGCCCAGAGCTCTAGAGCTAGCCGGGACAGGCACCCCGACGGGAGGGCTTGGTTACAGGTAGGACCCCGCCTACCTCTCCCTCAGCTCCCACTAGCCCCCCTCTGTGGGGCCACATGTGGCCTCCAGTTTCTGTGGGTATCTGGACAGGGTCTCCCTTGCTGTTCGCAGGGCCCAGATAAGAGAATGGAATGGAGGCCCACTTTCCAGATGTCTGAGACTCTTTTTTTTAGTTTCATCGTTTTAAAATTTATTTTTTAAGATTTTATTATTTATTCATGAGAGACACAGAGAGAGAGGCAGAGACACAGGCAGAGGGAGAAGCAGGCTCCCTGCAGAGAGCCCGACGTGGAACTCGATCTCGGGTCCCCAGGATCACGCCCTGGGCTGAAGGCAGATGCTCAACCACTGAGCCACCCAGGGTTCCCCGATGTCAAAGACTCTTAAAGTCATAAATGAAGCTGGCACCTGGTAAGTGAATGCATTAGACCATTTTGCCTTGACAACTAGACCTTTTCAAAAAAATCCGAGTGTCGTTGCCACACAATGTTACATTAGTTGCAGGCGTACAACGCAGCGATTCCCCAGTTCTATGCGTTATGCTATGGTCACTCCAAGGTGGCTCCCGTGTCACGGCGCACCGACTGCGTTCCTGTGACAGAGTCGTTCCATAACTGGAAGCCTGTCCTGTGTCTCTCACTTCCCTTTGCCCATTTTGCCCATGCCCCCCCTTATCCCTGGCAACCACTAGTATGTTCTCTGTATTTATAGGTCTGATTCTTTTTATTCATTTGTTTTGTTTTGTTTCGATTCCACATATAAGTTAAAGGATGTAGTATTTGTCTTTCTGTGACTTATTTCACTAAGCACAATACCTTCTAGATCCATCCATGTTATTGCGAATGGCAAGATCTCACCATTTTTATGACTGAATCATAGTCCATTGTACGTATACACCACATCTTTATCCATTCATCTAATGATGGGCACTTGGGCTGCTTCCATACCTTGGCAGTTGTAAATAATGCTGCAATAAGCATAGGAGGGCAAACATCATTTCGCATTAAGGTTTTCATTCTCCTGGGGTAAATATTAAGTACTTGAATTATTAGATCTTATGGTATTTCCATTTTTAATTTTTTGAGGAACTGTTTTCCACAGTGGCTGCACCAATTTACATGCCTACCGACAGTGCGTGAGGGTTCCTTTTTCTCCACATCCTCACCAAACACTTGTTATTTCTTGTCTTTTTAATTCTAGCCATTTTGACAGGTGTAATGCGATATCTTTATTGTGGCTTTGATTTGCGTTTCCCTGATGATTAGTGAGGTTGAGCATGTGTTTGTTGGCCATCTGCATTTGGAAAAATGTCTATTCAGCTCCTCTACCCATTTTTTAATCGAATTGTTTGGGTTTTTTTGGTGTTGAGCTGTAGAAGTTCTCTATATATTTTGAATATTAATCCCTGATCAGATATATCATTGGCAAATGTCTTCTCTCATTCAGTAGGTTACCTCTTTTAAAATTTTTTTTAATTTTAATTTTTTTTAGTAGGTTACCTTTTTGTTCTGTTGATGGTTTCCTTTGCTGTGCAACAAATATATTTTAATCTGGGTCAGATTTGGATTCTATGGAGTTCGTGCTGGAACATGATACCACTGGATGAGCTGGCTCTTAGCCCCTGGCCTGTCTCCTCCTTTTCCATTTCACACTGTTAGGGGCCCTCGGCAGGCACGGCCTGTACATTCTAGCTCTGCCTATACCTCCATAAGCACTCGGGGTCCAGGAATTTGCACACTGGAAGCCCTTGTCACCCTCAGCAGTATTCTCCCAGAGAAGCTTGCATAGGCTCTGGACAGGGCCTTTGGGGCTGGAATTCTTTGAGGACTAGGATGGTAGGTGCTGAGTAAGCATGCTCCTGTGGCCACAAGAGCACCATGGACTCCTCAGTACCATACTGGCCCTCTAAAGCAGCGTTTCTTACTCTATTGTAAAGGATCTTCCCCCAGTTTTTTCATTTTCAATCTGTTACAAATACTTCTTTTAATACAATAAAAAAAGGAATTATTTTAAAAATAAACATACAAAAGGCAAGTCCAATTTTTTAATTGTTAGATTCATTACTAGATCGTTAGACATACATTTTAATAATACTAGAGAGAACAAAAAAAGGGGAAAATTATTTAAAACTTTAACACTAAAGAGAAAAAGAGGGGAAAAAATATAAAAATTGAACATACTGTTGTTGAAAGTATACGCGCAATTAACCCAGGCAGTCACTACTAACCTTCGTAACTTTTGGCTGTTACAAGGTCATAACTAAACAAAAGTTTATGAATGAAATAAGATTCCATGTAGTAGATGCCTGTCTGCATTATTTGAACAGCACCATTCATATCAGTATTTAAGGGTTTTAATATGACAAATGAGCTTGTTTACTAACTTTCCAAGCTTGGTTGAGCTGATGATAACCCACTACTTGCAGGTAGCAACGTACATCTAAGCTTTCCATGCCTCATTTTGATACCATTTATAGTAAAGAAACCAGTCTTACTGGGGCATTTTGACAGAGTGGAAGAAGACATTTCAGAGTAATTTGAGCAAGCCTGGGTTGCTCATTTAGAATTTTTATACGAAACAGAGCAAAGTTTGTCTTCACTCCTTTATCAGTAGCCAGTTCCAACAACTTATCTCCTGGAATCATAAATTTAAATTATCTTCCTATGGGAGAAAAGGGGTTTCAAATCTATGAATTTCCCGTTTAGTTCAGCTGACTTTTGCAGCAAAACTTTCTCGATGAAGGAGGAGGTGTGTTGATTTACATTCTGGCACAAATTCCTGAAACTGGGTAACTAATCCAGAATGTTTTCCAGGCATTGCAGCTGTGCCATCAGAATATAATCCTACACAAAATCTAGCTCCAGACACATTTATGGACAGCATAATCCTTTAGAGTTTTATACAGTTCACAGATGTGTTTATTGGCCATGAAGCTGAGAAACTAAAAGAACTGTGACTTCCCATCACAGTCATGTTTAAGCCATACCCATACTAAACAGAAGGCCACATAAGGCACAGATTATGTGTATTCCTCTAGTTTTAATGTAAAATACATTGCTGGTTTCATTTTTTTTCTATGAGTCAGCCTTCCATCTCCTTAGTTTCCAAATACATCGAGCTATATAGTTTCAGCGGACAAGGGCATTGGAGCCACGTCCTTTGCCACGGTATCAACCAACATTTCTAAGTCAACATCTTTGATGCAGACTTGCAATCACATCTCAGCAGCTGTAGAGACGCTTGAGGTTAGTAACCTCAGACACTGTTTCCTAAGAAGCCTGAAAAGCTGCTTCTATGAGAAAGGGTTACCATCTGCTTCTGTCAAGTTTTTAATTCATTACTTTCTTTCAAAGAATTCTTTTGATTTTTTTTACTTATTTTTTATATTTGGTATGCAAAAGGCACAGAAGTGTTTTTTTAAGCCACTTAGGTTTTGAGGGTATCCTTGCTTTAACAGTTGATACGTTTCGACAGATGAGATGCTGTAGTTTTAGCCCTTCATCGTCCATTATGGCTACAAATTGAACTCAGTACATGAGGGATCATACTTCTGAGTAAAATTTTGTGCTTCATTTCTTCAGACTCAATTCCACTGTTATCATTTGCTTTACTGCACCACCATATTTTGAAATGTGTCTTTTCTTGAAAAAGAAGTTGTCTCCTAATCAATAAATTAGAATTGACCCGCATCTATTTCACCAGTAGATCATCTCAACTTGTAAGGGGTTGTGGAAAATGTGGTGCATCAGAAATTAAGTGATGCAGGTATATGAACTTCATCACTTTTCTTGCTGGAGTGTGGTGGTCATGCACAATAAATGATCAGCTTTGTTTCAGCCACATCAGTTTGTACCCTGATCATAATTTTGTCTATTTATTACTAAATGAAACATTAAATATTGAGCTATGATATAACAAGCAGAGACTGGCCAGTTGTTTCCCATGTTGTTCCTACTTTCCTACTGAGTCCAGTAGATGCTCTTTCAGGGAGGTAAGGCCATGTGGCTAAGTTCTGCCGACAGGAAGCAGGCAGCAGGAAGACCAGCTCCGGGTATAGCACATACACCTTCTCTCAGAGTCCTGCATGTCCTCTTCCTGCCCCCATCTGCTGGCCAGACACAGGATTCAGTAGATGACTCTGGATGTAAGAAATTGGGGTCCTTCAAACATTATATGGTCTCATTCATTTGGGGAATATAAAAACTAGTGAAAGGGAATAAAGGGGAAAGGAGAAAAATAAGTGAAATATCAGAAAGGGAGACAGAACATGAGAGACTCCTAACTCTGGGAAACGAACTAGGGGTGGTGGAAGGGGAGGTGGGTGGGGGGTGGGGGTGACAGGGTGATGGGCACTGAGGGGGCACTTGACCGGATGAGCACTGGGTGTTATTCTATATGTTGGCAAATTGAACACCAATAAAAAATAAATTTATTAAAAAATAAAAAAGAAAAAAAAGAAATTGGGCTCCTTGAATGACAGTGCAAAGGAGAACCCAACCCCTTTCCAGCCTACATTGAACTATTTTGTGACATGGCTGCAAATTAAACTTATATGTAATAAGCCACGGATTATTTTGGGTAAGAGTAGTAACTAATATACATAAATAATATGTAGATGAATACAATGAATGGGCACATTATATATATAAGATGTGCACTTATCAATCTGTGCCAAAAACCAGAAAGGTTTTTTTTTTTTTTTTTCCAGAAAGGTTTTATACTCTAAAAAGTCCTGGTTTTTTGTTTTGTTTTTTTGTTTTAAGATTTATTTGAAATAGAGAGTAAATGAACACACAGAGGCAGAGGGAGAGGGAGAAGCAGACGCACCGCTGAGCAGGGAGCTGATGCAGGACTTGATCCCAGGACTCCGGGACCATGACCTGAGCAGAAGGCAGACACTTGACTGACTGAGCCACCCAGGCGCCTGAGTCCTGGATTTTTAAATAACAACCCAGGGGACTTTCCTGTTTGGATTGAATCAGTCTCAGGTAACAGGGCTATAAATTTATGTGGCTAAATATTTAGCAGTGTTGACAAAACTGAGTTTCTGGTAATTGATGGTGCTTCTGGAAATAAACGATGTTTTTTCCTTCCTCTTTACTTTCATGATTAAATTCCACTAGATGATATACCCTAGTTTAAGTGGTCTTAAGTTGTTCCCATTCAACCAGTGTTTTAGTTATTTATCTGTGACTGTTATTTGGGCTCAGGACATCTCCATAAAATTCTGTTTAATTTTACAGTTTCACTAATACGACACTACATTTCTTTTGGTCCTTTAAAACTTTTCTTTGCTTTTTGTTATTAGCATGGTTTTACTTGTGAGTAATTAGACCACCCCTCAAGACAAACAGAATTAAATCACATTTATATCTTAGGAGACCCAAAGAAATGCAAGAATTATAATTTTAGTTGAGTTACAGATTTCTAATAATAGAGGTAAGAATTAGGTAATGATATGACACTCAGTCTTCTTGAAAGTTATGGAACCCTGTTAGGACCACTATTAATAGGGCTCAGGCACCGTGTGACCCACGGGGATTAAATAAAATAATCAAGTCCTGTGACCTGGACAGAAGCTTTCTTGGTGCAGAAAGAAACTAGTGTGCTAGGGCTGACATACGTATTTCCTCATTGGAAAGACTTATAATTAAATATAGAAATGATGAAGTAAGTAAACTCTAGATTATTTATACTTTTATGTTAAATTTAGAATAATCTATATATATTTGGTATTTTGAGTACTTGGAGTAGTTAAGAATTTGGTATATTAGGGTATCTGGCAAGTTGTGATTCCAATTTAGAAAAAGTTAATTGGGTCAGTTGATTTAGACCTCAGAGAAATAAGATAATTTTTCTTGGATTATAAGCAGTAATTGGATAATTAAAAGAACTCAATTTTAACCGTTTAAAAAAATTTAATTTAGTAAATTTAAGAATTACGTGTCTAGGGATCCCTGGGTGGCGCAGCGGTTTGGCGCCTGCCTTTGGCCCAGGGCGCGATCCTGGAGACCCGGGATCGAATCCCACATCGGGCTCCCAGTGCATGGAGCCTGCTTCTCCCTCTGCCTGAGTCTCTGCCTCTCTCTCTCTCTCTCTCTGTGACTATCATAAATAAATAAAAATTAAAAAAAAAAAAAAAAGAATTACGTGTCTAATAATGTTTGGTAACCAAAGCACAAAAATTAAATATATTAATATTACAAACACAATTTTAAATGCTTAACAGATTTAAGTTGTAAAACTATATTAAAGTGATCATTGAACTCAGAGATTTTTAAGTGCAATAATAAAATTCATAAGTTGAAATATTTTTCTTTTCTTTTTTTTAGGAGGTGGGCAGAGGGAGAGGGAAAGAGAGAATTTTAATCAGGCTCTACACTCAGCACAGAGCCTGACTCGGGGCTCCATCTCACAACCCTGAGATCATGGCCTAAGCCAAAATCAAGAGTTAGATGCTTAACTGACTGAGCTACCAAGGAAGCCCTATCAGTTGAAATCTTTTTTTTTTTTTTTTTAAGATTTTATGTATTTATTCATGAGACAGAGAGAAAGAGAGAGAGAGGCAGAGACACAGGCAGAGGGAGAAGCAGGCTCCATGCAGGGAGCCTGACGCGGGACTCGATCCCGGGACCCTGGGGTCATGCCCTGGGCTAAAGGCAGATGCTCAACCGCTGAGCCACCCGGGCGCCCTTATCAGTTGAAATCTTATGAACAAATCTTTAAAATTATAATTTAAAATATAAATGAAACCAGAAAAGACATTGAACAATCTTTTTAGAGCATGAAAGTCACCTTGGAGAACACCATAAAAATCCCATGATCATTTTCCTTCTCTCTTTTTTTCTATTGTCTTGAAGCTGCCCTTGGCACCAATATCATCTTTTTCTTCTAGTACTAAAATACTACGCATTTTTAAATAAAATGCAATGGTGATCATCTGTAAGCAGTAAGTTGTAAGCTGTTTTGTACATTGAAAATATAAGCTACTAGCTTTTTTCTAAATCTTTCATGTGGTCATTTCCTGGCCTTATGGACATGAGTTATGCACATCCAGAAGCCACCCTCTCATTCCATGAAGGTAAAGGCAGTAGCGATGACTCCTACTAAAGCTGTGGAGAATTCACTCTTCTGCATGAGTGGGGTAGAATAATAATAAACGCATGGATAAATGATTCTTTTTAATCTTGGGATCTGTGAGCTTGCTTTGTCCTTGAGATAATGGTTTCTGATATCCTTTAGAAACTTCTTGGAAAGTGACAGATGATAATCTTCCTAATCCGAGCATCCTTGACATTGAAATGCCAGATATAAGGTTTCTAGTGAGTCCATTTGGACAGCGAAGCCCTGACAGTGCCCTCCTGGATCTTGTGTTTCCTTAGAGACAGTGTGGGGATGGGTTAGGGACCTGTCTTCAGCCCAAGCAGCTTCCCTGGGACCTGTTTCATGTGCTGGGCTCCAGGTCAGATTTGGACTGCAGCCTCCTGAGCCTTGCAGGGTCCCAGCCCCCTGGGCCGCAGCATGGTCTTCCCTGAAGCAGGGGCAGCTCCCCGTGAGCAGGGCACACCATCCTCAAGACGGCCAGGCCCACCAGGCAAACTCTAAATTGCACAATGAGATGGTTGAGGAGCCATTGGCCTGTTTTTCCAAGATGCAAAGAACTTCACAAACACCAATACTGGGAGTTTGCTAGCCCTTGAACTAAAATGCAGGGTAACCACCTCGCTTTTAACTTCCTTTATTTGGAAATGGGATTATTCTTGTTTGCTTGGATGATTTAAGATTCAGAAACCGCTGTCATTTTATTTGGCACTGAGGGTGCAGTCTCCCACCGTGAATCTGTGGGTTAGTCAAGGTTATGAATGCAACAGAACAGGTCTTTTCAAGCCTTCTTTCCTAAAGCTCAACTACCCCTGGGGTTAAGGGAACAAAAGGGAGCTTTTTAAAATTTAACTTAAGGGGGGGAAGAATAGCATAACACACTGGCAGAGTGCTAGCAGGAGGTTTTGTGTTTACTTGTGTTTTTCTATAGTGCAGAAGTTCCGATCAGTCTCTAGATGCTTCATTCTGTGGCCCTGTGTTCAAGATGATTGTAGGTGAAGCCTGAAATGGCTGAGAATGACCAATGGCTGAAGCCAGAAGTTGGATACAAAAGGACACAAGACGAGGAGCGGAATAGAAAGCCTGATGAAGGGAATGAGCTTAGGGGTTTACAAGACGTAAGAGAGAAGATCACAGGGTCCTATGTGGCGATCTGAATCATGTCATGTAGTCAGGCCTCTAGGACCCTAGCTCTGATCCTGGGGCTAAGAATGCCCAGAATCTTCTTGTCCTTAAATGGAACATAAGCTTTGACCCTTCAGCAAGGAACTAAGTCAACATAGGATGACTTAGGATTTATGGCTTAACAGTAAAATGGTATTTGGGAGGAGAGTTGAACCATGATCTTAAGATCTGGCAAAATGTAGGCACAATTTCCCTCTCTGGGCTTAGATCATACTTCCTTTTCTAAATGTCACGATGATATGACAATCCGGAGATAGTAAGAGTCCAGCAGAAAGGGTTTTACAGTCTTTTACTTTTCCCTTGAGATTCAGGGCTAAGGAAAATTCAGATCTTAGCCCCACTGCTTGTAGCCTGAAAACAGAACTTTTCACTTGTCTGAATGGATCTGGGCCTCAAGCTGGCACCAACTTCTAGAGCAGCATACTCTAAAAGAGCTTTCTGTATGATGGAAATTTTCTATACTTGCATCATCTAATATGGTAGCCACCAGTGGCTAATGTAACTGAGAAACTGAATTTTTTATTTTGTTTAATCAATTTAAGTGTGAGTGGCCTCATGCAGCTAGTAGCTCATGTCTAGAATATTGGCAGGAGGGATCCCTGGGTGGCGCAGCGGTTTAGCGCCTGCCTTTGGCCCAGGGTGCAATCCTGGAGACCCAGGATCGAATCACACGTCGGGCTCCCGGTGTATGGAGCCTGCTTCTCCCTCTGCCTGTGTCTCTGCCTCTCTCTCTCTCTCTGTGTGACTATCATAAATAAATAAAAATTAAAAAAAAATAGAATATTGGCAGGAGACAAAACAGGGAGTACTCACGCATTGTAGATGAGCCCAGTGGGCCTGCTGGGCTAGAGCTCTCAAGGGGGAGGAAGTTTGACTCAGTTCATTACTTTCTTGCAGGAAGTAAATTATAGACCCTTGGTGACAGTCACTGATAATTTTCCTATCTCATTTGAGTCACTGAAGGACAAGTTTCAACATATTTCTAGTAGACTCTAAGACGACTTTGAACAATATGGAGCCTATCTCTGGGAAGGGACATCCAGGAAACATAGTGCTTTTCTTAAGGACCAGGATAAATAGTCCAGTCTCTTATTTCTACCTACTTCCTGTGAGAAGGAAAAATTATCACTTGGTGATATCAGATGTCCCAGAACCAATGTGGGGGAGTTTCTGGAGGTCCTCTATCAAAATCTCCCTTCCCGGTAATGATAAGGTACCCGGTGCTGGAGAAAATAACCTCCTCTGGCCAGTAGACCACTCCATTAAAATCCAGTTATCAGTAGAGTAGGACTGCGATTTTGAGCACTAATTTATTGCGTATCTCTTCTGTAGTGGGTATAAGGATTATCTCTTAGATTCTTATCACAAAGAAACAAGTACCATTATTAAAAAGTTATATAGCTAAGGAAACCGAGGCCTAGAAAGGTTAACTACCTTATCCAAGGTCCAAGCAAGTGGCAGAGCAAACCCACATAAGCCTGAGGCTGCAGCCTATGCTCAAATGTCCTGGTAATAATCTCTTCACGGCATGTATGTAGTTGGAAAGCATGGCTTTCTGCTACGGTTCTCTCTTTTTAAAAAAATATTTTTAGGAGAGAAGGAGAGTGCACACATGTGAGAGCAGGAAGTGGGTAGGTAGAGGCAGGGAGAGAAACCCAAGCCAGCTCTACACTCACCACAGAGACCAACACAGGGCTCCATCCTGTGACCTTGAATCGAGCCAAAATCAAGAGTTGGTTGCCCAACCAATGGAACCACCCAGGTGCCCCATGCCATACTTATTTCTTACCATCCCTCTGTTTATGAACTATTTTTTCCTTTCCTTCTTCCTAAGAGTATAATAGAATGAAATGAGAGGTTGCCCACCTGATATGCAACAAGCCAGTAAGAACTGACCTTAAGCTTTTGCAGTGAAGATAGATAGGCAATTTATAGATAGGCTGCCCAGGAGATGAGGGACCAATGCTCAAAAGTCCTGAACTCTCCCATGGCTTGCAAGTGGTGGTTTTTAAGGGCCGAATTGGGGGCTGGGGTTTTCTGAAAAGGTGGACGATGTTGACTAGAGGCCTATGAGGTCATGGTAGCAGAGGTCTCCTAAGAAGATGGACACCACTCATTGGAGGTTGTGAGGATATGTTAGCACATACTACTTAAAAACTTCTAGTGGCACTTAGCCTAGTACCCCAAAAGTCTATTCTATCTCAAAACACTTGGAATCTGAAAAAATATCTTTATATTTTTTTACATTAAAGATTTCATTAAGTCTTTAGGATAGTGCTAACGACTTGGAAGCTAGTGGGGTTACACTGCTACACATTCCTTTGAATGATAAGCAAGCATTCCCATTTCTTGATATTCCTTGGTCCAACCCTGACTGGGGTGATATGACCTCTGTTTATTCTTTCATCTGAATTGACAAGATGGACTCCAGCTTCAAGACTCATGGGAAATGGGGCATAAAGCATGTGAAGACTAAGAACAAGGCAGTATTCAGGATTCAATTCCAGAACGTCTACTGCTTCTAGACCCACGCTTCCCGTAGTTGGCCACACTTGCGCAGCTTGCGTGCCTGCGTCATCTAGCTTCCCTGACCCTGGAGAAGGCCTCCATTCACTCAGTGCACACCTGCACTGAGCCGACAGTGGGTGGCTGCTGTCTACACCAAAGTCCATTGCTCAATATTCTTCTCCTTGGCATTCTCAGTGGCACCCTACTCTGTCAAAGCCCACATGGTCTGACCATACGTCTGGGTGTCTCAGTAATAAACATAGTTTTGAAAACAAATATGTGAACATTGTTTTCTTTCATTAGCTATATTATGGTGCAGTCACAGTAAGTTCTATAATGGTTGTCTGGTTAAAAAATAAGGCCATTGTGTTTGGTCTTTGAGGCCATCATCTGTTTACCTTGATTGTGGCTTGTAGGGAGGTGTAGAAAAACAATGGCCTTTAAGTCAGGCAGACCTGGCTGTGATTTCCAGCTTCATCATTTACTCATTCAACAGGATGCATTCAGCCTCTGCTGTGTGCGGGGAATTGTTTTAAGTGCTGGGAGAAAGCAGTGAAGAAAACAAAGATCCCTGCCCTCGTGGAGCTTATATTCAAGTAGAATCTGATCAACATTAAATAAGAGAGATGAAGGGGAAAAGATAGTGTGTTAGCTGGTGAGAAGTGCTAAGGACAAACAGGGCAGGGAAAGGGGTAGAAGGGTTACACGTGGCTCTCCAGGTTGAGAAAGCGTCGTTTGAGTCATGACTGGAAGGAGATGAGGGAATGGACGTGTGTGTACTAGTTGTGTGATAGTAGGTAAAAGTTACCTATAGTTCTATAGACTCGATTTATTCAACTCTGAAATGGGAACAAAATCCACCTTGCTGACTTGTTCTGAAGGCCTGGGCCCAGCTGGGAAGAGTATCTGGCGCAGGCGTCACACAGGAGCATGAATGACAGCAACTATTATTGCCGTATGCATCATCACCATCGGCACCCACCCCGGCCAGTATAAATAGCCACTTGCTGGACCTGGAGATCTATTATTTATACATTTACTATCCCTAAATGACCCTGCCAAGAAAACGCAGGTAATGGTTTAGTTCTGGAGACTGAATAAAATACTCTAGCCTTGGAAGAGGGACATATGGTTTAAATATTTCTATGAGTAGTCTTGGCAGGAAACAGAAGGCCCCCCTCAAATTGGGTAATTGGAGGAGAGTTTACTGAGAGGATTATTTATAAGATGGGCAGTGTGTGGGGAAACCACAGGGGTACTGCGGCGTCCCAGACCTAGTAACAATGGACCACAGGCTTGAAGGGATGATGGGAGGGTCTGGTTACCGGAAGCCAGAGAGAGGGAGAGTCACATGGAGAACTGTGGCTTTCCATGGAGGGACGCAGCCAGCCTGCAGTGACCTCACAAGAAGGGAGCTAGGGAGTGAAGACATCAAGGTCACTCTCCTCTCTGCCTCTCATTTCCCATCAAGGCCTCCCGTTGGCCAAACCCAACTGGCAGTTAGAGGGCAAGACAGCTAGGGGAGCAGTGCATTGGGCCAGCCTTCTGGGGGAACAGAGAAGGGTGAAAGGGAGTGAGGAGCCACAGATTATACCAGAATAATACTGAAGGGCAAACTAAACATAATGCCCTGGTACCCCGGACAGTCCCATAGTCGTCATTCTCCATATTGAGGGAAAGCAACCCTCATTCTTTCCTTCATCAGATGTCCCCTTTAATCACATTTGTAGCTTTCCTCTGGGTTCCCCTCTTGACTCTTATAAAGTCGAAGATTTGGTTAGGAGCTTTGAAAGAAAATCAGATTAATAAAAGATAAGGCCCAGTTTTGTATAAAGGTCACTAACCCAGCCAATGTCTATCCAGGGTAGTGACTGCCGACAAGGACAAAAATGCCTCATTTATCACTCACTAGTAGGAAAAAAAGGAAAAGAGTGAGGAGTTCCTAAGAGCAGAGCAATGTCACCATTTTATTTTTTTATGAAGTTGTGACAACAAGTAGAAAACAGGCAGATATGAAACCGTATGAACAATACAATCCCAACCATGTAAAAAAAAAAATATGTGCATGGAAATCAGACTAAAAAGAAACTATTTACAATGATTATGGACTGTAGATTATGATTTAAGTTTTTCTGAATTTTTCCATGTTTCATCAATGAATACATAATTCCTTTTAAAATAAAAATGAAACCATAGAAGTTATTTTTTTTTCCATAAAGGGAAGGTCACTTATTTCCTATAACTCACATCTCTGTTTAAAACTCTAAAGATAATCATAGCTTTCATTTATGGAAAACTTCAATCTAGCATCATTTAAAAAATACACTAAACTGATTATTTTGCTTTTAAGAAAACGATTTTATGGATAATTTCTAAAAAGAGCATAATGAACAAATTAAATGACATTTCCTCTATATTGGCTTAATCTTTAAGTTTATTATTATTTTTTTAGTAATCTTTACACCCAGTGTGGGATTCAAGCTCATGACCCCAAGATCTAGGGTCACATCTCTTCCCACTGAGCCAGCCAGGTGCCCCTATACTAGTTTAATTTTGACTTGTGCTTGTATATAATACTAATGGTATGTTTTGGGAGCTTCAATCCATGGATGCCAAATTCATTCTCATCAGCTACTAAAATTCTTAAACTGGAAATACATAATTATAAAACACTGCACCTAATCTAATGAATTAATAATCATTTTCTTATACCACATCAACCACAAAGTGGATCCAGAGAGATTGCTGTTTCACTTTTCTTCACCTTAAGACCAATTCTGTTCAGCCCAGCAAACCCTTTTTTGAGACATGGCAGGTAGGCCTGGTGCTGGATTAGGTGTTGGATATACACAAGAGAATGAGACAAGCCCCCTGCCCATAAGGAGACACAGCAGTGCAGACAGACACTAAGAGGATGATTTCAGTCTAGTGTGGTAACTACAAATAAAGCTAACTACAAAGGGGAAGATAGTGAATAGTATTGTAATAACGTTGTATGATGACAGGTGGTGACTACACTCATCATGGTGAGCATAGCGTAATGTATGGATTACCAAATCACTATGTCATATACCTGAAACATAACACTGTATGTCAACAATACTTCAATAAAAATAAGTAAAACTGAAATTTCTTAAAAAAACAAAACAAAACAAAACAAAACAAAAACTAACACAGAGGGCTAGGAAAGTCCAGCCAAGGAGCGTGAAGGAAGAGCTCCTCAGTTTAACACACACAAAAAAAAACCATGGGTGCCTGGCTGGCTCAGTTGAGTGTGGGACTCTTGTTCTTGGGGGTCATGAGTTTGGGCCCCACCTTGGGTATAGAGATTACTCAAAAAAATAAATAAATAAATAAAAACTTTAAGAAAAAACCCCCAAAACAGAGACTCCTGGCTGGCTCAGTTGGTGGAGCATGCAACTCTTGATCTTGGGATTGTGAGTTAAAGCTCCACATTGGGTATAGAGATTACTTTAAAAAAATAAAATCTTAAAAAAAAAAAAAAAAAAAAAAAAGACTTAAAGGGATCCCTGGGTGGCTCAGCGGTTTAACATCTGCCTTTGGCCCAGGGCACGATCCTGGAGACCCGAGATCGAATCCCACATTGGGCTCCCTGCATGAAGCCTGCTTCTCCCTCTGCCTGTATCTCTGCCTCTCTCTGTGTTTCTCATGAATAAATGTTTAAAAAAAAAAAAAAGACAAAAAAAAAAAAAATCCCAGAACAAAAACCTACTTGTTGCTGAGCTGGCCAACTCTTTGGTAACTGGAACTCTGTTTTTTTTTAAATTTTTATTGGGCTGATCGGGATGGAGGCCAGTGTGAGCAGGCTTGTGGTGGTGAGTGACATCTCAACAGGCTTGATCCTGCTCAGCTGCCCAGAGCGCCTATCACCCTCCCAAAGATGGGGAGAACCGTACATATCACATGGGATGGGCCATAGGCAATGACTCACTGAGGCCGACTGCCTCCTTCAAGACAACACCTTACTTGGAGCTGCACTCTGCTAGCTCAGGGGGACTGCCTCCTTGTATGTTGTCAAGAAGTTGCAAGTGGTCTTCGGTAGTGGAAATACAGAAGGCAGATCGCAAAGAATAAAACAATTCTAAAGAATTGGAGATGCTCTGGCTGGTGAGCTGTTTTGCCACAGGGGATGAGCAAGAGCTGGTGTTCGGGTGGGACCTACTGGTTGAGCCATAAGGCAGCCGGTGGTGGGTCGGTTCTATTGGGTTGGTGCCTGTGTTATACCAGGTATTAAGTATTTTGACCATCATCCCAGCAGGGAAGATACAGGTGTATCCTAAATAGCTGTGTCAGGGGACCAACATCTTTTTCATTATTCTCTTAAAACTATTAAGAGTTAGGTACTGAGGTATAAGGTCTTATAATAGAATGTCATAATTTTTAGCCCAGATATGACTTGCTTTGGGACTTAAATATGACCCAATTTCGACGTGGGATATTGGATTATATTAGGACATTTCGTTGTGTAGATCTTTCTGCAAATAAGCTCCCGGAAATTTTGGTGAATTTCCTTCTGGCTCTTGTCACCAAATTTGAATCTTTCCAACCCAAACCATTCTGTTTAAACCTGTAAATTCTTTAAACGACTTTAATCTTTTGTAATTATATGAAGCTTGCCTTTTTTTTTTTTTTAAAGAGGCCTTTCATTATTGCTTGTAATTAGATCCCCCTAAGTATTTTAAAAGCTTCTTTGTCTGGTAAAATGGAAAAGTCAGGATTCAAGCTCATTAAACCTCTGCCAGGCTGCCCAGCTGTCTCGGCCACTCTTCTAGCTAAAACCCTAGAAGCTGTCTGAGACCTGGAGGAGGTCTGGACAACTGGGATGCAAAGCGCCGTGGTAATTGGCAGATTGGCCACACTTTTCTCTGGTTTCATTGGGTCACGATTACTCTACACCGGCTCTTTCAGCCCAAGGCCGATATTTCTGTTGACTGTCCATAGACGCAAACCACAGTAATGGCTTTTTCTGCCAATTCTGCACCCTAAGTTAATAAGTGAGAAACTTTAGGACCCCTGGGGTATGTTCTCTATTTAATAGTGAAAATGACTTTTTACATTCCACCTCTGCTTGGCCGGCCTCCCTCCCCAGGGCCCCCGATTCCTCTCCCCAGAATGAACACTTAGACCACCAGGACTCTGGGCCTAGTTAGGATAGCAATTTGCTACTGAGAAGGAACCTAATTAACAGAAGGGAACATGTAATAAGAAAGATAGATGGAAAGCATGCCAGGCTCCGGGAACTTAGGGACTAGCTCCTGTTTGTAAAGACCCAGCACCCGTCTGCTCAGCTGTTCCACCTACACAACCACGTTGAGCGTTGCAGCGGCCCAGCCAACAGGTGCTCTGATTCGGGTCCCTGCGTCAGAGAGCAAAGTGGCTGCGGCTGGGCCACAGCCTGGCACGGAGGAAACAGGGAATAAGTAACCTGCCTGGTCTCTCCCTGCCATCCGATCTCCTGCTCGAGCCTCTCACTGGCTAAGTGAGGCCAGGGGACACAGGAGACCCGGCAAAGCCATCTTTAGGGCTCAGCCTCCCAGGACGCAAAGCAGGGTGGGGGGTGAGTGAAGCATCAACCTGGGAACAGGCAGGGAAAATGGAGAATATGTGTGAGAGAGGCAGTGTTAAGATCATGTTATCCTTAAAAAAAAAAGTTATCCTGCCCTCGAGGACTGCGTCTCCTGGTGCGGACTTGAAAGAGGTGTGCAGGACTTCAGGATTCTTTCCATCCCCCCCCCCCTTTTTTCTCACTAACCCCCTCTTCCTTATCTCAAACAGATGCTTTTGGGGATGGAACATATAGATCCAAATTGTTTATAGTCCAGGAGAAGAAATAATCATGACAATATTGTAGATTGGCCTTCAAAGCCACCCCACTTGCCTTCCAGTGTGTGTTTTTTTTTTACACTAAGTCTAGAAAGCTAAAAAAAAAAAAAAAAAAAAAAAAAAAAGGCAAAACCCACATTTCCCAGATTCTATTGCCCTAAAGTTCTGGATGTGATTTAGGTTCAACTACTTAGATGTACTTGAGGGGCATTAAAAAAGCAGCAGCAAACCAGAAGTCCCAACATCATCTCCTCCTGCTCCCGATGTGGTCACTGAGGTGCTGGTTGTGGGTGTTCAGAGCTATGAGGTCCAGGATCCCTGTTCTGTGGGTGCAGGCTGCGGCCAAGATGATTTGGTTCCGGGGTTGAGGCAGTCACCAGATCACAGGGCCTTCCTGATGGTGGTGGTTTCCTGGTGGTGGCAGTGGTGATGTGATTCAAGGACCAGTGGCTTTTTGATTATGGAGGAGGTGGCAGCGGCGGCAGCAGCAGCAGCAGCACACTTAGTGGCTTGGCTATGCTAAAGGGTTCGATCTAGATTCTGTTTCTTTAATCTTCCCAGCCATTTGGCAGGTCATCTAATATCCTGCCAAAACTTTCTTCCTGCTTAAACTATGTTCTGTCTTTGCAATTAAGCTTTGATTACTATAGAAATAAGCCCTAACCATCTAAAAAATGCAAAGTAGAAAGGAGCAAGCACTACTAGAGGTATAGATTTTAGATACCCTGCAAATGTTAGAGGAACTAGATCCTGGGCTTATGTGACAGCAGCTTTGGGAAAAATCCCCTTCTTGGATTCTGAGACCTCTCAACAGCCTCGTGTAATGAGTTTTCCTTTTCCAGGGAGGCAGATGGGACTAACAGACACTGTGACTATTGTCTGTTATATTTAAGTAAGCACACACCCCTGTGTATCCATTCTCAGAGATGGGCTGCAAGTCAGCAAGGAGGAAAGAAAAATACATTTGCAAATTCCCTGGCAATGGTCTCTTTTAATTTCGGAAATCATACGCGTCTGTTTTTCAAGTTTCTATTAAAAAATTATGGAAAATTGTGTTGATCGGCATCCTCAATACTACTATAGAGATTCAAAGTCTTCCTTGAGAAAAATAGAAGAGGGCATTTTATTTTTTACCTTCGTTTCTGTTATCTATGGCCACATGGACAAATTATTCCCCAACCTAAAGACTTAAAATAGTCATTAAAGAAAAAACTTTTTTACATATTATATTGGTCATTAATTTCAACGGCTTTAGCTGATTTTTCTTCTCCAGATGACATTGATAGAGGTCACTTGGTAATATTCAGTTGGTAGAATGATTCTAGAAGGTCCAAAATGGTGCCTATCAGGGATGGCTAGAAGGCTCCAAGAGCGGCCTTCCAGTGAATAAGGTGGAAGTTGTGTGGCCTATTGTGATCCAGCCTCAGAAGCCATGCTTAGACCATACTCTACAGGTCAGAGTAGTCACATAGCACCTAGATTCAAGGGGTGGGACCAAATGCCACTTGTAGATGGCAGAAACATCAAAAAAATTGCAGCAATGATTTAGAGCCATCACACATGCCCCTCACTCCCTTTCTTTCCCTGTGTCTCTAGGAAAAACCCCTGTTCCTAAGTGAGGCAGGACTAGAATGGTTTAAACACCTGAAGAATCTCACCTTTGCGTCAAGGACTTAAAGCAGTGCAGGCATGGGTGGTCCTGGCCTTGTGCTTCACAGGGAGGGAGTGAAGGGTACATTTTGTGGTTAGCTTCTTGAGGTCTTGCAATTTCCATTGCACTGAGAGGGGGAGAGGCCTCATTTTTGGTAGTCCATGGGGTAGCATGTTGTTAACACAAACTTGGACACACAAAGATGAAATGTGGGTCCAGTGATGAGTTGAAAGTATGTTCCCAGGATCAAGACCAAAAACCAGGTTCCATAACTGGGGCACAGGTTCACAGCAGATGCAGCCTGGACCTCCATCTGGTTCTGTCACCTAAGATCAACTTCCTATTCTCCTAGGTAACTATGGGGTTGGGTTTAGAGCCCAACCATGCTAAGCCATGGGTTGGGGGCTTTACTTTTGGGTCAGAAAAGGGGAATGTTCAGCAAGTTGTTGATCCTTAATAGCCAACATCAGTGAACATATATTTGTTGCGTGGATACTTGGTGCAGGCATTGTTGCCCAGGGCAGATGTAGAGAATGAGATCTTGTCTTTGCCTCAAGGAGCAAAGAGGAGGTAAGTAGACAAAATAGTATAATTAATGTTATAGGGACACAGAGGAGGGAGTGACCAGTTTTAAAGCCTTTCTTAAAAAAACAAAAAAAAAAAAATAAAGCCTTTCTTAAGAGGTGACCTTTGAGCTAAGTTTTTTCAGGTTGAGAAAGTAGAATTTTCTGGATAGAAGAGACATCTATGAACAGTATAGACTACATTTTATATTATATACACGGAGTAAGTGGGTAGTCCTAGGAGACTGTAGATTTTAGCAAGGGGGTGGTGAGACAAAGCTAAAAAGAGGATTTGGGCTAGACTGTAAAGGTCTTTGTATTTTTGGCTAAGGAGTTCTGAATTTTCCCATAGGAAAAAGTGAAGGTTACAAAAGGATAGAAAATGTGGCAAGACACGAAGGCTGTATTAGCTGTTTTTCATCAGGGAAGCCAAAATCTGTCCCTCAATTCGGAACTTTGTCATCTGTGATATTTTGCAAACCTCTACTGGAGCCAGACTTCAACTGGAAATTTTAGACTTTCTTTTGAATTTCTGACCTTGCATTTTGGAAAAGTTAAAAATTTCACATCGCTGCCATGTTCCATCAAGACAAGACTACCTACCAAAAACAATCTGAAAGGCAAATAGTATATACACTAGCCAGTTTCTCTGTCATACCCTTTATCACCAAGAATAAACAAAACAGATAATTCTTTTTGTTCTGGGCAAAGGAATTAAATGGTCAGCTTTATAGGTGTTGGATTTTTTTTTTTTTCCTACGTATGGCCCAAGCCATCTGGCAGAGGCTGGTCATTTAAATCATCTTCTGAAATGACACACGTTTGCGCAGCCAGCAGTGGGAGGTGTAGGTGGCAGGAGATTCCAGGTGACTCAGTACATCCAACATCTGGGTTAGGAATTTCTCTTCACTGATGGCTGAGATGCTGCTGCTGTAACAGTTCTGCCCATGAATTGCCAGCAAATTGCTGGATGTGGCCTGTGCCGGAAGAGGCGATCATAGATCTGTTTTGAGGTTAGTCAACCCTTAAAACTGATGCAGCTTTAATTTTTTTTCAACTCCTTCAGCACGGAGGGCCTTGAGGATTTGCCCTGCCAGCTTCTCAGAGGTCTAACTTCTGGTTCATCACGATAAGTCTTGGAGTTGAGATCTTCCCGATATGGTCATGAATCACCGCACATTTTGAAATTCTTAAGTGGTTCAACCACACATGTGGCAAGATGGCCGATGTAGGAGAACATGATTCTCCCTTCTCCCACCCCCTATAAGTGACACTGCCAAGCAAATCTAAACAATGGAGGCTATTTTAACAAATATTCTCCTTCTAGCTGGGGCTAATCTGGTTGCCTTGCATAGATCTTTGTTCTAGGAAGTTCCACCGGCTTGGCCCCTGTGAGTGAAGGAGTCCAGATGCTCCTGGGAAGAAATGGGCAAACTGGAGATCTGAAGGGGAAGGTCAGCAGCTCCAACCTCCTTCCTTAGTGTTAATAAAGCATCTCTAATGGATTCAACTTGCCCCAGCTCTAGGCTACCAAGCAGGAAAGCCCTCAAGTCTGAAGAGAAGCTTCTCACTGGAAAGAGCAGTTTGGTCTCAGGGTTGTTTCCCTCCAGGACCTGAATTCTCATGTGAGGTGGTTCAAACTGTGGCTGAGGCCGGGGACCCGTCTCTCCTAGCCACTCTGTCACCATTGGTAGCCTTGAGGAAGTGACCAAGTTCATGTAAACTGGAAGAGCTGTGTACTGAGGAGCCACAATATGGAAGTCTGTCCCATGTCATACGTTCATCTCCCTGCTCCCTTCAAAGAAACCACTACCTGGTGTGTCTCCATCATCAAAGCAGAGGCTCTGAGTGGAGGGCTGGACCCCCTCTCTATTTGGGGAGGGGGATTACTTACCAGCACTCTTACAATCATCTTTACTTGTATTCCTAAACCCTTCTCTACGTGCAGTACAGAATGTCCATCACACTGGAGTGCCCCCCCTTTTTTTCAGGAACCTTAGCTCTAGCCACAGAGAATGTGGCACTCCAGTGCACCAGAGTTTCTAGGAGGGAACAGGACACGTAGTAGATTGAATAACCTCCTGGAGCTTTTGGCTTATAAAGAAACAACCCCGCAGTGATAGAAATCATTCTTGAAATAGGTGAGGCTTTCAGTTATTTGAATAGAAAGAGAATACTCTTATTTTGCACTCGGATGGCCACAGCAAGATGCATCCGTCATAATGTAAATCCCAGAGATGTGAAAACAGACCATGACAAGTATCCCAGGGTTCAAATGAAAAGAAATAATTGGAGCACAGATTATCGAACTTCATGTCCTTGGGGGTGGGGACTTGAGTGAGGGGTAAGAATGGATCCTTCCTTCCTAAGATGTTGAATCCTTTGAATTCAGGCAGTTGTGCAGACAGTTCTGTTCTCTAAGGGATGTGTATTTTTATCCATTATCCTTCACCTCAGACTAATCAGTGGACTTCCCCACCCCACCCCCTTGGTGGGCCAAAAGGAATGAAACAGTTTTCCATGGTAATTAGTCAAAAGAATGAGTACTGGTTGGTTACCTCCAATACACTCATCGCATTCATGGAGATCGAAGTAGCTAAACAGACCTCAAAGATTCATTCAAGCCTTAATCCCAACTGAGATGCTCAACCCACTTCTCTTTCTGAAAGGATATCTAATAATAGTAAGAACTGGTGGTTATTTAACACTATGTGCCAAGCACAGTGTTATAGGCTTTTCATTGACTATCTCACTGAGTATATGTTAGACTCTATTTTGTAGGTTTCAAAAATAAGGCTCCTAATGGATTGTTGCCAATATTTTTAAAAAGTGAACATAAAATTTGTCTCTTGAATGATAGAAAGGCCTTTATATATGCAACAGGTCGCTATTTCAGACTAATTTTTTGGCTAAGGGCCCAAGATAATAGGTTCCAAACACTCCTCCATTTTGAAGGGAGACTCCAGACTACTCATGTGGGACTTGCAAAGAAGTGGCCCTACAACTGGCTATAAAAGTATTGAAGTGGCCAGAAACCTGGAGATTAAACGGAGGATTCTTTGAGAGTATGTAAGTATCCACGGCTCCCTCATGTTCCTCACAAGGAGGTACTGAGAATGACTTTTTGTTATTTTAGGACTACAGAGGGACATCCAGGGGAGACTGAGGTTTGGGGTGCATAATGGACCATGGTCTGATTCACATCTGATGAACACTAAAGGCAATGGGCTCACCCAAGTAGCACCCTGATGGTAGGATAAGGGCTGTGGTGTAAGAACTGGGACTATATTCCAAGGACAGAAGGTCCTAGGGAGGGAGAGCCCAGGAGCTGTTATCTTAGATTCTGCCTAAGAAGCCTGCATGAATTGCAGAGACCTTAGCAAAAAGATGCTGAAGGCCTACCACCACCACCCCCACACCCCCAGGGTCACAGGCTGAGGAATCCTACATGGCCAGCTGGCAAGTACAGTGCTCATATCTACAAAGGCCAGGGCAGAGATCCCTGGTGATTGGGGGAAGGTGGGGTGTGGAGGTAGCTCTCTGAAGAATCCATAAAAATACCCACAACAGAGCCAGCTTCACATACCATTCAAAGCTGGAGAAAACTAGCATGGGTGCCAATCAAGTCAAATTTTTCCTGACCCCCTCCCATTCTCCTGCCCTGGATGGGTCAGAAGCTGCAGTTGACTTATGGGCAGGAGGAGTTTGAAAGTGGAGAGAAGACATGGACATACCCCCGTTCCACAGCATGCTTGCTGCCTGCTGTAAGCCCCAGCTGGGGGCAGGGGGGCCTTCAACCTTAACATGTGAAGGGTTTTGTCTGTTGCCTTAAGTACAGTGAACCAGTGGTAGGAAATTACAGACACTGTTCTTGATAGAAATGTTGGAAGATTTCGGTTACCTAAGCATGATCAGATAAATTATGTATCCTGTCCTAGATTTTATCCAGGGGCCACGAAAGAGAACTCACAGAGCAGGTTTGCAGGGGCAGGATTAATAATTCTAAAAGTTGGTTCGTTAGAGTGAATAAGTCCCCTTTTTCACCCACCGTAATACGTATTTACAGCTAAAGCCTCTAATGATTTCTTTCAGGTTGCAAACAGGAGACGCGCTGAGGCCTCCTTAGGTGACAGAGACTTGTTGTAACCATACACATAGAATTTAGGAAGCCTATGGAACCATCTGAACAGGCATACAGTCCTTTAGATCTCCAGCATTAGAGTCCAGAACAGACTCAAGGAATCGAACCTGTGACTTCCTAGGTGGCTTAGTGGTTGAGCGTCTGCCTTTGGCTCAGGGCGTGATCCCCAGGTCCTGGGATCGAGTTCCACATTGGGTTCCCTGCAAGGAGCCTGCTTATCCCTCTACCTGTGTCTCTGCCTCTGTGTGTTTCATGAATAAAGTCTTAAAAAAAAAAAAAAAAAAAAAGAAACCGTGACTTCCAATTGCTTGAGGCACAAAGGTAGCTCCAGTTGCCCCAGGCCTCTGAGCTCAGTCTTACATGGAACTCCTCTCTTCTCGGTGGGCATCTTACATCTGATAGGCTCAGCTTGTCACCACTCAACATGGAGCACTCCGTTGGGCAGAGTTTCACACCAGCCACTTGACTCAACTTCCCCTTCCTCAAGAACTAATGCCTGATCCAACCATTTGGGACTAGAGAATTCTGTGGAACTGAAATGGCAGATAAATGAAGATAGAACTGCCTGTACTCCTCATGAGAGGAGGTCTGCAGGTGCATTGGGTTTCAGGGGCTGCTGGAGTTCTCCACCAAGCACCTTCTCTCCTTCCCCAAATTTCCACAAAGAATAGCTGGATGGCGAACCAGTTATTCTTCTGGACACATTGCTACTTTTTTTTTTTAATGCTCTTTTGTCAGCATTTCTGAGCACAAACTTTGTCAAATACTTATTGAGCACCGACTGTGTACAAGTTATTATTATCCTAGAATTTTTTTGAGACTGTTTTTTTATCCCCCCTCCCCCTTTTTTATAAGGTCCTGCAATCGAAATTGTAAAAGATGCCTTCAATTTTCCTGGTCATATAACTCCAAAAAGGTTTTGCTTTGTGCATTCAGGCCTCAAATGTGATGCTCTCTCTTCCCTGCAACATTTCTTGGATTTTTTTTTTTTTTTTTTTTTTTTGGATTTTTTTTTTTTGCTTTGGAATTCTTTATAAGCCTTCATCTTTGACTTGCCAAGTTTTTTTTTTTTTTTTTAATAGAAGGGCTAGAATTTTGTTACAATTCTCATTAGTCATCCTTAGACCTCAATCTTGTATTTTATTGTTTGATAGTCAAATCTTTTTGAATTACTAAGATATCTCCTTTAGTTTTAGTTCCTCCCATTTACTCTGATATCTAGAGATTCTGAACTTGACATCTTTAGATTCAGAACAGTTAGGAGCCTTCAGATGTCAAATTGAGGGCAGCCCGGGTGGCTCAGTGGTTTAGCACCTGCGTTTGGCCCAGGGTGTGATCCTGGAGACCCCGGATTGAGTCCCACATCGGGCTCCCTGCATGGAGCCTGCTTCTCCCTCTGCCTGTGTCTCTGCTTCTCTGTGTGTCTTTCATGAATGAATAAATTCTTTAAAAAAAAAAGAATGTCAAATTGAAAAGATCCTTCAAATCCTTCCCAGATAATAATTTACGAAATTCTGATTTGAGACTATTCCTAGTGAACTATCTTTTTTTTACATGTAAGTAAATTACATGTAAGGAATTGGAAAAGATATCCATTCTTTTCAACAAATATTTATAGAGGGCCTTGCATGCGTCAGGCACTCTTATTATATCCCAAGATTCAGTGATATGCCTCTATTATTCCCTTTCTCAAAGGCTTTCAGTGATGAGCCATTATCTTAAAAATTATCCATCCCACTGTACATTCAAGACCAAGAAATCTGGCTATAAAAATCTTTTCTAGATTGTTTTTCAGCTTTGAAATACGATTATCATATAACATTATGTAAGTTAAAGATGCACAACATGATAATTTGATACACTTACGTATTGTGACATGATTACCACAGTAGGGTTAGTTAATACCTCCACCACCTCCCATAATTACCATTTCTTTTTTTGTGGTGAGAACATTTAAGATCTACCGACTTAGCAATTTTCAATTATATAATACAGTTTTGTTAACCATAGGTACCATGCTGTGTGTTAAATCCCCAGAACTTACAAGTGGAAATTTGCAACCTTTGACTGACATCTTCCCATTCCCCCCACCACCCAGCCCTTGGCAATCCCCATTCTACAGTTCGTGGGAGCTTGTTTCTTTTAGACTTCACATATAAGCGATATTATACGGTATTTGTTGTATTAATCTCTAACTTACTTTACTTAGCACAATGCCCTCAAGGGCCAATCATGTTGTTGCAAACGGCAGGATTTCCTACTTTCTCACGGCTGAATATTTTACACACACACAATCTGTTTCCTTATCCAATCATCTGTTGATGAACACTTAGGTTGTTTCCACATCTTCGCCATTATGAATAATGTTGCAATGACCATGGGAGTCCAGATATCTCTTTGAGATCTTCTTTTCATTTCCTTAGGATATATATCCAGAAGTGGGATTGTTTGATCATATGGTACTTCTATTTCCAATTTTTGAGGAAACTCCATGCTATTTTCCATGGTAGTTGTACCAACTTGTATTCCCACGAATAGTACATGAGAGTTCCCTTTTCTCCATATCCTTGCCAACCCTTGTTATCTCTCATCTTTTTGATAAAAGCCATTCTAACAGGCATGAGATGATACGATGATTTTGGTTTGCATTTTCCTGATCATTAGGGATGTTGAGCATTTTTCAGGTACCTGTTAGCCACTCGTATGTCTTCTTCAGAAAAATGCCCATTCAGTTCCTCTGCCTTAAGATTTTCCAGTCAAATTGCTTGGTTTTTACTATCGAGTTACAGGAATTCTTTATGGATTTTGAATATTAACTCATCAGATATGGTTTGCAAATATTGTCTCCCATTCTCCCCATTTCCCTTTCATTTTGTTGTTTCTTTAGTTGTTCAGAAGCCCTTTAGTTTGTTGTAGTCCCACTTGTATTTGCTTTTGTTGCTTGTGATTTTGGTGTCATATCAAAAATCCTGTTGCCAAGAACAGTGCCAAAAAGCTTTTCCTTCTTGTTTTCTCTCATGAGTTTTAAGGATTCAGGCCTGATGTTTAAATCTTTAATCTACTTTGGTTTTTCTGAGTGGTATAAGATAGGGGTCCAATTTCATTCTTCTGTATGGGTTATCCAGATTTCCCAACACCACTTGTTAGAAAGACGATCCTCTCCTTGTGAGGATTCTTGGTTTCTTTGTAAAATATTAATTGACTCTGTAGGGGAGGGTTTATTTCTGGGCTCTCCATTCTGTTTCTTTATGACTACTTTTATGCCCGTACCTTGCTGTTTTGAGGATTTACAACTTTGTAATATAGTTTGAAATTGGGAGGTGTGATGACTCCAGCTTTGTTCTTCTTAAGATTGCTTTGGCTATTTAAGGTATTCTGTGTAGTTCAAAACAAGTTTTAGGAACTTTTTCTCTATTTCTGTGAAAAATACCATTAGAACTTTGATAGGGATTGCATTGAATCCATAAATAGATTTGGGTGGTACAGACATGTTAATTTCTCCAATCCATGAACATGGAAATCTTTCCCTCTGGGTCTTCTCTATTTCACTTGTTAATGGCTGTCAATGCCTTAGAGTTTTCAAGGTATTTCTTTTTCAGATATTTCATTGCTAGTGTATAGAAATACAACTGATTCCTGTATATTGATTTTGTCCCCTGCATCTTCACTAAATTTATTAGGATTAGTTCTACCAGTTTTTTGGTGGAGTGTTTAGGATTGCCTATATGTAAAATGGTATCTTCTGCAAACAGAGACAATTTTACGTTTTTCCAATTTGGATGCCTTTTGTATCTTTTTCTTGCCTAATTGCTTCAGACAGGACTTCCTGTACTCTGTTGAATAGGAATGGTAAGAGTGGTCACCCTTTTCTTATTCCTGATCTTTAAGGAAAAGCTTTCAACCTTTCACTTTTGAGTATGAAATTAGCTCTGGGCTTGTCACAGAGTCCTTTATTAAAGTTGTTCCTTTCTCTACCCAATTGGTTGAGAGCTTTTATCATGAAAGTATTGCATTTTATCAAATTTTCTGTACCTATTGACATAGGACTTTTATCTTTCATTCTGTTAATGTGGTATATTACATTTATTGACTTGCATATTTTACCATTCTTACATCACAGGGGTAAAACCCACCTGATCATGGTATATGCTTTTAATGTGCTGAATTTAGTTTGCTAATATATTTGAGAATTTCTGCATGTATGCTTATCGGAGATATTGGCCTGTACTCTTCTTGTGGCGTTCTTATCTGGCTTTGGTATCAGTGTCATGCTGGATGCTGGCCTTATGGTTTGAGAGGTTTCCTCCTCTTCAATTTTTTTGGAAGAGTTTGAGAACAACTGGCATTAGTTCTTTAAATGTCTTATAGAATTTACCAGGGAAATCATCTGGTCCTGCTGTTTTCTTTGTTGGGAGGTTTTGGATTACTGTTTCAATGTCCTCTCACTACCGATTTTTTCATGATGACCTGAGCTAAAGGTAGGCACTTAACCGACTGAACCATCCTGGTGTCCCTCTCCCCTTTTTAATGTAACTATTTAATTGCTATAAACTTCCCTCTTAGAACTGCTTTTGCCACATCCCCGAAGTTTGGGTATGCTTGTTTCCATTTTCATTTGTTTCAAGGTATTTTTCTCTTTTGATTTCTTCTTTGACCCATTCAGGAGTGTGTTGTTTAAATTCCACGTTAACTGTAAATTTTCCAGTTTTATTCCTGTTATTGACTTTTGTTTTCAAACCACTGTAGTCAAAACAGATGCTGGGTATGATTTCAATCTTAAATTTGTTAAGACTTACAGGATTCATCCTGAAGAATGTTTTGTGTGTGCTTGAGAAGAATGTGTATTCTGCTTCAGTTGGATGGAATGTTCCATATAGGTCTGTTCAGTCCATTTGGTCTATAGTCAAGTTCAACTTTTTAGTGATTTTCTGTCTGATATATCCACTTTTGTTGAATATATTTAGGTGTCCTAATTTAGGGCTTATATGTATTTATCATTGTTATATCCTCTTGATGAATTGACTTCTATCATTATGTAAGAACCTAACCTTTTGTTAAATTTTGAATTAATCTCCAATTTGCCTAGTATAAGTACAGCTACTCCTGCTCTTCTGGTTTCTACTTGCAAGGAATATCTTTTTCCAACCCTTCACCTTTGAGCCTATTTGTAAAGTTGAAATGAGTCTCTCGTAGGCAGCATATAGTTGGGTCTTATTTTCTATCCATTTATCCCTTCTGTGTCTTTTGACAGGAGATTTTGGTTTACTTACATTTAGACCAATTATTGATAGGTCAGAACTTAGTAATGACATCTTATTGTTTTCTGGCTGTAATTCCTTTGTTCCTTTTCTCTTTCTGCCTTTCTTCATGAATTGATGGTTTTCTGTAGTGTGCTTTGATTCCCTTCTATTTATCTTTTGTGTATCTACTGTAGCAACAGGCACTTGTAGCAACTCTATCAAAGCTCTGCCTAGATCCTTTTGCATCCTTTTATGGATCCTGCCCAGATCTTTTTGCATCCTTTTATGGGTCCTGTGTACCTCTTGTTGGGCTTGTGTGTGTCCTTACTTCCAAATGGCATGCAACTCACTTTGAGCCCTTGGATACTAGAGCTGTTTACCCACACACAAACTAAGTGCCTAGGAGTTGATGTCTCCTTGGGTGGCCAAAGAGTGACTGGTATGGGTTTATGAAAGACCAACTTTTTAGCCACCAATTGGGATAAACTCTGAGGCATAATTTACATCCCTGAGCTGCCCTCCTGAAGGGCCAGGTAGTAGCTGGGGCTTTCCTTGAAATTGTGTTTTTACTTAGACTCTTCCCCCTTCCTGTGGTGTTTCTCTTACCACCATACCTAGCCTTCTCATGGGAGCATTTGCTTAGTATATCACTTGCACATGAATCCTCATCTGCTTCCGGGGAACCTGAACTGAGACTCTGCTGTGTGAAAGTAAATAGGAAACAATTTAATCATTGCTCACAAAGGCCAAAAGCAAGTGGAAAGTCTTATATATGGACAGTTTGCTTTCCTGGGAGGCTCTTTTTGATTTTTTTTTTTTTTAAGATTTATTTATTCATGACACACACATGGAGAGGCAGACACACAGGCAGAGGGAGAAGCAGGCCCCATGTAGGGAGCCCAGTGTGGGACTCGATCCTGGGACCCCAGAATCATGCCCTGAGCCAAAGGCAGACACTCAGCCACCCAGGGGTCCTGGCTCTTTTTGACTTGTAATCAGAAGTATCCAGAGTTCAAAATGCATAGTTTATATAACTGTACATATGAGGACTAAGGCCTTTGTAAATCTGACATTAATCCAGCATCACATTTGTCTCAGCTCCTGGCTTACTGACTACCCAAATCCTCAGAATCATTTGAAAATGCCTGTCACCATGGAGTGCCTATCACTGGTTTAACACTTGATTCTACTTTCCCAATGTAGCCAAAGGCAGTATTTGAGGAACAAAATGGATGTGGAAGACAATTACACAATTGCTGTTGTACTTGCTTCCTTCTCCTATATTGTGAGGACTCTGAGGGGGAAAATGTGCGTGTTTTGTCCATGGTTGTATCCTGGAGCCTGGCACAATGTCTGGCACTAAGTAGGTGGCTCAGTAAGCATGTACCACTACCCGTGGGAGCTCTGTGAGGATGAAGCTAGGTCTCTAGAGGCAGGTCATGCTACGTTCAGGACTAAATATAGGTTAAAAGATTTTGGAGTTTAGGCTGTCCCTGCTTTCAGCATAGTGGTCACGTACCAGAGAAACTGGCTGTTCCGGTTCACTGTTACATTGTTTTTACCCGTTCTTCCAGCTAAGTGTTGGTAAGAATCCACATGGAGAAACTGAGGGAGGCACATTTTGCCCAGACCTATGGAGTCCTGGGGGAGGCTCATTGAGTTAGCCTTAGAGTCTCTGAGCTTAAAGAAATTTGGTAGGATCTGAATTCACTGAAGACTTTGAATGGTAAGCTAGTCTGGCAGTCTTATTTTAATAGAGATTAGTCACTGGTCCAGGAGGAGAGGAGAGAGTTCTAGAAGGTTGTTTTTGCCTTTGATTCATCTTTGTACTCCAAGTGCCTGTAAATAAATTGTGTCGAATGTCATTTGAGTTAGATCCTATGAGAGCTAGACTGTCTTCTTGCCCTCCTCATGTCCATGTCTGTGATTCAGCCACTTTATGGTGGGATAGACCAGCAGGACCTGTTTCTTTCTCCGGGACCCAAGGAGGATTCACAGAACGTTGATGGGGGTTGTCAAAAATAACAATTTCCTTCAGGGTTAAGCATTTGGAAGACGATGCCAAGAACAAGAGAAGAAAACTAGAGCTGTTTTCATTTATTTGTCAGGCTAAATATCTGTGAAAGGTTAGTGAAAACTATTATTTTCAATATTCTCCCCCCTTGCTCTATCTCAGACCTTGAAAGTTTAAGCAATCCTTCGCTGCCACAGGGTAATTAGAAGCAGTCTGCTTCCTCTCCTGCTCAGTTTCTCAGATATTGGAAGAGTGGAATGTTGGCTGAGGGGGAGATTGAGCAATATTTTATATTTTAATTTCTTGCTAAAGAACTGATACATTGTTGAGCAGGTTCTAGAAGCAAATTCTGTTCTCTGACAGCTCTTCCAAATGCCTTAAATGGCGCCACAGTACTTAAATAATTTTGTGCTTTTTAGAACTGCTGCCCACATTAAACTTCCTAACTTCCTTAGCATGCTTATCATTTGCCCAGTAACATATAGACTAAGGCCCATATTCCTAAGTCGAATTTTGGAGACAAATCTGCTTTTAGGTTAAGTTTTAGTTTTTTTAGTCTGTTTAGATTTGGCACCAAAACCACAAAAAAATTTACATGAGCCAATGCTCTAAAAACACTGCCATAAGCTTGTCACTAGAAGCTGCTTTTGGCTCTAAATTGCCAAGGGGAAAGAAGCCAAACATAGGTTTCCTGTTGAGGTCCTTGAGCAATATTAGTTTCTGCCAAATGCACATTTTTGGAATTAACTTTTTTTTTTTAAGTCATCAGCTAGAGAAAGTTGGGTGTGAGTATTTTAAAACTAAAAATAAAGTTATAAAGGAGGTTGTCAGTTACAAGTCAGCTCTTGATCTAATAACTCTTTATTGAGCACGTATTATCTGCTAGGAACTACATGCCAGTTTAAGACAAACTTAACTTTGAGATAAATTTGAGTTTACGGTTGTTTTCCAAATGGTAAATATTATAGAAGCATAAACAAATGTGAGATTTCAAGATAATTTCCTTATGTTTTTATTCTGATAGTTTTCAAGTTGACTAGTTCTCTTAAGACAAAAAAAAGTTGATAAAGACTTATGTAAAGCCAAGCCTTTCATTAATATCTATATTCTTAAGTTTCTTCCTCAGTAGTCTCTGAAGTAGACAAAAGATTAAGAATGCAAGATGACCTGATAACATACCAATCTCTGCAGCATACACACATTCTGCAGGAAGTTTAACCCACTAGGATGCTGAAGGGATAAGAATAAAAATTCTGTAAAGCAGTGGGATAGGCTCCTGGGTGGAGGCCATCTAAGAACTCTATCAGTATCTCCTTTTATATTCTCAAAGGTATGCCCATCACACCAACAGGCATTGCATTGTTGGATAAAGATGTTAATGTCCTTATAAAAATGCATATTGATTCTCATTCCCCCTAGGTTGTGGTTCAAAGTCTGTGGTGATAAGTATCCTTTTTAAAAAAATATTAAATATCACAAATACGCGTGGATGTCATCTCATTTGGGATCCTGAGTTAACCCAATCTTTCGTTTTTCAGCTAATTTTTTAGAAGCACAAGTCATTGAAACTAGGAGTGAAGTAAAAAAACTTCATAAAAACTCCGAAGTATGTTGTTTGTCCAATATTGAGTAGCCCTGTATTAAAGTATTGTGTTTGGTGCTGGATTTAATATAAGTGACTAGGACACCAAGTCTGCCTTCTAGAAGCTTGCAGTCCAGTAGGGTTGACAAAGACAAGTATGATACAAGGCACGGAATAAGTCGGTACAGGGGAGAGAGCATTCTCTCTGCCTGGGGTAAGTGGAAGGAAGGTTAGTTGATACACAGGAGGCGACTTGTGAATTTGAGCAGATTCTGGGAAGTGGAGTAAATGTTAGAGTAGGTGAGGGGCACCTGGGTGGCTCAGTCAGTTAAGAAAGAGCAGGTGAGAAAGGTAGGTAAAGAGGAAAATTAAGAAGCTATAATGGAAAATAAAGACGTGTGCTTATATAAAACTTGTGTCATAAAAGTAGTAAACAGAATGGGTAACTTCTGTAACTATGATATTTTAATGCAAATGATGTAAAAATAGCTTCAGTAGTATTTTAAACAAAGACTTGTTTTTAAGATTTATTCATGAGAGGGAGAGACACACCCACACACACACACACGCAGAGGGAGAAGCAGGCTCCCTGCGGGACTCGATCCCAGGACTCCAGGATCATGCCCTGAGCCCAAGGCAGACAGACACTCCACGACTGAGCCACCCAGGCGTCCCTACAAAGACTTTTTTTTAATTGACGATGAAAAGAATCTTTAGAGAACAACCAGGTAACACCCGTTAAAAATATCTGTACGTTTTGACCCATAATCTTTACTCCCTGAAATCTAGCCATGAAAAATTTAAAGGACATAGGATTATGCCTACAGTATCTATTACAGTATTGTTCTTGGTGGCAAAAAATCTGGAAACAATGCGAACATCCACCCGCAGGGGAACAGTCAAGTAAATCATGGCACTGCTTATACCGTGGAATATTAGAAAGCTATTAAGAAGATTGAATTGCAGCCGTACAGCTTGGCTGAAAGGCCTTTCCACCAGAAAATTCTGGGTGAGGTAAGTGTGATGCAGAAAAATACATGTGATATGATCCCATCTTCAAAAGAAAATGACGTGAACCTGTATAAAATGCATGTGTATAAACGTGTATATGTAGACATTTATTTGAAAAGGGTCATATGAGCATTGATAAAACTATGAAAGGATACAGAGATGAAGCAGCATGGTTTCTTTTAGCAGGTGGCTCAGGTGAGAAGAGGGAAGAAGGGAGAGGAAAGCTAAGCCAAGAAAAAAAAGGGAGGGGGAATATAGTAAAAACATTTACGCATACACGTATGTGGATGTACAATAGACGTAGGTCTACCCAGCGTATTTATATATTTTGTATAAATTATGACAAGTCCTAGGTCACTGTCTTATGACATCTACAGAGAGACACAGAATATTTAAGAAAGAAGTAGTACACACTGAGGGGTACCCCCAGGCACATCGGGGACCTTGTGTGAAGCCACCAGCATACTGGGGGGATTACAAAGAGTTGCAACATAGGCTGCAGTTGAGACTCCTCTTTTATTCCTTTGGCACCTAATGCTTCCTCTATCACATATCACATTAAATGTCGGTGGGGTGGGTGATTTTTCCTTTCAAGCTGCTGGAGGTCTCTTAAGAAATTTAGGGCCCGTCTCCCGGCATGGTTTACTAGAGGAAGAAGGGCTTCCTTTCCACAGGGAGATGTTCATCTCCAGGTGTAGACTGTCTGGTTTATCATATCCGGTGATGTCACAAGCAAAAGAACCAGGCTGCCCAGGCCTGGGGACCTGGGGCGCCCAGGTCCGACCCTCTGCAAGCCTGCACCACGTTGCTGGACCTCTCGGATCTCCATCCCACTGCAAAGGCGAGCACGTACTTTGTGGCCTGGAGGAAGGGCACCTACGCAGCCCCAGAAATCCTCATCAAGAGCCAGTGACAACACCCTGTTCTGTCCCCCTGCTTCCCATAAGCTTCCTAAGTCTTTTTGCTTGGTTTGTCTTGAGTCACGGGAATACCTTTCATGGGTGTAGAAATACCTGTTAATTCTATTTTTTCCCTGAATGTCACAGTGCTAATTGAACACAAAAATTTAAGTGTGGACTAAGCACTGTCAGCCTGGAAGGTGGGCTGAGGGGCCCTCCGAGCCACGTCCAGATGACAGCCTAAGAGAGATGGTCTCGGGGAGGCGAAGCCGGAGAAGAGGATGAGGTCGGAAGGAAAGACTTGGACAAGGGTATAAAGACAACCCAGAAGCCACTGCAAGAACTGAGGATGACCCTTCCCACGAAGGCTGCTCTGCTGTTAATGAAAAATGAACAGCCTATTAGTGGAGCTTTCAGCCTGGCGGCAGGAGGCCCTAGTGTGGTGTTGGAACAGGGCCCCTGGGGCACGCTGGACATGCTTTCAGGCCTGCTGTTCTGGGAGGAGGTTACTTCACTGCCCCCCAGTGTCTTCATTTGTATGATGATGGAGGTGGTGGTAGTGGTATCCCTAACAGCAAGCTATGATGAGATAAAGTGAACAAACAAGCACATAGTAGGTGCTATATAAATGTTGGCTTTTTTTTTTTTTTAAGATTTTATTTATTTATTCATGAGAGAGGGAGAGGCAGGCAGAGACACAGGCGGAGGGAGAAGCAGGCTCCATGCAGGGAGCCCGACGTGGGACACGATCCTGGGTCTCCAAGATCATACCCTGGGCTGAAGGCAGGCCCTACTGTTACTTAAGATTTTTAAAATTTATTCACGAGGGACGCAGAGAGAAGAAGCAGAGACACAAGCAGAGGGAGAAGCAGGCTCCCTACGCGGAGCCCAATGCAGGACTCGATCCCAGGACCCTGGGTCACTCCCTGAGCCGAAGGAAGACGCTCAACCGCTGAGCCACCCAAACAGCCCAATATTAGCCATTATTACTCCCTCTCTTTTAGGAGAGAAGCATACACGCTAGGATCCCTGAATCCATTTCCCTGAAGGTAGATATAATATTTAAATTTTTGGAACAAGAGGAGAGAGGAAAAAGAAAACACACAATGTTTGTAAAATGCCTGTAAGATGACCCTTCTTGTTCAGAAAGTTTGGTTTTTTTGTTATATAGTGTTTTATTAGAGAATAGGGTCTCAAATGAGGAAAGGAAATGGGTAACGCCCCTGCCTTAGAAGGGGAAAGGGGGTGCTGGGCTGGCCCCAGGCTCGCTCTATGGCTTCTGACCCAGGCCAGGCCGTGAAAGGGCTCAGAAAAATCACCCCTCTGGGCGCAGCTCTGACCTGTGGGCAAAATTCTTTTTGTCCTTCTCTTTGTCCAAGTGAACTGAATCCATTCAGAAGTCCTGGAGTGCGCACACTTCAGAGTGGTGTCCCCTTGGCACAGAGCACGGGGAACGTCTGAATGTTGCTTAGCTCAGTCTTGGGTAGGAAATGATGGACAAAAAAGCCCCTCTGCTTGGGCTCCGAAACTCCCACCTGCCGCCCCATGAGCCTTCTTGCTCTCATTGTGAATAAAGCAATCGAGGTGAGGCCTAGGTTGAAGCAGGGGGGCAAGTTCTAAATTTTGGCAAACCTAACACACAGGCCAACTCTGATAGGTTAGGACCGAATGTTAACTCTCTGGAATTAATTAGGTGGGGAGTGTAAGATTCCTTTAAAATATTTACTCTTTCATCCAGCAATTTTTTTTTTTTTTAAGCAATTGTAAGAGTGGATCATGAAGAGTAGATGTGCACATTCTCAAGGATGTTCACTGCGGTATTGTTTTAATCAGAAAAACTTGGAAATGACTTATACACCCAAAAACCAGTTTTAAATAAATTCGGATGAACAAGGGGTAGTGGAAAGGGAGGTGGGGGGGTAACTGGGTGACAGGCACTGAGGAGGGCACTTGGCGGGATGAGCACTGGGTGTAATGCTATATGTTGGCAAATTGAACTCCAATAAAAATAATAAGTGAATAAGGATGCACGTGTTCTATGTGTTCTTACACAGTGAGAAAAAAAAAAAAATCAAGATGCAGAAGAATGTTTACTGATACAGGAAAACGTCCACAACGTCCTGGCAAGCACGTCCCGCAGAAGGCCTCAGCGAGAGCTGGAGGCAGCAAGGCTACTGAGCCCCTCCTGGACCCACGCCTTTTAGCCTCTGGAGGGGAGCCCTCGATGCTCAAGAGCTTTAGTCGTAGTGGCGTGGACAGAAAAGGGACAGCTCTGCTCCTGGACTGGGTACGCTCAAATTTCAGGTATTCTCTCCCAGGATGGACAGGATGTAAACCTCCCCCACCCCACATAGACTGCCCTGGATCCACATGTCCAGGCGGGAAGCAGAATTTTCCAGCACGGCAGGCCAGAGGTCAACCATGCCCCCTGCCCTGCACACCTTTGCCCTTACTCCTGCCCACGTAAGTAACGCCTATGGGATGAGACACACATACACACACGTATGTATAACATACCAATGGTGCTTATCTCCAGGTGGTGGGATTGCAAGCAATTTTTATATTCTTCTTTAAGCATTTGTTCTATCTCCTATTTCACACAAGCATACGTTACTTTTGTGATAGGGACAGAGGAATAACCCATTAAGTTTACATCTATGCCTTTGGCAGATCTTCAAGCAAGATCATTTCCCCCTAAGAGAAGACAGGGTCCTGATTTTGCTGCCAACCTGCAGCGTGGCCTTGGCCAAGTCACTCACTTCACCTTCCAAGCCACAATTGCCTTGTTTTTGTAAGATGAACTAGTTGAAATAAATAATTCATAGGGTTCTATCTATGGGGGTCTTGATTCAACACGGTTTTTTTTGTTTTGTTTTGTTTTTTTAAAGAGTGAAGGACATTGGGGTGGTCACAGAAGACCTTGAGAAGGTCAGAAGCGCCCAGGTGTGTAGGCAGAAAATCAAATCAAACTAAAAGCTGGTTGCAGCATCTGAAATTCCTGTTATTTTTTTCTTTAGAGGACACATTACATTTCTAGGAAAAATCTGGTCTCTCATCTGTGAGATGGGAGTGACTTCTAAGTACTACTTTTCAATCAAGCAGGCACCTGGGACTATTCACTCAGAAGCCCCCCAACAGGTGGTAATGAAGCTGAAGGAGGTTTTAAATTCCCCTGAGATTTGCTGCAATAGGATTCACTTGTCTATGGGGTGAGCATCATGAAGCACATACTAAGTACACGTCCTGAGGTGCGAAGGGACTGAGTCAGCTATAAACAGGACATCTCCACAGAGAGCTCTCTCAAGTATTTGGCTGCCAATACAATGTGTTTATATTAGCAAAAAACAATTTTTAAGGGCTTTACAGAAACATTTAATCAGAAAAACATCTTGTACCAGGTAAAAAAATTACCAGCCTGAAATGGCAATGGGGAATCTGAGGACCTCTTGTCCATTTTTTATAGGTATTTTTTAAATGACATTTAAAAAAAATTTTTAGTATTTCTAAATATACTTCACACTATTATGATATTCACTAAAAAATTAAAAGTCATTCCCTATCCCACTGCCTCATTTATTTTTCTGCATTACTTTCCAGGCCCTTTCTGCATGTATATGTAATTTTTATGTAGGTAGTTGTGTTCCATAACTGACATAGGTTTGAGGGTCCTGCACATTAAATCTGGGACTTTCCCCCTGGTGTTACCTCATAGTTTGCATATAAGTGACCATTTGTAATGACTCTACTGTTGCACCACGTAGATAAATATATATATATATATTTTTTTTTTTTTAGATGCTTTGTTTTCCCAGGACCGCCTAATACTTGGTAGCTACCTTTGAGATTTATAGGCTCTGGGAAAAACCTGAAACCTTCATTGGCTGCTAAAATTTACTCCACAGTGATTTGATCCTTTGTGCAAAGCCTTCCTTGCCTTTTCTGTAGGACTATGATAGTTTGGAGAAAGTCCTAGCTGTAATCCCTAACATCTATAGTGCTAATTGGTTTTTATCAGTTTATGTTGCCCCTCCGGACAAAAAGGCTAGAAAAGAGGAGAATGCTGCAGGAAAGAGAAGTACCAAGGACACTTGGCCTGCTTTAAGGTGTTCCCTACTGTTCCTTCTAAACACCATTCCCTTAGGACTTTAGGGGCACCCAGTATCATCGTCTACATTTTCAGATGGAGAAGTGGACATCACTGATGGTAAGTGACTGGCCAAAGGCCAAAATGCCAGCCTGTGGAGGAATCTGCCTGAAAATTCCCATCTGTTGGCTCATTGCACTGAAATGATGTCTCTCATGAGGGCATTTACAGCCATTCATCCAATGGCACCTCGACTCCCACAGTGGGGTGACTTCCATAAAGGACACCAAGGAAACTTCCAAGGGGTCAGGCCACCAGTAGTTTCTAGAACAGTACTTTGCTCTCAATCACACCCACCTCCCCTGGTAAACCAGAAAACCAGGCTACTCCAAAAGTGAGAAGGCATCTGTCCCCTTCCTTTCAGGGGCAGACCTATTCTTCCCCCCCTTATACTCACACCCCCAAGCCTGGCCATTGAGAAGAATGGAATAGTTTGGGACCTTTATGGGACCTCTTACAAAAGGGAAGTGTGCTTAGCAAGGTAGGGTACTATAGTGTGAGACACACAGGATCCGGGATTGGCCCAGTGGGCTTTACTCCCAGGGCTGGAGCTAGGCTAAGTGGTGCCTTGGGTCAGATGAGGAAAGCATGCCTCCTCTTGGTGGGTGTTGCCCTGCCAGTTCATGGCTTGGCAAGCAGATCACAGGCTGGATTTCAGCTTCTATTTATCCCCTTGGCTGGGTACCTTGGTGTGCAGTGACGGACACAACTACATGTGGGTAGCACATGCAGCCTTTACTGTTGGATGATTTGAGCAAGTTGCTTAGCCTTTCTGAGTCTTGGTTTCCCCATCTATAAAGCAGGCAAAATATCACCTTCCTCAAAGTTCCCTAGCTTAAATGAGATACAGCTTGTAAACCACCTCACATGGGACCCGTCTCCTAGTGCACAGGCATTCAATAAAATGGTAGCTCTTCTTAAGGGTTGGAGTTGTGACATGGCTTTATAAGACATGAAAGCCTACCTTTTACCACGCTCTCTTGAGAAGCCTGATTTGCCTAGCAATGTATTTTGTAAATGGAGGGCAATTATGAAAAGGGGAGGGGAGATTCATTATAGATGATGTTATTTTAATATAAATGTTATTGTTCTCATTCTTTCTGGTTACACCATCTGAAGCAGGCATATCTGATATGGAATTTCTAATTATACGTTGAGTTCAAGAGAGGATACTTTGTCTTCCACACCCTGACACACCTATGCCTCTGGAGAATACTTCCAATTTTGTTGGACGTCCTGGGCATTGGGACAGTCAACCTCATTCAAGTTATTAGTCAGTGAATTCTTGTTCTTTTCTCGTAGGGTAGAGTGAGTGATACAAGTGAGTAATTCAGGAGTAAGCACTGAGGAATGTCTAATTTGCATAGGCACAGAAATGAGCTTTCTAAGCTGGGCTTAAAAAGAAAAAAGGAGCTAGTTCTTAGGCCAGTAAAAGTCCCAGCATGCTCAGTCAGCAGCGCTGATATCCACTCCCTAGGACCAGATAGACTGCCTTCCTTTGTATAACCATTTTGGTGGGAAGAGGACAGTCTTGGTGGGAGCTTAAAAAGATTTCCTGACAATTAATAAATAGTGGTGTTTGTGTGTTTACGATCACTGGAGGGCAGGAATGAATTCTCAGCTCACCTAAACGTGGAAGAGTTGCCTTTTCTAGATGAACTCACACTATCTTCCAGGGAGTAGATCTTTCATCATTTTTAGTGTAACTGCTTTGAAAGGAAGTCTAAAAGCCATAAATAACTCTGTAGTTCTCTTTGCCTGGAGTCTTCCTTTCAACTTTTTTCCAAGGAATATTTATAATCAAATAATTACACTGCATTTTCAGACCAGCAACTGTAAAATATCACCCAAGAACTCATTTAAGATTTTGGGAGAAGCCCATTTCACACACAAAACAAAGAACAACAAAAATCACAATAAAACTTTAACAGAAAGAAGGCAATTAAAGACTTGATGACTCAGTGATAAAGTGTTAGAAAATCAGGTTGTTTCCAGTTATTGTGGCCCCTTTACTTCCTGTTGCTCAGAACTGAATGAGCTGGGAACAAGTCGGGTCGGGGGGCGGGAGGACGATAGCCTGTATGTATGTGTTTGTGGCAGGACACCCTACCTGAGCCAAGACTATTCAGACTGAGTTGTTTGCAGGCTGCCAATTCCATTTTGCAGAGGTGAATGCTTGAAACATTTGTTTTTTGAGAAAAAAAAAAAAATTTTTTTTTTTTCTTTGCTTGGGAGAGACCCAGAAGAGGGAGAGGAGGAAAATAAAGAGGGAATCCTAATACCCTTCTGTCTCTTTTGGTGGCCCCCTCCCAAAAAAACCCAAAACAAAACAAAACAAAACAAAAAAACTCCGCTCACACAGGTTCCATTGGTCACAAAGACTGGTCTGGAACCAGAAACCCAAGGATGTGATTTCCAAGCATTGGGGAGCTTTAGGAGCCCAGATGACAAGCACAGCACAGGCTTGGTGCTGACTTTCCACTCCCCACTTTGCTGCAAAAAGTCCACACAGCTTTTTCATTCAGATACAGGGCAGCCTTATGCTAAGTGCATTGTGCTTAAGAAGTATATGCATTAAAAAGGCATTATGCTAAGTGAAATAAGTCAGAAAGAAATACTATATGAGCTCACTTATGTGTGGAATCTAAAAAAGCCAAACTCCTAGAAATAGGGAGTTGAGTGTGGGTTACCAGAGGCTGGAGGGCAGGGGGAAGTACGGAGATACTGGTCAGATTGTGCAAATGTCCAGTTAGAAGATAGATGGGTTCTGGTGTTCTAATGTGCCACAGGGTGATAACAGTTAATAATACTGTATTATATACTTGAAAGTTGCTTAGATTTTTAAAAAAGATTTATTCATGAGAGACACACAGGCAGAGACACAGGCAGAGGGAGAAGCAGGCTCCATGCAGGGAGCCCAATGTGGGACTCCATCCCAGGACCCTGGAGTCACGCCCTGAGCCTAAGGCAGACGCTCAACCACTGAGCCCCCCAGGTGTCCCAAGAGAGTAGATCTTAAATGTGGTCACCACAAAAAAAAAAAAAAAAAAAAAAAAAAAAAAATCACACAATGTTTGTCATATGCTATTTATCATTCAAGAAGGCTGGAAAAAGATAAAATGGGGACCCTTGAAAATCAGAAATAGAAGTTACACCTCATTAAGTTGTTTGGTTGTTCATCTCTGCTTACCTATCACAACCACTTGGGAAATATGTTCAAACTGCAATGACTCAAGCTCAATCCTATTCCTACTCAGTCATAATTTTGGGGGGTAGAGCGGTTTAAAATTTTTCTCAAGTGATTCTGATGTGTACCAAAGAATCAATCAGTGTACTAAACCCACAGTTGGGTGCACCTGGCTGGCTCAGTCCCTAAAGCGTGCCACTCCTGATATCAGGGTTATGAGTTCAAGCCCACATTGGGTGTAGCTCCTACTTAAAAACATCAATTCCCTTCACCCCCAACAATTGTAGTTAAACCCCAAGGAGACAGGGGCCTATGCAGAAAGCAGGAAATGCCCTCTAGTGGCCGAAAGAAGCCATCTTCTATTCTGTTGGCTCTGGGAACCATGGGAAGATGAATGTCTGTTATAGACCACATAGGAGTCCACTAATTGTACCATCATGCCCCTGAAACTTAAAAGCAGAAGACCCGTAAGGGCAGAAACCAGTTGTTCTTGTCCAATCCATGAGCATACCTAGGATATAGTATCTGGGCCACTGTGGTATAAGGCCTAAAACTAAAGCTCAACATCTGGTAAAATTGGGAAGACTGCAAATGGTCTAATTACAAGTTCCTTACCCAGTTCTGCTCTCAAGGATCAGCCAAGGTCTCTTAGCCAAGCAACAGCCTTTACCAAATGGACTAGACACAGTTCCTGCTTATCCTTAAGCAGCAGGTTCTTTGACAGCTTTCAAATGAACCAATCCCTGGGGCACCTGGGTGGCTCAGTCAGTTAAGCGTCTGCTTTTGGCTCAGGTCATGATCCCAGGGTCCTCGGATGGAGCCTCACATCGGGCTCCTTGCTCAATGGGGGGTCTGCTGCTGCTTCTCCCTCTGCCCCTCCAGCCTGTGCGTGCACATTCTCTCAAAGAAAATCTTAAAATTAGTGAGTCAATATCATCCTCCCACAGGAACCAAGAGGCCCTCACCCTCTTCTCTTCCTGGGTGCAACCCCTCTGTGGTGTGTAGTGTTGTCCTCCCAGGGCTGTGACTGTGTGACTAATAACTTGCTCTCAATCTCATCTGTCCAGTGTAGGGGTTTGTGTTTGCCCTTCCTTCTCCCCATAATCCTAGGGTGATAATCCCTCCCTTACCATTAGGGTAAAAAGACACAAAACATCCATAGAGGGTGTTTAGTAAATATTTGTTAAATGAATGAGTGATTAAGACCAAAGGACACTCAACAAGACTGGCTACCTCCATTTTATTTATTGTCCATTTGCATAAACTCTCAAAGTGATCATAGGCCCAAATGAGTGAACAGGGTAACATAGTTGTAGAATGTTAGAGTTAATCCTGAACATTTCTAAAATCTCTATCATTTTATTTCTAAAAGACCTATTGCCCAGACAAGCCCATGAATTCCTCAAGGAAAAAGACTAGGTTTTATTTGTTTTTATATTCTCTCAACTCAGAACAGAACTGCTGTATAATATAGGTTTGATAAATAGATGAATGAATTTTCAGAGATTAAGCGAATTTCCCTGGAGCACCTGCTAGTTAATGGCACTTCAAGGATTCCATTCCGGGAGTCAATTCAACAGATATTTATCTTCTCCCATGAGATATAACATTCTGGCAAGGTGCCCTGGGTATAAATGTGGGACTTGAGGCAGGGCATCAAGATGAGAAAGGCATAGTCCCTGCCCTCAAAGAGCATACACTCTGTAACCATGCTGTCTAATCTGGTAACTCCTAGCTATATGTATTTAAATTAAAAATTAAAATTCAGGGGCACCTGGGTGGCTCAGTCACTTAAGTATCTGACTTGATTTTGGCTCAGGTCATGATTTCAGGGTCATGAGAGCTAGCCCTATGCTGGGCTCCATGCTGAGCACGGGGATTCACTCATTCTCTCTTAAAAAAAAAAAAAAAATTAAAATTCAAAGCCACTAGGACTACATCCAAATAAAAAGCTTTTGCACAGTGAAGGAAACTATTGACAAAACAAAAAGGCAACCTTCTGAATGGGAGAAGATTTTTGCAAATGATATACCTGACAAGAGGTTAATACATACACAAAATATGTAAAGAACTTCTAGGACTCAACACATACATACAAATTAATCTGATTAAAAGTGAGCAGAGGACCTGAATAGGCATTTTCCCAAAGATGCCCATCACTAATCATCACAGAAATACAAATCAGAGCCACAATGAGACATCACCTTATACCTGTCAGAATAACAAGTGTTGGTGAGGATATGAAGAAAGGACCTTGGTACACTGTTGGCACAGCCATTGGGGGAAATGTAAGAAGGTTTCTCAGAAAATGTAAAAATAGGAGTACTATATTCCACTACTGGGTCTTTACCCAAAGAAAATGAAAACATTAATTCGAAAAGACACACGCAGCCCTATGTTTATTGCAGCATTATTTACAATAGCCAAGATATGGAAACAACCCAAGCATCCATCAATAGGTGAATGGATAAAGAAGATGTGGTATGTATCTACAATAAAATATTACGCAGCCATAAAAAAAGAATGAAATATTGCCACTTGCGGCAACATGGATGGGCCTAGAAGAGTAAATGAAATGTTAGACAAATACCATATGATTTCATTAATTTGTGGAATTTAAGGAACAAAGAGATCAAAGAAACCAGACTGTCAAATATAAAGACCTGGTGGTTGCCAGAGAGGAGGCAGGTGAGGAATTGGTGAAATAGATGAAGGGAATTAAGAATGCAGTTATCAAAAAAAAAAAAAATGCAGTTATCTTGATGAGCGCAGAGAATTGCATAGAGTTGAGGCATTATGTTGTACACCTGAAACTAATACAACACTGCATGTTAATCATACTTCAATTTTAAAAGTTAAATAAAAAATTCAGGTACCCAGTCATACTAGCTATGTTTCAAGTATTTATTTTTAAACATTATATTTATTCATTCATGAGAAACCGAGAGAGAGAGAGAGAGAGGCGCGCAGAGACACAGGCAGAGGGAGAAGCAGGCTCCATGCAGGGAGCCTGATGTGGGACTCAATCCTGGGTCTCCAGGATCATGCCCTGGGCCGAAGGCAGGTGCTAAACCACTGAGCCACCCAGGGATTCCCCTATTTCGAGAATTTAATAGCTAGTGGCTATTATATAGTCAATAGGGACTAGTGGCTATAGTAGTGGGCTACACAGTTACATAGTTTTTTAAAATGTATTTAAATTCAATTTGCCAACATATCGTACAACACCTAGTGCTCATCACATCACATCCGGAATATTTTGATCGAAGTTCTATTGCATGGCACTACCACAGAAGGAGGTAAAGAAACCTGAAACCACAAACGAAGCAGAAGATAACAGAGGTAACAAGTTGCCATGGGGCCACGAAAGTAGTTTCAGGATCAGCTCCCTCTAGATGCTCAGCCCTTTGACAATAGACACTCTTTGACTCCTAGCCTTGGCTTAATACCTGGCCCACAGAAAATGCTTAACCCAATTTATTGAATGAAAATAGACTACCCGCAGAGGTAGTGTTTTTTCCTTTAACATTAGAAAAATGTAGTGCAGAGAATATCAATATACCCACAGCTCAGGGATGCCTGGGTGGCTCAGCGATTCAGTGTCTGCCTTCAGCTCAGGTCGTGACCCCGGGGTCCTGGGATGGAGTCCCATATCGGGCTCCCTGCAGGGAGCCTGCTTCTCCCTCTGCCTGTGTCTCTGCCTCTATGTGTTTCTCATGAATAAATAAATTAAATCGTAAAAAATATATCCACAGCTCAATGCTGTAAAAGTTTAATATTTTCCGTATCTAATTCAGGTCTTGTATTTGTTTTAGGAAGCACGCAGCTCTAATTAGTTCATTTTAAGTGCTAAGAAGTATTCTATTGTGTTAAAAGTACCTCAAATCATCTGTTCTACTTTTGATGGAAATTCAGAAATTCATCCTGTTTCAAATTTATACAATTGACACTAAAGGCCATAATGAACACCCCTGTAAGTGTTTTTCTTCTGTAAATCTTCAGAGTTTATCCCTGGAAGTCGTGTTGAAGTAGTATGGCTAGGGGTTATTCATATCTCAAAGTATTCTTAATATTGACAAGTTGATTTCCAAGGGGGGGGGGGGGACATTGACCAATTTATATTCCCACAAGCTTTGTCGGAGGGTCCTCATCGTTCCCCATCCTTGTCAACACTGGGTACCAGAGGTTTTTATTCTTTGCCACTCTGATAAGGTGAAATGATGCAATGTAGGGTTTCCTAGGAAGTTAAAAACAGAAGAACGAGGTGAGAAATGCTACCCTGCTACAATTCTGGCACTGGGGTATGAGGAGAACACCAGTTATTGCCTTTTGTGTTGTGATGAGAAAAATTGGCACTCGGACCAAAGCAGTGGCCGATTTTTATGATAAGCAAAGCTATGCAAGAAGAGTCTAAGACGGTTTTACCATCCTGTACCTTTTAGCTACTGCTAGGCAGCAGGCCAGGAAACTTTTCAATAGGATTTGGAAATCAGAACATGTTCAGCATGTTTGCAGGGTGTTCTATATTCTTCCTAATACAAACAATTTATTTTCTGATGTGTCCTATTAAAGGCATCCCAGGCTCCCTAGCTTTCCACTTCTGTGTCTCAAGCCAATTTCTGATGGAACCAATTACTGCCAAGCGAGGAGCTGTGTCAATTAGATATCTATTGGTGGGAAATCTTAGCAATCTGAAGGATTGTCAGCTTAACAAGAGCTAAGGTAATGATTTCAGACTGTATCTTGAAATCTTTGCTCACGGCTAATTCACGTAGATACTTTGAATGCTTGAAGCACAGAAATAATCCCATAATTTAGGAACATATTACTATTGCATCTTGTAGAGATTTTCCACTATGATTCAAGCTAATGCCCGAGAAACTAAAATGAACCTGTCTAGAAGGGCTTTACAGCCTGGGGCAGCGGGAAACACCCATGGCTCCATTTCCCCAAAGTGGTTCTTTGATGGCAATAAAATATTTCTTAACCTTTCATTATGGCTGGCATACTCATGGGAAATTTGAGATAATGCGGATCCTACTCCCAGAGTTATAACTTCAATTTTTTTTAAGTGATACAAGATCTGAGAATATTTTTCTTGCTTCTTCATGTGAACTAGAGAGTTGTGACAGAGAAAGGGGATCAGTTAGACTCTGAGCAGCAATTCAGATCAGTGGAAATATTTGAGATGAAAGTTCAGACGAACCAATTGTGTTCTATTTACTAATTGGAACCCAACACTTGGTTTTCCTTTTCAGAAAGGAAGATTTAGGTCACCTATGGCGTCTTTCCCAAAACCTATTTGTGGATGGTAGCACTTAGAAAAATTATATCTTTTTAAAAATAATCCACTCTGCTCATTAGAAAAAGCTGGCTGTCCGTTTCCTCCCTGATTTTTAGAAGTTGCAATGAAAAGGCAACTCCCACAGTAGCGCAGATGACTAGGACAAGCTAATGGACATTTTTTCCTCAGATGGAAAATATAGTTCCTTTGAAGATGCATACCATCTAGGTGTTTCATGTACAAATTAAAGGCTAAAAATGTAATATTAAAGTTAAGAGCAGAGACTAGAAGTTAAGCTATATGATTCAATTTTTTTTCCACCACTGGACAATTTTGTTTATCTGTTCCATATCCTTATTTCATCGTCTAATAGGGGAAAAACTGTTCTGAGAACACGGTTCATAATTTATCATTTATTTAATTCCTTCAATGCGCCAGGCATTTATCGTGGGTGCGGAGGATGGAGTGATAGATGAAGCAGTGTTCCTGTTCTCTCAAGGCTTACATTCTAGCGGGGGGAATGGCCCACAGTAACAACTACATGAACAAGATGATTGTAATTACCCATTCTAAAATAGCACTCTTTAGAGGCAGTCTGGGAAGCAGGTGACAAATGTCCGAGCAGGTGACAGCTGAGCTGAGGTGTGAATGATAAGGAGCAAGTTCTGTGGAGGGAGAAATGTTGAGGCAGAGGGAAGAGGAAGATAAAGCCCTGAGGCTGGATCCAGCAAAGCATGCTCAAACAACAGAAAGCAACGCCAGCATGGGTAGAGCGATGGAATACAGAGGGGCCATCCAGACCATGGTGGGGCTGGGGTTTAGTCTCTGTGCAATGGGAAGCTACTAGAAGGTTTGTTTTTAGAAGACCATTCAGGTTACTGTGAGAAGATACATTTCTGGAAGCAAAGAGAAATACTAGTAGAGACCACTGCAGTCATCCACCATGGACAAAGGGGGTTTGGTCTGGGGTGGAGACAGTGGGCAGACTTCGAATGTATTTTGGAGGCAGGACTTTCAGGATGCAGGGATAGATTAAACATGAGAAAATGTTTAAAAAGGAAACTCTGATCACTTGCAGGCTTCTGGTTTGATCAGCCAGGCAGTTGGCTGCGTTCATTATTGGACTATTTATTGTCTTCTGCTCCAAACAGTCCCTCCTGCACTGTGCTTTGTGATGCCAAGACCGGACCTCTGTAAACTAGCTGACTTGGCTTTGCCAGCTGGCTCCCTGTTAGGCCTCTCCCTCCTGGGGCTAGAAGGAAATTCAGGGTAGAGGAGAAGGGATTTGCTCCTCCCACATGCTCCTGCTTTCTGAGCACCTCATCCTGGTGAAGCTTCTTCCCTTGGCGGCACCTGTTCTCTCTGGTGGAAGCAGTTGAATGCAGGTTGTGGTTTTCCCCATCATCTGCAGCGTTAACGTCGTCATCATACCTGCTGCAGAAAGGCAGTAGCACCAGCCAAGAGCACCCTCCTCTGAGGTCCGAGGCTCAGTTCAGCAGGGCACCCCTCCTTTTCTAAATATGAATCATTCCAATCTCCTCCCTCTGTTCCCTGGGTCCGAAGGGAAAATAGCTGCTTCTTGCATGCTCCATACTTTAGAGGCCTCTTTTCACCCTTTCAGTTAACACCTTTATACCTAGTTTCAAGCAAAAACTTTATACCTAGTTAACAATTCTCTATTCAGATACCTGATGTGGTTTTTATCTTCCAGTGGGACTTTGAGGGGTCATTGAGACTTCCACTTACTGACACTAGGAAGACTGGGGAGGAAGAGCTGGACAGTGAGGGTGAGTGAGGGTCTGAACACTTGGAGATACCCACGAGGTGCTGATACGGCCTCTTGTAGACAACCTGAAGGTCAGAAAGAGCGCTCCCATCTGGAGATAGAAATTTGGGAGGCACCAGAAAATAGAAGGTGCATAAAGTCCTCTAGGGAGAGACCATAGTTAGGGAAGATGGCCTAAGACCGAGCCCTGGGATGCCATAGCACTTGTTGATGAAACCGAGGCAGTGTGGCCAGGGAACACCAGAAAAATCACCAGGGTTGGGATCTTGAGAGCCAGGAGCTCAGTGCTTTAGGCTTGAAGTTCCTCAAAAAAACTAAAATAGAACTACCATACAGCTGGGATGGAGCCAATCCCGGCAGTTCTACTTCTGGGCACTTATTCCCTAGATGGGGATCCAGCAATTCTACTTCTGGGCATTTATCCAAAGAAAATGAAAACACTAATTTGAAAAGATATATGCAACCTCATGTTCATTACAGCATTATTTATAGTAGCCAAGACATGGAAGCAGCCTAATATACAAAATTATACATATATAAAATATTACAGAATATAGTATATGTTTTCTTATGTTCTATATGTGTATATATATATAAATAAGTCTACATAAATACACAGGCACACAGACACAATGGAATATTATTCAGCCAGAAGAATGAAATCTTCCCCTTGCTACAACATGGATGGACCTTGAGGGCATTATACTCAAGTGAAATAAGTCAAAGAAAAATACTATATGATCTCACGCATATGAAAAAGCTAAAAAAAAAAACCCAAAAACACCAAACCAAAAAACCCAAGGTCATAGATATAGTGATTGCCAGAGATGGGGGTGGGGTGGGAAGTGGCTGAGGGAGTCCAAAGATACAAATTTCCAGTTATAAGTAATAAAGATATAAGCTATGCCATGGTGACTATAGCTACTAATGCTATATTGTGTATTTGAAAGTTGCTAAGAGCAAATCTTAAAGATTCTCAAGTTTTTTTAATATAGTGAATGGATGTTAACTAGACATATTGTGATCATTTCATAACACAAATATTGAATCATTATGTTGTATACCTGAAATCAATTAGACCTCAATTAAAAAAAGAAAGGTAATACTTAAAATTAATCACTTTCTAATTTAATACATTTTACTATTATCTCTGCTCATCAAGTTATGTCTTTTGCATCTGTGTGGTAGGACTACCATATAAGGATGTGCTACCATGGACTTCTTTCCAACTCCATATTCTGGGAGGTCACTGTGGTCACTTGAAATAGTTAAGGTGGGAATATTTATACCAGAAATTGGCAAACGCTATAACCAGGAGTTGATTTATTGTTTTGTTGATACTCTAATCATGGAAGTTATAGAGAAAATACTAATGCAGATTGGATTGAAAAGTGTCTGGTTGTCACATTGTGAGTAGCACAAAAATCAAGGAAATATTTTAGGATTTGAAAATTATGATCTGATTCAACAAAGATTCACTCATGTTATTGATGAGTTAAGTTCAGACATATCGTCATTGCTTCACTTTCATCTTATTAATATAAATGAAAATATCAATATTCATGCTGAAATACATGTATTCATCAATAGGTGGGTGACTTCTTTGCTGAATCAGTTAGAAATCAAGCCTTTACTGATAGTCCGATTTTATCAAGCTGGAGTTGAATTACAAGCATAGGTTGACTAAGGATACAAAAGGTTGGCCAAATCAGTGGCAGTATTCTGTGAAAATTAATTGGCTATATGAATATTACAATAAAGAATATTGTATGTATATCATTTGTAAATTGAGCTACTTCATATCAAAATTTCTAATAGACTTGTGAACATCTATATACAGTATACACACCTTTTCCAGAGAGCCAGTTGTTAAATATTTGCCAGTACACCACTGTCAAACCACATAGACACATAACAAAACTTTCATAAAATATATTTACTATATCTAAGGCTCTCTGATATTTTATATTCTATTTCATTTTTAAAAATTCATGTTGCCATGATCCAAATTGATTTCACCACCATTTGCCAAAGGTTCAGGAACTGCAATTTGGAAAACCCTTCTTTAGAGGGCTCCAAGTACAGGTGCTGAAGTTATTTTAAAGTTCTAAGTAATCTCTACAACCAATTTTGGACTCAAACTCAGAACTCAGATCAAAAACCACGTGCTCTTCTGACTGAGCCAGCCAGGCGCCCCCTGCATTTGCTTTTTGAAGAGGTGCTCTCAAGGATGGTGATCAAGTGTCTGGTTTGTTTTGTTGTAATCTCTGCATCCAACATGTGACTCAAACTCACAACCCTGAGATTAAGAGTCGCATGCTCTTCTAACTCAGCCAGCCAGGCGCCCCTCGGGTGTCTTTTTGATATTCAGAGCTAAACAACAACAAAAACTCAAGAAATAGGAGACAAAATTAAATACAAACACAATCAAGGTAGAATTAGAAATCTGAAGGCCTAGGCTTTACAATACTTGCTCTGAAGACAAGCTCTGCCACTTTGTTATGGCACTAAGAGCATATGCCTATATTTCAGCTTTTCAGATAAAAGGCTTTTTCTACAATTAAAAGATTATTCCTTATGGTACTTATACTTTGCAATTATTTTTATCCATGGAGGTGAACACAGTAGATAATTTTTTAGATGCTGTTCATCTGCCCAAGTAGGTCAGGGACATTGCTGGGATACTCACTATGTCTGTATTTGGTAAAAGAGAATTCAGAGTTTATAGAAAATGACAGTTGGTATGAGTCCACTTGACCATATTGCTATAAATATCTAAACATTTTAGACATCCACGGATCACAAAAGGGATGAAGTGAATCAACTTTTTTGTAGTTCACCTACATCAAGTAGACATTCTGTTATTAATGCCTGTAGTGTCTCTGAAAGGGTCCTCACCACTTTCGGAGTTTTTGACAAGCCCTTGGGAGAGAATCCAACTATTATCTCACAGTGGCTATGAGGCTTTTGACAATGTTAACAAGAAGTCCCTTTTAGGATTCTTATTGCAATGACAACCAATAGAGAGCCTCAACAAATGGAGAAGGTGGGTTCAAACTCTGAGGACTCACTTCTCATGTGGTCTAAGGTCATGGGACAATGATGATTGAGTGAAGACTCATACTGAAGGCAAAGAAGGCAGTAGTTCCTTTAAGTTTTTCCTAAATTCTGCCTAGAAACCTTGATAGGAAACAGTGAATCTTAACCTTTCGGGGGGTAATGGAAACATCTCAAAATCTAATGGGAAAAGTAGCCTCTCCAGAAAAAGTCCTTGCCCAGTGAATTGTGCCTACAATTTCAGAGCATCTACAGATCCTCCTGATGCCCATCCTGAGTTAAGAACCCCTTGCTTTTATTTAAAGATTTTATTTTTTTTTACTGGAGAGTATGTGAGTGAACAGGGGGAGGGACAGAGGAAGAGGGAGAAGTACATTCCCTGCTGAGCAGGGAGCCTGATGCAGGGCTTGATCTTAAGACCCCAGGATCATGACTTGAGCCAAAGCAGACACTTGACTGAGCCATTCAGGCATCCCCAAGAACCTGTTGCTTTTAGATGATAAACTTCAGAGTAGATAATCTAGAAGGAAGAATGGCAAATAAGATAGACCTCTCTGATAACTTTAAAGACCCCTGGTCAAAGAAAATCTATCTTTTGAGTGTTGCTGATCTGATTGATAGATTATATCTATCAACGATCACCAAGCATAGAGATTACAATTCATAGTCAAGATCAGCTAAGGACAACTGGATATTCCATGCTGCCTCAGATTATCAGACGTAAGCAGGATGTAAGTTAATAGTAATGGTAACAATGGTCTATACTGTGTCTGGGTTCATCCGCAGACAAAGTTCACTGAACACTTCTGTGAGAATTTGCCAAGAGAAAGTTTGCTATAGAAAGTTTATAAAAATACATCCAAAATGGATGAAAGACCTAAATGTGAGATAGGAAAACTTCAGTATCCTAGAGAACACAGCAACCTCTCTGACCTCGGCTGTAGCAACTTTTTACTAGACACATTGCCAGAGGCAAGAGAAACAAAAGCAAAAGTGAATTACTGGGACTTCATCAAGATAAGAAGCTTCTGCACAGCAAACAATCAACCAAACTGGTAGGCAGTCTATGGAATGGGGGAAGATATTTGCAAATGACAGAACTGATAAAGGGTTAAGTATCCAAACTATAAGGAACTTCTCAAACTTAACATCCCAAAACCAAATAATCCAGTTAAGAAATGGACAGAAGACATTAATAGACATTTTTCCAAAGAAGACATCCAGGTGCTAACAGACACATGAAAAGCAGCTCAATATCATTCCTCATCAGGGAAATACAAATCAAAACCATGATGAGAACTCACACTGGTCAGAATGGCTAAAATTAACAGCACAAGAAACAGAGGTCAGTGAAGATGCAGAGAAAGGGGGACCCTCTTACACTGTTGGTGGGAATACAAACTGGTGCAGCCACTCTGGAAAACTGTATGGAGGTTCCTCAAAAATTTTAAAATAGTTAAAAAAAATTTTTTTTAAATAGAGCTACCTATGATCCAGCGATTACACTACTAGATATTTATCCAAAGGGCACAAAAATACAGATGCAAAGGAGTATAGACACCCTGTTTATAGGAGGGTTATCAACAACAGCCAAAATGTGGAAAGAGCCCAAGTGTCCATTGACTGATGAATGGATAAAGATGTGGTGTATATAAACACTGGAACAGTACTCAGTCATCAAAAAGAATGAAATCTTGCCATTTGCAACAACATGGATGGAGCTAGAGTATATTATGCTAGGCAAAACAAGTCAGTCAAGAAAAACAAGTACCATATGATTTCACTTGTATGTGAATTTTTGAAACAAAACAGATATGCATAGGGGAACGGGGGGAAAGTGAGAAGCAAACGATAATAGACTCTTAGAGAACAAACTAAGGGTTGATGGAGGGAGGCGTGGCGGATGGGCTAAATCGATGATGGGTATCCGGGAGGGCATTTATTGTGATGAGCACTGAGTGTTCTATGTAAGTGATGAATCAGTAAATCCTACTCCTGAGACCAATATTACACTATAGGTTAAATAACTGGAATTTAAATAAAAATTTGAGGGGGGCAACCTAGGTGGATGGAAGAGACTATGGAATTCTCCCCCATGTATAGACATGAAGCAACACCAGAGCCTTCATGCCTTCTTTCATCCCCCCAGTAATCTCTCAGGGCACCCATTCTTTGCTAGGGACATATCCTACATGTTACATAAAGTGCCAGACAAATACAATTTTGAGACAAAGCCTCAGATTACGGTCTTTTAAGCCCCTCCCATGTAGAAATAATGGGAGCTGCCACTGTCACAAATTTCAGGCTGAACCCTCAACCCTCCACCACTGGCCTGAGACTTATAATGAAGATGAGCCATTTTCAGCTACTCCTACTACTCTCCAAGGAAAAGCTGTTAATAGGAGGCAAGCCAAAGGCCAACATCCCAGCTTTCAGACTCATTCCAAGGGGAGAGAATTTACACAAATATTTCTACAGTAGAAACCATCAAGACCTCTCTGGCTGTCTTTACAAAACTCATAGCAGTTAAACTTTGAAAAGTTTAACAAGTTTATCAATTCTAGGATCCCAGACTTCTTTAACAAACAGTTCACCTCAATGGGGGGTGGAGGTGGGGGGGAAGAGCACAGAAGAGCTTAGGAACAAGAACACACCTGACAGATAAAGCTACCATCATTATTCTTTGGTTCTAACCTACTGATGCATGGTGCCTCCCACGGTCTCTGGTTTGTTTGAATGTTTTAACATCAAATAACCATTTGGCACTGAGTGAGCTTGACATTTTAGAAATGAAGATATTTTAGACTTCTAAATAAGTTGCCCTACTGGTTGTAAACCACAGAGTACAATGCATGATGGCCATCTTCCCTCTCACTTATTATTTGAAGTGTCATGTTTTGGTTCCAGTCCATGGGTCTCAAGAAGGGTAGGAACTGTGTGGTAAGTGGATATATCTGGGAAACACGAAGAATAAATGCTATTTGAAAAATAGGAGTCTTATCATGAATTCCTATCTCTGAGGTTCTGGAATAATAGGAAACACAACCAAACTTTATTATTCTATAAATAAATTGGCTCTTTACATTTCCAAGTAAATTTACCAGTGAAAATGGATGGGTTTATAAACACTTTTAATGATTATCTTATACCTCCTGTCTTTGTGTTTCTTTGTGAATCTTAAAGATCAGTGAATATGTTGAAGTATGGAAAATAAAAGCATTTGGGATTTGCTTTAATACTCTGAAAAGGGAAACTGCAGTGGATAAATGAAACAAAATCAACATATTGTTAAATTTGGGTGACAGGTACATGGGACTTCATCATACCTCTATTTCTTTGAAACTTCCAAATTAAGAGGTGCCTCGGTGGCTCAGTCAGTTAAGCATCCAACTTTTGATTCTGGCTCAGGTCATGATCTCAGGGTTGTGAGATCCAGCTCCACGTTGGGCTCTGTGCTGGGTGTGGTACCTGCTTAAGACTCTCGTTCACTCTCTCTCCCCCTCTCCCCCCTTTGCCCTCCCTCTCTTAAACAAATTTCCAAATATAGAAAAATACAGTCAGGCATGGAAAATTTCCAGTGATAAGAATTGGCATTAAAATTCTCCTTAAACTGGAAGGCATAGAAAGAAGGTCATCTAACCAATCTTGCCAGAGTATTTGGTTAAAATGAAGAACAGATTGGTATTTCCTTTTTTTTTCAGATTGGTATTTCTTAAAAAAAAATGTTTTAATAAATGAGAAAGTCAATATAAATAGCTCTCAAAATTCCACTTATTTGTCAAATCAAGTGGTAAGATGGAGGTAGGTTAGAGGAAGAGAGAAAGAAAAGCCAAGTCTATAGCATGAGGTGGTCCAGTCTAACTCCCATGACAAAAGTGATGTTATGGGAAAGAACGTTAGGAGATACAACTGATGGGTGAGAAAGTGAGAAAGCGGGAAGGGCATCTCAAAGAAAGGACACGAAGGAAATGAGAGAGAAGGTAGGGAAAAGATGCAGGATACGGCAAAGACAAACCATCAAAAAGAGAAAAAACCTTCAAGTTCTGCTCCAATAGATTCCACACAAGCTCCCGCTTGAGCTCACAATGTACTGCTCTCATTTCAGAAATTAAAACGATCCACCATTCTGTGGTGACATCCATGCCTGGGAATGGAGTTCAGCACCTTGTCAACTCGCATTAGGAAGATATTATGGAATCGAGGCAAATCCTTTAGAAAGTAGTGCCCTTTTTCATTCTCATAGAGCTTAGATAGAGGGGCTCAAGAAGCTTAGTTACTTAACCTGTGTTGAGAAACAGGATCCAAATGATTTGGAGATTAAAAGGGCCCACCCTGGGGTTCACAAAGAAAGGCTCAATCTTGTCAGGGCCTGGAAACTCCTATTAGGTGCCCGTCCAGGACAGGGCCTGGTGCTGAGGAAGGCTGAAAAGAAAGGGACCATGAGGGGAGATGATGTACCTCTGGTTCACATAGCTATTGTACCACAAAGGAAAACCATGGACAATGAAGAGCCCTGCTGGCCTCCAGGACCCCTGGGTGCCTCCCTGCATGATGCATTCTTTCATTCAAAAAACCGGAAGAGCAATGTGGAGGATGCCGTACTTCTAGCCAGGCTCTGAGCTAACACGCCAGGAGTTGCCCCCACGGCATAGTGGGGATTATGTGCCAAGTGTGCTGTATACTTACGTCCCCCATCACCAGTTGCCACACACCAAGATCCTAGTCTGTGCCTAGCCCACCCTTCTAGCCCACACTTAGGGGAAAGTCCTACAATGACTTGTTCCTATGGTTTCATCAAACCAAGGCATGTAGAAGCAGTATTCAGAAGAGAGTCATGGTGTCAGATTAGGTTTGAGAACTAGCAAGGAAAAGAAAGGGTTCCCATAGGATTTTCTGTGGTCCTGGAGAAATCCTAACAGTATTTCCGTATAAAGAGAAGGAAATTTTTAAATACAATTTAAATATAACAAATACAGTAGAAAGCACACATTTTTAAAGTGTGCAGTTTGATTACTTTTTAATAGAAGTCTACACCTGTGTAACAACCACTCAGATCGAGACACAGAATATTTTTGTCATGCAGTGAGGCTCCCTCGTGTGCCCTATCAGTCAACAACCCCTCAAAAGTAACGATTAGTCTGAGGCCTATAATCAATTCTTGAACTTTATAGAAATGGAATGAGTATGCAGGATATGCATATGGTGTTTACTCGTTTTTCACTTCTTTCCAATACTACATCTGAGCATCAATGTTGCAGGGAGCAGTTCATTCCTTTTTTACTGCTGTGTAATATTCTATTATATGAATATGCTGCTGGCTTTTTTTTTTTCTTTCCATTCTACTATGGTTGAACAGATGGGTTGTTTACAGTTTGGGATTAAGAATAAAGCTTCTAAAAAAAAAAAAAAGAATAAAGCTTCTGTAAACATTCTGGTATGTGTCTTTTGGTGGATATAGACACTCCGTTCTCCTGGCTATGTATACACTGAGGAGTGAAATTCCTGGATTGTAGGGTAGGTTTCTATGTAACCAGTTTCTCAAAGTTGTGCAATTCTACACTCCCACCCACAATGCACGAAAGCCCAATTTCTCCACATTCTCATCCTTACTTCAAATTGTCAGTGCTTTTAAATTTAGCCATTCTACTGGATGTGAAATGAATTCATTTTTTAAAGAGAGAGAAAGAGTGGGAGATGGGGCAGAAAGAGAGAGAGAGAAACCCAAGCAGGCTCTGTGCCCAGAGCAGAGGTTGACACCAGGCTGGACCTCAGGAAGCTGAGATCATGACCCCAGCCGAAATCAAAGAGCTGGAGACTCAACCGACTAAGCCTCCCAGGTACCCCTTCAGTGTGGTTTTAATGTGCATTGCCCTGAAGCCTGATCATGTGGAATATGGAAATATTTGTAAATGGGTATGGCAGTTAATTTGGAATCATTTCCAAATGAGAATTTTAAGAGACCATTGCACGAAAATGGCCATGAAAGCAAATACTATCATCCATGTTTCCCATCTTCTGCTTTGCCTCTCCTACACTGCCATCTTTCTATTTTGTTCTTTAAATATTTGTCAGCATCTGGATATTGTGCCAGAAATTTCAATGAACAAACAGGGCTTTCTTACCTCCCCACACTCCTCCATAATTCTCCTCAGAGCTGAAACAATATGTAAAAGTTAAGACATTAATGTAGTGGATAAATTGTGGGGATTCTTCCTCACCAAATCCCTTCTAATGCAGTTGTGGGTCTCTAAAGTCAATTTTATATCATATGACCCTGTGCTTTCCACTGGCTTCAACTGACTAGATAAGAAGGACAGCTGATCCAGAAAGAGGTCATTCATTGATTGGCATGAACCTAAAATTTCTATCCTGAGTATTTGCAGTTTTGGGTGTTGAGATGCTGGCCAATTTGTCAGGGGCCCAATGCACTGAGAAGCAGAGAAAGCTAGTCTATAGGGGTGGGGGTGGGGAGAACAGAGATCTTAAAAGGGGGAAAAGGACTACATGAACCCAAAATAAATGCTGCCAAGAGAGTAACTACCACGGTCCCCAATTTCTGTTTACATCCCTGTGGGCACAGAGGACTTCCTGCCTTGGGTTCTGTGAAACGTCTTAACATCTATTCAAGTGAGTTTCCCATTTTTAGTGAAGCTAGTTGGAACACATTTTTGTTAGTTCCCCACAAGAGTCAGAGTTCACATCCGGTTCCATGAAAGGAGGTAAAGCCCATGTGACCCGCACCTTTGTTCAAGCACCCTCCAACCACACAGACCTTGTAAATGTTAGAATGTTTATTACTAAATCCAGCAAGTAATGGGAAAAGATCAAAACTGGAAATCTTTAAAAATAAAAGACCAAAAGATCTGCTAAGTTTTGGCCTTAGTTACCTTGTTACCTTTTTCCTTTTCTTACTATATTTTCTGATCTCAGCCAGCTTTATTTTCTCCTTTACCACCTGTCTTCTTTTATGCCTTTGCTTCAGCCTCTTGCTTTTTGGAAACAAGCTGTTTTCATAGCAAGGACAGTCATGAAACAAAAATATTTTGGTTTGGGGATAATGTTCTCCACACCTTGGGGTGCTGTATTTTTGTTTCCTTAGGTATGGGACTTCGGGGTACATACACAAAAAACCATTGACTGAATGGTAATTTTTCTTCAGATTGAAGAAAAATAGTGTCTGGGATGAGGACTCAAATTGTGGTGATCAAGGAAAAACCAGGCCTGCATGAGTCCAGCCCCATATTTAGAGCGATGTGCATTCCAACTTGGTACAGATATCAGACTTGCCAACAGAAAAAGACAGGAGAAATAAATATCTTTGCTAAATAAAAGGAAAAATCTAGTCATTAAAAGAGAAGGAAATTAGAATAACTTCACACGTTAAGAAAAGTGCCCTTTCAAACTATTTAACTAGTTTCATAATCCAACTGTGACTCAGTATTTAGAAGACATCACAGCTCTGTATGAATTTTTTATGAAACTGTCCCTCTTAATATCATAAAATGTAAATACCAGATATGAAATTGCTCTGAGAAACAATATGAAAGATGAATGAAGAGATGGATTTCCAAAAGATTTGTGATGTGCTCAAAGATAGAGAACTTTAAAAAAAAAATGGCAAGATGAAAATACAGGGTGATAAACACAAGCAGTGTGGTCTTTTTCTCATATGTATCATATTTACTTCCATAATTCACTTGTAAGGGGAGGGGGGAAGGGAAAGGAAGAGAGATCTCACAATACTGAAATCACAACCTGAGCCAAAATCATGAGTTGGACACTTAATTGAGCCACCCAGGCACCTCCATAATTCATTTTTAAATCCCTGCATGTACATTCTGCTTTATGATTAGAACATCCATTTACAAGAAGTGTTAAAGGAGGAGAGGAAAAAAAATTCCTGGAGGGAAGAGACTCACAGTTATTCTGAAGAAAGCCTTGAAAAGTTCTAGCACCCATGAAAAGAAGCCTTTCAAAGGTTGGACAAGTGAGCACCTACTAAAGTACATCACCTTTTTCAACAAATGGTGTTGGTAAAACTGGGCAGCTACATGCAAAAGAATGAAACTGGACCACTTTCTTATACATGAAAATAAACTCAAAACAGGCTAAGGACCTAAATGTGAGACTTGAAATCACAAAAATTTTAGGAGAGAGCACGGGTAGGAATTTCTCAGACATTGGCCATACCATCATCTTTCTAAATACATTTCCTAAAGCAAGGGAAACCAAAGCAAAAATAAAGTATAGGGACATCAAAATAAAAGCTTCTGCACAGTAAAAGTAACAACCAACAAAACTAAAAGATAACCTACTGAATGGGAGAAGATATTTGCAAATGACCTGTTCAATAAAGGGTTAGTATCCAGAATATATAAAGAACGTATACAAGTCAATATCCCCAAAACAATCTGATTTAAAAATGGGCAGAAAAAGTGAACATACGTTTCTCCAAAGACGACATACACATGGCCAACAGACACATGAAAAGGTGCTCAATAGTACTCCTTACCAGGGAATTACAAGTCAAAACTGCAATGAAGTATCACCTCACACCTGTCAGAATGGCTCAACTCAAGAAACAGTAAGGGTTGTGAGGATGTGGAGAAACAGGAACAATGAGATCCCACCTCCCCCCAGTGAGAATGGGGAAAATCAACAAGGCAGGAAACCACAAATGTTGGAGAGGATGTGGAGAAAGGGGAACCCTCCTGCACTGTTGGTGGGAATGTGAACTGGTGCAGCCCCTCTGGAAAACTGTGTGGAGGTTCCTCAAAGAGTTAAAAATAGACCTGCCCTAAGACCCAGCAATTGCACTGTTGGGGATTTACCCTAAAGGTACAGATGCAGTGAAGCGCCGGGACACCTGCACCCTGATGTTTATAGCAGCAATGTCCACAATAGCCAAACTGTGGAAGGAGCCTCGGTGTCCATCGAAAAATGATGGATAAAGCAGCTGTGGTCTATGTATACACAATGGAATATTCCTCAGCCATTAGACACGACAAATACCCACCATTTGCTTCGAAGTGGAGGGACCTGGAGGGTATTATGCTGAGTGAAGTAAGTCAATCGGAGAAGGACAAACAGTATATGGTCTCATTTATTTGGGGAATATAAGAAATAGTGAAAGGGAATAAAGGGGAAAGGAGAAAAAAGTGAGTGGGAAATATCAGAAAGGGAGACAGAACATGAGAAACTCCTAACTCTGGGAAACGAACTAGGGGTGGTGGAAGGGGAGGAGGGCTGGGGGTGGAGGTGACTGGGTGACAGGCACTGAGGGGGGCACCTGATGGGATGAGCACTGGGTGTTATTCTATATGTTGGCAAACTGGACACCAATAAAAAATAGATTAAAAAAAAAAAAAAAAAGAAACAGGAACCCTCACGTACTGCTGGTAGGAATGCAGGCTGGTGCAGCCACTCTGGAAAACAGTATGGCATTTCCTCAAGAAATTAAAAATAGAGCTACCCTGCACTACTGGATATTTACCCAAAGATTACAAAGACACTAATTTAAAGGGATACATACACGCCTATGTTTTTTGCTGCATTATTTACAATAGCCAAATTGTGGAAGCAGCCCAAGTGTCCATCAACAGATGACTGGATAAAGATGACGTGGTGTATACACACATGTACATGCGTAATGGAATATTACTCAGCTATAAAAAAAATCTTGCCATGTATAACAGCACAGATGGATCCAGAGAGTATAATGCTAAGTGAAATAAGCCAATCAGAGACAAATACCATAGGATTTCACTCGTGTAGAATGTAAAAAAACAAATGAACAAGAGACAAAACAAAAAGCAGATTAACTCCAGAGAACTGGTTGTCCTCAGAGGGGAGGGAGGTAGAGAGACAGGTAAAGAAGGTTAAGAGTGTACATATTGTGATAAGCAGAGTTATGTAAAAAAGTTGATGAATCCTATTGTACACCTGAAACTAATACAACTTTCTATGACGACTGTGTTGGAATTAAATTTTAAAGAGAATTAGAACACTAAAATATACAAATAATAAAGTACATCACCTTTGTCGTCCATGACCAGCACACCTAGTTATTGCAACTTGATCTCATGGTCTCTGCTGAAGCATATTTTAACAATTACAAAATGAAATAAGAGAAAAAATGCTTTTCTCACACATTCCCTTTAATCCTTAACTTAATCCTTGTGCCCTTAAAGTGGCAAAGAGAACAACACCGCAGGGTGTGAAAACCCAGTGGTTAAAAAATATTAAGGGGAAGGGGTGCCTGTGGCTCAGCTGGTTAAATGTCTGACTCTTGATCTCAGGGTTGTGAGTTCAAGCACCATGTTGGGCTCCAAGCTGAGTGTGGAGCCTACTTAGAAAAAAAATAAATGAGAAAAATATATTTAAAAAAAGAAAAAAAAATCATTAATGGGGGGATCCCTGGGTGGCTCAGCGGTGTAGCGCCTGCCTTTGGCCCAGGGTGCGATCCTGGAGTCCCAGGATCAAGTCCCGCGTCGGGCTCCCGGCACGGAGCCTGCTTCTTCCTCTGCCTGTGTCACTGCCCCTCTCTATCATAAATAAATCTTTAAAAAAATATATATTAAGGGGAAGTTTTAGCTACCGGCTGGTCTCTTGCCAGTGCCAAACGCGTGTGTCAATATCCCCAGACAGGACAGAGCCAGATGCAGGGTTAGAGAGGCTCTAAGCACAGGGACTTCCACTGAGGTTGCTCCAAAGATGCGCCAGAATAGGTGATTTAGGAGAACAAACTTGAAATGATGTAAATGAGGCTTAAGCTTTGCATGAGCTCGAGAGATTGTTCCAAACTCAAGTTTTTAATATTACCCCTCTTAAATAATGCAGCTGTGTACCCAGTGGGGAAGAGCCTGCACACGGTGATTTGAGAAACCTTATTAGGCTTCACTGGCAAACAATATGGTTGCCCTGCATCTGCCACAACCCTCGCTTCCTCTCACCCAGAGGTGCCATGTGAGAGTCTTCACCAGCTAAACTCAAAGAGGCCATCGGTTACTGCTGACAAGAATTGATTGAACATCCCATGACTCAGCCAGTCTTTAGATCTTATCTTAAATGTCACTTTCTTAGAAAACATGTTCCCTGACACTCCAGACTGGTGTATATATATGATCATGTGGGTGACTGTGTTGTTGAAATCATCTGATCATCTGTCTCCAACCTCCTACTCCCTAACTGTAAACTCCCAGGGCAAGGTTTATTTTGATCTCTGTATTCTCAATATAATCCTTTTACGTATTTAGTAAATATCTATTAAGTGAACGGATCAATGAATGAGTGAAACATGTACTTACTATTTAATAAAATGCAACTCAAGAAATGTTTACTGGATACCTACTATATGGTAGGCATCGAGCTGGGCTCTGGGAAATCTAACAAATGATCCAGCCCTGGGCTGATGTTGCCCTAGGCTTTGTCTTCAAGCTCTCTTCTCATCCTCTTAGTAGATATACACAGATGACACTAAAATTTATATGGAAAAGCATAAAAACTAGTAGCTAAAACTAGTTTGAAAGAGAATAAAATGGGACGAATCAGTCTCCTTGATTTCAGGACTTACTACATTGCTACTGTAATCAAGACTGTGTGGTATTGATGGAGGGATAGATACCCAGATTAATGGAACAGAATGGAGACCTCGGATATAGATCCACACAAATATGCACCACTGATTTTTGACAGAAAATCCAAAAGCAATTCAATGGAGGGAAGATCGCCTTTCCAAAAAATGGTGATGGAGCAATTGGTGATGGAGCAATCCATAGGTGAAAATATGAACCCTCAACACCTTATCTAAGAATTAACTCAATAATTCACAGATTCAAATGTAAAACTTAAAACTAAAATAAATATTAGGAAAAAATGGTTGGAGAAAATCTTTAGACTCAGATTTTAGAAATTCTTAGACTGGGCTCTCTGGGAAAGTTCATTCTTTTCTGTGGCTTTAATCACCATTCTTTATAGATAGGATTTTTGTAATCCTTATCTCTGATCCCTAAAATACCTTTCTCCAGATTATAGCCACTTTATTAGCCTAAAATAAGATGACAGAGAAATGTAACAATCTGGGGAAACTCAGGAGCTGGAAATAACCCACACACTCCAGCTCTGTCTAGGAACCTTGGCCTTGGAACTTTCAAGACCAAAATTTGGGGGGAAATCTTCCAACTGCCTGAGGACTAGTTTAAAACCTAGAAACCTAGAAAATTGGAAAGCGAACTTTCCCAGCTTCTAGGGGTAATATGAATCTCTGGTGGTGGTGGAGCTTTCACTGTAGCCCATCTCAGGATTACCTCTCCTCAGCAACAGTGCATCTGTTGAGACTCAATGCTCTAGGAAACAATGAGCCCTAAGTCTTTAGAGAGGGTGGGTAGCAAGATGAAGAGATCTTTAAGAAAGAATGTGGCAGTGGTGTGCAGAATGGGTGGAAGGAAAGAACTGAGGCGGGCGGGGGGGCGCATAGTGGAAACCATGGTGTCGGTGGGGATGAGGGCCTGGTTTAGAGATGAAGTAGAAATACGGAAGTGTTGGGGTTTGATGCTACATAAAATTAGAGATGAAAGGAGAGGACTGTTTTCAAAGTGGCTTTAAAGTTTTAAGCCTTGGCAGTTAGAAGCAGAGAACCAGGAATGAGAGGTTTGGAAGGAGTGGAGGACTTTGATTTTGGACATTGGGAAGTGAGGGCATGAGACCGCAGTATATCTGAACCTCTTCCCCACACGAGGTGGCTGGTAAGAAATAGCCTCAACTAGACAGAACATGAAAGACTGCTAACTCTGGGAAACGAACTAGGGGTGGTAGAAGGGGAGGAGGGTGGGGGGTGGGGGTGACTGGGTGATGGGCACTGAGGGGGGCACTTGACGGGATGAGCACTGGGTGTTATTCTATATGTTGGCAAATTGAACACCAATAAAAAATAAATTTATAAAAAAAAGAAAAAAAGAAATAACCTCAACTAGAGAGGTGGTCCAGGGAGCAAGAAATGGTCTCCTGGAAGCTGTGGTGACAGCGCTAGGAGAGAAGTTACCATAATCCAAGCCCCAAGTGGGGTAGGATCTAAAATGTAGGGTGCAAGTAAAAAGTAGGAAGAGGGAGGAGCAGATTGGAGCAAAGTAGGGATTAGTGAGGGTGAAGAGGAGCGGAGGCAGGAGTGGTTTGGAGGCAAGGAGCAGGCAATGGTTTGTGCCAATGTTTGAGTTGGTCCAACAGCTGGCTGATTGCATATTGTGAGTGAAGCAAGCTCAGATTATAAAAGGAAGCCAGTTTGGAGTGGTCCAAGGGCGGGGGGTGGGGGGGGGGCCTCCAGGGAGCGGGATGGGGAGGACTGGAGCTAGAGAGAAGTGGGGCTGGGAGTTGGCAGCAGAAAGGTGATCACTACCACTGAGTCCTAAGAACAAGTGAGCTGACTGGGAGAAAAGGGAGAGGAGGGGACCAAGAGCTAGTCCTGGAACCACAAGAGGGTTGCTCTCTCCATGACTGATTCCACAAGTGCAATGGCAGGAGCCAGACAGAGAGAGGGAGCAAAGTCCCTGGCAAACAGGAATCTTTCCCTTTCCAGCTAAGCCCAGGTCCTACATGGTATGTGGGCTCCAGGATTACAGGAGATATTACCAGAGCTATTAATTCAGGCGAATTCCTGCATCAAGCAAAGGAGCTACCTTTCCAGCGTTTATTTTGTTGCTCAGTGTCTGATGCCTCAGGAATGGCCACTGTCGCTGACCCACAACCCCAGACCTTAGCCAAGGTAAGACTGACTTCCTGTAGGCTGCTATGCCTCAGCCCCAATCCATACTCTGAGTTCCTGCACGAGATGAGATGGGAGAGGGGTTGAGAGAGGAGAGGTTTCCTAAGAGGATATTCCAACCTTTTGGATGAATATTTTCCAAGTCCTGTCCTTAGGATATGTGATACAGAAGAGGTCATGAGGTTTCAACTCTTAAAAAAAAAACAAAAAAAACAAAAAAAAACAAAACAAACAAACAAACAAAAAACACACACACAAAAAAAACCCAAGCCTTGTGGCTTCTTTCTTTGGGTAGTGTTTGGGGTGATGCCACTTCAACCCAGTTTCAGACCAACGTGATGATAGGAATATTAAAAAGATACAGAAAGAAATTGGCTTTTTCTTTGATGCTACTCAGTGGTCTCCAAAGAAATAGAACCAAGGAGATGGATGGCTACATAGAGAGATAAGATAGATTTATTTTAAGCAACTGACTCATGCAATGGTGGGGTCCGGCGAGTCCAAGGCGAAGCACTCAGACAAGCTTTCTGTGTTGTCCTGAGGCAGAAATTTACTCAGTAGACCTCGGTCTTTGCTTTTAAGGCTTCCGACTCCTTAAATGAGGCCCACCCACATCATGGGGGATAATCTGCTTTGCCTACTGTCTGATTTTAAATGTCACATCTTAAAACAAACCAACACAAAACAAGAACCAACTTCCAGTAACATCTAGATTAGTGTTTGACTAAACAGCTATGCACCATAGTTGCACCAAGTTGATATCTGATTATCTACTCTGCTGGGTAAGAGCAGGCTCAGTAACAATCCCTTCAGAAGCTGTGACTCCCCTTCTTGAGTCAAGAATGACATACTGCCCTTGCCAGTATGCAGAGAAAAAATGACGACGATGACGAAAGACAGGCCTAGACCATGTCTAGCCAGCTAAGGGGCTCAGGAGGGAGTAGGGAATCTCAAGGAAGGTTATTTCTGTGGGCCAGGCCTGAAGGTGGCATACATCACTTCCTCCCACATCCCATTGGCCATACCTAACTGCAAGTGTCTAGGAAGTGGTTTAAGCAGTTCTCCAGAAAACTGGGAAATAAGTTTATGGTCCATGTTGCCAGAGAGAGAGAGACAGTCAAGTTTTCTAGCTTTAGAGACTAATTGGATAGTGGTTCTGTCAACCAAGACAAGGTACACTCTGAGAGGCAGGTACTGCACCCTGTTTTCAGCACGTAGAGGCTGGAAGACCTGTGATCACCTGGGCAAAGACATCCCATAGGCAGCCGGAGCTAGGGTCTGGAGTTTGGGAGAGATGTTGGCATTGAAGATAGGTTTAAAGAGTCTTTGGCCTCTGGGTATTAGGAACAGTAGAGGGAAAAGAGAAGAATGGGGATGAATCTTTAAAAGACCTCTGGAAAGGGTGAGCAGTCAGTGGCTGCCTTCGGCTCAGGTCATGATCCTAGGGCCCTGGAATTGGCCCCACGTCCAGCTCCCTGCTCAGTGAGGAGTCTCTGTCTCCCTTACTTCTGCTCTTCCTCTCCCCCTGCTTGCCTGCACACGAGCTCACTCTCAAAATCCAAAAAAAAAAAAAAAAAAAAAAAAAAAAAAAAAAAAGACATCTGAGGAGAAAAAAAGAGCTGGTGAATTAATTAGGTTGAAAAGAAAGAGGAAGGCAAGCTCTCAAAAAGTTTCAAAAGAGGGGGACCCAGAGCTTCACATGTTAGAAAAAGAATTCAAAACATGTTATTTGTACTTGGTGATCATTTTGTCTTTCACTCAGAAATCCTCTCTCAGATTATTCTCCTTTAGAAAAGGGGATCAACTAGTTACTGGAAGATAAGAGTATCTGGGTTCAAGGTGGGGAGAGAGGGGGAGAACTCATTTCCACTTGAAGTTCTGGATGGTCTCCTGGGGTGGCACAGGGGCTCCCAGCCCAGATCCCCCGAGTTACAAAGGCAGCACCCCTGAGCTCCAAGGGGAGCACTCCCTGCCCGGGGTAATCTAACTACAAATGCTATTTGCAGTTTTTCAGCTTCTAAAACCAACCTACAGATCGTGGGATATTGAGTATGGTGGCAGAAAATGTAATGCTATCAGTCTTGGCAAGAAAAAAAAAATTAAAAAGAAAAAGAAAAAGAAAAAAAAAATGATGAAGGCCCACAGTGGAAGAGGGAACACACTAAAGCACCTACCAGTGTCTTCCAAACAGGGATGGGGGGCACCATCTATGTGGAGGGACAGGGGCAGAGGTGGACCGGCAGGTTGAAGATGCAGATGTAACTATCAGGGTGCTTGAGCTGTGCTGGGACGGAAGGGGTGTGCACAAGTGCAGCAAGGGAGGTTAACTTCCTGTTGTGATGGATGAGGTTTAACAGATACTTGAAGTTGAGAGATTAAAAAAGAAAAAAAAAACAAAAACAAAAACAAAAAAAACACCAAACTGTCAAGGAAAAAAAAAAAAAAAGTGATGGTCAGGATTTTTTCTTTTTTTTTAAATATTTGGAAAAGAGCAAGCAAATCTGAGCAGGAGGAGGGAGAGGATGTCTAGTAGACTCCCTGCTGAGGGGGGAGCTCTTCCCAGGGCTTGATCCCAGGACCCTGAAATCAGGTCCTGAGCAAAAACCCAGAGTTGGTCGCTCAACCGACTGAGCCACTCAAGTGCCCCTGTTGGAAGAATTTGAAACAGAAGTTCTTAGAAGTGCTTTCCTCTGAGTTGTGGGACCAGGAGGAAAAAAAAAAAAAAAAAAAAAAGAAGTATTAAGGAAGGGCACTGCTTCTAGGTCTGTGATTTTTTTTTAAAACCATGTATATATAAAATTGGTTGTTTTTATAAAAATAGATATAATGATATGGGAAGAACTCCAAGTAATACTGTTAAGTTTTAAAAAGTACATCTCAGAGTGATATATTCAATATGATACCATTTACATAAGAAGGAGCATAGCAAAATAGTTCCTTATGTTCCGTGGGTACATATGTATGTAAGCATGCAAGTGCGCCAAAAAAAGTTGAGGATTTACGAATTGATAGCAAGGTTTCCTTCCTGGGGAAGGACCAGATTGTATAGAGAGGAACAGGGGGTCACGAGGCAGGGTCTCCAGGCCAACGCTGCCCAACCCGTTGTGCGCAAAGTCCTTGTGAATTCATTCAACGCTGTGGTCCTGGTCAAGGGATGCTTAATATCTGTAACATTTAGGGTCTTTTATATATATATATACATACATACATCTATATACATACAATGAAAGCATTTTACTTTTGCAATAAAATTAAACCAAAATTCTCTCCCCATGAGCATTTTATTTTTAAGGTTTTGAACTCTAACTACAAAAAAAGAAAAAAAAAAAAAGCATCTGTAATGAAGCTGCTCAGAGATCAAGGCAGCTTAAAGGGGAAATCATGTGGATCTAGAGGGTTCCCAGGGCTCTTGAAATCATCCCAATAGTCAATTCTGCAATGTTTATGGGGTCAATCATCTTTCCTCAGATCTGCTTTTTCATAAACTGGACAATTCCTCTTAAGCAGGAGCACCAGGCTAGTTCCACAAATACCAGACTCCTCTAGTATTATGCTGAGTGAACTAAGTCAATCGGAGAAGGACAAACATTATATGGTCTCACTCATTTGCAGAATATAAACAATAGTGAAAGGGAATAGAAGGGAAGGGAGAAGAAATGTGTGGGAAATATCAGAAAGGGAGACAGAACATAAAGACTCCTAACTCTGGGAAACGAACTAGGGGTGGTGGAAGGGGAGGAGGGCGGGGGGTGGGGGTGAATGGGTGACGGGCACTGAGGGGGACACTTGACGGGATGAGCACTGGGTGTTATTCTGTATGTTGGTAAATTGAACACCAATAAAAATAAATTTATTAAAAAACAACAAAGTAAAATAAAATGGCAAAGCATGCACCCACGACTACTGAATTAGGCTCTCTGGTTATTGGATTCTGGGGTGGAGGGTCGGGGGTCATCTTTCTAAGAAGTTTCCTGGGCAGCCTCTCGAAGTTGGGACAAAGCATCCTGTTTGGGAAGGAGCTGAGAGGTGTGGGTTGGGGGATAGCTGCTGGAAAAGGAAAGAGAAAGATGTAGTAATTCATTACATTCTGGGTTAGCCCCTTCCATGGAAGCCAGAGTCAAGGCAAAGGTTTTCCGTTTTCACCATGAACCCTAAATCTCTAGAAGAGGGCTCTTAGATTTACAAAATACAAAAAGAAACAAGTTTGGGAGTTTGGGTCCTAAGTCACGGTGGTCACTTCACGATAGAAGTCTTAAAAATCCCCATTTCTCATGGTCTAGATTTGTCACAACCTCAATTTGAAAGAAATGGGCTCTGGCCACTGTATGAAAAACCTACTACACGTTTTACTGGGTTACAAATTAAGGCAGGTCCCCATGACACGGCTTTACAGAAATGGAGCCCTCGGGCATATACACCCAAAGCAGAGTGGGGGGGAGGGGGGAGGCACTATTTAACATGAACAGTCTTCATTTTACAAAGAGATCGAGACGGCCACAGAATATTAGGCTTAGAAGGTATCTCAAGAGTTTCTCCAGCTAAGGAAACCCAAGCTCATGCTGAGGAACTTGTTCAAGATTACCTCGTTAGCTCCAGGGACCCAGAGAGATGGATGGTGTGGGGACCAAGAACTTCCCTCTACTCCCTTGGGTTTTATAGCAGGGCCTAAGGGTTAAACCAACATCAGACAGATTAATGGGAGAAATATTTAATATATATATATTTAGTTTTTATTTATGATAGTCAGAGAGAGAGAGAGAGAGGCAGAGACATAGGCAGAGGGAGAAGCAGGCTCCATGCACTGGGAGCCCAACGTGGGACTCGATCCTGGGTCTCCAGGATCGCGCCCTGGGCCAAAGGCAGGCGCTAAACCACTGCGCCACCCAGGGATCCCAATATATATATATATTTCTTATATATACATAGATGGGAGTCTTCAGAAGGAGGACAAAGACCTAAAGGCGGCGTTAGGCCAAAAACCTAATCTTCTTGCACAAAGAGCTCTAAGTTCAGAGAATGTGACAGGGCCAAGGAGTTTGGTCTGGGAGGCAGTAAAGTGAGAGACAGTGACTAGAAAAAATAGGTGGGAAAACTAATTGAACATCTCAATTGTTCTAGTAGGTTGGTTTGTATGGGTCCTTTTGAGCACCATTCCCCCCACTCCCGAACCTCCACCCTGCCCATCTCCAGGGATAAGAACCTTCTTCTCTTCCTAGTACAGCCAAGGCACCTTTCTCATGGGAAATTTTAGGTCCTTTTAGGTGGGGGGTGGGGGGGGTCAGAGAGCCCACCCTGCATCTGTTACTCTGGTTGCCTTCAGGTGCAAAAGTCATCAACACCAGAAGGGGCAGGTTTGGGGGCCGCACATCGGGAACCACCCCCTTCAAGGGGCAGATCCCCACTGATCTCTGTGCTGTCAACACAGGCACACGAGGCCCAGACCACGCATCCCATATGCCGGGTGGGCGGTCGGTCGAGCCCGTCACCTCAGCCCACCCTGGCTTAGAGCACCGTTCGACACACTGGTCCAGGCCTTTGTGGGGAAGGAATCCTGCTTGCGATCCCCAGACGTGGGGATTTAAAAGATTAAATTGTTCTCTTGTTTAAAATGTGGGAAGAACAGTTGGACCCGGCCCTGAACTCTTCCAAGGCAGGTGCCTTCGCTACAACCCACGGCACAGGTGCAGCCCTCGCAGCACTCCCAGATCTGTGAGCCAACTGCCAGGAGCGGGCAGGGGGGCCCCTCTTTACACCCCAGCACCCCTAGCTGTTCATGCTCACATTTGCTTCTGAGACCCTGCGCTCAGCCAGCCAGGCTGAAGGGACACCCCAAACCCTGGGTCCAAACGGGCCTCCGACCCCGGGCCTCCTCAGCTTGGTCCCTTACGCGGCCGTCTGGGTCAGGCCAAGCTTCCCTGCCCAGCTTACGGAATCCGTGTGGGCAGTCAAGCATCAAAGCAGCTCACGGCTCAGAGAGAAGGGGCTGAGGAGGGGACAGCGTGAGAGCATCAAGAATCAATGACCCCTTTTAGGGTGAACTTGATACCAAAGGTGCCACTGCCCCAGTAGCCCACCTTGTGGCCTTGGCTGTGGGAACACTGCGGAGGCCTCTCTCGAGCCCCGTCTGGCCACCTGGAGTCTGAGGACTGGGTAGGAATAAAGGCACGCGGAAGGGCTGCGGGCTCGGGAGGAAGCCCACCTGACAGCAAGGGCTCCCGCCCATAGACAGCAGCCAGGGCCCGGTGGGTGCAGCCAGGCGGCCTGGGTGCCAACAGGGGTGCTGCTCGCGGGAAGACGAGGTGTGGGGAAGGCAGCCTCCTCTCATCTGGTCCATACTGTGGGAACTCCCACCACCGGCCGATTTTTGCAAATACACACTTCGGTCCCCCGGAGACCAAGAACAGCAAACGTTCAATACGCCAGTGGCTCCGGTAAGTACTTAAAGAAGTAATTAGCTTTGTATGCAGGAGGGAACAGACGGTGAGCCCAGGTAGCGTATCCACAACTTTCGGTGAAAGAGCTTGGAGTTTGAAAGAAAATACTTACCTGCTGGTCTGTAGGGAGAAACTGTGCTCCCCACCCTCTTACTCCACCCCAGGGATGGGGGGTGCTTGATGTAAATGAAAATCAAGGGCATAACCAGACTTTTGATAGGATTAACAGGTTAAAATCTCTGCCTGTCCATGGCCATGGTCTTGGGTTTCTAACTTTTTCTCGTTGCCACTCTTGGATCCCACCCTCTCCCCCTGGACCCCCCCCTTTTTGTCTTTGGAGCTGGTATAAGAGACCTGGGACAATCGTTGCTTGAGACGGTCACCTACCCTAGTGAAGACCAAAGGGTGGGTATGAAGGCTGACTCTGCCCTAGTGCTTCCAGAACAATGCTCTTTCCTTTGGTTTGCCCCTCCTACCTGCCTTTCTCATGGACCTAATACCTAAAGGTCTGCATGGAGGGGAGGAGAGGAACTAGGCCCGCTCTTTGTTCCAGGTCTTTGTCAGGAGTACAAGAGGAGGGCCTGGACCCGAGTGTGGTTGAGCCCAGCTAACAGGGCCGAAGGGCGTGAGGCCTTCTAGTCCCCAACCAGACATTTGCACGGAAGACCCCGTCTGTCTAGCTCAGGATTCATGGATTTCCCTCTCATGTGGAGCTAAATCCAAGATTTCCAGCACTTTCTGACTGATCTTAATTCGATGAAATCCCATGAGCACTTATGAGCCCAAAGTGGGCAAGAACACTAAGTATGAACAAGTTTTTATTACAGCTTGTAAAGAAACGAGTTTATTTTGACTGGTTTATGACAATTATTAGTTAGTTAGCATTGCATAGGATGTGTTTTGTATGAAGTTGGCCTCAGGCCTTTAAAAAAACAGCAAAAAAAACGAAACACACACACACACACACACACACACACACACACACACACACACACAGACACTTTTCCTTTGGAATTTGGCCGACAGCAAAGGCAAACAGTAGGCACGAAGGCTAGCCAGGGAGATGAAGGGGAGACACCAGGCATCTGAGTAAACTGCTGGACCAAGTCCCATTTCTGGCCTTCGCAGCCACCCCCGCCGGCCCTGCCCCCCTTTTCCTGGGGATCTCGGGGACAGCCCATGGTAACACAGCCTGCTTCCCCCGAAGGTCACGGGTCCCGTTCAGCATCCTTCCTCCTATTCCATCTGGGCTTCTTCCGGGACCTGACCTCGAATACGAACATCGGACCCTTTGAAAGTCTTGTTCTATTTCCAACAATGACAACGGTCCTCTAGACTCAACCTTCCTAGTCACCACCTCCTCTCCTTCCTGGCTTCAACTGAAACTCGGATTTCGCCGGAGAGCTCGGTGTCCTCCGCAGCCGTCCCAAGTAGGGACAGCTCACCCTCCTCACACGGTCTTATGGCCAAAGGTAGCTGCCTTTGGCTCTGGCCTTTCGCCCCAAGACTACTGCTCTTTCACGTTCTTTCAAAATCCCATCCTTGAGGGCGTGGAGGGAAGCTTATCAACCAGTTGCCCAGCTCCGTCCTATTCCCATTCCCATTGTGACAAATTACCACAAACTAAGTGGCACAAAACATCAGTTATCTCACAGCTCTGGAGATCAGAAGTCCAAAATGGGTTCCCCCGGGCTGGAATCAAGGGGGCAGCAGGTCTGCATTCCTTCCAGAGGCTCTAGGGGAAGAATCCATCCCCTTGCCTTGTCCAGCTTCTGAGAGCCACCTGCAGGTCTTGGCTTGTGACCTCTTCATCTTCAGAGTTGACAACAGCGTTGTCACTGGGACCTCTGCTCCCAGGATCACAACTTCTCTTTTGCTCACTCTTGCCTCCTTTTTCTAAGGGCCTTGGTGCTTACATTGATCCTACCTGGATGATCTAGGATAATCTCCCCATTTAAAAAAAATCCTTCATCCCATCTACAAAATCCATTTGGTTATGAAAGGTAACATACCCATTGGTTTCCGGATGGGTCACAGGCAGATTTCTCCATCTCTCTCTATCCTTATAGAGATCATCTCCAGAAAGCCCCGTCTCTCCCCAACATTTAAGGTTCTGTGGCGCAGAGATCAGTCTTCAACCCTTCCCTTACTCTCAGGGAGGTCTAGCCTCAATCTCTTGATTCCTGGACTCCTTTGCACCATGTACCTTACCCCTCTCTGGTCTCTTCTTGGCAACCCTTGGTGCCCATATGGGTGCCTTTCCAAGATCTCCTTCAGAATCTTGCTTAGACCATGGTCTCCCTCTTCCCACGAAACATGCTCTTTGATCTAAGACCTGCAGTCCCCAAATTCCAACCTATAAACAGTCTGCTTTCTGGTAAATCCCTTAAGTGACATGTTTATCAGCAACTCCCTTTCCTTTGCCTCTTTGGCCTCCTTTCCTTCCTTAGCTGACTCGGGCCAAGAATCTGACTAGGAGGGCTTTAGAGTCATGGGGGAAAGAATCCTAGCCCTGCGCTGACCGCTACCTCCACGCACTTGCTTCACCCACGTGGCTCCGCAGTGCTTTCTCTCCCCTCTGGTCAGCCCACTCTTGCAGGCTGCATGAGGAAAATTTCAGACTTCTCACAACTCTCCCACAACCTGTGCATCCCTCGCTCTCAGCATAGGAGGTTTTCTTAGGATCCAAAGAGAAACTAGAGGCCCCACGAGCCAGAGACTTCTGCATTTGTTGCTCTACAGAAACTACAGCTCTTACCTCCTTTCTGTTAGGGGGGAGAGAAGTCCATCTTCCTCTCAAAGGCCAAGCCCCCTCTCCAACAATATTCCCCTCTAAGGCACCTTTTGTCTCCTTCTGGCCATTCTTTGTGAATACGTTCAAGTCTTTCTAGTCTAACTGCAATCCCTTCACGCTCACCTACCCTCAAGCTAGTCATCAAATCTCTTTTCCTACGAAGATGGTATGGGGACAAACCGTGGGACATCACCAAACCTGAGAAGCGTACTCCTGCAGTAGGAAAGGAGGGCAGGGGAACTTTCCATGGTAACTGAACCACCCCTAGAATGATCCAGAAGAATATAGGGTCAGGGCCTAAACCTCATTCAAGATGATAGTAGGGCTCTCTTTGTAAAAACACAAGATTAGGTACCCATGTGCAAGACTTTGGAAGAGAGGTAAAAGTAATGGGTCCTGAGGGCTAACCCTTAGGAGCCTCAGTGAGTCTGCCCCTGCCCAGACAAGGATGTGGGAACCTTCCGGTAATGGAGAACGTTGCTGAGAAAGCGTACCTCTAGCTACTGTATTGTGCTCTTTGAGAAAAGCGCTTCCTAGAAGCTAGTAGGCATATCATTGCTCATGTTTAAGGACATTTGGGGGGAACTACTGATATCCAAAAATATTTTTTAAAGCTTTGTCTTTAGCTTTACAATTGACTGCTCTTTGTTGCAAGCGATACCAGATTTCCATTTATGCTCACAACTGAAAATTCTTTTAAAATCCATAGTTTTACCATTGCCTCTTAATTAGAAATTAAGCTAATAGTACAGACTGGTGGGATATGGCTATGGCAGGTATTGTGAAGATAGGAGAAGAATCCTATGTGGATTATTCCAAAAGGAACGGGATGGCTTATAAAGAAAAATCCAGAGAAATAAAATTCATCAGTGGGACTCCATGGCTGCCCAAAAGAGAAGGAGCCACAGCCCACAAGCACGAGTGCTGGAGCCATATGGCGAGCGTGCACCATGGTGGAGATGGACACACAGCGTATCACAGATTAAGGTACCACTCACGTTATCATAGGTGAACCCTGTTGCTCTGAGTTATGCTTCCTGGCAACATTTTGATTATAATTAGGCTTTGCCTATAAGCTATAATTCTCTCATTAGCAAACCATGAACAACATCTGGCTTGCTTGGTAGTTTATTACTCAGCACCAATTAATCAATCAGCGTTCTAGTTTTTGAACATAAATCCTCATAGGCTTCGACCCTTGTGCTGGGGAAACTCCCTTCCTCAACCTGCCAGACTGAGGTCTAGAGGGAAGTTTGCCAAGGTGATGTCACCCACATAGCTGTCTAGGTGGCCAGCCTTCTCCTCCCACAGACCTGCTGATTCCATCTGATCCACTGTGTGGCTTGTATATCAAACCACTCCTCCATCTGCCCCTCAGCATTTTTTAAAGAGATTTTGTTTATTCGTGAGAGACAGAAGTATAGACACAGGCAGAGGGAGAAGCAGGCTCCATGCAGGGAGCCCAATGCGGGATTCAATCCCAGGACCCCGGGGTCATGACCTGAGCCAAAGGCAGCCGCTCAACCACTGAGCCCCCCAGGCACCTTGCCCCTCAGCATCTACAGGGAGCCTCTGCCCCTGTTATGCACTAAAGACTGCCCTCAGGAAGCAGATCCGTGGTCTTCTTATCCACTTGGGGCTGACATTTAGAGCTCATCTCCACTGACCCCCCTTTTGGATACTTTTGAGCATTTGATGCTCTCCAGCTGGTTTCTTGGCTCGATCACATTTTTAAAGGAGTATCTCCCACCCAGACTCCACTTGTGCTTGCCCCTTAAACATAGACCTCTCCATGGCAAAGGGCAGAGAGCAGGGTACTAGGGTCAGACCCCCTGGGTTCAAAGTCCACATATCAACTATGTGAATTTGGGCAAATTACTTCCTCTCTACCCTTCAGATTTTTCATCTGAAACCACAATCCTATCTTCGAAGTAGAATTCCTGCCAGAATTCAAGGAGGTCACCCACATAAAGTACAGAGCTTGGCATAGGATGAACACTCAGTGAGTGGCCGCGGTCTTTTTCCCCCAACCACACCCCATGGCTTCAGTTACTGTAGGAGATAATCAAATGAATTTTCCCAGCCCAGAGCTCTCCCCTAAGGGCCAAATCAGGATTTTAACTGCCAGCAGAGGCCTACAGGCCCCCTCAAACTGAGCAGATCTAAAATGGAGCTCATTAACACCATTCCAACCACTGGGCCTCATCCCCATTAAACCTTTTCACCTCTTATCTCATGATTGCATCATGACACACCCAGTCATCCAAGCCAGAAAATTAGGAATAATCATTACACCTGCCTCTCCCACTCACCTCCGCCTTTAATCAGCCACTACCTGGAGTTCCCTTTCACATATTGCTCCCTCATCACTCCTCTGCTTACTGCAAGATCAACTCTAGGCCTTTCACATTCTGTTTACAACCAGCGTCCTCCTTCCCCACCACCACAGGCAGGTCCTACCCCCTGCACCAAGGCCTTAGCAAATGCATCGCATTCTCTCACGTGTCCTTTTCTCCTGAGCCTTCTGGTCCCTCAGCCTCGAATGCCTCTTGTCTTCTGGCAAACTCCTACTCAGCTTCAGTGCTCAGCTCAAATGTCTCCTCCTCTGGGACATGCCCTCTGGCTCAGAATGTGATCAATTTTTTATGAAAGTGCCAAGCCTGTTGTATTGACACTATTTGTGTCTGTCTCGTCCACCTGAGTGTGAGCTCCCATAGGGCAAACACCTTACTGCTTCCATGACTGTTCTCCTAACGTGGCACCTGTCCTAGCAGGACCAGAGGGCGGGCCACGCTTAGAAGGCAGCTAGCAGTAGCTACCACTGGTTGAGCCATCACCACATTCCACACAGAAGGCTTAGCATCCTACATTTTCTCATTCAGCCCACCTCTAGGATCATTCCTTATTCCATCTTCCATCACATTCGCCTAGTAGAACTCGGTCTAGTTGGATTACTGTGCTCAGGCTGCCCCACCAAAATTCCAAGCTGCATAGAGATTCATTTTCCTCAGTTCTAGAGGCCAGGAGTCCACGATCAAAGTGTGGTCAGGGTTAGTTTCTGAGAAGGGCTCTCTTCCTGGCTTGCAAACAGCCACCTTCTCCCTATGTCCTCACATGGCTTTTCTTCTGTGTCTACACAGAGACTTCTGGATGTCTCTATGAGGACGCTGGTTATACGGGATGAAGGCCCCACCTTCAACATTTATTACTTTCTAGGCTCTATCTCCAAAGACAGGACCATTAGGAGCTAAGGCTTCAGCACAAGACTTTGGGGTGGGGGTGGGGAGGGAGACCCAATTCAGTCCATAACGCTGGTGAAATCTAAGTCACTCCCTACTCTTCTGCTTCTACCCAAGTAGCTAGATACAGCCGAAGACAAGACATACAATCATGGTAGCTAGTCTCACTTTAGATTTGGGATCTCAACCTCGGATGAGCCCATCAAGCAAAGTCTACTTACTCACCTGCTCCCTAAGAGGACTATTCCAACACCTCCTCTGTCTTCAAACCTCCCAACACGCCCTCCTCTCCCCTTATCACCTTACTTCCCGTTTCACTGAGAAAAAGCCAAATATTCCTCTCCCTACCTTTCTCTAGTCTCATAAGCTTGCCTCCTTTCCTGTAACACTGGGAAAATCATTTTGAATGTATACAAGGCCAGGAGGCCAGCCTTTCAATTGTGCATGGATTCCATTTCCCTTACCAGCTCTGCAAGAATCCTGTTTCCTACGTTAATTTCCCCCTTTCTATTGGATAATTTCCTTCAACATAAAACCGGAAGGACATACACTTTAGTATCTCTCAGCTTTAAACAACCGGAGCAAACCTCCCTCAAGGCCACCTCTGTTGCTTCATTTTGCCTTGTAGAAAAATTACTTGAAGAATGGTGAAACAACTTTGCTATCTCCCCGTCACCATTCATGGTGTCTGGCATCCGTGCTAATGAGGTGGTCATCTCCCCACTTTACCAAAGCCGTCTTGCTTGAGGTCACCAACGGTCTCCCAGTTGCCAAACCAAAGAGTAGTTTGTTCCCCCTCTCATTCAACCCATGAGCAGCCACTGACTGCTCAATTTATTACTTCCTGTCTTGAAAAGCTGTTCCCCTTGATTTCCTGGGCAACTTGCTCCTCTCCCTCAGGGCCATTTGTTCTCCAGCTTCTTTGGTGGATTCTCCCCTCTTTCATGATCATGTGGATCCTCTGGGTTTGGACCTAGGATCTCCTTCTTCCCTACAATCACTCTTTAGGTGCCAGGATCTTGGCTTTAACTAGCATTTTTATCCTAAAGAATCTTCAATATACATCTCTCACCCAAGACTGCTCTCAACTCCTGTTGGATGTCCAATGGAACTTCCAAATCAACCTGTTCAAAACAGAACTCTCCATTTTCTTCCCTAAAGTTGTCCTCCCTTTAAGTGTTCCTGGTCTTAATAGCATCGTGATTCACATGGATGATTTTTCCAAGCCAAAAACCTTGAAGTCAGCTTTGACTCTTTCTCCAACATCTCAAATCAACTCTACCAGTAAATCATGAAGGTTCTATGAAACAGACCCAAGATTTTCTCCTCTCCTGCTGCCAAGTCTGGTCCTTGCCACTAGGATTTCTCCCAAATTCTTCCAACAGCCTTTTACTATATAACTCCTCTTCCTGCCCCTTTTCTTGTGTCACTACATCTATTCTACACACAGTAGCCAGAATAAGCCTTTACAAAGTAATCAGACCCTGGGGTCCCGGGCAGCTCAGTTGGTGAAGCATCAGACTCTCGATTTTGGCTCAGGTCATGATTTCAGGGTCCTGGGATCAAGCCCTGCGGAGCATGGATCTGGCTTGGGATTCTCTCCCTCTCCCTGTCCCTGCTTGTACACATGTGCTCACATTCTTTCAAATCTTAAAAAAAAAAAATTTATATATATATAAAATCTATATATATAGTATTGCCTTGCTTAACACCATCAGAAGGCTAGTAACTTCCAAAGCCCTTACAGGGCCTGGCCCCATAGCTCCTGACGCTGACCATCTTTGACCCCATTGTCTGCCATTCTTTCTCCTCTTGCTGTGCTTCAAACATAGAACATAGTCACGGAAAAACAAGGTCAAACCTAGGTCTCTGCCTCAGGGTCTTTGTACTTGCTGTTCCTTCCACCAGGGGTGGTCTTTCCACAGATAGCCACCCAGTTTTTCCTCACTTCATTCAGGTCTCTGCTTAAGTACCATCTTCTCAGGGAAATTTTCCTTAAACCGCTTTGCTCTAATCTAAATAACACATTATCACTGTCTCCTTAACTCGCCTTATGTTTCCTCAAGGCACAGATCTTGATTTAACACATTACTTTTTATTTATATTCTTGATTGTTTCTCATGCTAGAATGTGAGTTCCAGAAAGACAGATGCTGTTGGTTTTGTTCATTGCCATATTTTAAGCATCTAGAACAGTGTCTGGCACACAGGGAGGCTTGTACTCGTTTGCAAGGGCGGCCTTAACCAAGGAACACAGACCGGGTGTTTAAACAACAGAAAACGTTGTCTCACAGTTCTGAAGGCTAGAAATCCATGGTCAAGTTGTCTACAGGGTTGGTTCCTTTTGAGGGCATGAGAGATCGATCTGTTCCAGGTTGATCTTCTTAGCTTGTAGACACCATCTTTTTAGATCTCTTCACATTATCTTTCTTCTATGTGTATCTCGGTGTCCAAACTGCCTCTTTTTTATAAGGAGATCAGTTGTATTGGATTAGGGCCTACCCTAATGATGTCATTCTAACTTGATTACCTCTGTAAAGGGCTTATTTCAAAAATAAAGTCACACATTACAAGACACTGAGAGCTTAGATTTCAACATATGAATTTTTTGTCAGGTGGAGGGTTGCGGGAGGACATAGTTCAACACACATATGCTTAATGGACTTTTATTAATACATGAAGACTGACCAACTGAATAAATGAACCCTCAAAACAATTCTTTGTATAAGGATAGTAAGCTTTGCCTGCCACTACAACAGTTATTTTCCCCAATTTATTGTTGATCTCTTCTATCCCACTAGCGCATGGTTTATTATACGAATCCAATCACAGTCTCAAAAGCATGCCAACTGGACATACCCCAAGGTTGATATAATCCATTTGACTTGAGAGATGGACACCCCTTTATCAAGGGGCTCCATGCTGTAGATTGTTGACAACCAAGAGCCCTTAGACCCCTGCATGAACTAATCAGAAGTGAGTTTTTGTCCTGCAGCAACAACAAATATTCACTAGGGATTAAAACGCAGAGATGAAAGATAAACAAGTTGGGAAGTGCAAAGCCATCTCTTGCTTATTAATCCTTAGAGATAATGATGAACAGTCTACCAGATGTGTGAGCTAAATTAGAAGATGATCAAATACCTTCAACTTTACCTTGAATATTCCCCCTTCCTTTATAAGATTCTAGAATATACACATAAGAAGAAGAAAACAAAAAGATACAGTAGGTCAGTTAAGATGCTCCTGGAAAAAGGCAGATGAGCATATGAATTAGAAATGTGGATGAAAATAGGATCACTTGGCATTTTATGGGCCTTTTGATTACAAAGGGTTAAACTTCTAGGATGACAAGTAGCTAAATACAGGACTCATTTAATGCTCACGATTTTGCAAAACATCTTGCTATGTGAACAGCCCACTGGGAGAGAAAAAAAACTTACATAAATGGAGTTCAGCACTGCAGTAAATTAAAATTTAGAGCCGAGCTAATTTGACACATTTAATATGCATCAGTATGGTAGTGTTTGAAAATTAAGAGTAAATGGGAAGCGGTTCGTTTAGTGATTTTCATTAGCACCTTACATTCTAATAAAAAGTGTCTAGGTTCAGCTGGGAAGGAAGGGAGGCAAAAATGTGGCTGAGCAGCCTTGTGCTGAGACCCTCCTAAAACTTTGAATTCCAGGATCTGGTAACTTCAGTGAAAGAATGCTTCCTTGGTCTAGTAGGGACACCCAGAGGCCTCAGGGCAGCAGACACTGGGGTCTACCCTTTATGTGGATGTTCCCTTTAGATCTGGAATGCCTCCATCCTTCCTCCAGCTCTCCTGCTTCAGGCTTCAACTAAGGTGTCCCCTAGATGCATGCAGGCAATCATCATGACGGCCTCAGGAAGCACCACTGGCATCCTGGGTCAGAGGGTAATGTCTAACCTATAACCAACTTTCTGCCTTCTACAACCACTTTCAGTTCTCAAGTCTAGATAGGAACTTGGTGAACAGCAGAATCAACCAGAACAGAAAAGAGGCGGTAGGTGCAAGAAGTCCACTCTGTAGAAGGTGTATTATCTGCAGATTTCAGGGGCAAAGGGTGCCTCAAGATGGCAGAGTGTTGGCGGAGGGGTCCAGGATAGGAGGAAGTCCTGACAGGTGGGCAGAAAAGTAATGGACAGTCTGGGAAAGCTGCATCACGTACAGATCTAGGCAAACAGGGTCCAGAAGTTTTCCTGGAAGACTGTCAGGACCTCAGCCCCTGGGTGGGATGGGAGCAAGAAGCCACAGCCCAGTCTTAGAGGAACAGGGTCTCCTGTTAGAAACCAAGGTAGGAGTCCAGTTATTGGCAAATGGGGTGTAAGGTCACACAGGCCCTAAGCCTGACCAGATGCTATACAACCTGGCCTGGGGAAAAAAAAAAAAAAAAAAAAAAAAAAAAAATCACAGAGCTCCTTAACTCTCTCTTCACAAAGAGGACCTTCTGCACTTACTTGAGACAAGGTTAAGGTAACACTTGTGAGAACCGGAGCACTACAAAAGGAATCCTTGTGACTAGACTGTTTGTCCAATGACTCGTTCTTGTCATTGGGATGAAGGATAGAATGGGTTTCCAGCTCACAGAGATGCAAGAAGTATGTTTGACTTTCCACTTCACATAACATTCTTTTCTTTCATCTCAAACTCAGACCTTGCACTAAGTTTAATAATTTACTACGGGAGAGTCCTTGGGAAGCACTCAGTAAGCTACCCCAGGAAAGTTGCTTGGATACAGGGAGTTTATTTGGCAGGATTTGTGCTAATTCTCTAGCCATCCCTTGACTTATGCCTTCAACCCATCACATTCTCTGCTTTAAAGAGGACTAAATTTATAGGAATGCCCGGGAATACACAAGATCAGAAGAATTTTAACCTAAGATGGTCTGGCCCATTTTATTCCTCTTCAGATGTTAAGTTTTGTTATTTTATGGAAGTGGGATAGGAAATGAGGTTAATAGTAACCAAGTATAAGCCAAACATCAGAAAATCATGGACTAAAAAAGGTCAAAGTGAGGACTTTCAGACAGCTGTGTAACAAAGCTAAGGTCTATTTTTTGGTGCGATTGAGCTTAAGTTAAAATGAAAGAATGTGAGAATTTACAAAAAAATACAAAGATGAGAAGTGCTTCCTGGGAAGGAGTCAGGGGGTGGTGGCGGTAGAGGGGCATTCTTACTCATTTTTGAAACCCTCTCTGGCCTTCAGCATGGTATTATTAGGTCTCAGTAAAGTTGTTCAATGAATTAAGTAGGAGAGACTAAGCTTCATATTTTGGATTCCTGTGGGAAAGAGCCCCCATATAGCTGGGTTTAGGGGTGTTTAGGAGTATTTAGGGATAGAAATGGGTCTTCTGTTTCATGCTGTCCGTTTCTGAAGCAGAGACTCCTCACAAGCTTCCCCACAACACACCTGATACTTTTCTTTTTAAGCTAACCTCTGAGTCTTACACTGCCCTAAGTACCTTCTAGTAACCCTCTAATCCTCTCTACAACCCTGTGAGGTACGGAAGTTCTATAGATGGGGAAATCAAAGCAGAGGGAAGGGAATTTGCCCAAGGTCACAGAGAAACATGCCACAGAGCTAGGGATCAATTCCAGACACTTCGGCTCCAGAGGGAAGTGCTTAACTGCATTTACCACCCTTCCTGTGCTACAGTGGATGTAGAAAAGGGTCAGAGACAGCTGGACAAAGCTCAGAGCAAAGTAAGGGAAAGAAGGGAGTGCTTCGCCCCTACTGGAGCCCGCTGTTGGCAAATGGGAAGGATGGAGAAGCCAGCCTCCAACCTACCGCTCACAGGCCCGCTCCGAGGCTTTCCCCCAGCACTTACCACCGCTCACAGGCCATACGATAGACTTGTTCTGCCTCGGTCTCCCCACCAACAGGGCGGTCTCCCCACCAACAGGGAGGCCCATACAAGCACAGATCCTGGTCCACCTGGTTCCGGAGTATCCTGAAGGCCTAGGACAGCAACTTGCCCATAGTAAACACTCCGTGTTTGCGAAATACCTGCTGCCTACCTACCTAATAAGGTATTTGGGAAGATTAAAATCTTAATTTACAACATAGCTCAAAACTGTCTTATGAGTAAAATATGAAGAGGCAAGAAGAACCCTTAGGATGTCAGGAAGTAGGAGGTGATCTTGCCTTTAAAAAAAAAAAAAAAAAATCTAAGGAATTCCTCCCTGCTAGAGCTGCACTGAAATCAAGGTGACACCCTTCTTGCCCGGGGAGGGATTAGCACATAAGTGAGACAAATAAGACCAGACAAAAAGACACCACAGAAACGAGACAGCAGGAAACAAAGAGGGGGAGGTTATTGGTTTCAATTTTTTTCTTTTCAGGCTTATCGTTTCATTCCTTCCCTTTTTAAATGGCCCTTTTGATCTACTTCGTTAAATCACACACTCAGACTTCATCCTACTCAAGATTTTAATTACATAATTTTAGAAGGTTGTGCCAGGATTAGTGACAACTACACTGTTGCGTAACCATGAGTCACCCCCTTCATGCTGAGCAAGGGAGCCCTAGTTGCAATCCACCCTGAAAGACAGGAAGAGGTGAAGTCGGCCCAAGAGGCCCATCCTGCTGCGGGAGGCCGGGCCCCTCACAGCCTCCCTCCTTCCATTTGCCTGATCCAGGACCCTCTGCGCAAGGCCAGCTGCGGTCTCCGCCTCTCACCGGGTCCCACACTCAGGGGCTGCCCTGGAAGCAGAGTTCTCCCGGCCGTGGGAGTGACTACTGAAGGAGAGCTCTGGGGATCCTGAGATCTGTCCAAGGACCTGTGGGCTCAAGGACCCTTCAGATGAGCACCCTCCAAACACTCTTGCAGGCACCACCACCGTAGATGAAGAGCTACATGGAGATGGAGAAGCACTCCGAGGAGGGAAGAGATGGCTCCACTATTAATAGCAAAAAGTGAAGGGATCTCACTGGACTGGGTACCCAGAATGCAAAAGGCCCTTTACATCAGCTCACCTATGCATCAGTTTGATTCTTGCAACCACCGTATGAGGCAAATGCTATTATCCTACTCTGTAGAAGGGGAAAATCGAGGTTTAAAAATACATCCAGGGTCACATAGCTAGAGAGCAGCAGCGGGAGGACTTGGACTCAGGCTGCAGAGCATCTGTTCCCAGCCACAACTCAGCTTGACTTTTCTGCAATAAAAAAATGCACCTGGATTCGGACGCCTGGGTGGCTCAGTCAGTTAAGCATCACTCTTGATCTTGGGAGTTCAAGCCCCCCTGCCATGGGTTTAGAGCCTGCTTAAAGGAATGCACCTGGATTAAGGGGAAAAATGCACACAGATAAAGAAAACCTACCTAGTAGGCTCCGGAGTACTTTACAGGTTCTCTCAAATCCTCAAAAATCCCTGAGGAAAAAAAACCATAAAACCCAGACCAAGAGTCCGTCTATAGGATACCAGGCCATACATCTCAAAAATGATCAAGGTCATGGAAAGAAGATCAAGAAACAGTCCCACAGCAGAGGAGACTGGGGAGACCAGAGAAACGTGTGGTTTCCTGGAGAGATCCTGGAACATAGAGAAGCAGATGGAAAAACTGAGGCAATCCGAATGGAGTCTGGAGTTTCGTGGAAAGGTACCAATGTCCATTTGTTACTTGATGAATGTACCACGATAATGTAAAATGGAAGTGGAGAGAACTGGGAAAGGGGTATTCAGGAAAACTCCGCACCATCCCTGCAACTTTTTCATAAATCTGAAATTACTTAGTTTATTAGGAAACAAAACAAAACAAAAAACCCTATCGGGTAGGTCCTGTGACTAGTTTTACTGAGAACTGTCATTTAGAGATGTTACCTTGCACATAGTGGAGCCCCTATAGGAATCGTCATCCCAATAGGTCCCTAAGATAATTTAAAGAGGATTCCGTGCAATTCACTTCATCTTAGAGCTTTGCACTCTTTAATCCTCAGAACTTTAGCAGAATTAGTACATTTTATAGACAAGGAAGGGAATACCTAGGCAGCCGCCCCACAACCTGGCCAGAAAACTAGGAACTTCATGCTCAAAGCAGCTCTTCAAGCTCCGTGTGCTCACCTCACTAATAGCCCAGATTGCCACGGGTTTTTCCTGCAAGGGTCAGCACAGCTCTGGTGCCTTAAGCTGGAGGCCAGGCTGCCCCCTGTGTCACCAACACCAACCGTCAAAGAAATCAAAGACTATGTATGGTTTGTATTTGTCACTGAAACCAACTATACCTTCAAGTTCCAGGACGATTTTATAAGAACAAAGCAGTTAAAACCAGTTTCTTGACCTGGGCAGCCCACTGTTGAGAGAGAGGGGAAAGATCCTTTTGTAGTTCTGAAATTCTTTGTAAGGCTTTCCAAACTCCCAGCACTTCTAAACTTCAGACTTTTCTTAAAACACATTTGTGTTCCTTCTATTAGCTGGACACAGAATGAGCATTCTAAAGGGTCACTTCTTTTGCTATTCAAATTCAGATTCTAGGTTCTATGGAAACTTCAGAGACCTGTTATTCTCCACCAATCCCCACCCCCCCACACACACGCCCCCCGGGCCCCAGAGCAGAAAATTGTTCCACGGCAGCAGGGCTAGTTCTCTGCAGTTAAGAGCTGGGGTTTGCTTTCCCCAGCTGCCAAGTGAGAAAAACCACCGCTATGCTCTTGGTCAAGAGACCTGGAAGGTTCAGTGTGAACACTTGAGGTAATCGAAAGAACAAAGTAGTGACCTCTGACCTGGTCTCCCTCACCTCTGATAGTCTGTCCCAGTGCCGAGTCCATAAAACCCATCTTCCAATGGGCAGCTTACCCGGGACCAAGGTGAAAGGAGCCAGGTGAACAGAAGTGGAGAAGCAGAAATACATCCTAGAGGCTCAGGGAAACCCTGAGCCTTCTACTGAAAGATTAAGGTTTTCTTTGAAAGAAAGGTTATTTTTCAATAGTTCTGATGGTAACACTAGAAGCAGCTAACGTGTGCAGGACACCTACGAATGTGCCAGGCGTTGCGCTAAATGGTTTTGTTCCAATGATCTAATTTAATCCCAAGGGCTGTTGTCTATGGTTTACAAGGGAAGAACTACACAAGGATTTTGAAACTTCGTTCCCTAGGGCTCCCTCACTGGCAGGTGGCGAGGCCAGAGAAGCCCAAGGAATGAGGCCAGGCTCCAGGACTCCCTGCTCCTACTTCACCAGAGCACTCCTGCTTTTTAGAGCATGAAGTTGAAACTGCCCTTGTTAAGAGAGGGTTCCACGAGGTGACCGTTGGGTTTTACAGGTCAGCTTGGCGGAGCTATAGCTACTTAATCAAACCCTAATCACACACAGGTGTGGTTGTGAAGGGGGTGTGGGTGTCTATGGTTAACATCTCTAATCAGTTGACCTAAGGAGATTACCTTCAGTAATGTGGGTGGGCCCCATATAATCAGTTGAAAGGCCTGACAAGCAAAAACTAAGGTTTCTTGGAGAAGAAATTCTGCTTCAAGACCACAGAAGTGACTCCCACCTGAGTTTCCAGCCTGTGTGTCCTGCAGACTTGGGACTTGCCCCCCAACCCAACCCTCACAATCACATGAGCCAGTTTCCTAAATACCACCTTCTCAATACCCACCCCAACACACACACGTTCCTGCATATACGGCTGGGTCCACTTGGTTTGGTCTCCAGAAGACCCTGGCTGGCACACACGGCTTCAATGAAAGTCCTTACTGCCTTGCTACTCAAAGCGTACTCTGCGAGCCAGGGGCATCAACCTCCACTGGGAGCTGGCTAGCGAGGCAGTCTCAGCCCACACCAGGTTCACTCCCATCAGAAATTGCCCCTTAACAAGACGCCCAGGTGATCCAAGTGCATGTCACACGATAGGGTTTTCTACAATATAAGGACCTAAACTACAATGCATTTTCCTGAATAAAAGCTTCAAACATTTCAGCCTTGAGGGAGATCCATTCTGAACCTCTGATAAATAGGATCACCAGCTTGTCACTTTTGGGAGCACCACCCCACTAGCTGCCCTGTGTCCAGGTCAGCGACCAGATGAATTTGCCAGTAGGCCTTCAGGCCACCAGGTGGTCATAGGCCCAGAAACAGTCCAATTGGCTTTAGTCAAAGATCCTATCTTGACTCTTAATTTAGTCACATCCCATTTCTCATCCTTTCTCAAGGAAACCCAGCATCTCTTTATTCCTTTTAGTTACTGGGAAAATAAATCCAAGGCTGAGAAAACCGTTGATACTCATTTTCGTCTAAGAGAAGCTGCGAAACAACTAAAAGACAAAGACATTTTGCAGGCTCGAGCTCAGATGAAACTCATAAGATTTAACTTAGGTTTTTTCTTTTTTGTTATTATTAAAATCCTTCCTGCTTCTTATCAAGCTTTGCACTCAATTACCATGTGCTGGAGAAAAGGAGGAGATAATTTAACTGTTGCTGCTTAGCCCATTTGTCAGCCCAGGGATCTAACACACCTGACAAGTACTTTGTCATTCTCCACAGCTGGGTTTTACATTATCAGCGGGCGAACAAGTCCCCACCTGCACTGTATAGGACTCAGGATTATTTAAGTCATTCCCTGCTTCTGCTAGAACTATTTTCCTAATTCATTTAGTATTCTAAGTAGACTTGTGGGTGCTATTTCATATTTTAAGAGCCCAAACAAATGACTTCACCTGGTAGGAGACAGTGAACACCTTCCTTCTCAGGCAACCCCACAGCTCTTCATAGAGAGGAGAGCGTTCATAAGACTCCCCCTGATGGGCATAGGCCATCCTGCCTTCTTCTCCCCGGTGACCTGCCGCCTGTGGTTCTGGGGGTGCCAGGAGACCAAGAGGAAGGCCACGCCTAGCCTACATCGAATGCCGAGTTCCTATGGGTAAACCTTCCCCCAAAAACTTGGTGGCGAGAGAAAAGCTGGATAATCCCATTTTACATGGTTCTAAATATTAGTGGTTCTTAGCTGGAGAATAAATAGCAGAAATGCACCAGATACTTTATGAAATTACAACCATACCTGGAAATTCCAGTTCAGTAGACCTAGTCCGGCACAGAAATGCATGGTGGGAAGCTTGCCACCGGTACTCCTAATAAAGTACTCACCTTGGTTGGGTCCTTAACTTCACATAAAGATGCCACCTTGGCGATTAAGTGTTCCATGTTTAATTCCGAGGTAGGGGTGGGGTGGGGGTGTTTCTCCACATCAGCAGGTCATTCTCCGACACCAACTGGGTGTTCTACAACTCGATTCTGACACTACCTGGAGATCATGTCACATCCCACAAGTTGAAAGTTCAGTCCTACAAGGTGGCACCCCTAGCCCCACTTGAGGTGCGAGTCAAAACCCTAGGTCAGTGCCTGTACTTCTGACCGACCGGCTACGATCAGATTCCCACAACCCCTTCTTCATGTTTAATTAATCTGCTAGAGCAGCTCACAGAATTCAGAGAAACATTTTACTTACCACGTTACTGGCTTAGACCATAACTCAAACAGCCGGGTGGAAGAGATGCGCAGGGCAAAGAACAGGGAAAGGGCACAGAGCTTGCATGACCCCCGAGTGTTCCACTCTCCCAGGACCTCCACACACATTTAGCAGCCTAGAAGTCCTTCACGCCCTTACCTTCTGGATTTTTAAGGAGGCTTTGCTACACAGGCGTGATTGAATCATTGGCCATTGGTGATTGGGGATGAGACTGCAAGTCCCAACCCTCTAATCACATGGTTGGTTCCCCTGGCAACCAGCACCCATCCTCAGGTGTGGGCCAAGGCACCTCAGTGACAAAAACCCAGTTCAGGTGGAGAGGGGTTTGTTAGGAATAACAAGATACTATTTTACCCTTACGGCTCCGAATCAATCTTGGGTCAGGAGACCAAATACAACACAAGATGCTCCCATTGCTCTTACTGCTCAAACAACAGCAAGGGCTTTAAGAGCTGTGAGCCAGGAGCCATAGACGAGACCAAATATATGTATGAGAAATATATTTTGATGGTCTGAATAACCAAATATGTATTTGTTATGGATCACAACATCGCAGCTGCACATCAGAGTCACTTGGGTGGAGATAGAGAATCTTAAAACATACTAATGTCAACATTGTACCTCAAATCAACTAAATCTGATGCCCTGGGAGGGAGCCCAGGCATGTGCATTCTGAAAGCTTCCAGGTGATTCCAATGTGCAGCCGAGGTTGAAAACCATGAAGTCAGGAATTCTTTATATTACAGCCCCTCAGGCTTTAACACAACACAGATTCTGGTTCAGCAGGATCGCTCCAGAGCCTGAGCTTCCAGGTGATGATGATGATCCTGTCCCATGGGTCAAACATTGAGTAGAAAGATATTTCTCGGCCCCTGGGTGGCTCAGTGGTTGGGCGACTGCCTTTGGCTCAGGTCATGATCCCAGGATTCTGGGATCGAGTCCCACACCGAGCTTCCCATAGGAAGCCTGCTTTTCCCTCTGTCTCTCTCATGAATAAATAAAGTATTTTTTAAAAGACATTTCTCATAGTTGCTCCATAGCCCCAGTATTAGTAAATTTGAGTTAACTAAGGTTGTAAGGTAAAATACAGGATACCCAGTTTAATTTTAATTTCCAATAAATAATTTTTTAGCATAAAAAAATTTTTTTAGTGTAAATTTTTCAAATAAATAATTTTTATTATAATTGTAATTATTTCAAATAAATAATTTTATAGTGTAAAAAATCCCATGTATTACATTGGAGTGTTCTTATACTAAGAAATTGTCCATTGTGTATCTGAAGTTCACATTTAACTGGGCATCCTGTTTGTCTTGTTTTTGCTAAATATGGCAGCAGATTTCTTGATTTTTCTGTTTGAATGGCAAAGGGTTACTTAGGAGTGATGAATGTCAAGAAGCTGATTTTACTCTATGCCCATGGTCCTTTATCTTTTCAGGATGTGGATGCCTGAGAATATAATGAATGTTATGGACCCTCTCCCCGGAAGATTGTGCATAGAGCTTCTGGGGTTTGTGGTGCCTGCCGGAAGCCACCTGTGGGCCCTCTAGAGATAAGCAGACCCAGGAAGAGAAAACCCATGTGATCCTCTTGCTCAGCAAAATAAAGTTGTACTCAGTCTCCTGTGTTACCCAAAAAGATACTCTTATAGGTTGTTTCACAAAATATTTAGTTTTTGCATGAAAAACATCCTTTATGAAAAAAAAAAGAGTTGGAAAATGAAGAATTAAACTAAGTGAAACGAGTTTCTTTTTTAGAGGATCTCCCAAATGTTTTAGACACCATCATGTTTTGGGACTCTCCCAAAAGGAGACAGTGTCTAGTAGTATTTTCCAAATTTACATTGTGTCTTATTCCCTGCAGGGTATTGCCAAGCATTAGTATTATACTCATGTGTAGTGCTGCCTAAATAAATGTTTCCTTGGTTCTCTTCTTAGTATGAAAAGAATAAATGCTCATTAGGAAAATGTGGTAAGAACAGAAAAATATAATAAAATGTTACTTATAATTCTGTTATACCGAGGTAACCACTGTTAACATCTTAGCCTATTACCTTCTAAACTGTAAAGGTTCATGGCTCAGAAAAGGAAGTTTTCATAAGGAAAGCAGGATTTTTTTTTTTTTTTTAATGTAAGAAGTAATCTTGATGGGCTGGGTGAGAAGGTGGAGTAGGAAAAGATTTACCTATTTGAATGTTAATGGAAATAAGTGGGAGGGATCAGGAGATAATTTTCCAATTTAGTGGCTCTTACTGCAGATAAGAGACCATATAATTAGATTTCTAGATATCTATTCCAGTTGCTAAATTTCTGATAAACACACTGCTGAGATGTGGCCCAGTTAGCACAGAAATGGCTCTCTCCCTTAGCAGTCTATTATTATTTCTCGCATTTACCACTTCATTTGATCTTGAAGGCAAACAGTATTGCCAGTTCAGGCACTTGAGTGTTTCACTATAATCATTGAAATAGCATTATATTCTCCATCAGTCATAATGTCATAATGTCAAAAGTCATAATGTCATAGAACCAGGTGAGAGTCCACTCACCCGATGTGCGGCAAGCCCAGAACAGACACTGAACTTTTGCAGTGAAGAGAGGTAGGTGATTTATTGGTGTGCCTCCACCCGGGAGAACGGAGAGCTAGTGCTCAGAAATCCCAGACGAGTCATGTTTTTTAAGCACAAAACTGGGGGCAAAGATTTCTTGAGAAGGTGGATGCCATTGGTTAGAGGCCCATGAGGTCAGGCTAGCAGGTGCCCTGGGACCGCGTCATCTGGTCCCCCAGAGGCCTTTTGCATCTCAAGAGACGTGGGATCTCGACCCAGCAATTGCACTGTTGGGGATTTACCCCAAAGATACAAATGCAATGAAACGCCGGGACACCTGCACCCCGATGTTTATAGCAGCAATGGCCACGATAGCCAAACTGTGGAAGGAGCCTCGGTGTCCAACGAAAGATGAATGGATAAAGAAGATGTGGTTTATGTATACAATGGAATATTACTCAGCTATTAGAAATGACAAATACCCACCATTTGCTTCAACGTGGATGGAACTGGAGGGTATTATGCTGAGTGAAGTAAGCCAGTCGGAGAAGGACAAACATTATATGTTCTCATTCATTTGGGGAATATAAATAATAGTGAAAGGGAATAGAAGGGAAGGGAGAAGAAATGTGTGGGAAATATCAAAAAGGGAGACAGAACGTAAAGACTGCTAACTCTGGGAAACGAACTAGGGGTGGTGGAAGGGGAGGAGGGTGGGGGTAGGAGTGAATGGGTGACGGGCACTGGGGGTTATTCTGTATGTTAGTAAATTGAACACCAATAAAAAATAAATTTAAAAAAAATAAAAATCATGGGGAAAAAAAGAGACGTGGGATCTGAAAAATATCTTGTTTTTTTTTTTTTTTTTTTTTTTTTTACGTTAAGCTAGTGGGGTTGCATTCCTACAGGTTCCTTGGCCGGTCCAGCTGTGCCAGGGTGATGTGACCTCTAGTGTCCATCCTTTCATCTCAGCTGACACGATGGACACCAGCCTTAATAATACGCTTACATTCTTTCATCATCAATGTAAAAGGAAGAAGTCGGTAATATCCTTATGATCCTCCACAGTTGACATGATCACTAAGTGCTTTTTTTTTTTAATTTTTATTTATTTATGATAGTCACAGAGAGAGAGAGAGAGGGGCAGAGACACAGGCAGAGGGAGAAGCAGGCTCCATGCACCGGGAGCCCGACGTGGGATTCGATCCCGGGTCTCCAGGATCGCGCCCTGGGCCAAAGGCAGGCGCCAAACCGCTGCACCACCCAGGGATCCCCACTAAGTGCTTTCAATACGTGATATCCCTGGAGTCAACCCGCCACCCGGGTGGGGCAGGGGCAGGGGCTGGGTATTATTGCTTCTTTAATTTTTAACAGATGAAGTAGGCCTCGTGATCTACTCAACCTACTAAGTGGCCTAGTTTGAACAAGAATTAACATCTCGGAATCCATCTTCTGCAGCGTTGCATAAAACAGCCAGGAGAACAAATTATGTGGCGTGTTTGATGGTATAAAGACTTCAATATGGGGGCACTTGGGGGGCTCAGTGGTTGAACATCTGCCTTCGGCTCAGGCCATGACCCCGGGGTCCCAGGATCAAGTCCCACCTCGGGCTCCCTGCATGGAGCCTGCTTCTCCCTCTGCCTGTGTCTCCATCTCTCTCTGTGTCTCTCATGAATAAATAAATATAAAATCTTAAAAAAAATAAAGACTTCAATATCTTTGTTATAGAAGACAGAAGAAAATAATTTTTGAGGTTAGTAAGTACCAGTGTAAATTATAGAATTTATTTTATTTTATTTTATTATTATTTTTTTTTTTAGAATTTATTTTAAAAAGAACCTTGTACTTCATCCTCAAGCCCAATCTCATTCTTCTGCCACAATCCAGGCCCCACTACAGGAGTGCTTCCAAATAATATGTTCTCAAAGCTTTGGGCATGAAGTTGAACTAAATGTTGACACTTTGACTCAATAGATTGTGGGTGTTTTTCTGGGTTCTGCAGGAGACACAGCCAGGTGTTCCGACGGCACTCCGAGCCGTCCCCTCGCTGTGCACACTCTCCCAGTAGTCTTCAGAGACAAATCCCAGATTTTTTTTTGTTGTTGTTCTTTGTGTCTTTTTGTTTTTTGTTTTTTCTGTTTTATCATCTTGAAAGGCACTATCTTCAATGACCTTACTCTTCAATCATTTAGTTAACAAATATTAACTGAGCGCCTGCCATGGAGCTGGGGCACCATGGGACATAAGACAGGACGCCTATACTTAAGCACATTCTGCAGGACATACGTGATTTCAGATAACACGTTCTATAAAATATGAGGAGGTAGGTGACATGAAACAGTGACCAGGAGGCTTCTCTCCTGCTTGCTTCCTTTCTTTCCTCTTTCTTTCTTGTTCCCTCTTGTTCTTTCTTTTGTTCTTTATTTTCAGGAGGCTGTTTTGTTACTGGGTTTCTTTCTCTGTTGGTTCTTGGTCACACTGCGTGGGAAGAAGGAAGAGGTAGACCAGATGGGTGGTGGGCAGCAAGCGAGGTGTACTGAGCCATCGCCGGGTAATGGCACGGAGCTCCGAGGAGGGGGACCCCAGAGGACTGCCACCCGGGTTCCTAAGTTAAGGGGTTTCTACGGGCTCCTTGGCAGGCTGTTAGTCTGCTTACCCGTCCCTATGCCTGTCACCCAGTTGGGTCACCTATGTATCACGTGGGAAAGGGTGCAGGGCTCCTTCCAAGGCTGGTTTCCTCTTTGGGTGGGGGGCCCCTTGCCCCTTCTTGACCTGCCTTCCAACTATCCTTCATTAAAAGCAGGGTTCGGGAAAGCCCTCCCAGAGATGGTATTTGAGGTGAAGATCTCAAACTTCCAGAACGTTAATGGATGTTCCAGTTTGTTCCCAATTAACACTCAATCTAAAGGTTTCAACTTCATGGCATTTCATTGCTTTGGTTTAACATTTCCCAATATTTGCTTGCAACTTTCTTCTCTTGGCAGGGATTCTTCATGAACAGTTCTAAATTATTTGATGCTTGAAAGGCAGGTTGGTAGGATTTATTTTTATATGAAATAGCTCTCAGCTCTCCTTTTTCTCAGCATGTCTGTGCCGGCTGCATCAACAAACTGAACTTGACAACATGCTCATTCCTGGTGTGTGAGACTTCGGTTGGGCACGTAGTTTCCTTGCCTGGTGAGAGGGGAGCAGGTATTCAGAGAAGGGCATATCATTTTCCCTGTCTGTCCCCATGCTGGCAGGCACAGTGGGAAAAGAGGCTGTCTCTACTCTTCCCCAAGTCATTGTACCACCATGCATCTCTTTCTTTTTTTTTTTTTTAAGATTTTAATTCCAGTGTAGTATTCGTTCCAGGTGTGCAATATAGTGATTCAACAGCTTCATGCAACATTCGTCACAACAAGTGCCCTCCTTAACCCCCATCACCTATTTCACCCAACGCCCCCACCCCGCCTCCCCGCTGGTAACCCTTTGTTCTCTACTATTAAGGGTCTGTCTCATGGTTTGCTTCTTTTTCCCCTTTCCTCATTCATTTTGTTTCTTAAATTCCACATGTAAGTGAAATCATATGGTATTTATTTTTCTCTGACTTATTTCGCTTAACATTATACTCTCTAGCTCCATCCACATTGTTGTAAAGAGTTCATTCTTTATTATGGCTGAGTCGTATCCCATTGTATATATATCACTTCTTCTTTATTCATTCCTCAGTCGATGGACACTTGGACAGCTTGTGGCTATAGCGTCTTCAAGGAGCCAAGAGCCTAAGAGCCAGAGCCCAGAGCCCTCAGTAGGAACACCTGGGAAATGCACAGCTTTTGAGTGGGTGTTTCTTTTTTCCTCAGGAAGGTAGGAAATGTGTATATTACAATCATCTGGGGTCACCCTTCTAGAACTAGACCCACTCCATCACCAACAGTCTGTGTGTATGAAGAGGGAGAAGGAGCCTGAGAAGGCTTCCAGGTGAACCTCCTGAACCCTGTGCTACTTGCCCTTCTTAACAGTGCGTGAAGGTAGTGGGCCAAATCTCACTTATAACTCATGGATTGACAGTGATGAATTAATTATTTTTTATTCAAAAAGTAGCTCTTGAGTCAGAATGCTATACTCAGCAGTAGGGAATGGAAAGACAAATAAAACATGATTTTTACCCTCAAGGGAACACAATTCAGTTGGCAAGGTAGTTTGGAAAACAGGTAAGTTATAATGAGGTTGAGATAAGTGATTATATAGAGTTAGGTTTCACTCAGTATCATATTTCCTTAAAATTCAGTAAGATCTAAATGAGTATCCAAAGCAATGAGTATAATAAATGTTGCATTTTAAAGGAATATAATGATAATGAAGGAACAATCTAGGAATCCTCCACAGATGCTTCTTTTAAGGAGATAGGTGTAGACTTGTCCAGGCTCAGCTTACAGAACGTAGAAACTTCCCTACTGCTAGGCCCTACGAAATGAGGTGGGGAAATCTTCCAGGCTGAAACCATCCGTTGTAGACCTGTTTTCCATCACAACCAAATCACCAATCCTTTACCAAGTTTCATTCGTGGACATTGAAATACAGCAAATAATGTTTTGAGACTCAGTGTTGGGAGTTGAGGCTTGAGCTGCTGTGTACCCAAAAGAGGAACTGGGGCCCAGCAGCCACTCCTTACCCTAGTCTGGGCCCTGTGCCACCTTAGTCTTCCTGGTTCAGATGGGCTCAGCCAAGAGCGTCCCAGTCACTCCAGGATGGCCTCTGCCACACAACAAGCCTCGGGCAGGAGCGCCAGCGTCCTGCACACTCCCACCCAGGTGGAGAGCTCTCCACAGCCAAACCTACCAGCGCGAGAGCAGCTGGAGAGTCCTAATTAGGCCCAAGGCTCAGATCCCTGCTCTCCCGTCCTTGGCATTGCAAGGACACCTACGAAGGCCCGCAGCCGAGAGCCCCCCAGCCCACTGGTGAGCTGGGTGAAGTATCTGAGACCAAAGCCACCTAACTGAACCTTTCCCCAGGGCCTCTTCTGCCCCTGTAGGCAATTTCACCTTCTGAATTGTACTTGCCTCTGGGCACTCAGTTTTCCCTTGAGGACCAGATACCACCGGGAGCCAGACTGAGCTCCCCCCTCCAAGCAGGTGTTCTCCAAGGAGGAGGTGGGACGGCCCTCAGATATCCCTTGGCCCGCCAGGCCTTGGACAAGCCCTCAAAAGACCCCGAGACGCCCTGATCAAGCTCTAAGCATGATAGATGGAAAGCGAACAGAGAATAGGGAGATCTCACCACCTCACGAGATGACAGCTCCCCTGGAACTCTGACACCACAGCCGGGTAAGCAGCCTTCCCACCCCCCCCAAGGGAGAATGCTGGGGAATGAAAGGAAGAGGCCATTCTGGGACCTGGATGACTTGAAAACTGGAGGCCACATATGGGAGCAGGACCAGGACCAGGACTAAGAAAATCAGCACTTTCCTTTTCTTCTTCTTCTTTTTTAAAGATTTTATTTATTTATTGACAGAGAGGCAGAGAGAGAGAGAGCACAGGCAGGGGGAGCAGGAGCGGGAGAGGGAGAAGCGGGCTCCCCACTGAGCAGGGAGCCCGACTCCGCTGAACGCTCAATCCCAGCACCCTGGGATCATGACCTGAGCCAAAGGCAGATGCTTACCCGACTGACCCACCCAAGTGCCCCTAGCACTTTCCAAACTTGGTGGAGAACTAGGAGGCCGTTCATAGGCCCAACACTGGGCTCACCAGGGGCCTCGTGATATTGTGTCCTCTCAACCCCTTCTTTCCCTGGAACACTAGAAAGTCTCATTGTCTTCGACCCCCCCTAAACTACCAATTCGGGGACTGAGTGCTTTCTTGGGTTTTCTTTGCGTCCCATGTGTTTCTTCTATATCAAAGAGATATTAAATTTTAAAAATACAACATATGAACAGACACCAAAAAACCTTGAATTGTATAGAGAATTTGGCTCTGTAAATTTTAGCATTGACAAGGACCTTAGAAATCACCTTTTTACCAGCCCGCTCCTTTTACTGATAATACATCTGAAGCCCAGAGCTGAAGCGACTTGCTCAAGGTCGCAGAGCTAGTTAGTGGCAGAGGCAGAAAGCCTTCAGTCTCCGATTCCTCTAGGGCTACATTGCAGATGGCATCTCTGAAGTAGCTGGAGATGTTTTTGTAGAAGGAAATAGAAAACAAAAAATCCTTCTCAGTCCGCTCATAGAGTAAGATCTAATCAAGTACAACGGACTGTTTAAAAAGAGAAAAGTGACAGGCTAAGAGGTGTAATAGGAGGTACTTGGCACCATGCCCTGCTCACTCCCATCCACTCCCCTCACACACATTCCATGACCTTTGGCTGCAAGGATGCCCTTCCGGCCTGGCTCTTCTTCCTTGGGACGGATGTGCTATTAGTGATCCTTTCCAGGCAGCCTGGACTGATGCTGAGTCCCAATTCTTGGTTGCTTTTTCTATGTGGAAAGTTGTAAAGGGTCAAGTCAGAACTTGGTAGGTGTCACTGCAGAACACCTGCCTCCAAAGGGGACAGTCTTTATTTAGGGCTCAGTGCACCAACACACACACACACACACACACACACACACACACACACACTCCTATCACTATGAGCAAGGCCAGTCTGTTACTAATCCCCCTCCTCTAATTGGTATTGGTCCAGCAGTCTGTGTGGTCTGGTCTTGCTCACCAACGCCAAAATTATCCTCCCTTCATCCTACATTCCAAACAAAACATTAAGTATCTCTTTGACTCTTCTTCTACTCAGGGTGACATAATCATAAACAATTCTCTGTAAAATATTCCACAAGCTAACATCTGCTTTCCTTTCTTCATCTCCCTAAAGGAGGTGGTCACAAACAGAATTTCAAGAAATTTCTCTCACAGTTGTTGGCATTAGGTCACTACTACTCTAGTTCAGTCCTGGGGGTGTTTTCTGCTGTCTGTTCCTATTTGTGTTACCTAAGAAAGAAATCCTCTTAATTTGAAAGCAAACTGTGTGGTGGCGAAGTTCTAGGCATGACACAAATCTCACCAAATTGACCTTGTTCACTGAGAACTCACAAAAATGGCTTCAACCTCAACCATTCTGTTTATACTATAGAATCATTTGGTAACAGCCACTAACATTACAGGACTTGTTTTTTTGTTGTTTTTTGTTTTAGTTTTCAAGTGCCCATATTGAAAACAGAAAGAATTTCCTGCATTCGCTCAACAAAGGGAATCTTTCCAAGGAAAGTGTCTTTAAAAAAATCCAGACAAAGGAAATCTTTTCTAATTATGAAAGGGATTTATGACTCTGGAGATGTGCCTGCTAGTCACAGCTCTGCCACATGTATCTCAGGCCAAGAGGAAATGGTGACCAGCGGGAGGCAATAATGTAGGCTGTTCAGAGCGCAATGCCTCCTGTGTCATCACAACGTGACTGCAGGGTTGCCTGTGGGGTCAGCTCATAACATTGTAATAAAAACACTGGATTCACACGATCTGGATCCCAATCCAGTTTTACCAGTCATGGCCTCTGTGAGGAAATTATTGTTTTCCTGAAGATCAGATGCGGTTAATCATATTACGTTCTTCATAGGGTCACAGTTAGGATTAACTGAGATGATTCAGCACTGAAGTACTGGTGGAGCAGGTCAGTGAGTTGTCCTTGGAGACAAAGAAAAGTAATCCCTATGCTACGGAGAGCGGAGCCCGAGTGCATGCCCTAGATATGGAAAGTGGCAGGGGCTGACACACTCATCCACTAGGGCCAAGAAGGTTCCTGGCTAAGTTTAAGAGTTGCTCAATCAGTTATAGACTTAAAAGATAATTGAGCATTCTTTGTTTCTTTTGGCAAAATCATGATTTGCAAAATCCTATTTGGCAAGAGAAGTGTTCCAAAGTTCTTTTTTTTTAAGAAAATTATTTTAATTACAAAAAGTGGATCACGTGGACAACCTCTAGAGTTCCCTTCAGGTCACCGTATTCTAAGCATGGGCTATATGGTAGAAGGAACGTGCTTGGGCACTGGTGCCAGACAGACCTAAGGGTTAGCCTGGGTGCCACCTCTTGCTGCCTGTAAGTTGGTCATCTCTTGGAAGCTCCATGCTTTTCACCTGTACCCATGGGTGTAGTAATACCTGCCTTACAGTATGGTTGGTTGTAGGAACAGAGTGAGAATATTATATGTGCAAATGCCTACCACGGTTCTAAGCACATGGTAAATAAAGAATAAATGAGAGTTCTGCTACCCTTCCTGTCCAAAGTCACCCAGCAGGGTGACCCAAGTCTCCATGAATCTCCCAGAGAGTTCTTCCTTAGGAACGATAGCAATGGATGAGGCTTTGCCATTTGAGCATATTCTCCACGCAAGCTATTACTTAAGCAGCCCCTTGAGGTTTTGGGAGGAGGAAGAAGGCGGAGAGAAGCCAATAACAGAAACCTATGGGCTGGAATTTTGGCAGTGCTTAGTGGCTGCTATGAGGAAATCACCCGACCCTATATCCATCTAGCCACCTACTCATTCTACAAAATTTATTGAGCAGCTCCGTGTTAGCATTGCATCTGCGCCTGGCAGCGGGCAGTGGAGAATCAGCGAGCCCTGCCCTCCAGAGTCCACTGTACCCTGGGAGAGACGGAGAAGGGGAACACAGGCAATTCCCACGCAGTCTGGTGTCATCGGAGCCAAGAGAGGGGAAGTACAAAATGCCGTGGGCATGGCAAGAATGAGACATGTGCTTCCCGGGAGGCTGTTAACTTGACACTACTTTAAATTTATTCAGTGAGGGGTAGGGAAAGTCCATTTTTAAACTGTTTTTTTAAAGAATAATATAATGATGGGGCACCTGGGTGGCTCAGTCAGTTGAGCAGCTGACTCTTGATTTCAGCTCAGGTCAAGATCTCAGGGTCCTTGGGCTCATGCTCAGCAGAGAGCCTGCTTAAGATTCTCTCTTCCTCTCCCTTCACCCCACCCTAGGCCTGCTCAGGCTTCTCTCAAATAAGTAAAATATTTCTAAAAAATAAGAAAATAGGGGCACCTGGGTGGCTCAATGGTTGAGCATCTGTCTTTGGCTCAGGTGGTGATCCTGGGGTCCAAGGATTGAGTCCCACATAGGGGTCCCTGCAGGGAGCCTGCTTCTCCCTCTGTTTGTGTCTCTGCCTCTCTCTCTGGGTCTCTCATGAATAAATAAATAAAATCTTTAAATAAATAAACATTTTTAAAAGAGTAATATAATAAACAGTGGTGCATCTGTTATACCACTTAAATAAAATACAGTGGAATGAGGGAAATGGGTAAAGGTGGTCAAAAGATACAAACTTCCAGTTAGAAGACAAATAAGATAAATCAGATATAATGTACAGCATGGTGACAGTAGTTAACATTATCATACTACATATTTGAAAATTGTTAAGAGGATATATCTTTAAAGTTCTCATCACAAGAAAAAAATTATAACTACAGGAGGTGATGCATGTTAACTAAACTTATTGTGGTGATCACTTTATAATATATTAATTATATCAAATCATTATGCTGTTTACCTTAAACTAATACAATATTATATGTCAATTATATTTCAATAAAACTGGAAAAAAAATCAGAAAACAACCCACTAGAAGGCAACCCTCTTGGGTCCCCTTCCTCTTTGGGAGCTTTGTACTCTCACTCAGTAAACTTTGTTTTGCTGTCCATCAAAAAAAAAGAAAGGAAGAAAGGAAAACAACTCAGTAGAAATACAGTTGAAATATGTATCCCTTCCTGCCCCATTCACATTTTTATACTTTTACTACATAGGTATAGGTATATATGCTGTATATCTGATATATGTAATTTTTTAGTGAAACAAATATTAATAAAATCTATATTTAGGGACATTTACTTGACTTACTTTCTCTAGCTGAAAGTCAAAGCAGATCAAACTTCTGAGAGATTTTGCAAAGATTTTTATTTTTCACGTTTCTATAGTTATTTCCCAAGTTTGCCTTTGGGTTTCTAAATCCTACACATGTGGTGGTTGGAGGCGGATGATATTTTTTTAAAATTTAGCAAATAGGATTAAATCACTCATTCATTGTAAATATCACTATATATTATTCAGTTTCAGAATTCCTGCTGTCTTGACAGCTACCGGGTAATACTTACTATAAAAATGTTTAACAGGGGAAAAAAAAAAAAGTTTAACAGAAATAGGTCTGTGCTGAAGAGAACAGTTATTTTATTTTTAATGTTCCACTCAAAAATGTTTACTATAGTAGATGTGAGACCAAGTTTACATCTCCCCACATATGTAATAGCTGAGTTTCCAGTGATGGTTTAGCACACTCTTAGGTGGGCATCCTGGGAAGCTCTGGTTACCCCTACCCAGACATAGGTTTAGGGACATTTTTCCACATTGCTGGATGGAAATGTAAAGGCTTGGTAGAAATGACCAGACCAACAGTTAGAGGTTGGAAGTACAGGCACTATTTCCAGCAGGACAGAAGAATCCGACATGGGAAAGAGCAGGGCGCGTTTGACAGGGCGTCTGGTACTGCTGAGGCAGGGGATTTGGGGGCATTGGTGAGGCATGTGCTAGAGGAGTCACATAACGCAGGAGAACCTCTATCCAAATCTCCTGCACTACCGAATACATATAAGGAAAATAAATAGAGCATGCAAAAGCACCCAAAGGATAGAATTGGCAAATTCATGTGGAATTTGAATATATTACAACTCAGCATAATTTTCCCTGATACTCCTGCATAATGCCCTAAATGCACCATACTCTTTGTCTTCTCCTGTATTTATCTTGCTCATTTATTCAATAATGGAGCAAAAACTATTAAGCTAAAGAATAAATTAAGTGCATTACATCTCCTAATGATTCTGGGAAGAATGGCACTTCCGCGTCCCGTTTAATTGTGACAGGGCGATGCATGTGACCCCGACGGTGACAGTGACTATGACACTGGAGCATTACACTGCGGGAGGAGGCTGCATGCAATCAGGGATTCCAGGGGCCCCTGGACGCCTCGGTCCGTTAAGGGTCTGCCTTCAGTTCAGGTCGTGATGCTGGGGCCCCGGGCTCGAGTCCCCCTGTCCCCTCCCCCTCCCCCCTCTGCCTCTCTCAAATAAATAAAGAAAATCTTTTTTAAAAATTTTTAAAAAATCAATAAGCAGGGATTCTAGGTCGGATTGGCTAGAAGAGCAATTTTTTTTTTTTGAGGCAAGGGCTTGGAGTCTCCCACGTGTAGCAGCCTGCCTGGACAGGGGCCCAGAGGGAGATGGAAAGGCGCGGGCAGGGACACAGAGGAGGTCGGGACAGGAGATCAAAGGCCAGACCCGGGCAAAAGGACTGGTCCTGTCACAGACCTGCCGGGGACAAACTCTGGACAGATGCCAGGCCAGCGGACACGCAGCAGGAAACCAGGTACCTGCTGAAGACTCAGATGGGGATGAGCCCAGCCCTTCAAGGATCCAAAAGGCCACAAGAGCAACGAGGGCTGGAAATACCTCCTGGAGAGAAGCAGGGCTCTGGCTGTCCCCGGGGCTGTCGGGGGACAGAAGGCGGCAGAGCAGGAGTGCACGGTGATTCAAGAGACCCAGGAGGAGAGGGGTGCACAGGGTGTGGGGACCCCAACAGTATCACTGCAGTGCTGGCCTGGCCACTGCCCGGGCTTCAGTAACAGCAGAAGCCATGTGGCCTAGACACAGGGGGGCTAAACTGTCCCCCCAAGTGCTTGAGAATAAACGTCCCCTGACAGGTGAACACGGTGCACTAACTGCTCAGGGTCACGCAGCCCAGAAACTTGACCTGGGTGAGGGCGTTACGAGGCCACAGCACTTACCAACACAGCGCAAAAAGCAGAGGCGGCCCTGGCCTCCCCTCAGGGGCCACCCCGCCAGACTGTCCCCAAGACCCTGAGCGCCCGTGGCCCGTGGGCACCTGGAGCTGCCACAAGGTGGCACTGCCTGCCACCCGGCATTAGGTCCACTGGTGGCAACCTGGTTCCTCTGCACATTCCTGAAATCGTGTACATACCTGCTTGCCTTTTGTCCCCATTACCTCATAAAATGAGTCAAAATTGGAACTTGCCAGAAGGGAGAGGATACGCTGGCACGAAGGCCCAAGTATCGAGTCCCTTTAGTAGCTACCTTTCCTCTATAAAATAATAGATAAAAATAAATAAATTAATTAATTAATTAAATAAAATAATAGATTATCATTCTTATTTATAAATTCCCACCTCTTACAAAGTTTCCGCAGTAGAAGTGACCCGGTCTAACTATAACCAACTGACAAGACCATACACAGTCACCTCCGAGGTGACCCTGGACCAGGGGAAGCCCAGCAGGTAACCGTTACTCTGTCCCTTGGCAGATTTCTGGTTTTTCCTATTTGCTCGGCTCTGTTGTTTTAATCACTGTGGGCTTTTCCATTCAAGGCTTTTTATTTTTATTTTTTTTAGTTTATTTATTTAATTTATTCATGAGAGACACAGAGAGAGAGAGAGAGAGGTAGAGACCCAGGCAGAGGGAGAAGCAGGCTCCATACGGGGAGCCCGACGTGGGACTCGATTCCAGGACTCCAGGATCAGGCCCTGGGCCCAAGGCAGATGCTCAACCCCTGAGCCACCCGGGCTTTTCCATTCAAGGCTTTTGAAGGCCATTTAGAGCCACACAGATGTTCAGAGCGCAGCATCCTGAGACCCTCTGCGGCCTCCTGGAAGGGAAGGGGCAGACAGGAGAGTGGCTATCGGGTCAGTGGCCACCCAGCATTGACTGGGCGGCTGTGGGCAAGGACCCCAGGGTGGCCGGAGCCGAAAGTCAGCATCAGAGAGACCCAAGCAAACAGCACCGCCAAGGAAAGGAAGAGGATCACAAGACGGAGACAGAATTCGAGAATGGGACTAAGAGGAGTATGAAGGGGAGGCAGGCCCGGGGCTGATGAAGAGGAGCTGGGATGACGATCCGCTGATACAGAGGATTTTTGCTCCTTACCTTGGAAGCGGGCGGGCGTTGGAGGACGTAGGGAGCCAGCTTGCCGCTCTGAGGTCAGGCCGGACTCTGGGGGTCCTGACCGCTCACGGTCTTCCTCACTGGCCGATGGGGGCCGGGGAGCCAACGCTCTGCCGAAGCTGGCAACCGAGTAAGAGGCTCTGTTCTGGGGGAGGTTGAGGCCAGAAACTGGCAGGTGACCCACCTTCCCCTCCCGCGGGCCCGGAGGGGGCAGCGCCCTTCAGGCCCCCAGGGTGGGCCCTTGTGGGTGGCCAGCGGAGGGGAGGTAGGCCCGCACTAGCACCGAGGAGCAGGTCACGGCCAGAGGCTGAACAGCTGTTGCTGCAGTCCGCAGGGTCCCTCCCCCTTCCTGGCTACAGCACCGTGGCCTCTCCTGCTGGGGAAACGTGGTTCCCCGACTCTAGGGGGCTTTGTGGGACGGCCAACCTCAACCTGCTGCTGCACACCCCGCTGCCCACAAAGGTGGGCACGACCAAGAACGTGCCCCTCACCGCACTCATCCCCTGGCCCAGTGACCGGCCCAAGGAGTAGGCCTATGGCTCAAGGCAGACCAGAGTCCTTCTCGAATTTGTTGGGCTTCACAGAAGCTCTGTTGCCTTGCATGGAAAGTTGTAAGAATGTGACCCCAGAGTGGCTGGCGGTCCCGCGGTTGGCCAGGGCTCCGCTCCAGTGACGGACTTGCCCCAGCTGCGGGAGGCAGTGTTGGCACACAGCTTTGGCTGCCAGCCTTCGGGAATGTTCTCAGCTACAGAGAACCGCCTTGCTCGGGGGCATCCCTGGGCCGCCGGCCTCCAAAGCCCGAGTGACCCAGGAGTCAGGCCATCTCAATCCAACATGGGACGATTCTGACAGGTCATTTGAGCTCCACTGTCCCTGGGGTCAGCTCGGCTGGCACCGAGTCCGCACCACAGCATGAGTTCTCCCTCCGCCCAGTCCTGCACCCTGCTTTCCCTTCCCTCTGCATTAATCCTGAGGATTACACTCCACGTCAGGGTCTTCTGTCCAGCCTGCAACACTTAAGACATCGAGGAACTTGAAAGAATGAAGATGACAGACAAAGAGAATCTAAACTGGGGAGAGAATAAGAGGACTGGCCAGCTGCTGTCACTCAGGGGCCAGAGCACTTTGACTGTGTGCATCAATTAATCCGCATTTGACATTTTTGCTTTCGAGCTGGTCTGAGCTGACTTCTGATATTTGGGGCAGAAAGAGTCCCCACTAGTACAAAGACCAACTGAACTAACTGCGTGGGCTGTTTTTTTAAAAAATATTAGTTCAAAATAGATGACTTGTGGTGGGTACTTATATGATGTTGTAGAAGTGGCTCAACCTCTCTGGGCCTTGGTTTCTTCACCTGTAAAACGGATATTATTACCTATTTCATTGAACTGTTGTGAGGATTAACTGAGTTAGTACATGTGAATCACTTCAAACCATGCTGGCACATCAAATTATTATAAATTGATGCAAAGAGGAGGCTTTGTCTTCCTTCACTTAAAATCAATGGTACCAGGCCACGCCGATCCTGAACCGGTGACTCATGTAGATTCGCTGTGTTGCTTTGCCTGCCGATGGTACCATGCTACAAGACAATGGAGATTATTTATTACTGTACATCTAGGGTTGCAAACTCCAGAGGCCAATAGAAAGAAGAAAGAAGAAAAGCCAGCCCCGGGCAAGAATGCTTAGGAGGGAAGCAGGGAGTGGTGGGGATTGTGGTAAAATTGAAAACACAGACTTTGTCTGAAGTGCTCAAGCACAGCTGATTGTTACCATAGGCAAATGAGGGCTTGTTACTGCCAAATTTTCTGATCTTTCAGGAAAATTTTTTAAATGAGTTTTCATGCAAAATATTACATGATTGCAATATTGGCCATTAAAAAAAAAATACAGTGAAGGCCAAACAGAACACATCTGTCGATGGTGATAACCACCAGCTTGAGGCTTCAGCTATATTTTTATAGCAGTACAAAAGTCACAGAACGTTCTTTAAAAAAAAAAAAAAGATTTTATTTATTTATTCATGAGAGATGCACAGAGAGAGGCAGAGACATAGGCAGAGGGAGAAGCAGGCTCCCCGTGGGATCCCGGGGGGATCCATCTCGGGATCATGACCTGAGTCAAAGGCAGACACTCAACCACTGAGCCACCCAGGCCCCTTGGAATGTTCTTCCTTAAAATATTCTATTCAAAATAATACAGGAGCATGGGTTTATCAAAATAGCATAAAATTGCTGACAACAAAAAGCTGCAATCCTCTGCTCCAACTCTCTTAGGCGCCACAATCTCTTGATTTATCCACTTTAGATATGTTAGATGTCATGTATTTAATTCATATCATGATACGTGAAGATTAAGGTAGGTCATGTACACTTAACTATGTTTTTTAGTTTCAACTATGGATACCTTCAACTCTTCCCCTAGTCCTCCGATTTCTTTCTTTAACACTCTTGAGAGCTGAGTCGGTCAGGATTCGGTTAGAAATCATGCAATTATTTGGCCAGAAGGAATCTAATATAAAGACTCTTCACATACAAAATGAATTGAAGAGTTAACAGAGTTTCTGAGCTTTGACATTGTTGACATTTTAGGCCAAATGATCCTGGGTTGCATGGGCTGTCCTGTGCACACAGGGCGCTGAGCAGTCCCTCTGGCTCTCTGGCCACTCTTCACGAGATGCTGGTCGCCCTGCCCCCATTTCTGCTGGATTGTGACAACCAGAAGTCTCTCCAGACATTGCCAAACGTCTCCTGGGGGGCAAACTTTCTCCTGCTTGAGAACCACTGCCCTCGGGCATCTACCACCACTGAGGCTGGAGGAACGAAGAGAAGAAGATGGAATCATTACAACTTAAAAATGTGGGGGTACCTGAGTGGCTCAGTCGGTTAAGTGTCTTCCTTCAGCTCAGGTCATGATCCCGGGGTCCTGGGTCAGGCTCCCTGCTCAGTGGGGAGTCTGCTTCTCCCTGTCCCCCTGCTGTGCACTCTCTCTCAAATAAACAAACAAATAAATAAATAAATAAATAATCTTAAAAAGAAAAAAAAAACTTATGAATATAGAAAAGGTGACATTTAACCCCCCAGACCTCTGCTGGTGCTGGTGCTGGTGTCTCTGAGGAAGCCTGATGGGGCCCGTTCTGCAGATGTTGGAAAACCTGCCAATTGGATTCGACTGCTGCCAGAGGAAGGACCGCTGCTGTACAGCAGCTCCGGGATGTGAGGCTCCCTGGAGCAGGAGGGACGACAGGAGGGCAAGCCACATTGTTTTTCTCCCAGCCCAGCCATCCCCCTGTTGTTCCCCTGAAGGCAGAGCCCAGCAGCAAGCCAGCTGGCAAAGCCCAGATCAATTTGCCAACCCAGGTCTCCGCTTCACAATGCTGATCTAGGTCATTTGGGGCTGAAAGGCTCTAACTGGCACAAATGCCAAGCTCTCATGTGTGATCCCAGGTGATTCTCAAACTTTGAAGTGCTTACAAATCACTGGGAATCTGAGATGAAGTTGGAAAAGCAAGCAGAGATAAGGGAGGGTCACGGTAAAATGTTGGAACTTACTCCAAGGACAACAAAGGACCACTGGGGAGTGTAAACACAGGAGACAACATGCTGGATAATTTTTCCTGATGGCTAATCTTATCCATTGTGAATTGATTCTCTCTCTCTCTCTCTCTTTAATATTTATCTATTTATTTGAGAGAGAGAAAGGGAGCGCAGAGAGAGAGGGAGAGAGACTCCCAAGAGGACTCTCTGCTGAGCCCTAAGCAGGGCTCTATCCCACGACCCATGAGATCATGACCTGAGCCAAAACCAAGAATTGGATGCCCCACCAACTGAGCCACCAAGGCACCCCCATTGTGAATTGATTCTTACTGGCATCCAAAAAAAAAAAAAAAAAAAAAACAACTCCCATATGGAGTTCCTTATGTTAGGCCACATCACCAAACCAGAGCTTAATACCTAACTTAATGGCACTTTCAATCTCCCCCAGAAATGTGGTCTTTTAACTGGCTGGACAGGAATTTCCTGGTCAGCACCAGTGAGGTCACATGGGCTCTCTCTGTCCCCCAAAGGTAGATGAGGTCATTCACCTAATAAGACCCTTCTGTCCCCAAAGGAAGGTGACCTCCCCAAAATAACCTGTGTATGACTTCCTTATCCTGCCTTTAAAAACCTTTCCCTTTCTGTAGCCCTTGGGAGCTCCCCTCTACTTGCCAGATGGGATGCTGCCCACGTCATGAATCCCTTAATGAAGCCAGTTAGATCTTCACATTTACTTGGTTGAGTTTTTTTTTTTTTTTTTTAACACTGGTTGTTCTCTCAGTATTACTTGATTTCCAATCTTGAGGACGTTTCTCTTAAGCCCCTCTGGGACTATTACCCCCATCAGAGTGACTGACTCCCTTCAGTGGGCGCTCGGAGCTTGCTATATATACCTTTTTGTCATTGGTGTTATTGTTTAAATATCTGTTTCTCCCACTAGACCGTTAATGCCTCGACAAGAATTGTGTTTTATTGATTTTTGTTTGCCTGCAGTTTAACATATTAAATGTTCCTTGGAGGCTTAATGGAAAGGTGAACCGGCAGGAAGGCAAGAAGAAATAAAAATATAAATGTACTTGAAACCCACACCTCCTAGATGCATAATGATTCTTCATGTGATACAGAAATATTTTTAGACTGCTGACCACGATCATACATTTAATAATGTAGAATTAGCAACTAGGGGGCAGAGAAGGTAGGTGAACCCTCTTTTTAAATATACATGGTTATTTTCTAACATCTGGGTAACAAATCACTCTAGAGTGCCTCCCTTTCCCCTGCCTCCCATGGGATTGGCCCAGGCTCTGGATGGCACCTGAAGAAGTAGGTTGAGGTGTCACAGTGACAAGAGCAAAGCTTTGGAGTTAAGTGGACTCACGCCAAATCCTACCTCCACCACTTTCTTAGCTCTGTGACTTTGGGAAATGTATCCTACTTGACTAGTTTCCGGTATTCTCTTCTCTAAAGTGGCCATCAGATCTACCTTATTGGGTTGTTAGGAAAATTAAAATATATGTTCCCTGGAAAGTACCAGGCATAATGGGAACGGAGAAACTGGTTCCAAGAGGGAGGTGCGCGTGCAGATTTGTTGAGGAATGCCCTTGGGATCAATGTCGGGGAGGGAAGGACTAGGAGTGGGCAGAGAAGAACCTTGAGTGATAACATGGTCACAGTAAGGCCTGGAGCTGGGAAAGTCCTTCAGAGTGGCTCTGCCTCGCACCTCACGGGCCAGTTGACATCCGCCAGGGACGTTATGTGACCTTGGATGAGGTGACTGTCCTCAGCTGAGGGCAATTCCCAGAGGCTGAAAGCTGTCAACTGCCAACAACACAGTTGAGGGAGTGAGGCTCAGCTCTGAGTCGGGGATCGGGGCAGTGGAACAGAGAAACCGACAGGTAATGTTGTGGTAGAGTCAACAATGCGTGTGGTCTTTGCCTCTGCTTCCTGGCACAGAGCTCTTCAAGTTCTTGGAATTTCCTGAGTGATAAGAGGTCTTTCATTATTCACAACAAACCTTTTGATCACACCTGAGTTTATGCTAACAAGGCAACTGAGGGTGGGACCCCCTAAGTCAACTCGATAGTCACCAGAAAGACCAAGTAATTGGAAAATTGCAAGGTTGAGCCCCACCCACCAACCCTCCACTCCCCCAAAGAAGATGGGGGTAGAGATTGAGCTCTCTACACATGTTTGAATGAAGTTGGTGAATATCTTGAAGTGCTGGGAGAGTGGGGTGCCTGCAGAGGTCCTAGAAGCCCTGTGTTCCCCCATCCCTCACCCCACATGCATCTTTTGCCTACGCATCTCTGCCATTGGCTGTCCCTAAGTGGTAACCTTTATAAAAGTAAAGTGAGTTCTGTGAGCCATCCTAGCAGTTCGTGGAACCTGAGGAGGGGATCATGAGAACCCCTGGTTTATAGCCAGTTCGTCAGATGTGCGGGTGGCCTTCAATTTGCAACTGGTAACGGACGTGGGGACAATGTGGCGGGACCGAGTCCTACCCAGGGTGGTCTGCACTGACTCTGAGTGGTCACTGTCAGAACTGACTCAAACTATAGGACACCCCGTTGGACTTGGGGAATGGATTGGTTGTCAGAAAGCACACCAGGTGAATACGTGATAAATGCAGCAGTTCTGTAAGACAAAGAAAAATAAAAGCAGTGCTAACACATAGTGGACGTTCAATAAATACTTCTTGAATGAGAGAAGTGCTCACCCTCGGCACCAGAATCCTGACCATAGTTGTTAGTTGGTGCCACCCGGTTTCGATCTGCCTACACCCGAGGAGGATTCTTTAACTCATGACTTTATGAACGTAGCAAAATTATTAACTGAACCCTCACAATGGAATAAGAGCAATATTCTGGCACAGTTTTATGAATATGAGCTGACTTTAAAATATGAGTGTGTGTGTGTTGTCAGAACTATGAATAGCCCCACTGGGGGAGGCACTGGGGGGATGCTTAGGTGGGGCTGGGCGTGGAGCTCTCCCACAAGCCGGGAGCGAGAACTCAACTCTGCACCTGAGGTCCATGCCAGGGAAAGGAAAGCCTCTGGTCCCTAGGCGGTGTGGCTCCTCTTCTCTCTTTAACTAGGCTGAGCAGCCTTCTGCACCTCCTTCTCTCCCGCTCAGCTTCTGAACGGCCAGCTTGAGCAACAGGGGCTTTGTGCACACACAATGGGATTCTCAGTTGCTGCCTCTTATTTCTCAGAGCTCACCCTTCAAGAGCATCATCACACTGACCAGATTTCTAAAGAGATCTGCATCGCTCCTCTGTGTCTTCCTGCAAACGCCAGCTGCTGCTGCTGTTGTGTCAAGGGCACACCCCTCTTTGCTTGCCAGGGAGCTCTGCTTCTGCTTGGGCTGCAGGCACGCTGCAGGGTTCTACAACCATCCTGTCCCCCGTGGCCAGGAGGGAAGAGCTTCCCATGGCACATGGCCTGCAACTGCTCCCATTTGGCCTGGTAATTCCTGGGATTGATTCAATGGGTACCTAACAAGAGATACAGGAGATGGGATCCCATGCAAGACCTGGCTGGGCTGGAGGGGATGGGCGAGCGGCTGCTCACACCCGCATTTTTGTGTCTTCCATCAGCGTCAGACTTGAGATGAGCAACAGAGACTGAGAGTATTACGGATGGACTCGTGTTGGAGTGACTCACTGGGCATATGAGAAAGCCTGGGGACGTTCGGACTCCGTGCTGGTGAGAAATTCCGGATTGAAAGACTGCCCGTGTTATCCAAGCTGCTTAAAACACTCATGTATTCAGGAGAGCATCAATATCCCGAGTGAAGGGCAAAGGCTTGACTACGTGGAGGTCCTGGGGTAGGGTCTACAGTGCCCGGAAGCTAAATCTCAATAGAAAGCAACTTCATATACACAAAGTATAAAAGCACACTGTGTTTTTATCCGTTTTTTTAAAAAGATTTTATTTACTTATTCATGAGAGACACAGAGAGAGAGGCAGAGATACAGGCAGTGGGAGAAGCAGGCTCCATGCTGGGAGCTCGATGTGGGACTCGATCCCAGGACCCTGGGATCATGACCGGAGCCAAAGCCACCCGCTCAACCACTGAGCCACCCAGGTGTCCCTCTATCCATCTTTTTTAAAATTATTTTATATTAGAGAGAGAAGGACAGTGGGGACGGAGGAGCAGAGAGAGAGGGACGAACAGACTCCCTGCTGAGCACAAAGCCCCGATGTGGGGCTTGAGTTCACCACCCTGAGATCAGGACTGGAACTGGAATCAAGAGTCGGACACTCAACAGACTGAGCCACCCAGGTGCCCCTGCTTTTATCCATCTTAAATCTCCTATCTAAAATTTAAAAAAAAATAAATTAAAAATCTCCTCATGAGCCCACTTTCCCTCTATCTGACATTCCAAAAAACACTCCTCAAAAGAGCTGTCTACCCATCGCCTCTGGTTCCTTGCCTGCTATTCTCTTGTATCCTTTCCAGTCAGGCTGCACTTTCATCACTCTGATGAATCAAGGGTACCAACGACCTCTTCCTGGAAATGTTTTCTTCATCTGGTTTCTAGGACCCTGAACTCTCTTGGTTTGCTTTTATCTCTCTGGTTTCCCCCTAGTCTCTTGCTGGTCCCATCTTTTCTTCTCAATATCTCACTGTTACGGTGCCCTGGGCTTCCATCTGTCTCTTCTCCACCCCTTGGTTGTCTCATTTGATCTTGCCCTGTGACTCCCAATTGTGTACCTCCAGCCAGGCCTCTCCCCTCGACTCTGGACTTGTATACCCAACTCCTCTTTCCCTACTCTGATGCCTAATAGATATCGTTGTCCTACTCTCCCACTCCAGCCCATCTCCACCACCAAACCCATTCCATCCTCAGTCTTCCCCATCTCAAATGATGGCAATTCTATTATTCCTAGTCGCGTAGGCCCCAAAGCTGGTAGTCATCTTTGGCTCTCCTTTCTTTCATGCTTATCTAATCCATCAGGAAATCCTATTGTATCTACTTTAAAAATATATCCAGAATCTGATTGCTTCTTCCCACTTTCATTACTAACTCCTTGGTCATCATAATTTCCTCCTTTAGTTTGTTGCTATTGGCTCCTAACTGGTCGTGTCACTTCTCTGCTCAAAATATTTTAGTGGCTGCCTATTTCTCTATCAATAAAGGCCAAAATATTTTCAGTGACCTACCAAGCTCTATAGGATCTTGCCCAGTTACTACTGATCTCACCTTTTATTTTTCTCCATCTCATTCACTCTATTCCAATTTTTATTGCTCCTTGAACATAGCAAGCATGTTATGCATGTTATATTCTGCATGGCTCACCCCCTCAACCTTTTTGAGTCTCTTCAAATGGCATCTTCTCCCTGAGGCCTTCCTTGAGAACCCAATTTATTGATTGGTTTTTAAAATATTTTATTTAAGAGACACAGAGAGAGAGGCAGAGACACAGGCAGAGGGAGAAGCAGGCTCCCTGCGGGGAGTCTGATGCAGGACTCGATCCCAGGACCCCAGGATCACGCCCTGAGCCGAAGGCAGATGCTCAACCACTGAGCCACCCAGGAGTCCCGAGAACCTAAATTAAAACTGTCATACCACACCCCCACTCTCCCCAGCATTCCCAATCCTCCTGCCCGGCTTTATTTTGTCCTCATACTCCTTAGCACATTCTAACACACTTGATACCATAAATTGTTTACTGTATATTGTTTCCCCTATTTTGTTCACTGAATGCCAGCACCTACAGCAGGGTTGGCAAATACCAGGGTTTAATCAGTATTATTGAATGGATTAGTTATACTAGTTACACAATTATACTTAATTATTAAATTTCAATGCAATTATTTTTACAGAGCCAGTAATTCCATTATTTTTATGGCATAGTTTAAAACTACACACTGTCATTAACAACCACTAATTATTTTCATTAATTCAGTGTCACTTCGTGGAAAATCATATAATCCTCTTCTGCAGATTCCAAAGTACCTGTCCTTTCTACACTGGCACAAAGGAAACTCCTAAACATTGCCTCTATTATAAATCATAATAACCAGCCTTTGTGGCTCAAACACTGGAACAATATGGCCACACACAGGGTTGTGGAATCAGGTTGCCACGGTAACCTCTGCTCCCATCTTCTCCGAGTTTAATTGTTCATTGCTAAAATTGCACCCTCTCGAGTTCAGCATGCTTCGATTGTGCCAGGCCTTAGCTGGCAGGAAATTAAGTGACAGTGTTATTATTCTCCATAATTACTTGCTAATGATAATTTATATTTAGAAATATGAGAAAATAAAGGCAAATGATATTTAGGAGAGCTTTTCAATCCACCTAATGCTGTTTAAACATTGGTACTAGCTTTGCATGTTGTAGGGACAGTCGCTTTACATTCCTGGCCCCCCACGTGTACCATCCCGCCCCCATAATATACCTCTACCTTTTGGTTCATTGTGTTCCTATGTAAGACAACTGAACTTGCTTCCTTGGTCTCTAGTCCTCTGGGAGACTCAAAAAGGGAAAACAGTTGTTGGAAAATAAATGATTGACATAGTTTAAGTTGTAGGTAGTAAAGACCTAGTTATGAAAAGGAAAATGGGCCAACAAAACAATTCTTCAATTTCTTGATTATTTGGGAAAAGTTAGATAATCATCACTTAAAAAATAATAAATCTATAGTAAGTCAGTAAAAATCAATGGCAACTTTTTAATATAACCTCTTCCAATTTCAGAAACATAACTGTAATATTTATAACTAAGTTAATTTCCTTAATAATGGAATGAAATTATCTCATTTTCTAGTTTTATTTGTAATTTTTCAAAGCAAAGAGGGTTACTGGCTCCACACTTAAACTGTAATCCTGGGCCTTAACAGATCATGGAAGCCTGGATCAAGTCGTGACAGCAGGCACAAAAAAGGAGTGTAGACATGAAGGTATTTATGACATGGAATCACCTGTGAGTGGATACAGGTGTGGAGAGGAGGGAACAGTGGGTAGAACAAGTGGGAGGCATCTAACCTGGGGAGGCTTTTGCAAAAAGATGGGGATCCCATTTGGGGCACGTGGCCCACTGGGTGAATGTGGTCAGTAGGCTGTGGTGTGAGCCTACCCCATGAGAGGCTTGGATGGGAACTGTAGATTGAGAGCGAGCTAGCCAAGCCACAGGAGCCAGTCCAATCTCCAGAATTTATGAGAATGATCACTGGGGACTCAACAAAGGCTGCTTCTTACTCTCATTTATTTCCAAACAAACCCTGTGAAGGATGTATACCCATTGAGGTTACACGGACCTGCGAGTGGACACGGCCCCCTAGGCGGAGTTCTGGTCCCAACAGTCCCTAGGTGTGAGGACTCTGTGGGTCAAGAGAAGCAGAATCTTGGGGCTCAGTCTGCTGTCTTTTATTCTATTTTAGGTAGGGCTTGGAGTAGGGGATGGCAAAGAGAGGGGGAAGCAGATCCTCTTTCAAATGTCCAGCTTGTCTCCACGTAAGGAATCTCTTGCTGCACCCTCACAGCAGACTTCAGCATCTGATTTCTCGCCACACCATGGGCCTATTGGAGGTCTCAGTACGTCAGGCTTCCTCCAGGGAATTGTCAGCACATAAATGGTAGCCAAGGCTTTGGGCTTGGAGGAAATCCCAGGAAGGACAGAATGAGAAAAGAAGGGACCAGAGATGGAACCCTGGGGAACCCTGACATCTAGGATCAGAAAGAAGAACCATAAAGGAAACTAAGATAATCATCATTTATTGAGAGAAACAGGAAGAAAAATGGGGAGGGCAGGGGAGGTGGTGGAAATGGTTTTCTACAAGTCAAGGGGACAAGGGTTTCAAGTAGGGAAGAGTGTCCCAGCAAGCCAAACGATGCAGGGAGCTGTTAAATAGGGCTGAGGATTAGTCCTATGGGTTTGGCAGTTAGGAGCTCGCTGTGACATTGGCTAAACCAAGTCTTATTCCTTCAAGCCAGAGAGCAATGCTGGACCAAGAGGTGAGGATAGGAATCTAAGTTGAGGTGGCTAGAGGAGGGAGTCACAAGATTGAGTAATTTTCCTCAGTCCAAGAAAACATTATTTATGTTATCTGTATTATATAAAATATAATTTATATTGAAACTATTTGTAGGTTTTAAGTCATCATTTACTTTATTGTCTAATATAGGGGTGCCTGGCTGGCTTATTTCATAGAGCATGCGACTCTTGACCTCAGGGTTGTGAGTTCAAGGCCACATTGGGCATGGAGCCTACTTTAAAAAATAATGTCTACACAGATACATGGGGGAGGGGAGAAGGAAACACACCCCAATTCTCACAGTGCTTGCAGTAGGATTGTGAGTTTACTTTTTTTTTAAGATTTATTTATTCATTTTAGAGAGAGAGTGAGCAGGGGAGGGGCAGAGGGAGAGAGAATCTCAAGCATTACTCCCCACTGGGTGCAGAGCTTGACTTGGGGCTCGGTCTCAGGACCCCAAGATCATGATCTGAGCCAATACCAAGAGCTGGACACCTAACCAACTGAACCCCAAGGTGCCCCAAGTTAGGACTAATTTAATATATATGATTATGTTTTGCATTGGAACATCAGAGAACAAGTGCGGGACACTGAAACCACCAGCATGCAGGTTTAAAGAGTAAGCTCTTAACCCTGCTGCATCTTGGAATCACACTGAAAGCTCTGCAGGAAATACCAATGCTGGGCAGCCCCGGTGGCTCAGCGGTTTAGTGCCTACTTTCGGCCCAGGGTGTGATCCTGGAGACCCAGGATCCAGTCCCACGTCGGGCTCCCTGCATGGAGCCTGCTTCTCCCTCTGCCTGTGTCTCTGCCTCTCTCTGTGTGTCTCTCATGAATAAATAAATAAATAAAATCTTAAATTGAGAGAGAGAGAGAGAGAGAGAGAGAAAGAGAATCTCTTAGGAGTGAAGCCCAAGCTTGGGTATTTATTAAAGTTACACAGAAGATTCTACAAACATCTGGGTTAAGCTGCATAGCCCGACGGTGTCTAAAAAAAAAATCATTCCATTGCCTTTTCCTCTCTCCGCCCCTTCGCAGGTCAAGTCACCCTGACACGGCTTCAAGGCCTATACCATCCTTTCTGCGGGTCTCTGATTATTTCTGTATGTATTTGTGTGACTATTCCGTTAATGCCTGTCTCCCCCACCGGTCGGTGCACCGGGTGATGACAGGGACCCTGCCAGCTTTCTGCGCTTTGTTGAGCTCCCAGCACCGGCCTGGCACAGCGTAGCTGCTCAATTAATATCTGCTGAATGAAAAAACAGGACCGAAACACTTAGAGGTCAGAAGATGGGCAGGTTTCACACCGGGAATACATTCCATCTCTTCCCTCCCCAGGTGGGTGGGACTGGCCTGAAGGGAGACACTGGAGCCGAAGGGAGCCCCAATCTGGCATCAGGCTGAAGCTGGGCAAAGCAAAGAGGAACGGAATACACATTCCCAAGAGGGGTGCTAGGAGGCCAGGACTGGCCTAAAACTTCAAATCCTAGAGACAAGAACGAGAATAATAGACGTCTGGGGTTTGCAAAATGATACAGGAAGCGAGTTCAGAGGGAGATGTGAAGAGCTCCCATCTCCAGGCCTGAGAGCCTTTTGTTGGTGCCCAAAGCCAAGTTCCCGAGAATTAAGGGCACCTATGCTGTCCGGCCTAATATCAAAGGGACCTGTGAGCCCTGAGACCCAATGACATTTATTTAAACAGTATCTGTCAGGGGCGCCTGGGTGGCTCAGTGGCTTAAGCAGCTACCTTTGGATCAGGTCATGATCCCAGGGTCGCAGGGTCGGGGCCCTGCTCAGCAGGAAGTCTGCTTCTCCCTCTCCCTCGTGCCCTCCCCATCGCTTATGCACACACTGTCTCTCTCTCTCAAATAAATAAATAAAATCTTTAAAAATAATAACAATAAAAGGTACCGGTCAGGTCAAAAAATTGGAACGACTATGAAAGTGCAACCTTTTCTTTCATGAATAAAAACCCCAAATCAGTGAAGTGATTTGTGTTTGTAGGTTTCTTGCTTCAAGCATGTGCATAACTAAGGGGAAAGAGGACTTGAGATTAAGAACAAATATCATGCTTTATTTAAAGCGGATCTTAAGTTCATAATCGCTTCCAAAAATATTGTATGAAAATATAAGTGTGTTGTGTAACCTCATTTTTAAAGTGACTCAGACCTCTGACTGATTTAGTATTTAAAACAGTTCAACATTTGAAAGGTTGATTCTAACCACATTCACGTATGGCTGCAGCTCCTGCCCATCAGGATATAAAAACCGAACTCACTAGAGATTGCCAAGGACGCACGAAGTACATCCCCCGTCTGTAAAGTAAGGGACAGTTTGTCTTAATCTTCCTAGAGCCATTTGCTTTCTCATTTAAGACGTCCGTTTGAGTGCGGTCCTTTGGTATAAAATCTTGTACATAAGGGAAGGAATCAGCAAAGCGATTTGAAATAAAGCTTTTGCAATTGTTTGAAAAGGAACGAAGGTACAGAAAGTCATTTTTGTGCAAACAGAAGCGAGAATCCCAGGTGAATCTAGTAAAAGTAGTAAGCAGCATCCTTTTCCGAGAACTTCATCCCACAAACTGTACTTTTGATGTCATGGAACTGAAGCAGAGACGGGATTTTACTATTTCCAATTGGCTCAAGAAAAATTGCTTCCAAAAAGAAAGCGTTTTCTCGGTAGGCACGAATTCAAGGATCTGAAAACAAGGTTGTGAATCCGTGAAGCAAACCGGGAGGGACATCAGGGGCATGTCCTCTCATCAACTGAAACACGACGGTACCAAGAGCAGGGAGGCGGCCTGTTTTCACTCGCAGGATGCCTCTCGTAGGCCAGGTGCATGCGGGGGCGGGGCTTTGCACTCATGGAATGCCTCCCGCAGGCCAGGTTGCACGCAGGCAGGGCTTTGCACTTGTGGAACACCTCTCGCAGGCCGGGTTGCCCGCAGGTGGGGCTTTGCACTCGAAGAGTGCCTCTCGCAGCCCGGGTTGCACACAGGCGGCATGTTTGCACTTGCAGGATACCTCTCGCAGGCCGGGTTGCACACAGGCGGCATGTTTGCACTTGAGGGATGCCTCTTGCAGGCCGGGTTGCACGCAGGCAGGGCTTTGCACGCGCATCATGCCTCTCGCAGGCCGGAGCGGCACAGGCCACCTCTAACACCAGGCTTTCAGGCTGAAGCAAGTGTGAAGAGGGGGGGTGCGCCTTATGCTGCTCGCGCCCCCAGGCCCATCCCAAGGCCCGTCCAGAGTCCCCGTGGCCCGTGGCCGCCGCTGCCACCTGTCGCCGCAGAACCACAGAGCTCCCGCCAGTGATGGGCCAACACGGAGCCCCCAGGGAGCCGCAGACACACTGGCCACCAGCAAAGCCCAGGATTCGGGCGCTGGCCGCAGACCTCCGGTACTGGCCCGAAGCAGGCGGCGACCGAAGAGCAGGTGGGCAAGGCGATGCTGGGACATCGAGACAGGCGACACGCGAGTCAGGAGCCCCGGCGGACACCCTGGTAAGGGTGTATCTGCCTTCCGATCGTTCTTACCTTAAGAGGAAAGTAGCTCCTTGGCGTGACAGGGGGACACCCGGCGGAGGTCTTGGGGCTCCCGCAGACCCGCTCTGTGACCTGGCAGGCAGGATTCCTCATCTACACCCAAGCTGTGCAGCTTCAGGGAGCCCCTGGAGCTGAGGCGGGGGCTGTGCCAGCTAGGCCCCCTCGGTGGCCCAGTGTGAGGCTGTCTCCATTCCACCCCAGGGCCCTCCCGTCCTCAAGCCCCCATGGGTTAGCTCCGCACAAGCCCGGGGTCCTGCTGTGTTGGGGCTGAGCCGAGTGGGTACACGCCCTGCACCTGTGGACTTTACAAGTCAAATCAGAGGAAAAGACCTGAATCCCAAAATGATCCCGATGAATGAGTCAGAAGCTTGGGAACGTGCCTACAAGAAAGACCTGCCACTGCAGAGAACACCGGGGAGACTAGGGTCTCAAGGGGGATTTCTCCGGGAAGTGACCGCTAGGCAGAGCGCGGAGGACCAGAGGGAATCGGGTAGACAAGGGGGCACCCGTGGAGGAGGGGGCAGAGTATGGGGGAAGAACTGGGAGAAGCCAGGGTGGCTGGTTGGCGTGGCCCCTGTTTGGGATTTGGGTCTAACCTGAAGACTTCGGGGAATCACCCAAGGCTTCTAGGAAGGCTGATAGCAAAATCAGATCCACATTTTGAAAACCGCACTGGGTGCTGTGTGAAGCATCTGTGGGGCGGGTGAAAGAGTAGAAGTCGACAAGCTAGGCTGGATGCTGTTGCCATGGTCTGGGTCAGAACCGGTAATGGCCTGGCCCGTAGGGGTGACGACCCCAACCCGGGGCTGGATGCTGGGGTGAACGCTACAGGCTGAGCCTCTCCCTTCATGGAGCCTATGGGGAAGGCATGAAACTAGTATTTACAGTGGGAGTGAGTACAATAGGGTGACAGAGTTCTACAGGGGTGCTGAGCAGAGGTTCTAGAATACTCTGCTGGTACTCTATCCCCTCCTGGCCTGGAGCCTGGCTTTAAGACAGCTCTTCCAAGGACAGAGCATAATCATCCTTGGATCCCAAGTTGGTGGCTCATCGATAAATCAGCTAGTTGCTGACTCATGCCTGGATTTCCGACTTTTGGAATTTACCTCTTTGAAAAAGCGGACACCTGCTAAGCATCAAACTGGTTCCAATCTCTGTAACTTGGTCCCCCCCCTTTCCAACCCCAGATCCAGACTAGGACCCTCAGAACACCCAAGCTTGCCAGTGAGGATCTCCAGTATCAGCAAGTGTGACCAGATCAGTATCCCCAGTGTCGGACCCATCCCAGGGAGGGAGTCTGTGTAAAATGCCAGATCTTCTCCTGCTTAGACCCTTAGAGTCCCACTGGTTCTCAAAAAAAAGGAGCAGCTCTCCTCTAGCTATTCTTGATGAGGGACTTTCATCAAAAGCCCTTAGTTCCATTAAAACAAAACAAAACAAAACCTTACTTCCAGCAATGGAAGCTTTTGGAAAACAGGGACATTTCACATGGTCATCTTGATAGATTAATGAACAATTTTGCTGAACTATTTTTTATCACGAGAATGTTATAGAAATGTTGTTAATGTACATAAAAGCAGAAAAGAGATATTACATTTGAAAAGCACTCCTACATAGTATTTACTGAGACTCTTTTCTGATGTAGGTCATTTTCTGAAAAGACTGAAAAACCACTGTGGCTTTCATTTTAGATTTCAAAGTGTGAAAGAAAATGAGATCCTGATAAAAATCCTGACCGCATGAAGATGAACTGCCACAAAGGCACGAAAACAGAATTTTAGAATAAGCAGTTAATTATGACTTTTCCACATATAAAACTCCCTGCATAATAACAACAATTGCGCGTGTGGTACTGTGGAATGATAATTTGTGGAATGATAATTTGTACTGATGGCGCATTAACCAATTCAAGCAAAGTTAATAACCACAAGCTTCAGGAGGAGAGGAAGAGTCTGACTCAGAATAATGATTAATTCGCAATGGCGATTAACACCTTGGAAGGTCTCAGTAGAGAAGCTAGCGGGGTGTGCAGCAGTGATGTCATCAGACTGGTTATGTCTGGGTTGAAGTGCATCAATGATGTGGGTCACGAGGTACGGAATCTCTTTTTATTTTTTATTATTTTTTTAAGATTTTATTTATTCATTCATGAGAGACACACAAAGAGAGAGGCAGAGACACAGGCAGAGGGAGAAGCAGGTTCCCTGCAGGGACCCCGACGCGGGACTCGATCCTGGGTCTCTAGGATCACACCCTAGGCCAAAGGCGGCTCTAAGCCGCTGAGCTTCCCCAGGCTGCCCGGAATCTCTATTTTTGAAAGAGAGGAAAGCCAGGAAGGTATTTTTGAGCTAAGATTGATGTCACGATTTATCTTTATAAAATAATTGGATATTGTTGTGCACCCCTGGGATCTCTGCCTCCCCCACCACACGTACTATCTCCCTTCTGATTTCTTCAGGGAACTAACAAAAGACACGCGGGGATCATAACCTATAGCTTCTACTTCTGGCTCTCCCTCTCACTTCTGTAGATTGTAGAGCAGTCCATGTGAATAACTTCAATGTCTGAATTCAAAGTCGGTCTTCAATTTGTGCTCAAAGGCCAGGAACGTGCAGGTGTTCCTGAAATGACTGGTGCGTGACTAACAATTTTTCCACGTTGGGCACAAATAAGGGGCTGCCCTCTGGCTTGTGGTTACGGCAGCTCTTCAAGGGGCCTGCCTCTGTAGTTTGCCTTCGGGAGTCAGCAAGGAGGGCACTTACCAGTCTGGTGGCCTTCTCTGCCCTCAGTCACATCGCCGGCCACACGCTGGATCAGAGTCTGTCCCCAAGACGGACCACCGAGTTTCTGGCTGAGTTAAACATTCATAGCACCTGCCAGGCAAGGTCATCAATTGTCCGGCAGCCAGCTGCCACAGTGGCAGGCCCAGCAAATGGTCACACTTTGGTTGATTTGTTGAAACTGGCAACATTGCTGGTTTGGGGAGAGGCAGTGTGGGATGTGGAGAAAGGGGTTATGGAGTCAACTCAGGCTGGGTTGGGATTTTTACTGAGCCTCCTCTCAGCTGGATTGCCTTGGACTCTTTCTTAATCTCTTTGATCTTGAGTGTCCTTATCTGTAAAATGAAGAGATAAGGAAGCCTACTTTGTAGACTGTTGCAAAGGTTTCAGATAACATATATAAAATTCGATCACAGAGCCTGGCACATAGTAGGCACTCAGTAAGAGGTAGCTAGTTTCCGAGAACCCTTCAATCCATCCTCCCATTGCTGTCGGATGATACCTTCCCCAAATACTATTTTTATTTTGCCTTTTTCTGTTGGCACTCTCCATTCCAAACATGGCTGCCTGGTCCATTCACTCTCATACAAATGATCCTGGCTTAGCCTTGCCTGGGTTTTCTCCAGCCTGGAAAGTCCTCCTCCCTTGCCTCTGTTTATCCAAATTGTTCCCATGTTTTTGTTTTCTTTTGCTTTGTTCTTTAAACCCAGCCTAAGTCCTAATTGCTTCTTTAGGGGAAGCCTGACTCATTGATCTCCCATTCTCTTTGATAAGGGCACCTGTAGGCTATGCTTCACCCTAAGTCATACCAGAATTTTTTGTGTGCTAATCATATAGAAACCCCAGTGGCAACCCTCTCAGGTCCCCTCCCTCCCTGGGAGCTTTGTGCTATCACCTTGCTGTCATTCAATAAACCTTGCTTCACTGCCCACCACTCGTCTGTCTACCTCTTCATTCTTCAGAGTGGTGTGACCAAGAATCACAGGCACCAATGGAAAAAAAAAATCCTGTGACAGATACAGTATTATCACCTTCATGTTGATTTTACTTGATGAGTAAGTACCTTCAACACACATGCTTTTGTGGGACCCAGAACACAGCTTTGAATGAAACAAAAGTCAAATCAGTTTCAAAATCTTTCCTAGAATTAAATTATAGAATCACAGAAACACCATTTTCAAGCAGTAAGTACCCTAAAAAGTGCTCTAAATCTTAACCCCTGTTATTTTACAGTTGAGAAAACTGAGAATCATAGAGAGAGATGAAATGACTTGTCCACCAGCACCAGTTTAGGTGAGATCCAGAAGGGCAAGTTGGGTTTCTGACTTCCAGGCAGTGACACAAGGGGACAGTTCCAGGAATGTCTAGCACGGAGACGTACACACAATTAAGTGCGTACTTGTGATGGTTAATTGAATGTGTCAGCTTGACTGGGCTGCCCAGATAGTCTGGTTAAATATTATTCTGGGTATGTCTGTGAGGGTGTTTCTGGATGAGATTCACATCTGAATTGGTAGAATGAGCGAAGCAACTTGCCCTCCCCAGTGGGAGTGTGTCTTATCCACTCTGTTGAGGGCCTGAATAGAACAGAAGGCCAAACAAGGAAGAATTTATCCTCTTCCTGACTGTCTTCAGGCTGGGCTGTTGGTCTTCTCCTGACTTCAGAGGTGAACTGGTACCATCAACCTCCTGTCTTCTCAGGCCTTTGGATTCAGGCTAGAGCTGCACCATTGGCTCTCCTGGATCTTGAGCTTGCCAGCTGCCATCTAGGGACCTCTCAGCCTTCATAACCACATGACCCAATTCCTTATAACAAATCATATATATAATCTCCTGTTGGTTCTGTTTCTCTCTGGAGAACCCAGACTAATACAGTACTTGGTAATGTGGAGGAATGACATCTCCACAGTTCAGTAGTGGGGAGGCACCAGATGCGTGAATCCCAGCATCCTGGAATTGAGTCCTGATTCTGACTCATATGTTTTCCACAGAGCCATGCAAACCATCTGAATCGCAGTCCTTCAGTTGTAAAACAGAAAAAGGAAATGGAGCTTGGTGTGGCTGCGGGGGAGGCCACGGTGCATAAAATCGTGGGAGAGGAGAAGCCTGAGAAGCCGCATTGAGCCGGAGCCCCCAGAGTAATAGAGGGGAAAGTTCCAGTTGCAGTGCTGAGAGGTGATCTGCTGAAGAGGAAGCTGCAGACCGCCCAAGAAAGCCTACAAAGATCTCCAAGTTTGGATCTGTCATAGGTAGTCACGCAACAAAGCCTCAGCCATGGCCATCAAACTTGCATCAAGTCGGCCTAAGGAAACTGTTCCAACTCTTGCTCCAAAAACCCTGTCAGTAGCATCAGCTTCTAATGAAGATGAAGAGAGTGAACCAGAAGAAATGCCTCCAGAAGGAAAGATATGGATGAAGACTATTGGAAGGGATACGTGAACATCAGCAAGGCCAGACCCCTTCAATAAAGGAAAGCATGGGGCAGCCCCGGTGGCTCAGCGGTTTAGTGCTACCTTCAGCCCAGGGCATGATCCTGGGGACCCGGGATCGAATCCCATGTCGGGCTCCCTGCGTGGAGCCTGCTTCTCCCTCTGCCTGGGTCTCTGGGTCTCTCAGGAATGGGTAAGTAAAATTAAAAAAAAAAAAAAAAAAAAAAAGGAAAACATGGTTTTCCTGATAGCCTCAAGCTATGGGAACAAAATATAAAATCTCATCTAGGAAATGTCCATGACCAAGACAGTTAAGTGACAGGTTTTGAAAATGAAGTGTGGGGTAGATGTAAAGTTAAAAGAAACAGTTTCCTTTTTAAAAAAATGATAGAAGACTTATCCTTGGAGCTGCCTTTTTTTTTTTTTTTTTTTTTTTTTCTTTAAGATTGAGTGGTTGGGACGCCCGGGTGGCTCAGTTGGTTAAGCATCTGCCTTCCCATTGGGTCATGATCTCAGGGTCGTGGGATCCAGCCTCGAGTCTGGGTCTGTGTTCAGTAGGGAATCTGCCTCCCCTCCCCCTGGTCTCTCTCTCTCTCTCTCTCTCTCAAATAAAATCTTAAAAAAAGATTGAGTTGTACAATAATAAATGAGAGTTTGAAATTTAAAAAAAAAAAGAAGGAAATGGGACTAGACATACATGCTTTACGACCTTACCAAGTTGACATCAGACTCTAAGACATAAAGGATATAAAGATATTTTACACATAAAAAAATACTATTAAGATCTTGTCAGCTTCTCTGAGTGACTTTTTACAAATATCACAGGAAGGCCGCACATGAGTGCTGTTGGCTTCCCAGGCTAGCATCTTTAGGAGAAAACTTTGAAAGCTGGGATATGGGTATTTTGTAAAGGATTTTATAAAATAGTTGCTCCTAATGAAGCAGCTAATAAAAATCAGACATGTGGGGCTAATCTACTTTCCTTCAGCAGAAGCACCTGGAAGCCATCTGAGGTCTTAACTGACGGAAGGAAGGACATAAGCCAGATCTTTTTGCTTATAGTAGACTTCCCTTGTCCTGAGGAGGAATACCCACGAACACTTGGAACATTTGCCTAAGTTCATACATAAGCTTTTAGAAACAGTTGATAATAAGTCTTCTGCTAGGGTTTTCGTTGTTATTTTAAAGGGATAAGATTTTTTTTTTATAGTGATGGTTTTCATTCTAGTTTATGATATTCTAAGGCATCTCCAAAATCTCTAAACCAATTACTTTTTATTTACTTTACAGTTAAAAAATAAGTAGAGCTCGCAGAGTATTCTTAGCAAATGGGTGAGATTGAAGGGCCTCAGAGTCAAACAATGCACTTGTCTGATTCCAAGAATACTGAGGATTACAGCTCAATACGGACTGAATAAAGATGTGCAACAGAGTGGATGCAAAACAGAAACACCAGGTAACAGAAAGCAGTTTGGGGAAGCACCTGGAGTTTTGGGAAGGAGGGAGCTAAGACCTACAGTATCTGTGGCTGATAGAAGTCAAGGATAATGAGGGTTCCCTCATAGGAGAAAATCCGGACTTGGCTGGAGAGAGCAGTTAGCTGTGCTCAGAAACTACCGAGTGGGGATCCCTGGGTGGCGCAGCGGTTTGGCGCCTGCCTTTGGCCCAGGGCGCGATCCTGGAGACCCGGGATGGAATCCCACGTCAGGCTCCCAGTGCATAGAGCCTGCTTCTCCCTCTGCCTGTGTCTCTGCCCCTCTCTCTCTCTGTGTGACTATCATGAATAAATAAATAAAATCTTTAAAAAAAAAAAAAAGAAAGAAACTACCGAGTGAATTCTCAGGGATCAAGTGGCAATAAAGAATGCCGTCACCGGAGAAATGGGTGATGGGTGAGGCACATCTACAGCTGGGGCTCCCGGTGCTGGCTGGACAATGAACTACCTGGGAAGATTTTTTTTAAACCATGATATCAGTCCCTCACCCCCTTAGAGTCTGATTTAATTGGTCTGAGAGCCGAAGCACTTGTGCATGTGCGTTCACACGTATGCACAGGTTGTTCTGTTTTAAAGTTTCTCAGTTAATTTTACTGGGTGCCAGCATCGAGAACCACTGGTCAAGGTCAGTTGCCACTCCTAAGAACTAACATGCTTAACTGTCATAGCTACGAGTGTTTAACTGCTATAACTGGGGTCATCCCTTCTCTAGACCAGTCCCTTCCCCCAGACAGGTACTCTAACAAAATAAGTTAATATACAGGTGCTGTTGACTCCACTCTGACCTAAGTTAAGTATCACCCTTGCACCTGCGCAAGCAGAGCCCTAAAGCTGGGCCCCACACTTCCTCTTTCTTCGCAGCACCACCTTCCTCAAATTTTCTAGTCCCCATCCGTTTCATGGGACCCAAGGCTAGACCAGGATTTGTGTGGATCTCAGTCCCCATTTCTATAATTTGGGGCACTTTCCAACACTATACCCCCCCTCCAAAGCCCTCAACCAGAGGAGTTGACCAGGTGCCTGGAAGAGCTCTGGTATCTGTACCTTTGGAGTCACCTTGGAAGCCTATGAATGGCTCCAGTTCCACAGTCCCACGTTTACAGATAGTAAACATATGGCCCTGGCCAGCAGGCATCTTTCCCCCTCGCAATCATGTGAAATTGGGCCACCAGAATGGTGCGGACTCACTGACACCAAGTAACTCAAGTTGGGCCATACACACAGGAGTGGTCCCACCCAAGAGAATCTTAACTCATTCCCTCGAAGTACATCTTTGTATCTTCCCAAGTTCTTTACACAGTTCCTTCTTTCCCCAGTTTCCCCCAAACTAAATTCCTTCTGGCACCTCGTTCTCTGCAGAGTCTGGATTTCCTGCCTCTAAATCCCCACTAATATCAGCTGACGATTATCTTGAATGCCAGCTGTAAATAAAGACCTTCCAGGTATTGGTTATTTAAGTCCCACTGATTACCTGTCTTGAGTCCTAGATACCTGGGATTCTAGATTCAGTATAAACAAATGGTATTTCCATACTTCTCTCTCCCCTCCCATCCTTTTTACCCTCTTCTCCCGTGTAAGCCAATGTTCCAAATTCAGTCTTGAACACATGTGTCCTGCCCTGGGTCCTCTGTTCAGACTTGCAGGCTTAACTGTGAATCTGCTTACATTCTGGTCCTGGCCTCCAGTCTACACTGATTGTCCTTATCAAAGGCCATAATTATGACAGATGCTGTAAAATTCTTTTTAGAGTAAGAACAAGCATCAGAATACGGACAGTCCTAGGTTTCCCAAAGCAAGTAGTAATGGGGAAAAAAGAACTGTTTTTTTGCTGAAATAACTGATATTTGCTGAAGTTATGGCCCAAGGTAGCGATGACAACAGGCAACATTTATTATTTACTCAAAAATAATTTCTGACACTAAAAACAAAACAAAACAAACAAAAAAACTTTAGTATTTACTCAGCACTTACCATGTTCCAACTACAACCCCATGAGTTGGGCATTTTATCATTATCTGTATGCTTCAGATGAGGAAACTAAGTCAAAGAGAGGCTAAATAATTCACCTGTGGTCAAATGGACAGTCCGTAGTAGAGCTGAAGTAGGAGAGCAGTCTATCTAACACAGAGTCCTGTCTGTTACCTCCTAATGAGTTTTACTCTAGAGATTTATTTATTTAGGGTACCTGGGTGACTCAGTGATTGAACATCTGCCTCCTGCTCAGGGCATGACCCTGGGGTCCTGGGATCAAGTCCCGCAGGGAGCCTGCTTTTCCCTCTGCCTGTGTCTCTGCCTCTCTCTGTGTGTCTTTCGTGAATAGATAAAATCTTTTAAAATTTATTTATTTATTTGAGAGAGAGAGAGGGAGAGAGAGAGAGGCAGGGGCAGAGAGAAAGTCTTAAGCAGACCAAGAGTCCAATTCTTTTTTTTTTTTTTAAGATTTTATTTATTCGTGAAAGACACACAGAGAGAGAGAGAGAGGCAGAGATGTAGGCAGAGGGAGAAGCAGGCTCCAGGCAGGGAGCCTAATGTGGGACTCGATCCCGGGACCCCAGGATCACACCCTGAGCCAGGGGCAGGTGCTCAACCACTGAGCCACCCAGGCGTCCCAAGAGTCTGTTTCTTAACTGACTGAGCCATCCAGGTGCCCCCTGACAAGTTTTACTTTAAAAAGGCAACTTTTCTAACACTTATACCAAACTGAATACTTAAACTGAATATTCGAAGGATGATGTTTTCCTTTTTTACTGAAGTATGCAAACCCATAGGGTCAGTGAGAATTCTCAAGAAAGAGTCTAGTGATACATGTAGAAAAATTGAAAGAAAATGAATTGTGCATTTACCTAAGAAAATTTCCAATAAACATTAGTTTTTATTATTATATAGAATGTTTAAAATATATATTAATTATTTTTATTTTAAAACTGAAATTCTGGGGATCCCTGGGTGGCGCAGCGGTTTGGCACCTGCCTTTGGCCCAGGGCGCGATCCTGGAGACCCGGGATCGAATCCCACGTCGGGCTCCCGGTGCATGGAGCCTGCTTCTCCTTCTGCCTATGTCTCTGCCTCTCTCTCTCTCTCTCTCTCTCTGTGTGACTATCATAAATAAATAAAAATTAAAAAAAAACTGAAATTCAAAAAAACTAAATAAAATAAAATTGAAATTCATCTGTGTGTCAGATGTTTTATTGTTCTGGCAACTGATGCCCATGTAAGATGAGGCTCCCAACTACTGACAAAGAAATTCAAGTATGATATTGAAGCATATCCTCATCTTCCTTCTTCTCGTACACCCACTCCCCTGTATTATCCTCCCACTTGAAGTTGGAATTAATCAAAATGTATTAAATTCTAAGATCAAGTAGCAACGGAAAAAGTGACTTATTTTTCCACGTCGGAAAGCCTGACGTTTATCTGTCCATCCACAGTAGCACATCCGGTCCAAGACAGACTCCCTCCATGATTTATTTACGTAATTTAAGGATTCCTACAAATTCCCATTACCGAGTAGTCAGTTAGGAGTTTGTTATTTTTACAATCTAAAAAAAAAAAATCCATAGTAGAATATTTAAACACACTGAAGGAGAAGAGATTCACTGACCTCTGTGGCAGATTTTAGATGATGTCATTTGTTTAGTAACATGAATAAGCACAAGAATCACTTTGGGTATAGTATAGAGAACAGAAAAGGAGCTATTTTCTCCATAAAGGGACCCTGTAGAAACAGGACCATAATCTTCTCATGGCTGATACCTAACAGTTGACCAATGTATCTAAATATGTAGATTGATTATTTCTAAATGAATATGTAATGTTATTATATTATTTTATTATTATTACATGCAGACTGATTATTTCTAAATGAATACGTAATATTATTATTATGTTTATTATGTTATTTTATTTTTGATGTAAATGTGAAGCTTTTATTTGATGTTTCAAGAAAGCTGGTGGGTGTTTTCTTGAAGTCATTTTTGGTGGATATATCATTTGAGAAGGATGATTTTATACACTTCTGGGCTCTGGCCAACATTGATAGGCTGACAACCATTGAAATCCTACTTTGATGTGGTTGCTAAGCAACGTCCCTTGCTAGAAAGGCAAATGCACTCTGTGTCTCTTACTGCCCTCTCTCGGCTGGAGCAAGATGTGCTGACTTGTTGATTGAAACAAATGGAATTGTTGATTCAGGGACCAGGCATCTATTTCTAGTAATCTAAGTGTCAAGCACTTCAGGCGGGTTACCCTCCAGAACAGCTTGGTCTTAAGAGTGGACACTAAGATGAACTGGCACCTACCACAGAACGTAGTAGTGTGTGAAAACTCCGAAAATATTTAAGGATGAACCCAGAACAACACCTGCAGATGCATCATTTCATTTCACAAACTCCCGATCTTGCAAATAAAGAGTAGAAGCTAAACTCCACGCAAATCTGAATTCAAAGTTTGTTTTTGTCCTGCGTCACCATGCTGCTTCTCCTTCATATAATCAAAGCCAATGTGGGGTCTTTCTGGCACCACATTATTTCTTCCGCCTGGAGCTCTTTCATATTCCTGGGTTAAAGAAACAACTTTGGTAACTATTCATCTTTCACAGTGGAACGCCACTAAATATTTTTTTTAACACTGGTAAAACTACAAATAGGAGATTATATAGAAGTAACAATCAGGAAAATAAAGGGAAGAATAGTTAAAAGTGGTCATCTAATGGAGTAGGGCTGGGAATGGGGCAAGAGGGAAGATAAGAGCTTTTACTTTGATTTTATTTTTTTTAAAAGAATTTATTCATTAATTTGAGCAAGAGGGAGAAGGAAAGGGAGAAGCAGGCAACCCGGGTGGCTCAGTGGTTTAGCACCGCCTTCAGCCCAGGGCCTGATCCTGGAGACGAGGGATTGAGTCCCATGTCAGGCTCCCTGCATGGAGCTTGCTTCTCCCTCTGCCTGTGTCTCTGCCTCTCTCTCTCTCTCTCTCTCTCTGTGTTTGTCATGAATAAATAAATAAAATCTTTTTTTAAAAAAGGGGAAGGAAGCAGACTCACCGCTGAGTGGAGAGCCCAATTCGAGGCTCGATCCCAGGACCCCGAGATCATGACCTGAGCCAAAGGCAGATGCTTAACCAAGACACCCAGGTGCCCTTTACTATGATTTTAGACTCTCTTGTACTGCTTAATATTTGTACCTGTGTATGTATCAGTTTTATAATTATCTTTCTAAATTTTTAAGTTTTTCATCAATACTGTAGTTCAGAGACACCTGGAGAATAATTTCTGAGCCCAGAGAATGGTAAGGTGTTGTGGTAGGTCTACTAGTTAAGGTAAGCTAGCTGCTACCATAAATTAACCCCCGCATGTATAACGGCCCAACATCATAGAAGCTTATCTCAGAGCAACGCAGTTCCAGGGGAGTGAGGTGGGGCTGGAGGAATGAATGGGAGGAGAGGGAGGGAGAGGTGGCGTGTTGCACACAGTCATCCAGGGACCCGGCCCGCCTCTGCTGTCTGTAACATATGGTTTCTAAGGTCACCTGAGGATCAACATCAAGCCAACAGAAGGGAAAAGAACGTGGAGACATATGCCTGGGAGGATATTTATGGGCCAGGCTTGGTAGTGTACACCTTACTTCTGCTCACATTCTGTTGGTTGGAACTCAGCCAGTTGGCCACACCTAACTGCAAGGGAGGCTGGGAAATATGGGCCAGCAGAGCATCCAGGAAGAAGAGAATGTGGATTTCTGGTTAGCAGGTATCAGCTCTGTCACAGAAGATAACTATACTTACTTCTAGGCTTCCTGCTTCTGGGCACCCATAATTTGGTCTACTGATTCTCAGATAAAAGCCTTCCCCCCAGAGAGGATGTAGAAGATGCTCGGGCCCAGCTCCTCAGCCCACTTTTGATTTCAGCTGACGTTGAACAGTTCCATGCTCACTGCAGTGACCCACATCAAGTGCCCTATAACTCTCAGCTCTTCTGCTTCTGGGGTTTTTCAGAAGCCACCAGAGTTCCTTCAGCCCTGTGCAGAGTAGCCCAAAAGTACGAGGAATGACCACTGTGGGCACAATCCTCAGTCAATGGGGGCTGAGTGGGTGGGTTCTAAGGCACGTATCACATGGATTTTCAAAAAGTCTCCACTGCAGTTGAGCCCCTGTCATTTGGTGGTAGCCAGCCCAGTACTGAGCCACATACGGACCTGTCCTCCTGGCCTGTGACACTCTCTGCTTGCTCCTCATTCCTGCTTCCTCGAGTCACAGTCCAAATAGACTAACTGAACTCAAGTCCGGATCCAAGGCTCTGCTTTGGGCAAGAACGACCCAGATTAAGACAGATGATTAAAACAGATGCTTCTCCTGGCCTCTCAAGAAAGGGAACTCCAGGGGTGCCTGGGTGGCTCAGTCAGTTAAGCGTGTGCCTGGGGCTCAGGTCATGACCCCAGGGTCCTGGGATCGAGCCCCATATCGGACTCCATGCTCAGCGAGGAGTCTGCTTCTCCCTCTGCGCCTCTGTCTGCCTCTCCCCCTGCTCATGCTCTCGGGCCCTCTCTCTCTAATAAAAGGGAAAAAATCTTTAAAAAAAGAAGAAAAAGAAAAGAAAGGAAACTGGGAATTGAAGAACCAATCCTGAGGAAGGACAGGGGAGGATGTGTTCTCTATTTTAGAGAATCTGTAGAGGGTATTGCTGGTGCAGCCTGGAAGCCTCCGCACCAGCTCCAGGCTTCCCCCAGACACTTGGTGACCTGCTCTCACAGCAGGCCTTGTCCTCTTGACAGAATAAGGCCCCTTTGGGGACTGCGAGAGCCACCGTCCAGGCGATTTGTTCGCAAGACACAGAAACCCTTTCAAGGTGGCTTAAGGAAAGAGTTTCATTATGAGAATTCAAGGGACTTCCAAGGAACTCCATGCAGGAAGCACAGTGGGGCCTTATGGTGACCGGAAATCGTGGAGCAGCTGTTCTCGGTCTTTCTGGGACAGCATGTTCTCTCAACTCTGCTGGATGTCGACTTCAGTCTCTGAAGTCTGGCTTCTGGGCAAGGCTTTTAGTTTCTGCTCCTCCATAGCATCATACTTTTTAAAGATTTAATTATTTATTAGAGAGAGAGAGAGAGAGCATGCATGCACGTGTGCTCACACACACATAAACACACACACACACATACATGGGAGGGTGAGGAGGAGCAGAGGGAGAGAGGGAAGCAAACTCCTCGCTGAGCACAGAGCCTGAGGCAGGGCTCAGTCCTACAACCCTGAGACCATGACCTGAGCAGAAACCAAGAGCCAGATGCTCAACTGACTGAGCCACCCAGGCCCCCCCACGGCATCTTATTTTGCGTGGCTTTGCATTAAAAAAGGAACCAACCATAGATCAAACAGAGCATAACCATAATCAAGTGTCTACCTCTGCAGCTGGGGCTTGGTGTATGTAGGGTTGGAGAGATGGAAGTCAAACTAGAAAAACAAGAGGGTTGTGGCAGGGAAATTAAGATGGATATAGTTTTGGGGTGAAACTGGGGCAGAGTGACCTCAGCGGAAGGGATCAATTTTCTTCATTAAAGGCCAAAGCAAGTTAGAAAGGGAGCCAGAGAAGATCTAGTGTAAACATCTAAGGTGGAAGGTGAAATGAAGGCTAGAGCTGGACAATGAAAGGAACCAAGGTGAGGTATAGCGCAAGTGTTGGAGAGCTGCAGGGCCACTCCGAGAAGTACATGTATCTACAGCTACGAGTGGTAAAATGCCCAAGTGCGGCTTAAACAATAAGAAAATGTGATTATGTCACATCAGAGACCTGGAGATGGGCTGTTCCAGAACTGGATCCTAAAGGAGCTTGATGATGTCAGGGCTCTGGGTTGGCTTCTCTGTCATTCTCGGGGTAAGACTGCCGAAATACCAACTATCACATGCTCCCATGTGCACGGCAGAGTTTTTCTTTGAAAGCCTCCCTTTTATCAAGAAGCAGCACTTTTCCCAGATGTCTACAGCATATGTCTCTTCAGGCACCACTGCCTAGAATGGGGTCACGTACTGAATTTCTAATCAATTACTTGCAAAGGAAAATTTCACAACAGCGGGGACTTTACTCGTTTTGTTCATTGTTGCATCTCAGAACTGAGGATATGTTTGGTAAATTTAAGGGCTCAAAAAATATTTGCTGAATGAATAGATTACCATGACTGGATTGAATCAATCTGTAATTCATCTCGTGGGGCTGGGGCACATCTTCCCTTAGCACACTCTGCCCCATAACTATACCCCACTTGGCTTTGTTTTTTTTTAATAAATTTATTTATTTATTTATTTATTTATTTATTTATTTATTTATTTATTTATTCATGAGAGACACAGAGAGAGAGAGGGGCAGAGACACAGGCAGAGAGAGAAGCAGGCTCCATGCAGGGGGCCCGATGTGAGACTCGATTCCGGGTCTCCAGGATCATGCCCTGGGCCGAAGGCAGTGCTAAACCACTGGGCCACTGGGGCTGCCCCCCACTTGGCTTTGACCCCTGTTTCACACCATGCACAAAAATCACTCTAAGGTGGATTGTCGAACTAAATAAAAAGATAAAGCAATAAAACTTCTAGAAGAAAACACAGAAAAATATGTTAACGACTACAATGATCTTGTGTCAACTTGACTAACCTGTAGTCCCCAGTCATTGAATCAGACACTAATCTAGATAGTGGCATTTTATAGATGTGATTAAAGTTCAAAATCAGTTGGCTTTAAGTAAAGGAGATATCCTAGATCACGTGGACGGACCTGATTCAGTCGGTGGAAGGCCTTCAAAGCAGAGCTCAGACTTCCCTGATGAAGGAGAAAAATACATACAGCTTCACGTTCTATGGATTTTGAACTTACCTGGAAAGTCCCCATAGCACTTGAGACAATTCCTTACAATAAAGTGCTTAATATATATCCCCAGTGGTTCTACTGCTTTGCTTGAAACTCAACTGATACCATGACATAGGGATAAGCACAGATTTCTTAGCCAGGACTCAAAAGGCATGATTATAAAGGAAAAAACTTGATAAATTGCATTTCATTAAAAGATGCCATTAAAAAATAATTTAAAAAAAATTTTAAAAAGATGCCATTGAAAGAATAAAAAGACAAGCCCTACACTGAGAGAAGATATTTACAACACATTTCTAACAAGAGACTTATGTTCAGAATATGTAAATACCTCCTACAAAGCAATAAGAAGAAAAAAAAAAAAAAAAGGAGAGGTGCCTGGGTGGCTCAGGCAGTTAAGCGCCTGACTCTTGATTTTGGTTCAGGTCATGATCTCAGGATTGTAAGATGGAGCCCTGTGTTGGGATCTGCACAGGTGTGTGGAGCTTGTTTAAGACTCTCTCCCTCTGGGATCCCTGGGTGGCGCAGCGGTTTAGCACCTGCCTTTGGCCCAGGGCGCGATCCTGGAGACCCAGGATCAAATCCCACGTCAGGCTCCCGGTGCATGGAGCCTGCTTCTCCCTCTGCCTGTGTCTCCGCCTCTCTCTCTCTCTCACTGTGTGCCTATCATAAATAATAAATAAAAATTAAAAAAAAAGACTCTCTCCCTCTGCCCACCACCCTCCCAAAATAAAACAAAGAAAGAGAAAAGAAAAAAATGAACAACCTAACTAAAAGTCGACATACGACTCCAACAGGCATTTCACAAAATAAGATAACCAAACATCCAATATGCATATGCAAAAGTGCTCAGCAATATTAATCATTAGGAAAATGTAAATTTAAGGGGCACCCGGGTGGCTCAGTCGGTTAAGTGTCTGCCTTCAGCTCAGGTCATGATCCCAGGGTCCTGGGAAGGAGCCCCGTTTTGGGCTCCCTGCTCAATGGAGAGTCTGCTTCTCCCTCTCCCTCTGCCCCTCCTCCCTGCTCATGCTCTCTATCTCTCAAATAATTAATATCTTAAAAAAAAAAAGATTCTCTCTCTCCCTCTCCTCTGCCCCTCCCCCCGACTCCCTCCTCCCCCTCACACTTTCTCTCTCTCTAAAAATAAATAAAATACTTTTTAAAAGTGTAAATCTAAAACCATAATGAAATACCACCAGACACCAACCAAAAGGACTAGGTTAAGAGAATTTACAGTGCCAAGTAATGGCAAATATAAGGAAGAACTGAGATTCTTTACATTGCTGGTGGGAGTGTAAAATGTTATAACTACTTCCTAAGCCAACTTGACAGTTTCTGCTAAAGCTAAACACTGCCAACCCTATGACAGCAATTCAGTTCTAGAAATTTACTCAAGAGAAATGAGTACCTATGCCCACAAAGAAGGTGCATAAGAATGTCCATCACAGCTTTGTGTTAGCCAAAGTGGAAGCAACTCACTGCCAATCAACAGAAGAATAGATGAATACGTTGTGGCGTGTGCGTGAAATAAAATAAAAAAAAAAATACTACACAGCGATTTAAAAAAAAGAGAACAGACTACTAGTATATGAAACAACACGAAGAATCTCATAAATATTAAACTGAGTGAAAGAAGTCAAATTTAAGAGGATACAGACTGTATTCTTTAAGTAAAGGAGAAAGTAAAGAAACTCATACAAAGTTTAAGAACAGTCAAAACTAGTTGATAATGATAGAAATGAGAATAGTGATTATCTCCCCATGGTTTGGGGTACAAACTGGGAAGAAGTAAGAGGGAATCTTTTGAGGTGCTGGGCATTTTCTACATCTTGATCTGTGTGGTGGTGACACAGGTGTATGTGTGTGCAATAATTCACCAAGATATGCACTTAGGATTGGTGCTCTTAGTGGTCTGAGAACAGAGGTTCCTGCTCTTCCTACAATAATACCTCAAGTGCAATCCTGCTGAGCTTCCAAAGAAGGAAGGTTTCAGGAGCACCCTCTTAGGACATCCATCCAGGAGGCTGGTGGAGTTAGAGTTCTGGGAGGTCAGAATTCTAGTTACTATTCCTCTTATTGTTACTTGGGTTGGTGCAGTGGTGTATAAAAGGAATGTAAAAGGATCAGATGGATTTTCTTCACATTTAAACCAGTTCCTAAAACTCAATCTCATGAACATTGTGGGAGGCCTGGGTTTTTACTATCAGAAACAATAAAGAGGAAAGATCTAGAGACATAATTATTTATGGTCAGCACAAATATGCACAAATCTCAGTTGATAACTGGGAGGCCTCCCTTTCTTCCTGCTAGTATCATCCTAAGACTACATTGAAATTTACAGTTTCTAAGGTTGGTACCCAGGAACATCTCATGTATTCCGTTTGGCTGGAAGGCTTAATTTAAATAAAGCAGCAGGTAAAGACTTTCTGCTATCAAAATTATGCAAAGCCTGTTCTAAATTACTTCCTCCAAAATATAGAGCCATCTGTTTGTTAAACATTCCATTTAAACTTTATGCCTATTTCTTCCGTAAAATATGTCAGACTAAGGATTTCTGGATTGATACTTTACACAAGATTCAATGGAGTTGCAAGCAAAAATACTCTACTATTACTTATTGGAAAGAATTATCAAAAATAATAGGTAAAGGGGATTAAGAGTACACTCACTATGATGGGCACTGAATAATGTATAGAATTATTGAATCATTATATTGTATACCTGAATGAAATATAATACCATATGTTAATTATACTTGAATTATATGTATATATTATATATATATAACAGACTATTAGTGACCTCAGGTTCTTGAAATTAAATGGGTATGGCTTTAAAACTTAAATAAATGAATTATAGAGTTGATTTTTCCTGTTTGTTTTTAACTTACCTCTCTTCTGCCTTTACTCTTTTACTCTAGGTAAAGCTTCCTAAACACAGTATTAATTCCTAGTTATTGGGGCACCTGGGGGGCTCAGGGGTTGAACGTCTGCCTTTGGCTCAGGGCATGATCCCAGAATTCTGGGATCGAGTCCCACTTCGGGCTCCCTGCATGGAGCCTGCTTCTCCTCCCTCTGCCTTATGTTTCTGCCTCTGTGTGTGTGTGTCTATCGTGAATAAATAAATAAAATCTTAAAAAAAAAAAAAAGAAAATTCCTAGTTATTGGTTCTTAGACAAAAGCTGCATTTTAACATCTTAGCAAGATTCATTATCTGACTTCAGATAGATCTAGCTCCTAGAAAACCAGATAACTATATTGAAGAGCCTAAAGCAGGACTCCCTTCCCCACACTTTCCTTTTAACTGCTCTTTGATTGATAGGAAACCATTGGGTCATCTGGAGACTTGAACTAGGAATGACTTTCATGTTCAAAACTGGGCTTGCCATGGGAGCATTATGCAGTTTTTCTATGTCTGTGGTGAGTGATTGGTAAAAGCTTCTTTGAAAATCTTCCATGCTAGGTCACTTTGTCTACATTCTATGATTTAAAAAAAAACAAAAACAAAAACTTGAAAGACTCAACTTGATTCATTTATTGAAGGCTCAGAATGTGGTCCTTAAGAAAAATCCTGTCTTGGTTATAGGTACTCCCTAGGTGGACCTTTGAAATGAGAAGGGTTGGCAGATTGCATTTTATAAAAATGGTTGCAACAATATTTCTGGTCCCACATGCTCTTCCGAACCCTGTCACTTCCCTATCAATGTCTCCTGGAGGTTTATTTCCCCTCTTTTTGAAACTGGCCAGATTTTTGTGCATGCCTCAATGAATAGAATGTTGTAGAATGTTGTAGAATGTTGCATGACCGACCTCCAAGGCTAGGTCCAAAAAGGATAATATGACTTCCATCTGGTTCTCTCTGTCTCTCTCTCTCTCTCTCTCTCTCTCTCTCTCTCCCTCTTCCTTGTGTAAGAAGTCCAGCTATCCTGAACCCATGCTGCAGGGGAAAACATGTACTGAGACTACTAGACAACTAGAGTTGCCCAAGGAGCTAGCTGTTCCAGCCCTCAGCTGATCAAACCTTCTTAACCTGGTACCAGACATGTGAGTGAGCAGGTCTTCAGATCATTCCAGCACCAGTCACTGTCTATAACTGCATGAGGAAAGCTGTGCAAGAACTGCCTAGTTGAGCCCGGTCCATCCCTATAACCACGAAAGATGATAATAATGGCCATTGTTGTTCTAAGCCACTAAGTTTGAAGATAGTTTGCTACAGCAATAGACAACCAGAACAGAGGGTAGCTAGCTATCTGTCCCGAAGGTTTTGGTTAGATGCCTCCATTGTCATAAAAGCTTGGAAAAAATCTCATCCAGTAACAATGGTATATGTTGCTCCTCTAAATGAACAAGGACCTTTCAGACCTTGAGAGAAGATACAAATTCCAGTAATTGGCTCCCAACCCTTATGAAAGGTCTGGTTCAGAGAGGCAATCTCAATGGGCTTGAAGTGTTTGAAGGGCTTGCAATCCTCTGGGTTTCCCAGATGTTTATTATTATTATTTAGCTAAAATTTTAGAAAGTTTCATCTTAAACCATGTTTTCCTGGTCTCCTATAAAATTACTTCTGGGAGTTGTGCTACAGGACAAGACGAAGTTTTCGCGCTATAAAACACAACTTTAAAAAGGTCTTATAGGTTTGCTATAAGAATATCATTGAGGACACCATTTACTACCTCACTCAATGTCTCAGACATAATCCTCCATTCCAGAAATTTATTTTAGAGCTAAGTTCCCGGAAAAGCTTGAGAAACTAGAATGTTCTGCCTTTGTAGTCAAGAGAATCATTTTTGGCCTTCATTTTTCTTCAGCAGAAAACTCAGATCTGTGAATCTGTGGCTCAGATAATTACGCGGAGCCCTATTGCTTGCATAACTCATTCTACTCCACTGACTTGTCTTTGCCTAATGCGTGTTTCTAATGATCCTGGCTTTATCTATTATTTATATTTTTCTATTTGATCGTATGTATTCTTACAAGCTTTTTCAAATCCCTGTAGAACAAGACATAATAGAAATAAAGCGAGGAGTAAATGAATATATAAGTAAATTACTCTTCTGAGACATCACCAAATTATAAACCTCCCACCGGTCTGGCTTAATGATTCATCCATTTACTTCACAAATATGGATCAAGCATCGACTATGAGCCAGGCATTGTATTAGGGAGGGTCAGAACTGAAAAGATTTTTAATTAAAAAAAAAATTTTTAAGATTTATTTATTTGAGAGAGAGAGGGAAAAAAAAAAAAGAGAGAGAGAGAGAGAGCAGCAGGAAGGGGCAGAGGGAGAGAGAGTTCCAAGCCGACTTTGTGCTGAGCACTGAGCACAGAGCCCTACATGGGACTCAACCCCAAGACCTTGAGATCATGACCTGAGCTGAAACGGAGAGTTGGTCACTTAACCAACTGTGCACCCAGGTGCCCCTGAAATGATTAAAACAACAAACAAACAAACAAAAACTACAGTCCTTGACTTCAGGGAACTAGAGTGCCTAAGGGATTCAGAAATTTGGGGCCCAAAACTGTGGAAGGAGCCTCGGTGTCCATCGAAAGATGAATGGATAAAGAAGATGTGGTTTATGTATACAATGGAATATTCCTCAGCCATTAGAAACGACAAATACCCACCATTTGCTTCGAAGTGGATGGACCTGGAGGGTATTATGCTGAGTGAAGTAAGTCAATCGGAGAAGGACAAACAGTGTATATTCTCATTCATTTGGGGAATATAAATAATAGTGAAAGGGAATATAAGGGAAGGGAGAAGAAATGTGTGGGAAGTGTCAGAAAGGGAGACAGAACATAAAGACTCCTAACTCTGGGAAACAAACTAGGGGTGGTGGAAGGGGAGGAGGGCGGGGGGTGGGGGTGAGTGGGTGACGGGCACTGAGGGGGACACTTGACAGGATGAGCACTGGGTGTTATTCTGTATGTTGGTAAATTGAACACCAATAAAAAATTATTTTATTAAAAAAAAAAGAAAGAAATTTGGGGCCCAGTAGTAGAAAGCAACAATTTGAAATAGTGACCTCTTAGAGGTTCCATTAGTCATCATCATAAAGCCAGAGCTCCTAAGCTCTTTTGGTAAATAAGTCCAGGGGCTGAGGGGAGGAAGGAAAGGGTTTGGGAAGGTAAATAAATGAATATTCACCTTTAAGTACCTGGCCAGAAACTTGAGGACACCACCATCTCAAAAACTCCTTCCAGCTCTGGAGAAATGGTTGGCCCCTCAGACCCTGGTGGCCACTTTTACACTAACCGATTCATTTATCCTCTCCGAGATCAACACTTGTAACTCTGGTTTGTGACTCGGCTGCTAGTTGCACTTCTGGCAGATTCTCTGACGCCTACTCCGGTCATCTATCTTTGCACCAGTTGGGTAAACGTTTACACCTGTCTCTCAAGACACACTAAGATCCTCCACCTTGGCAAATTCTCGGCTTCTCGGGCCAAGGATGGCAATAAATCTGATCCACCTTGTCAGCCTTAAACCTTCATTTGTTGACCCCTCATTCTTTCTGACAGCTTTACGGGAATTATTTATTTATTTTGGTCTCTATCCTTCCTAGCCAGCAGGGGGCTCTGTACTCTTGTGTCCAGGAGCCTTCCCACCCCTTGGGATATTTTGCCCTCTAGGAGAGCTGCCTCTCCCTATCCCAACATTGGCAAGTGTGGCTACTAATTCCATTACTCTAAAATCTAGATTCCAAAGAAGATGCTTGGTTTGCTAATGCAAATATTTATAAATATTTTATAATTAAATGATAAATTCCTTCTGGCTTCATGAAACTTCCAGTTCTGGGTACTTAAAAAATGAAAATAAGCCTGTTTTTCTATAAGCCCTCATCTATGGAGTTTGAACAAACTGTAGTACTCTGAACTAAATTTAAACAGGTTCAAATTTGCTTTTTTGAAATATTCATATGCTGTCTTCCATTTACTTAATAAGAGCTATGTAACTTCAGCTAATTTCCCAGCCAAATTGCTTGTCAAAAAGCGTGAGTGCTCTTCCTGGCAAAGAGTCTTCGTGGCTGCCATTTTTTTTTTTTTTTCAGCAGAATGGAAAATGGAAAAAAGATTTCCCCTTCCACATATGAAAAAATCATTTAGGGGTGACATTAGTAATTGTCCGTATCATTGGCCACTGAGCACTCTTGGCTTAATGATTGCTTGAAAAGACAGCTGCAGAATGAAACCACATTTAGGGGATAATGATCCCATGACTTCAACACAAAACCTGAAGGTTGAAGACATCCCTCGTCAATATGGTACATTTTATCCTGCTCTGGGCCTCCGTTAACATCATCTACCCTCCCTCCATCTAGAGTTTTGTCAAAGAAATATCTACCTGTGAGAATCATTCATACCAGCATGGCTGCTGCTGTGAAGGATATGGTTTGAAAAGACAATGTTTTACATTCTCCTGTCCACCTGATTGTGTACACTAAGTCTTACAGGAAGACCTCCATGCCGTGCTTCTGCAGAGAATAACCAGGTCTACCTCATAACCAAAGCATATTTTATAGGCAGCTCACTGCATTTCTCAGCCTAGAACACATTCCTCCACAGCAGAGGGTTCCACATTTGCTTTAAGCACCACCATCACCACCACCCCACCTCAGCACCATCCACTCCCCACCTTCCCCCATGGCCAACTGGCCAGTACCTGTAGAAGCTGCAAGAGAAGCTTGCAGAAAATCTACCAATCTGTCCAAAAGCAATATTTGTTTACTGCTAGTGAATACCAAGGAAATATATTAAGGGGAGGACAGCATCTATTTACTTTTCTTATGCAAATATATCACCTGCTCAGGTAAAACTGACATGACCAGCACTGGGGTTCCTCAATGTCTTCAAAAACATCGACCACATGACCTACTTTTAACAGATTGCTTTGTATTGCGAGTGCCAGAAAATGATATAAATGATTTAAAATATTTTAAACATTTATTTTTTTTTATTTAAACATTAACTGACGTAAATGATTTAAACAGCGAAAGCAAATTAGCTCATAACTCATGTAACCCAGAGGTCCAGAGCAAGGCTGGCTTGAAGAAGTTTGAAGCTGCAGTTCAAACCATGTCACTAAGGACTGGGTTTCTCTCCACATCTCCAGTCAGTGTTCACTTCATTCTGTCTCTACGCCAGGGCCCTGGGGTAGTTCTAGAATCCTCTCATGATAACAAAATGACTGCAGCGGTTCCAGCACATTCCATCACACTACAGCATCCTGGCAGATGCAAGTAGTTCCTGAAGAATGAGAGGCTTTCCTAGAAGTCTCAGCAAACATTCCTTGGGTCTCGTCAGCTATGACTAAAATACATGGCCAACCCTGAACAAACAACGTTTCTAGAAAATGAGATTAGAGCTGAGAAAAAGAACAAGATGAGAACTGGCTTTGGGGATAATGGAAACAATGTCCATAAAAACTTCCTACAATGTGTATTTACCCTGTCTTCCATTACTCCTCATACTACTTGATGCCAGAGAAAGAAAATTTTGGTCATCCTAAACTGATATAAATTTTCTTTTCGACTCAGCTGACCACTCTCCCTGGGTTATCTCATCTGCTGTCAAGGCCTTAAATAGCTTCCACATAAGAGTTGCCTCTCAGAGCAGTACCTTCAGGCCAGGAACTTTCTCTTGAATGTTAAAGAGATATGTTCAACTCAACTGGATATCTACATTTGTTTTGCTTAAAAACATTTCAAACTCTTATTTTTTAAAAAAAATAATCCTTATCTTTTAGAGATACATACTAAAATAGTTACAGAAGAAATTATATGACATTTGGGATTTGCTTCCAAGTCCTATAGTGGAGAGAGGAGGACGTGCAGGTGGAGATGAAATAACATGAAACGGTAGTTGCTGAAGCCAAAGGTGAGTATGCATGACATTATTATACTGTTCTTTCTGCTTTTGCATATGTTTGATATGTTTCATTAGAAACTTTCTAGGGGTACCTTTCCCGTTTGTGAAAGTTAAGCTATAGTTAAGCCACACAAACAGAGATGGAAAATAATACTGGCTCTACAGGTGAAAGAGTATCTCTCTTTCATGTAAAAATCTGACATATCACCCCATAGTGTCTGGGGCCCAAGTTCCTTCCATCTTATTGCTCTGCTATCCATCAATATGGTGTTCTTTTGGTTTCCAGGGTCCCAGGAGGCTCAATGTCATCACATTTTGAACAGCGAAAAGGAAAAGAGAAAAGAGTGGGTCTCACTCTTAAAGGAGTGAGACCCAGATGGGGCATGTGGGGGGCTCGGTGGTTGGGTAAGTCTCCAATTCTTGATTTCGGCTCAGGTCATGATCTCAGAGTCACGAGATGGAGCCCCGCATTGGGCCCATGTCAGGCTCCACGCTCAGGGCAGAGCCTGCTTCTCTCCATTTCCCTCTGCCCCTCCCCATGCTCTCCCTCTTTCTGCATCCAGCTCAGAGTTCACAATATCTGGGTAATTCTCAGTCCTATTTATAATGTCCATATATAATTCCTCATGGTCTGGTAGCCTATAAACTAAAAGACAAGTGATCTGTCCTCCAATCTTCCTGTTATAAATTTTGGAGCAGGAATAGGGTAGCCAATATACCTATATACTTTAAATCTATTTGAAAAAAGGAAGAATAGGAAGAAAACAACAGGCTCTAGTTCGTAGCAATCATCAAATCCCACAGAGCAGTAATTGCAAAGACTCCCTGACCTGGTGATGGAGTAAGTTCCTAGGTTATCCCATCTGGCAGTTGGTATTCTTGTGGCCTGGGGATGTGTAGGGGGTTGGGACAATAGAGACCTCTCTCCTGAATTCTTGTCCCTTCCTCTCCATGACCCCAGTTTTTGTCCTATGGGAAGTTCTTGTCCATTTGTCTCCATGGCCACATCTGAAGCAGGTTTTGTAGAATGTGCCCTACTTAGGGCTGCTTGGTTTTCAAAAGGGATTTCTGTGTGCAAGCAAGGGGGCCTTTGTGCAGTAATCAAACAGCCAATGTCCTCTAGACATTTGTTTAAGTCTGAAGACTGGTCTTTTATGGAACAGGCCTGGAAATAGACTCTTTCCTAAAGCTTCCAGAAAGAAACCCTGCCTCACCAACACCCTGATTTTAGGCCAGGCAGAGCCAGTGCAGACTTCTGATTTCTAAAACTATAAGATAATACATCTGTGTTGTTTTAAGCCACTAGGTTTGTGTTAATTTGTTACAGCAGCCATAGAAACTAATACATGAGCCTTCGACCTGTTAACATAGGGAAGCTGTGATACTACTGAACCTAAGGAGGGATGTGAGCTAGAGGGGCAAGGAGGGACATGTTGGTGACACCTCTGCTCCTGACTCTTTGAACACACCCTCTTGGGCCACATGGAGGTAAGTGCAATAAAGCCAAAAGTAACAGCTTCCAACTGAGTATATTAGACAGGCTCAGACTGCAGACTCTTCGTCAGATCTTTTTTTCTCCACTCTTCGGTCCCTGGCTTTTTAATTCCTGGCACAATTCTCTGACGTCTAATATCTGTCTCTGACCTGCACCCTCAGTCTGAAGATCCAGAATTCTCTTTGCAGCTCACTCAGCTCAGCAATCCATATAACTCTGCATTTGGCATGCTCCCTTGATTCCTGTGACATTTAGAGTTTCAGACAACAGACCTCCCGCACCAGCCCAGCTGGTCCTTATGATTTAGGGAAGCAGGGATTCAGGGAAGAACAATGTTGTGATTGGGGGATCATGTTATGAAAGACTTTGCATCAAATAAATCACAAATTTGACTGATTAAATATCAAAAAAACCCACATATAAACAACTAGAAAGTCTGTAATAGCTAAAAATTGTGATAAGCTGCTCACTTCTTACAAAAGAGTAATAAATGTCCTATCTGCATAGATTTCCTAAGAAGACTTCTATACTATGAAGAATATAATCAGCACATTAAATTCAACATTATTGGGGCACCTGGGTGGTTCAGTTGGTTAAGTGAACTCCCCCTGTCTCTGCTGCTCCCCCTGCTTAAGCTCTCTGGCACTCTCTCTCTCTCTCTCTCAAATAAAGAAATAAATCTTAACAATAAATAAATAAATTCAACACTATTAAATCATACATTTGACTTACCCCAAGAAAATATGCTAATTTAATAACATGTTAATAACTAATTAGACATTCAATTAATGCCTTGGTGATGACTTCCTTGTATTTATAATAACTTTGACAGAAAATCTAGGGGCTCCATGTGTCATTAAAAATTATTCTGGAAAAAAAAATTATTCTGGAGAGGCATGGGATTGGCGGCTGTGACCTTTGGGCTGGGATGAACTGTGCTCTCAGCGGAGACCTGGGAGCTGAGCCAGAGCCACGGCCAATACAATGACAGCAGTTGGACTGACCACTGCTGCTGCAGGGTTTGCAGGCCTTTATATTTTGCAAGCCATGAAACATATGAAGCCTCAGGTAAAACAGGTTTTTCAAAACCTACCAAAATTCATCTTCCATGGTCATTATTACAAAGGTTGGTTTGAACCCAAAAGGATGAAACAGAAGTAGCATTAATAGTAGGCTATGCCAGGGATCCCTGGGTGGCACAGCGGTTTGGCGCCTGCCTTGGGCCCAGGGCGCGATCCCGGAGACCCGGGATCGAATCCCATGTTGGGCTCCCGGTGCATGGAGCCTGCTTCTCCCTCTGCCTATGTCTCTGCCTCTCTTTCTCTCTCTCTCTCTCTCTGTGACTATCATAAATAAATAAAAGTTAAAAAAAAATTTTTTTAAATAGTAGGCTATGCCAATAAGGGAAAATAAGAGGTGCTCATCAAGGAATTATGCTTTTAAATCACCCAGACAGGAGAGGATCTCCTTATTTCAGCCAAAATCAATGAAGCTAAAGATTTACTAGATGGTCAAGCTAAAAAATGAAGAAATTACATGATGAATCTTAAGTTCCTGTTAGTTGCATATATGAGTGCCAGCTTTTATAATAAAATGCCTCAAAGCCACAAACTTCAGAAAATTATTCTGAAATGTGATTATTGTTGCAGCATCTATAAGTGAAACAACTTACTACTGTGAACAACTTAAACTTCAACAAGAGAACAATAGCTAAGTCAGTTACGCATCAAAATATCAGGAAAGATATACGTGAAATAGTAATAGGATTGTCTCTAAGTTATAATGCTAATTTTTACTTTTCCCTTCTTATTTTTCAGCATTGTCTACATTTTTCTATCATTATATCAGTTTTCTATGGCATATAACAAAATACACAATTACTTCCAGTCAGGGAAAGAAGCAAAGGAAAATACGCGAAGAAAAATACCCAATATATTAATAGTAGTTGCCTCTACACAGTGATTTTTCTTTTTTTACACATTCCAACTCTACTTTAAAGAATACCTATCACTAGGTGCAAATTTCCAGTTATAAGATAGCAAGTACTGAAGATGTAATGTACGTTGGCCAGAACCAAGTTGATGATACCCTAGCTGCAAAGGAAGTTAGGAAAACTAAGGCAACAAAGTGTTTGCCAACAGATGAAGATTCTATTCTCACTTTAGGCAAACCTTGAAAATGGCTCTTCAAGAGGAAAGAAAATGCATTCCTTCTACCACATTCTGGAGCAAGTCACTTTCCTCCATTGTAAAATTAGCACATTGGACTTAGATTATCTGTACTGGATATTTGTAGTGATGAAGGTCTGGGTCAGGATAATAACAACAGAATAGAAAGTATTTGAGAAATATTTAAAGGAGGGGGCACCTGGGTGATTCAGTCAGTTGGGCATCTGGTTCTTGATTTCAGCTCAGGTTGTGATCTCAGGGTCATGAAATCAAGCCATGCTCAGTGCAGAGTCGGCTTGAGGTTCTCTTTCTCCCTCTCCCTTTGCCTCCCCCTGCTCACACTTTTCTATAAATAAATAAATAAATAAATAAATAAATAAATAAATCTATTCTCTTAATAAAAGAGAAATATTTAAACGAAAATTCTACAGATCTGAGATTGAATGAACCTACATTTTTCAGCAATTTACAATTTTTTCCCTCTCATTTGTTTTCAATGCTATCTAATAAACACCTGTATCTCAGTTCTAATTTCTTTCACTTGTTTATTCAGAGATTTTTATGGTGGGACCAGCACTGCTTTACCATCAATCTGTTTAGTATTAGGTTTCCTCTTTTGTTAAAAAACAAAAACAAAATAACAGGGATTGGGGGACTTGGATTCATAGGTCCTTCTTATCTCTGAAATTTGTGGACTCATTTTAACAATTCAATTCAACCAACATTCATTAAATATCTTATTCAAGTCAGGCATTCTTCCAGAGGCTATGGGAATATAAAGATGAGAAAAATGTGTTCCTTGACCTCAAGGAATTCACAGTATTAGAAGTGTGATATCTTTATATATCATTTATCATCATTATCATCACTACTCCCATCCCCATCACCTATGTTCATTTTCTTCAGGCCTGCTTCTTCCAAGGCCAATCTTACCATTATCGGAGCCTAGTGCAGAGGTAGTTTAGAACTTCACCCCAGGTATTTCTGTTCCTGGATTCCATGTAATTGGGGTTGTTTCTCGATAAAGGGAGACAGCCTACAGAAAAAGGCAGAATTAGCTTCATTTTAGGAGGGTCAATGAAAATGAGATGGAGCTGGGGATTCAGTAGCTTCCTAGTCAGAACCCATGCTCCATAATAGCTTACCTAGCTGGTGAGACGAAACACTGCTTCCTGACTTTGAGTGAAAAGGAGACATTTTTAAAGAATGGTTATGCTCACTACTGGACAGTTTCATCACTGAACTGGTCATGAGAAAAGCTTAACCAGAGATGACTAATACATTTTAAATCTCATCACTTTTGAGCAGAATCTCCAAAAATGTGGATTGCGGCTTTTTGACACCACAGGTGAACATACATATGAGGCAACATTTGCTCATTTCTATACTTTCTGTGCTAGATACTATTCTCCTTTGCTTCTCCAGATCTACTTCCCATCCTTTCCATGCTGCTCTCTGTTCTAGTGGGTGACCTTTATTGACCATACCAATGGTACCTCTTCCCCTCTGACTTCAGTTAGGCTCAACCAGTGGAAGACCCTACCAGAAGACCTAAGGTCAAAGGAGAAGTAATATCAAGATTTATTTTCCAGGCTCTCTCCACTGTAGGCCTGAAGGCTACAGCTGATTTAGGCAGCCTTCTCCAACAGCTACAGATCTCTCTCTCTCTCTCTCTCTCTCTCCCTCTGAGTTTTAGTAATTGATTGCTCCCTTTATCCCTTCAGGCTTGCCCTTCAGTGCTTCATCATCCTCTATTAGTTTCTCTTAACCCTGTCCAAACCCCCATAGATAGTTATTCCATCACATTCTACTCCATTTCCCCATCGAGTATACCATCTTTTTCCTGCCAGTTTCTGACTGACACATATTGCCAGAGATTCCAATGTGATATTTGTACTTCTAAGGATTTACCAGAGCTCTCATCTCTCACACTGTACATATGTTTTCTAATTTGAGTTGATGCTTATAAAGCATATATCTCAGAGGCTGGTACATAATACTAACTGCTCAAAAATCGTTAGCTGCTTTCCATTCCTCTATTTGAAGTAGATATTATGATTTCTATTTTTTTTTTTAACAGGTCCCATTGAAGTTCAGTAACTCTTGTCCAAAATGGCACAGCTGAGTATCAAACGACCAAGTTGGGTCTCATACCAAGATTTGTCACATTACACCTTACCATGCCACTTCTCACTGCATGATAATGAAGTCTTCTCACTACATTTGCATTATTCATTTCTATCTACTACAGTGGCCCCCATGCAGTAGTTTCATTAAAAATGTTTGTTGGGGGGCATCTGGGTGGCTCAGTCAGTTAAACATCTGCCTCTGGCTCAGGTCATGATCCCAGAGTTCTAGGATCGAGCTCCACATTGGACTCCTGGCTCAGCAGAGAACCTGCTTCTCCCCCTCCCTCTGCTGCTCCCCTGCTTATGTTCTCTTTCTCTCTCTCTAATAAATAAATAAAATCTTTAAAATATATATATTTGTTAGATTGTAGGACGAATAAATTCTCTCATACAGAATCTATTTAGTTGCTGTATAAGTTGTATTAAAAAATGGTAAGATTACTAATTTGGAGTTCTATTAGCTCCATAAAATCAGTTTTGGGGATGCCTGACTCAGTTAGCTAAGCATCTGGCGTTTGGTCTCAGCTCAGGTCTTGATTTCAGAGTCCTGAGTTCAAGCTGCAGACTGGGCTTCATGCCAGGCATGGAGCCTACTTTAAAAAAACAAACAGTTTTTAATATTGAAAAATACTTTCACTCATATTAATGTTATGGTATGTTGCTGAAGTCCAGCTCTTCACATCTTCAGTAATTTCCAGAAATAAATCATGCAAAACAGAAAGATGAATGCATTTTACAAATAGCACAAAAGAAGACCACTTGTAGCAAACAATGCACTTTAAAACTATGGTGAGAAATGTCTGTTTTTAAACACATTCTCACACAAGTGCTGAAAAATAGTTTCTGGTAAACTACAGTGTAGACTTCACATATTTTAATTTTTCTTTTTTTTTTATTTTAATTTTTCTTTTTTTTTTATTTTAATTTTTCAATCGAGTGTGTGACTCATTATTATTATAGGTTTCTAAATGCCAAGCTCCATCTTGAGTCCAAGGTATGGCTATACTGCATTAAAAAATCTTTTTTTTTTTAAAGATTTTATTTATTTATTCATGAGAGACACAGAGAGAGAGGCAGAGACACAGGCAGAGGAAGAAGCAGGCTCTCTGTGGGGAGCCCAATGCGGGACTCAATCCCAGGACCCCGGGATCATGACCTGAGCCAAAGACAGACGCTCAACCACTGAGCCATCTAGGTGCCCTTGCATTTAAAAATCTTAATTTTATGCTTTTCTATTTTTAAAAACATTTTATTTATTAATTATTCTTTTTAAGTAGGGTTCACGCCCAGCATGGAGTCCAAGGTGGGGCCTGAACTCACGACCTGAGATTGAGACCCAAGCTGAGATCAAGAGTCCACCACCCAACTAACTAACCCACCCAAGCACCCCATTTTGATTTCATTTTAAAGTAACTTCTATGCCCAACATGGAACTTGAACTCACAACCTTAAGATCAAGAGTCCCACGCTCTACCAACTGAGCAAGCCAGGTGCCTCTATGCTTTTCTATTTTATTTTATTTTATTTTATTTTATTTTATTTTATTTTATTTTATTTATTTTATTTTATTTTATTTTATTTTTAAATATTTTATTTATTTATTCATGAGAGACACAGAGAGAGGGAGGCAGAGACACAGGCAGAGGGAGAAGTAGGCTCCATGCTGGGAGCCCGACATGGGACTCGATCCCGTGTCTCCAGGATCAGGGCCTGGGCTAAAGGCGGCGCTAAACCGCTGAGCCCCCCGGGCTGCCCCTGCTTTTCTATTTTAAAAAATAAAGTTGAAATTCTTTTTTGATTATAAAGTTAATGAATACATGTTGCAGTGATATTAAAAACATAGAAGTGCATAAATAAGAAACTAAAAATACTCATAATCCCACTGCTCAAAAATAATATTAACATCTGAACATGTTTCTATGCAGTATTTTCTCTGTACATAATTGAGATGAACTTTTCTTTTTTGGCCAGTAGCTAGTCACCCTGGCAGTGTGTGCATGACCACGTGCTATAAGTTTTCAGAAGTGGTTCTCATGCCCGTAGTCAATTTTATGAGTTCACTGATATCCTCACAATACATTTCCTTATTGTTTAGGTCAATTTGAGTTTTGTTTCTTTTACTTGCAGCCAAATGCATTCTAAATGATATATTTGGGTGAATCTATGAATTTTCCAATGTTAGATCACTTATGACCTATAAAATCTGCTCTTTTATGTGGTTCAGTCTGACAGAATTTGGTAACAGAAAGTGCAGTGTTTGAACTGAGGCATCTGGCTAGCTCAGCCACAGGACATGTGACTCTTGATCTCAGAGTCATGAGTTCAAGCCCAAGGCCCTCCAGTCGAGGGTGTGATGCACCACTTCTTTGGCATTGCAGTAAGTCTTTCTTATTTAGCCATAGCAATCGGTTTAACTAATTATTTCCAGAGTATGCATATATATTCATTGGGATATGGAAAGATAATAGAGCATATATTTATTTTTTATTTAAAAAGCTGAAAAATTAAGATTAACTAATATTTAATATAGGAATAGTGTTCTCACTCAATTCATCTGTCAAATGATTTCATGTTACTAAGGTATAAATTCAGGTTTCCTGGGGGTTGATATATCCATGTTTTGGGAGCTTTCTTAAAGAAAAATAACAAAAAATTATGAATACAAAATAAGGTATGAAAGCAAATTGCTATTTAGAAGAAGAAAAGAAACATAGGAATTTCAACTTCATATGATTTTCTCATAAAAAGAATATATGGCAAGTTGATAATTTTATATGCCTCATTATGTAGTATATTCTTGCCAGTGGAGAGTTCCATTTTGACTAAGTATTAATGAGAACCAAATCTTTCACTTGTAATTTTGCATGTCTCGTTAGACTAATTTTCCAAAGAACAGTATCTGATTCCATACATTTCGAACTTTGTTTCTCCTCCAGCACCCACATACTTCCAGCCCCTAGCATGGTTGGACGCGCTCAGATCACCACGTGACCTCTCGCTTTGCATTTTCATATCACAGAAGCTGGATGAGGTGGCACAGTGACAGTAAAAATATTTCTGGAAAGCATTCCTATGTCAGGATGGTTAAAAATATTCATAAATATTTTCCATTAAATCCCAACTAAATGTAAATAAACCCTCATTCAACTTCCACTTAGATGCAAAAATATGGCTGCTGCCACTCCAACCCCTACCCAACACAAAGGGGAGCATGTATGACAGAGAAGAATAGTAGTGTTAGACAAATTGTGGAAGGAGTCCATGAAAGTAAGGGACTTTAAAAAAAATTTTTTTAAGAAGATTTTATTTATTTATTCATGAGAGACGCACAGAGAGGCAGAGACGAAGGCAGAGGGAGAAGCAGGCTCCCCACAGGGAGCCCGATGCAGGACTCAATCCCAGGACCCCAGGATCATGACCTGAGCCAAAGGCAGATGCTCAGCCACTGAGCCACCAGGTGCCCAACAATAAGGGACTTTAAATCATTAACTTTTTTCACTTCCCACATAATTGCTTCTGTTGGGGGCAATCTTGAGGAAAGAGGGGGGACTTCCTCCTCAACGCAGAGGATTCTAAGGGATCCCTTCATACAGACACTTAATACACTTTACTTGCTGTGTAGTATGATATATGGCAGTTTATGAGAGCCCAGTTACAGAGACTGACAGATTTTCTTTTCTCGCTGTAACTAAGTTAACCATCACAAAACGCCCAAGTGTCTTAAAAAAGAATCCTAAGAAACCATGGCTCACAGCTAATACTAATAATGAAAGTATAAGTGAAAGATAAGAAAGTGTCAGAGCCAACACCTACTTCTAGTATGAATGAATTCTTGTCAGCTCCATAAGGAGATGAAAACAAGGATGATGTAATCAGATTTGACAAGAGCAGGACCAAGAATTTTAAGACTATTTGAAACATGGATTTCTATCCACTAATGATATGGGGCCATTATAATAGCCAGACGTTTAAAAAATCTTATGTATTGGAGTGCCTGGGTGGTTCAGTTACTTAAGCTTCTGACTCTTGATTTTGTCTCAGGTCATGATCTCAGGGTCATGGGATCGAGCTCCGCATCAGACTCCATGCTCAGCATGGAGTTTGCTTGAGATCTTTTTAAAAATCATGTTCATTTCATCCCTCAAAATTATACATTTGTATGGGTGTTCATGGTATAAAAATGTTAATATGAAATGTCTTAAGGGGACGCCTGGGTGACTCAGTGGTTGAGTGTCTGCCTTCAGCTCAGGGCGTGACCCAGGGTCCTGGGATCAACTCCCACATGGGGCCCCCACAGGGAGCCTGCTTCTCCCTCTGCCTATGTCTCTGCCTCTCTCTCTGTCTCTCATGAATAAATAAATAAAATCTTTAAGAAATAATATTTACATTTACATATATTATGGCTGCATGTTTAACATGATAGGGGTATTTTTAAAAATTTGGTGGTGCGGTTGGTTGGGCATCCAACTATTGGTTTCAGTTCAGGTCGTGATCTCAGGATAGTGGGATTGAGTCCTGAGTCGGGCTCCCCACTCAGCACAGAGTCTGCTTGAGATTCACTCTGCCTCTCCCTCTGCCCCTCCCTCAGCTTGCACTTTTCTCTCTCAAATAAATAAACCTTTTTTAAAAAATTAAAGTTTGGCAAGCATAGAGCTAAAATATGACCCACAGTATACTAGAATCAAAATCATATTCCTATGGATATTACAGCATTGACTTGAAGTAAGTCAGAATGATAATATGTGCTAAATATTTATGGATTTGGGTTTCCTTCTCCAACCATCAGCTCTTTGTCTATGTGTTGTCATCCAATAGGTGGAATGTGTTAGACAAGCTTTGGGGTATCTGCTTAGCTCAAAGCAACTGCCTTTCACTGACAATTCACCCTTTCCTAACTCACAGAGTAGATTTTGTAAGCTGTGTTTTTACTCCATGACTCCACGTCCTTAGACAAACTTGATTGGACCAAAAGTAGACTCCTACGAAAATTGAGCGAATCAGTTGCTTTCTCTTTAGATTTGTGACTGAAACTAAGAAAGCCATCTTCCTAAATGGTGCTTATTTGAACTCTGGAGCTGAGACTGCCATTGTTGCATAGACTTGTGTGTGGAAAAGGAGAGAAAGTTCTTCTATATAGAGAAAAAAAACATGTTCAAAGAACCTTAGAATATTTATCTCCTTCAAACCTCTTTGTTATTCTTCTTAAATATTTTGATTTTTATATCATTTATATGGTTGGAGTGATGTGATCGAGGGGGTCACTGACAAAGAATGTGTGCAGCTTCTAGAAGTTGGAAAAGGCAAACAAATGTACCCACCTCTAGAGCTTCCAGAAGGAAGACAGACCAGGTAACACCTTGATTTTGGCCCAATGAGATCCATTCTGGATTCTGATCTCTAGAACTATAGGATAATGAATTTGTGTTGTTTTAAGCCACTACTTTCTGGTAATACCATTGTCAAATTCCTCTTGAGGCACTCTGGACGTTGAATTCTGTGTAGATTTGAATAACAGAATTTCAAAACTGAGAGGGACCTTCATGGGGGAACTGAAGTCAAGGACTTGTCTAAGGTCACCTGGATGGTCTATTGTAAAGTTAGGAGAAATCAAGTCTCCAAACTTTCATCTATGTACATTAATGACTATAAGATGCCTAAGAAAAAGGGTGGTTTATAGAAGTACTCAATAAGTAGTAGAGATTTTGCTTGTTCTTTTTATTAGTATTATTATCCATTTTCTTTTGTAATCTACAATAATATTTCATTTCTTGAACATTGCTAAGTAAGCAGGTATCCTGTAAAAACATTTTAATTATTATTATTTTTTTAGAAAGAGTGAGAAAGGTGGGGAGAGAGAGAGAGAGAGAACACGAGCAGACAAGGGCAGGGGTGGGAGGGGCAGAGGATGTAAGAGAATCTTAAGCAGGCTCCACGCCCAGCCCAACTCACGGCTCAACCTCATAACCCTGAGATCATGACCTGAGCTGAAATCAAGAGTCAGACGCTTAGCTGACTGAGCCACCCGGGTGCCCCTGTAACATTTTAAAACCTTGAGAAAGCTAGCCAGGGAGTGAGGAATTACCTGGTCAAGATGTAGAAGGGATAAGGCCTATATCTTCAGAGTGCTTTTGCACTTCAGATTCAAAAGAGATGGCTGAGAGGTCACCTAGGTTAGGGTGATCTTGTTTATTAGTGTCCTGAGATGCTTTGCAGAAAATAATGAAAATCCTCTATGGAAAAAAATTATCATAGGACTCACATTATTTCTTCAAGTATTTCAATTATGATGTCCAGCACACAAAGACAGGTAATAAGACAGCATGAGTGAGAAATAGCACAAGTAACACAAGAGACAGGGGCACCTTGGTGGCTCAGGTGGTTAAGCATCCAACTCTTGATTTCAGCTGAGGTCATAATCTCTGGGTTGTAAGATAGAACCCTGTGTTGGGCTGGACGTGGAGCCTGCTTAAGATTCTCTCTCCCTCCCCTCTGCCCTGCTTTGTACACCCCCACCCCTCTCTCCCTTTAAAAAAGAAAAAAAGAAAGAAAGAACACAACTAATAACTAAAACAAAAAACCAACAATACACTCAATGGCACTCCAGATATTGGAATTAGCAGAGACCCAGATTGTATACCAATGATGCCTACTACACTCAAAGAGATGAAAGCCAAGATTCATAATTTTGGCAAAGAATAGGATGCTATAAAAATGAACATAACAGATGCCAGAAGAATCAAATAGAAATTCCAAAACTTGGGGCACTTGGGTGGCTCAGGTAAGTGTCTGCCTTTGGCTCGGGTCATGATCTTGGGGACCTAGGATGAAGCCCCGCATTGGGCTCCCTGCTCAGTGGGGAGCCTGCTTCTCCCTCTCTCTGCTTGCCACTCCCCCTGCCTGTGCTCTCTCTCTCAACTAAATAAATACAATCTTTAAAAAAAAAAAAAGAAATTCTAAACCTCAAAATTACCAGAAAAACCCCAAACCAGAATTAATAGCTAAATAGATAAGTTTGACAACATAGGACAGAAAATTAGTAATCTATTTTTTTGTTTCTATTTATTTAACGTAATCTCTATACCCATGTGGGGCTGGAATCATGACCTCAAGATCAAGAATTGCACGCTGTATGAACTGAGCCAGCCAGATAACCCCATTATTTTTTATTTATTTTTATTTCTATTTGAGAATTAGTCATCTAGCAAATATATCAGAAAAAAAAACTATTCAAAATGAAGCATGGAAAGATTAAAAAAAGAGAGAAGGCAAGAGAAATAGTGGATAGAAAAGATTTAATATACATTTATTGGAGTTACAGAAGAAGAGAAGAATGGGGCAGAAGCAATATTTGAAAAAGTAAAGGCTGAGAATCTTCCAGAACTCATGAATGGCATCAATGAACGTCTTTCAAGAGGCCCAGTGAATCCCAAGCATCATAAATAAAAAGAAATGCACTTTCAGACATACATAGTAAAAGAGCAGAAAACCAAAGTCTAAGAGAAAAAAGAAATTTAAAAAGCAGCCCGGGGGGGGGGGGGGGCAATGACCTTCAAAAAAACAGTCGCACTGCTGACTTTTTGTAGGCAACAGTAGAAGTCAGAAGCCTGGAGTGAATTTTAAGTAAAAGAATATCAACTGCTTCTATCACCAAATCTCCCCTCTCCTGTCTTCCTCTTTCATTCAGAAGGACTCTTGTGATTACCTTGGACCTACCAGGAAATCAAGGACAAGCCAGGACCCTTAATCTAATCTTACCTGGGAAGTCCTTCCAACATAAAGTAAGAGAGTCACAGGTTCCAGGGATTGGGATATGGACATTTACGACTGGCCTGTGGTGCCTACCCCGTTACCAATCTCAAAAAGGTCTCACCCTTTATCACCAGTGGCTCTTTTCTTCTATAAATCCCATGGAAAGAAGTAGAAGAGGATGGGGGTTTGTGTATTATCTTATTTGTTTATTTTTTTAAAGATTTTATTTTATTCATGAGAGACACAGAGAGAGGCAGAGACACAGGCAGAGGGAGAAGCAGGCTCCATGCAGGGAGCCTGATGTGGGACTCGATCCCGGGACCCCAGGGTCACACCCTGGGCCGAGCGTGGCGCTAAACCGCTGAGCCACCCGGGCTGCCCACGTATTATCTTATTTAAACCCCCACCACCCACCTTCAATCTTGGTGAAGCAGATACTATGACCTCGGACCTAAAGGTCTCTGACATTGAACATGAGACAGAGAGGGTGGGTACCCAGACTGAGGCCGTGGAGCTGGTAAACTGGTAATTGGGGTCCACGTCACCACATTGGTCTCTAAGTCTCCAGGGACGCTTTCCCCAACCTGCCCCGTACAGGTGGACACTCCTTGGCTTCTCATGGTGTGAAAGTTCCCTGTATACCTGAGCAAACACTCTGACTTGGTGGGGTTTTTAAGGGGGCTGGGGGGGGGAGAGGAGACAGACCTAAAGGACGGGATACGGTTTCTAACCGGGGGGACATCTGGGCCCCAGGTACTGGCCCAAAGCCTTCTCTATTGACCACGTGGTTCCAGTTTAACTCATCACCTTCCGTGCGGCCTGGGTTCCTGGTTTGGACAACAGCCGTGTGATTGGGCCCAGTGACACCTTGTGCAGTTCCCTCCTGGCTCGGCCATTCTATGGTTCCAAGAGAGAAGCCCCCCGTCCCCCCCACCTGCCCCCCCACCTTGCCTCAAGGTGCCTGCACCCTGTCGGGTGGGCTCTAGGATGCCTGCAAAGTTAGAGCCCTTTGCACTGCTCCAGAGACAACCACCTGAGGCCTAAGGAGGGGAAAGGCGAAGGGCAGCGAGCGGGCAGGGGGGGAGGAGAGGAGGCGGTGAGAGCGGTCGGCGACTGCAGCTCGAGGTGCAAAGCTGAATCGCATGCAAGGAGCCTACGTCGCTTGCAAACCGAAGTAGCTTTGCAAACGGGAGTCCGAACGACCGCCCGGCGCCGGGAGCCCGGAGCCCGGCGCCGCGGGCAACAACGCTGACTTGGGCTTTCGGGGCGCTCGCTCTCCGAATGCGGGGTTCCCGCCCCCGGCGGGTCGCGGCCAGGGGCCTTCCACCGCCCTCCGCCCGGAAGCCCCGGCTCCGAGGGTCGTTGGGGAAGAGCCGGGAGGCGGGAACCTGAGCGCCGGCCGCGGGGGCCGCCGAGAGCGGGGCGCCCCCCGCCCCCCGCCCGCAGCCCGCAGCCCGCGGCCCCGCCGAGCCCAGCCGAGCCGAGCGGAGCGCGCCCCCCGCGCCGCCCCCGGCCGCCCCCGCCTCGTCCCTCGGGCCTCGGAAGTGACGCAGCGCGCCCCGCCCCCGCCGCCAGATCGGCTGCTGCTGCCGCGGCGGGCGGACCTGCAGGAGGCGGCGGCGGCCTCGGCCGAGAGAAGATGGCGGACGGCGTGGACCACATAGACATCTACGCGGATGTGGGCGAGGAGTTCAACCAGGTGGGTGAGGCCCGGGCCCGCGGCGCTGCGGGCCGGACGCCGCCGCCCCCGCCGCGGGGCCCCGCCGCGGCTGCAGCCCGTGCGCCCCCCGGCCGCCGAGGCCGCGCCGGCCGCCCCCGCAGCCCCCGCCGCGGCGCCCCCCGGCCCTCGCCCCTCGCCCCGCCGCGTCGTTGCGGGGCCGCGGGGCCGCGGGGCCGGGGGGCCGGGGGCCCGGAGCGCGGAGGCGGCCGCGTGCAGCCGCCGCTCCCCCGCCCTCCCCATTGTTGGCGGCGGCCGGCGGGCGCTTCCCGCCGCGCTAGGCCGCGTGTGCGCCGCGGGGAGAACGGGCCGCCGCGGGGCCGGGGGCGCAGCCCGGCGGGGCGCGCGCCGGCCGCCGCGTCCTCCCCGGCCCTCGCCTCGGCCCGGGCTCCCGTTCCTCCCGCCGCGCCCCCCTGCGCCCCCGGCCGCCTCATGGAAGGCCGCGCTCACGGCCCTTTGTATCCCGCGCGCCCCGCTTCCTGGGCCCCGCCGCCGCCGCCGCCGCCGCCGCCACCGGCTTTCGGCGCCCTCCCCGCCCCCCGCCGCCTCCCGCTCTCCGAGGGCGGCCCGGGCGCCGGCACGCTCGCAACAAGTCCTCTCAGACTCGGGCGTGTGCGAGTCGGCGCGGCCGCCTCCAGCCCCGGGGGTCGCGGCCCTCGCGGCGAAGACACCTGTGGAGAGGGGTGGCCGCGGCCTGAGGGAGGACCTGCAGGCGAGCTGCTCCGAGGGGCCGGCGGGGGGCGGGGGGGGGGATCGGGAAGCATTGAAAACAAAAATTCAAAGAAAAAAAAAAAAAGAAAATTAAAAAAAAAAAAAAAAAAGGCTGGTGGCTCTCTCCGCGGGAGATCAGGATGACAATAAAGGACGTTGCCCCGAAATCCTTTGTAGCTGACCCTAAAGGGTTTGCAAACTAGACCTGATTTCCAGAAGCGAATGCGAGACGCCCTCCGAGGGGCTCTGCCTCAGGTCGGAGAAGGTGAAGAGGGAAGGTCCGCCCCGGGGGCTCGAACACCCGCCGCGGAGCTGGGCGGCCCCGCCGAAGGTCTCGCTGCTGCGACGGGAGTGGCGTGGAAGCCAAGCCCGCTGTCTCCATCCTAGAAACACAATTTTTTTAGAATTAAATGGTGCCTGACGACAGTGCACCGAAAAGTTTATTTTTTTTAATATATTCTAGGTCTGTAAGAGAAGCTTATGAATATAGTTCTGGTTAATGTGTTTTTTTGTTTGTTTGTTTTGGTGAGGGGGGGGTTTCCACCCCCTGCCCTCCGTCCCATTCAGGACTTTTATTTGTCTCTAGGGCCTCAAGATTTTAAAAAGAAAAGAAAAAATAGGGAAAGCTAGAAATCCTTAACTGTTCTCGTTTTCAGGAATGACTCTGTGCCCCTCCCCCCTCCTCCCCCGGGGGTGAAAAGAAAGATATTTCCCAATTAACTTGAAACGGTTGTTACTCCGTCGCAGGCTGGGTATTGTAATCAAACGTTAAGCTTTAAAGAGTCTTAACGTCTTGTTACCGCGTTTATATTTTGGCTACGTGATGCCTGAGTTGTGTCGATGACAAGTTAGAAAATGGTCTTGGGCTCTACAATCAGATTCTACTGCTTTTGAAGGTTCAGTAGACAAAGACCTCTAGGAATTTTTTTTTTTTTAAATCAAATGGGTATAACATTCCATCCAAAAGAGGGCCAATACCGGAAAGTAGAGGAGCAATTAAACGTTCTAGGCGGCCTTCATTAGCTTTTCTTAGGAGGTAATACATTTGCTTTGCCTTTTTTAGTTTGATGAAAGAAGAATTTGGGTACAGTTTTAGAAATTGAGCGTTCTTCGGGACCTTTTCATGAAAGATGTTCCCATACTTAATTTGGGATGTCCATTTCTCTAATACATATCACTGGAAAGCAGTGATGCTTACTTTCTCCCTGTGCGGTAACTAGTGCTAATGGAGCAGGACAGGAGATTAAAATTTTGTGGCCCTGATGATGAGCTATTTTGTAGGGTTCTCTTAAAAACGTAGCTATTTGTTGACTTGAACTTACAGCATTTTATCTCACACACAGTTGTAGAATTTTACCAGTAACGTCTTCATACTTTTGAACAGATAAATGGGATTAAATAGAGGCTTTGTTTTTGTTATTATTTTGCATATTTTCAGTCTTCGTAATCTGCTTGCTGTCGTAATTCTTATACAAAACATGGCCCCGAAAGGATAGTTGGCCGTTTTCAAGGTTCATCCTCTTTTTTAAAAAGTTACTGTCACAGAAATATTTTTCCAAAATTTGATCAGAGTTAGAGGCAACTACAGAATTACTACTTACTGATTGATTTAATTTTCCCTTTATTGTGAGCTGGTGCTCTTACTCCTACTGGTTGCTGTAGGAAACTATGACTCTTAACTGTCGTTAAGTAAACTGTTTTACTAAGTATAACCAACCTTGACTTATTTTGGCTTCTAAACTGCTGTAAACCTTCAAAAAAAAAAAAAAAAGTCCTTTTTCACTGTGAGCTGCAGTTTTAATTACATTCGTATACTTTGACATTCTCTGTAGACTGTATTTTCCATTTTGTTTTATTTTAAATGGTATTTTATGAAGCTTTTTCTTCAGGTGTGTATTTTGGTTAAGCACAGTATAAACCTGTTTCAAAATGTATGAGACCGTCAACTGTCTTAGAAGAAATTTTCATTTGGGGGTGGGGTGAGATTAAGTTTAGTGAAACTATAGAGTTTCGTTCTTCACCAGATGGAATTGAAGAATGGAGAATAAGGTTGAAGAAAGGGAGAAGGCATAAGAGATTTGGCTATTCTTCATGGGTGCTCTTTAGTTTTTAAATTGAAGGTCTTTGGATGTAACCAAAGAGAACAGTTAGTTGCTCCAGTGGAAGGAGAATTTGAACTACTTCCAAACCTCTACATTACTTGAACTTGGAGTTGAGAAGAAAGCAGTTCTGTTTCAGCCTCTATAGTATGTGTCAGTCCAGTTTGAACTGGGATTTGTACTCTAATGTGGTAGTTACTAGCCTAATATTTAATAATTACAGACTTTTATTTTGACTAAGACTAAAAAATTTTTTTTAAAGCTCAGTTGTTCAAAATACATTTCTTGAGTATGTGTGATATGCCAACAAGGAGAGATACAAAGTTCGGATAGTCTACTCTGACAATGCACTGTAGTGTGGATGAGAAGCCTCTACTTAATTGTAACACTGATAGGTCATGTGTTTATAACACTCCTTTATGTTTTTTATTGATGGGGAAATTCAATTCTAGGAACCTTAGGAAAGTTTACACTGTATACATTGAACTGTATATTTTGCTTGTTTGGAGATCAAAAGCTCTTAATATAGAATTTAGTTATTGATTCGTCTGGTAGTAGGTCACTGGTAGCTGTGCTGATTTAGTAATTTGATGACTTTTAAAATGAAAATGTGTATAGTTTGTGGCTGGGAAAAAGTTCACTTAGAAGTTAGAGACCCAGACATCCTCATAAGTCAACTTGCCTTTATTTCATGAATCACTATACTTTATATTTAATCATTATGTATCTACTCTAGCCAGTCGTCTAGCCAATTCTGGAAAATATTGTACAAGTGTTACTGAAACCTTATTTCTGATAAATTTATGTTTTTTTTTTTGTAATTTTTTTTTTTATTTATTTATGATAGGCACATAGAGAGAGAGAGGCAGAGACACAGGCAGAGGGAGAAGCAGGCTCCATGCACCGGGAGCCCGATGTGGGATTCGATCCCGGGTCTCCAGGATCGCGCCCTGGGCCAAAGGCAGGTGCCAAACCGCTGTGCCACCCAGGGATCCCTAAATTTATGTTTAATAGAAAATCTTGAGATAAGGCTGTAAAGTTGAAAAAAAAAAAAAAAAAAAGGCTGTAAAGTTGAGAATAAGGTAGGTAGAGATTGAGTCAGAAACTTTGGTAAAAATATTAAGTGGATCTGGAACTCTTCCCACTCAGTTTTATGATTTATGAGCGTAGTTTATTCAACTGCCTGTGAATTGTCCACTTTGTGGTTCGTGTAGCATATTTTTAGTATCACATTGGCTTCTTTACATTAGTTGACCTTTTCACAGGGATTACAAACTAATTTTCAAATCTACTAGAACATAAGTAGATACAAAAAATGGTATTTTTCTATAAAGATAAATATGAATTAGATGATCTACTGGATTTTGCACGCTAGTATTTCTCTTCCTCGGTATAGAATACGTTTTGTAAATGCAAAATGTAAACCTCCCCCCTTTATATTTCTCCAAATGGAAATGGCTGTTAAATTCCTCTTTTTTTTTTCACCTCATTCTTCCTTCATTTCTTTCTTTTCTTTTTCTTCTTCTCTTTCTCCTCCTTCAGTAGAGGGGCTTTGAAACCAGTGGCTCTTGCTGTACCGTTACTAGTACTCATATAATGCAAGAATACTGTTATTTAGGATCACCCAAAGCCATGTTGGGTGTGTCAGGGAGAACACAGAGTGTAGTACAGTTATTCCATGGTCAGCCCAGTAAGGGTATACAGAATGTATACACAGGATGTCTGATACTAAGATTTTATGGGACATGATTAAGGAAAATATGCCTAAAAATAAGTCCTTGGAGGAAAGTCTTTTCTCTGATGTGGCAGCAGCTACTTGTATATCATGTAGAACATAATCTTGAAGGGTAAAATCTTGAAAGGATGCCTTGTTGTTAGAGCGATTGTAGTGATTTAGAGTGTAAGGAATGAAAAGTACTACTGGCTTTTTTTTTTTTTTTTAACCCTGAGAACTGCTTTTTATTGGAAGTTATATATAATGTGCAGCTCTATCAGTAGGTTAGTTACTATGAAAAATAGATAGTTGGACCGGGCAGCATTTGTCATCTAAAATATTTAGAGGGACAATAATTGATTTTTGTTTTGTTATCGAATGCCATTAAAATTTTCTAAAGATAATAATTGAAAAGATTTTTCCATAATAGAACTTGACACTGTTGACCATTTCTCTTTGACAAAGTAGAAGCTATTGTTTTGTTCAGTAATTGGACATTCAGAGGTCACATTCCTTGTATATGACCTATGATACATATTTTGCATAATTTCAGAGTATGTGTGTTTCCCTCCTTTTTAAAGTGGGAACAGAAAGTAGAGGAGTCCTGTATCTCTCTCTCTTTTTTTTTAATGTGAAGGATAGATGTGATATGCTGAAGCTGAAAAGAAAGATTACTGATATTTCAAGAGTATGTACTTTGAGTTGCATTTTTAGTAATGGCAGCAAATGTATTCAGATTCATTAATATTTTTTCACCACATCCAAATGCATACCGTTGGGGCTAGAAGTACAGGCTGTGGCCTTGGAACAGAGTGAAGCTAACTAGTCCACATGGATATCAAACCCCAGGACCATGGTCTCAATTAGCATCATACTTCAACCAATTGGAAGCAGTCCAACTACCAGACAAAATGGCTGATCCTAAATATTGGTAGAATCATATCAATACAGAAAATTGGTTGGTGTCAACATAGGAATTCGTGGACGGACAAAAATAGTAAGTGATTATGATTCACCAGGTTAGTGTAGCTGCATTTATGCCTATAAATTATTGTCTATTTACGTAAACATTTTCCTAGATTTACAAGTAATGAAAAATGTGTTAACCTGTTACATGAAAGTGTAAATTTAAATAACCCTTGCTTCTTTTTTACTCTCCCTCAGATCATGTATTGTGACTATAGTCTGCTGAGGAGGAGGGAAACACAACTCCCTTTGAATAATAATAGTAGTAGTAGTAGTAGTAGTAGTAGTAGTAGTAGTAGTAGTAATTGCAGTTGATGTACAGAACTAGCTTGCAAGAGCTTAAAGTGTCCACTACCCCTTGTGGGAATCTTTTTAGTATCTTAAGTGTATGGCACCACTGTTGCAGTCATGCCACCTGAAGCTTTAGCTACACTGAAACTTCGTAACAAAACTCCTTTTCCTTTTAATTTTTTTTTAAATTTTTATTTATTTATGATAGTCACAGAGAGAGGGAGGGAGAGACACAGGCAGAGGGAGAAGCAGGCTCCATGCACTGGGAGCCCGACGTGGGATTTGATCCCGGGTCTCCAGGATTGTGCCCTGGGCCAAAGGCAGGCGCCAAACCGCTGCGCCACCCAGGGATCCCTCCTTTTAATTTTTACTGTCACTGCAATTTGAGCATGCTACTTTAACAAAAACTCAGTTCTAGAAGATTATTTTGATGTTGCTGTACAAACAAAATAAAATCCAGGCATAATTTTGTCACTTGTCTTATTTCTGCCCATTGCTAAAGATGGCTTTGTTCTATGACTTACCTAGACATCTTGGATTCCTTATTAGATAATAAGCCTTACAGACCTTCTGCCTCATAACAAAATGTTATGTAAAGATGGTGTTATATAATTAGTAAATTGGTTAATTAACTCAGTTATGCAGAAGATTACCTGAAAATGACTTTGTAAATTTCAGATTCCTTTGGCTGTGTGTATAATTGGTATTTCCCTTTTTAGGTTTTTATCTTTTGAAAAAAAATTCTTAACTCTGCCCTTCTTCTGGATAACAAAACAATAGCTGTGTTCTCCTGGGGCCTGTAATAATATTTTTGTTGATCTCTTTATAGTCATGTTACAAATGCTTTCCTTGCATCATTTCTCTATCTTTGTAAGAGTCCTTAAAACTATTGGAACTTATAGCTCTCCTTATGTGCCATTTATATGGTAATTTGTCTTTAATAAATTCTGTTATTGAGGGGTTATAAGCTATATCCAAATTCTCAAGTTTGTTGTTTCGTAATTGTAATTGCTTCTCTTTTATTATCTCAAATACTCTACCTCATAAGGAAAATGAAATAATTCACATTTATTTAGATACTTAGTGATGGAAAGAAAGGAAGATAAAAGTACTTCCTCTTCTGGCTAGTGAAGCCTGTGGCCCTTACTAAGGGCAGTTTAAATGAAGGGCAGTATTATTTCTGTCTTGCCAATGTCTGCATTTTGTTTTTCTTTAATTATTGATGCTAGAACCCTCCTTTTTAAATTTTTCTCCTGTGTACATTTCTATTTTTTGCTTTCCTTCTTTCCCTGCTCACCATTCAGGCATGTAAGTGGCATCCACTAGCATTTTTTAATTCTGCTGGTGACACTCAGTGGAAGAGCTTTACTAAATTCTTGTTCATACCACTGTTCTCTTGCAAATTGACTAGGTATCTCTTGCTAAATTGACTAGAAAACTAATAAGTCGGGTAAGCATTAATTCTTTGTTGACTAAGAATAATGAAACTATTGCTAGATACTAATTTGGATAGTTTAATTCATTTATTGTTTTTCTTTTCCTTGTTCATTTATTATGACATTTGGAATTATTTATGTACTCAGATTTCTTCACCCCTTTCCTTTGGCTTAGCTCATGGTGCTTTTTTCTAAAACTAATACCTTTCACAGAGTTGGACAACAAGATCCTGAACACCATAGAAAATAATAGTTGTATTTTTCTGCAGTTAAATATTAAAGATTTATAATGACTCTTGAGTTTTTTTTGCTATTTTCTGTCCTTTTTTTTTTTGAAGCCCATCTATTTGTATTCATGTATTATTACTTCTACTTTAAGAGCATTGTACTTCCAAGAAAAATTTTATATTATTATTTTGTTTCCACATCATTCTTTTTACCAAGAAACATTATTTCCTATAATATATATAAATGGGAAAATAGGATTTACTGTTTAGAAATTCACTTTATAGGTACCACTCAAGAATACATATATGGTGTAAAGTAAGAGAAGATTTATACTGAGATCTTTGGGGCTTTATCTTCTACCAGATTTTTAAAACAAAATAGTTGAATGAATTTATATTCAAATCTATTTAGTGGTTGTCTGACTGTTGTATAATTTAGAGTATTATTTCTGTGCCTCAGGAAGCTGAATATGGTGGGCATGATCAGATAGATTTGTATGATGATGTCATCTCTCCATCTGCAAATAATGGAGATGCCCCAGAAGACCGTGATTACATGGACACTCTCCCACCAACTGTTGGTGATGATGTGGGTAAAGGAGCAGCACCAAATGTTGTCTATACATATACTGGAAAGAGAATTGCATTGTATATTGGAAATCTAACATGGGTAAGTAAACTTTCAACATATGAATTAAATTATTAGTAGTTGGTTTTGAACTGATCAAGTAGTTAATTTTTTTGTTTTATAAAATAAAAATTTGAAGATTTGTTCTGTATGCTTGTTTATGCAATGAAGAGAAAAATTCAAGTATGTTTAAACATTATAAATTCCAAATCTAGTTTTGAATTTTGTGGTCATTCAGCTTGTTTAGGTAGAGATTCCAGTTAAATAATATTTTGAGTTTAAATTAGATATCCTTTTTACTTTAGTACTTCTACATGTCCGCTATCCTAGTTTGACGCAGAAAAATACATGAGGTCTGAAACCAGAATTCAGAATAAATAATATGGCCTGGGAATTTTTTTTTTTTTTTTTTTTAAGATTTTGTTTGTTTATTTGACACGAGTGAGGAGGGGCAAAAGGAGAGGGAGAAGCAAACTCTGCTAAGCAGAGAGCCTGACACTCAGCTTGATCTGGGATTTGAGGATCATGACCTGAACTGAAGGCAGATGCTTAACCGACAGAGCCACCCAGGTGTCGCTGACCTGGGATTTTTTAAAGTTTTAATGATTAGGGCTCCTGGCTGGCTCAGTCTGGAAGAATTGTGACTCTTTTTTTTTTTTTTTTTTCTTTTTTTAAGATTTACTTATTTATTTATTCATGATAGACCTAGAGAGAGAGAGAGAGAGAGAGGCGCAGAGACACAGGCAGAGGGAGAAGCAGGCTCCATGCTGGGAGCCTGACGCGGTACTCGGTCCCGGGACTCCAGGATCATGCCCTGGGCCAAAGGCAGGCGCTGAACCGCTGAGCCACCCAGGGATCCCCAGAACTGTGACTCTTGATCTTGGGGTTGTGAGTTTTAGCCCCATGTTGGGTGTGTACTTAAAAAATAAAATCTTTAAAAAAGTAAGTTTTCATTAACTAATTTATATTACAAACTTGAACTTCATTTCTGCTTTTAAATTTGAAATCTCATTTATGGAACTACTGCTGTATACATTGTATTTTAATTTGGGTTTTTTATGAGACTATGAGATTATTGATTGGGAATTTTATTAACTGGGTGTTCAGTGTATATTATTTTATTAGTATAACTCCTAAATATTCATTGAAATGGTCCTATAGAGTCTACATCTCTACTCAAAAACATTTATTTATTTATTTTTAAGATTTTTATTTATTTATTCATGAGAGACAGAGAGAGAGAGGCAGAAACACAGGCAGAGGGAGAAGCAGGCTCCATTCGGGGAGCCCAACCCAGGACTCGATCCCGGGTCCTGGATCACGCCCTGGGTTGAAGGCGGCGCTAAACTGCTGAGCCACCCAGGCTGCCCTCAGAAACGTTTAGTACATACATTTGAAAGTTTAAAAATTGTCTAGAAATCAAAATTTGTCACTCGTCTTCCTTAGCAGCATTTTATTTTAAAATGTTCACAGTTTTAAAAAACTAACTACATCCCCAACCACTCAGTCTGAGCAGTTTTATAATACTGGAGACAGTGTAAGGGTAGTTGTGAGGAGTGCAATTCCTAAATAAGACTCTGGATCTTAGTTCTTCTATGTATTGTTTTTGTGATCTTGGACAAGCTTTTTAACTTCTCCATTGCACCATATATGAAATGGGAATAATAATAGGATGTATAATACTGTTTTAAGCATTAAATATTTGATATAAAGTACATGATAGGTACTCAGTGCATGTTAGTGGTTTTCGGTTTCTTTTTTATCTTCTACTCAAACATAAGGTGGAATTTATTTCCCTAAATAATTTGCTTTAAGGAGAGAAATGATAAGTGAGATTGGTTTTATTAAAAATTTAACATTGTAGCAGTTTAGTTGGGAGAGACCAGAAATTCTTTGAGTTAAAAAAAAAAATCTCTTATCTCTAAGGATATATACCTTCTAATTTCTGAAACTCTCATCAAGGGATGAAGTTAGGTCTTCAGGTGCTTTTATGCCATTTAAAAATTAAAGACTAGGGATGCTTGGGTGATTCAGCAGTTAAGTGGCTGCCTTCTGCTCAGGGCGTGATCCTGGAGTTCCGTGATCAAGTCCTGGGGTCCCTGCATGGAGCCTGCCTCTCTCTCTCTCTCTCATGAATAAATAAATAAAATCTTTAAAGAAAAAAAAAAAGACTAATTGGCAGTATCTCTAGTTAAATTTGCACTGAGCATTGACTGTCTCCTGTTTGTTTGAGTTTACCCTTAAAAACTAAATTGGAACAGTAAAAATCTAGGATGTTTTGATAGTTAATGAGGAGGAAATGTTTTACAGTGGACAACAGATGAAGACTTAACTGAAGCAGTTCATTCTTTGGGAGTGAATGATATTTTGGAGATAAAATTTTTTGAAAATCGGGCAAATGGCCAGTCAAAGGGGTAAGAATTTTAATTTCATTTTTTCCTTAATATGTAGCTAATGATTATAATTTTGAGAGCAACTGTTCCTAATACTAACTATACATATGCTTTATTCACATTGGCAGAAGGTTCTTGGGCAGAGATATGGGCACTTGCCCTAACTTACTAAAACTAGTGAAGCTAGGAGTGTAGACTGATTAGGCCTATTTAATTTTTCTGTTCCTCCCGCTGTGGTTGAAATGATTATTGAAATGACAGTTTGAAGAAGCATTATTCTCCTGTGATTAGGGATGGGCAAAGATGGGCAACTGGAGAATAATGTAGCATGAATGTTTGGTTTAATTTTTTTTAACTGTTAAATTATATAAATGAGATAGGATCATTAATAGCAACATTTTAAATACAGACACCCAGAAACAGGAATATAAAAAGCCACAAGCTCACTGTCTATACACAGTCACTCTTAATATTTAGTGACTATACTTTAAGGTTTTTTCCTCGTGCTTCTATTGTATTTTAAGTGCAAAAAAATTGAGAACAGGATTACAATTCACATGTTTTAGGACATGAGTAAAAACATATTTACCCATAAATACCACATCCTCTCTAATGTCTTAATTCTTTCCATCTTAGCTTATATGCTGCAGTAATTTATTTTACCATTCTTATTTTTGGTCATTTGGGATTTCAGGCTGCCAATTATAAATAATGTTACAGCAGGCATCACTTTATATAAACCTTGAGGTGCAGATTTTGGATTTTTAAAATAAATTGCTAGATGCAAAATGATATAGAATATGCCTTAATATGCTTGTTTAATGTTGTTCAGTGTATTAGTGTATGTTAAGAATATTTTTGAAATATATTTGGAATCCAACCACTTCTCAAGAACTTCACTTCTCTTTTACCTGGTCTGAGCCACTGTTATCTCTTACTTGAACTTTGTAATAGCCTACCTGGTGTTCTTGCTTTCACCCTAAATCCCCTACAGCTTATGTTACTACACAGTGTAAACATTGGAAAAAAGTGACATCAATATTTGTCTGCTCAGATCTTCTTCTGTTGGGCTCCTATCACTTAGAGTAAAAGCCAGAATCTTACTGTGGCCTACAAGGCACTTTGTGATCTGTTCCCTACCACCTGTCTGACCTTATATACTACCACTCTTCGCCTTCCTTATACTGTTTCAGCCACATTTATCTCTACTGTTCCTCAAACACATTCCCTACCTGGGATTTTTATGCTAGTAGTTTCTTATTCTTAGTTTGTTCTTCCTCCCAAATATCCACATGGATCTCTTTCAATTCATTCAGGACTCTTGAAAGAGTTCTCTTTTCTCATCCATCATCCTATGCAAAATATTACCTTCTACTCCTTTCACTGTTTCCTTTCTTTTTTCTTTATTATAGTATTTTTTACTTACTGTCTTCTCTCCATTAGGTTGTAAGCTCCATGAGAGGAAGGATTTTGTTTTGTTCACTCTTGCGTCCCTAACCCTGGATTATGTCTGGCATGTAGGTGGTGGTGGTCACTAAATATTTGTTAATTTAATGAATTCATTAGGTTGTGTCTAAGTGTTGTGACCCAAGATAATCTTCTGTCACACACCAGAATTTTTCATTGACTAGAATAAGGGATCTAGTTAAGGGACCATTTTGAACATTGGAGAGAAGTTTTAAGCTCCTAAGAGCCTCTCTGAGAATAATCTAGAATATCCTATAACTGTATGAAATTGATAGTCATTCCTTTCTTTTCTTGTTTTTATACTTTTTCCACTTTTTAAAATTTATTTTTCGTAATTGAGATACATATAATCACATCCATAAAATTGACCTTTTATTTTTATTTTTTAAATTGTCCTTTTATTAAAAATGTTCAGTCTGATGGCTTTTGATATATTATCACTAATTCCAGGACATTTCATCACCCCCAGAAGAAATCCCATACCTGTTAAACAATTGATCTCTGTGGATTTGCTTATTCTGAACATTTCATAAAAATAAAATCATACAGTATGTGGTCCTTTGTGACTGACTTCTTTCACATAGCATAGTGTTTTCAAGATTCAGCCATTTTGTAGCATGTGTCATACTTAATTCTTTTTATAGATGAATACTGTTCCATTATATGGAAGTACCACATTTTTATTCCATCATTTGTTGGACATTAGGGTTGTTTTCCACTTTTGCTATTATGAATAATGCCCCATGACTATTCTTGTACCAGTTTTGTGTGCCCATATATTCAGTTCCATAATGTAGGTAGGTATACACACACACACACACACACAATAGTGGAATTATTGGATTATATGTTAATTCTATATTTAATCTTTGAAGGAACTACTAGATGATTTGTCAAAGTAACTGCACCATTTTACATTCCCATCAGCAGTGTATGAAATTTTCAATTTCTCCACATCCTCACCAAAACTTTCCATCTTTTTGATTATAGTCATCCTAGTGGGTGTGAAACAGTATCTCATTATAGTTTTGATTTACGTTGCCCTGTTAGTGATGTTGAGCATCTTTTTACAGTGGCATTATTCATAATAACCAAGAAATGGAAACAACCCAAATGTCCTTCAACTGATGAATGGATTTTTTTATGAATGGATTTTTTTAAATGTGCTGTATTCATATCATGAAATATTATGTGCAGCCATAAAAAGACATTAAGAATGATACATGTTACAATATACGTAAACCCTGAAAACAACTGCTAAGTGTAAGAAGCTAGTCACAAAGGACCAATATTATATAATTTCATATATATGAAATGTCCAGAATAGGCAAATTCATAAATACAGAAAGTGAATTAGTAGTTTCCTAGGGTTGGGGAAAGATGGGAGGAAATGGAGTGACAGCTCATGAATATGGTGTTTCATTTTGAGATGATGAAAATGCTCCAAAATTGATTGTGGTGATGGTTGTAAAACTCTGAATATACTAAAAGACACTGGATTGTACACTTTAAATAAGTCAAGTGTATGGTATGTTTTTCTTTTGAAAAAGTTAAAGATGAAAATGTGAACTTCTATAGATTTAAGAAATATTTTCATTTTTCTTACATAAAGGTAAATTCACACCATTTCCTCTTCAATAACAGTTGCTTTGTTAATCCCTCCTCACCTTCTACCCTTACCCCTTTAAACGTCTTTTAGGTTTGCCCTTGTTGGTGTTGGATCTGAAGCATCCTCAAAAAAGTTAATGGATCTGTTGCCTAAAAGAGAACTTCATGGTCAGAATCCTGTTGTAACTCCATGCAATAAACAGTTCCTGAGTCAATTTGAAATGCAGTCCAGGAAAAGTAAGCAATCCCTCAGAGGCCTTTATTAAAAGATGTGCATTTTAAGCAATGTTGTTAGTATTTGTTAGATATTACACTGGAGAAGTCATCATGATACTTAGTTCATTGGAGAATCCATTTTAGAGAGTCCATCCTTTGAATTAAATCTGGTTTATGACTGTGGTCCTGTGTACTGAAAACCCATTTCCATTTTTCTCTACATGTCTCAGGCCCATATTATACAACAATTTGCAAGTTCTATAGCCCTGCCATTCTTGTCCTGTCATTCCCATCCTAGAGCAAGGAAGAAACTACATTCTAATCCTTAGATTGAAGGACAGTTATGTGGATGTGTGTTGTGGTGGGGAGAAACCACTGGTAACCAGAAAATACTCGTTGATTTTCTGCGTGGCACCAAGATCTTTCACCACTTGGTAAAGTGAATATAGAAAAGATTTGCCATTACACACTTAGGAATGCTGTCACTTAAGGAGATAAGGTAGATGATCATGTAATTAACAGAAATTCAAGTGGTTGTTTTTCTTATTAGCACATAAGACTTAAGTGAAGAATATGTTATAAGATTTAAATAATTTTTGCTTACCGAAATTCGTATTTCTGTTGGGAGAATTTCAGTCTTGGTTGCTGCAGAGTACTGGTATTTCAAAAGTAACTCATATTTACTCAGTGGAAATACACTTAAGTCTGGATATTTTGAGACTTCAAAAGAACTTAACTAGATGTGAACATTTTCTAACCAGTACTTCTCATGTAGTGTGGACAGACCTGAGGCATCTGCAATTTAGTATATAGCATACTTGAACTTTGAAATAGATGTTTCTAATAGCAGTGGTTACATTTCAGAGGACTATTTTAATAAATGCTATTTATGAGTATTTGGATGTTTGCAGCTACACAATCAGGACAAATGTCTGGGGAAGGTAAAGCTGGTCCTCCAGGAGGCAGTTCACGTGCAGCATTTCCACAAGGTGGTAGAGGACGGGGCCGTTTTCCAGGGGCTGTTCCCGGTGGGGACAGATTTCCTGGACCAGCAGGACCAGGAGGGCCACCCCCACCTTTTCCAGGTAAAATTTTTCTTAAATTACCATGGATAAAATGTGTCTACCTTAATACCTCTTTTCCTTTTCTCTCTTTTTCAAGTAATGCATTATTAATGTAACTTACTCTCCTTGTTATGCTATTTTTGGAATCCAGGAAATTTGATCAAGCATCTTGTTAAAGGAACTCGGCCTTTGTTCCTGGAAACTAGGATTCCATGGCATATGGGGCACAGCATAGAGGAAATACCCATTTTTGGCCTAAAAGGTCTTTATTTTTCTCCAAACTTGCTTGACTTATATATAGAATATTTACATCCGTCTTATTTTCTTACCTCTTAAAAAATCCTTTCAAGACCATTTTTCCTTGTTTCACTTTCTAGCTTGGCATCAGAGTAGAATATAAGGTGGGTGATTTCACTGTAAGAAATGTGTGTACGCTGAAAGATGGAAACTCTCTCTAAGCATTGTAATCTTCTTTATTAACGTTTTTTGTTTCAATAGTTTTTCTTAAGCATAAATTGAGCTAGTTACATTTGTAAAGATATACTTCACTTTTGTAGTTGTTAGTGTAGCATTTACCATACGGGTTTCATTTAAAGAGAAAGAATCTTGGTCTGTGAGTTGTGCTTTAAAAGTATGATCTTGGCATACCGGTTGTAATCCCTTACTGAAGTGTTTTCTCTCTTTCTCTCCTCTCTCCTCTGTTCTGTAGCTGGACAGACTCCGCCACGTCCACCCTTGGGCCCTCCAGGCCCACCTGGTCCACCGGGTCCTCCACCTCCGGGTCAGGTTCTGCCTCCCCCTTTAGCTGGGCCTCCTAATCGAGGAGATCGCCCTCCACCACCAGTTCTTTTTCCTGGACAGCCTTTTGGGCAGCCTCCGCTGGGCCCGCTTCCTCCCGGCCCTCCACCTCCAGTTCCAGGCTACGGCCCCCCTCCTGGCCCACCACCTCCACAACAGGGACCACCTCCACCTCCAGGCCCCTTTCCACCTCGCCCACCCGGCCCTCTTGGGCCGCCCCTTACACTTGCTCCTCCTCCGCATCTTCCTGGACCACCTCCAGGTGCCCCACCACCAGCTCCACATGTGAACCCGGCTTTCTTTCCTCCACCGACTAACAGCGGCATGCCTACATCAGATAGCCGGGGCCCACCGCCAACAGATCCGTATGGCCGACCCCCACCCTATGACAGGGGTGACTATGGGCCTCCTGGGAGGTAAGTTAGTGTGTATTTAGGACCGTGGATTTGATTGGCAAAAGATATTCCATGTTCTCATCACTAAGGTTTTTGTTTGGCTGGTTTTTTAAATTATGACCTTTTCCCCAGATACTAAATTTTCTATATTGTTTTCTCTTGTTTGAAGAGGCAGTGTCATCTGATGAAAGACAAACAGCGTTGGGAATAAACTACCTCTGCCACTTAATAAAGACGCATGATTTAGAGCAAGTCACTAAATCCTAGGGATTCATTTCCATTATTTTTTAAGTTAAAAGAGGTTAATAAAGATAATTTAAATGAGCAAGTGGGATTCTTAAGCTACTTTTAAGATTTTAAAGTGAATCTCATTTACCATTGGTGATACTACACAGAGCACTAAAGTTTCTTCATTTTAAGAATTAGATCCGTTTATTATGTGAGTACTAATGATTATCTCATGGTGATTAGGAGTCCTGAGTGGCAAATTACTAACGTTTAATTAAAATGGGAACATTCGATAATTTACAAGTATATTTGGGTAGATAAAGGCCTATAAAACACAGTTTTTATGGAAATTAAAATAATGGTGATCCTTGGAGAAGAGCTAGGTGGAAATCACTGTTCAAGTAAGTGATCTCTTAGCCCCTTTCAAAAGTAATTTAAAAACTATCCATACTCGAAACATAATTTAGAGAGCTAGGTTTGTCATCTCTAAGAACTATTTGAATTTGCCCCCTTTAATTTCCTCTGAGTTTATATTTTTAAACTATCACTGTTAAACTACCTTGTATTTCATTTTGTCTGATAATGTCCTGAAGGAATGGATTTGAGAGTCTGCCTAATTCCATGCAATTGCACAGGCACATGGCAGTAAATTTGATGTTGTAAACAACGCCCATTAACCATTATCTGTTTGTAGAGGTTGCATCATTATAACTATTAAAAATACTGTTTAGGGGCGCCTGGGTGGCTCAGTTGGTTAAGCATCTGCCTTTGGCTCAGGTCATATCGTCAGGGTCCTTGGTTTGAGCCCCATGTTGGGCTCCCTGCTCATTTGGGAGTCTGCTTCTCCCTTTACCATCTGCCTCCCTATCCCCTTGCTTGTGTGCGTGTTTTCTCACTCTCTTCTTCAAATAAATCTTTTTAAAAAAGAAAATACTGTTTCCTCTAGAAAACAGTTAAAACTGCTGAACTAGTAATAGTAAAACTTTTTGTGTTCAATTCCAGTGAGTGATTTCATATTATTAAGTGTTCACCTTTAGTATGTAAGAATGGGTTAGATGACTTAGTTTGTTTAAAATTTGAGTTTCATACCCTTTTCCTAACCTAATAGAATTTGTGCAGTATTAAATTTTCAAGAATGGGGAGGTGGTTATTAATGACTAATCTTTTTTTAAAAAATTAGAGAAAACTCATCTTACATGAGAACTTTTAAGGGTGATAGGATGGGCACAAGTCACATCATTTGGTTAAAAAACATGTATTTTGAACAACTTGTAATTTGCTCAGGATGTTTATAATTTGGGGAGTAATAGTAATACCTTAGAAGCATGTAAAAGATTAGATTAGCTATTTCCTCATTTCAATGAAATGAACTACTGCCTCCCTTAACTCAGTGTCCTAACTAGTAACTCAGATGGCAAAAAGCTTTCCTTTTCCTATACTGTACATGTACACTTTTTCTTTTTTAAGTATAGTTGACACAGTGTACATGTACAATTTTTAAAGTTGTCAAGCAGCTATAGAAAATTTTAGCATTTAATTCATTTTTTTCAACAGTTGTTTATACTTAATATCTTTTATTTGCCAGATGCTTTTCTGGAAATTCAGTGGCAAACAAGATGGTCTAAGATCTTGTCCCTGCCTGAAGTTCTATTAATTAATCAGACGTTTGTTATCCTTCTATTGTGAGTTGGGCCCTGTGCCTAAAGGATGATTGTAACCAGATTCCTTAATTGTATAGAGCTGTATTTTTTACTGTCAACGTTTAAAAGCATATATGTAAATGAAAGTTATAATAACAAGTAACTATCTTATATACATCAAAATAATTTATTATTTCTGTTTTTGGGTGCCTGAAGAATATTGTGCATATGTAAATACATTATTTCAGGCTTCCAGAAAGACAAGATTTCTAAGTTGCTACTTTATTTCAGCTGAAAGATGGTAGTGTAAGAGAATTTTGCTTAGACTTTTTCTCTTTATAGGATAAATAGTATGCTTCGCTCTGGGAAAGTAACTACTTGCTCTGAGGCACTTGTCAAAAGCAACTACTATGAATTGTTTTATACTGTTATGACTAACTTAGAAAATTTGTTGAGTACAATTTAAGGTTTATTTTTATTTTACAGGGAAATGGATACTGCAAGAACGCCATTGAGTGAAGCTGAGTTTGAAGAAATCATGAATAGAAATAGGGCAATCTCAAGCAGTGCTATTTCAAGAGCTGTATCTGATGCCAGTGCTGGTTTGTATATTTCTTCCTATATTAATATTTCTTATTTGTGTTATTAGAAAGGACCTAAAACTATGTGCAATCTTAAAGATTGGTCATTTACATTTAGTACTTACTATGTTCATATTCCCAAATCATACCTATATTTATTTAAAAGACATTGAAAGAAGCTATATGTCACAGTGTAATGAAAAGATCCATAATTTAAAATTTTTAAATGTAGATTTAAATTTTAGTCCTGACATTTAATGGCTTAAGTTTGATTCTTGTATTTACAAATAACTTGTCTTATACAGCTATAATAATAACAAATCATGCTAATTTAACGCATAAAGCTGTTTCCACATGGTGAAACACTAAAATTAAGACAGCTTCTGTAGTTATTTTAGTGCTCTTTTATAAAACACTTTATCACTCTTATCCCAAGTGGTTTGGTGGTATTTTGGAAATAATTTATTTGATTTTAACCCCTCTCCTTTCCCTCATAGGTGATTATGGGAGTGCTATTGAGACATTGGTAACTGCAATTTCTTTAATTAAACAATCCAAAGTATCTGCTGATGATCGTTGCAAAGTTCTTATTAGCTCTTTGCAAGATTGCCTTCATGGAATTGAATCCAAGTCTTATGGTTCTGGATCAAGGTAAAACTTTCCTGTCTCATGTCTTATTTAAAACTGTTACTTTTAGGGATCCCTGGGTGGTGCAGCGGTTTGGCGCCTGCCTTTGGCCCAGGGCGCGATCCTGGAGACCCGGGATCGAATCCCACGTCGGGCTCCCGGTGCATGGAGCCTGCTTCTCCCTCTGCCTGTGTCTCTGCCTCTCTCTCTATCTCTCTGTGACTATCATAAAAAAAATAAAAATAAATAAAAATAAAAAACTGTTACTTTTAAAATAACAAAAAATAATGTGTCTGGGACTTTAAAGTAGGACTTTGATTTTACTTATTACTGTTTATGCAACAGCTAGAATGTTTTTTGTTTTTGTTTTTGTTTTAAACATTGAATCAAATGCCAGGTGTTTGCTTGCTTCTAAAACCCTTCAAAGGTTTCTGGTTACTCTTAGAATAAGACTGTAAACATTGAGACACTGTATGATACCTTCCTGTCTTTCCAGCCTCATTGTGTACCTTACCCCTTACTCACTATTCTCTTGTCACAGTGGTCTCCCTTCTCTTCCTCTTGATACATCAACACTTAATCACCTCACTGCCTTTATACTTGATATTCCTTCTGCTGGGAGTCCTTTTCCCTGGCTCTTCATATAGCTGTCTTCTTACTCTTCATGCCTCAACTCAACCTGACTTCTAGGAGAGGTCTTCTCCCAGGTTATTCTTTTTATTTCTTTCATAGTACACCATAATCTTTTTTTTTTTTTTTTTTTTTTTTTAAGATTTTATTTATTTATTTGAGGGGAGGGAGAGAAAGAGGGAAAGAATCCAAGGCAGACTCTGCGTTGGAGATCCTGACGCAGGGCATAATCTCATAATCGTTAGATCATGACCTAAGCCAAAACCAAGAGTTGGACCCTCCACTGATTGAGCCACTCAGCAGGCAACCCTGTTCTTTATTATTATTGCACATTTCTTTTTTTTTTTTTTTTTTCACTAGAACATATGTTGAAAGATGGAAGGGGCCTTACCCGTCTTGTTCACAACAATATTTCTAATGACTAAACAGTGTTTTATTGTTGTTGTTGTTTTTTAAGATTTTATTTATTTATTCATGAGAGACACACACACAAAAGCAGAGACACAGGCAGAGAGAGAAGCAGGGTCTATGCAGGGACCCTGATGTGGGACTTGATCCCGGGTCTCCAGGATCACATCCTGGGACGAAGGCAGGCACTAAACTGCTGAGCCACCCAGGGATCCTCTAAACAATGTTTGGTACAGAATAGGTGCCAAATAAATATTTCTTTGAACAAAGGAATTAATGAATGATCTGTTATTTTCTAATTAGGTAATTCCTTTTTTTTTTAAAGCATTGTAGCTACCTTTGAAATTTTACATATATTTGAAAGGTAGTAGATCCTTAATCTCTACGAGATATTCATAGATCTGTCCTTAGTGTATTTTATCTGGTGTAGAGTATTCATTAAGATAAGGGAAAGGAGCTTTTCTTTGTCATGGTCCCCAATTTCCTAATGAGTACCTTTCTGACCCAGTGTAAATAAGAATCTCCATAGCTGAACAAAATTGTCATAGCTGAAGACCATACGTTTACATAGTCTCCTTTTTAGTTTTTTAAGCCCTACTTAATAAGAACTTCCTTGATCAAGGAGCTTAGCATCTAATGATGTTTGCTAAGTCTAGCTATCTGGTGCAAAAATACAAAATGGATATTTCATCTTACAGTTACTTCCTTATTGTGAATTTCAGAAAAGTATTTTAAGCAGTTTAGTTTGGTCAAATTACCTGTTTTTTTGATTTGTGTTTGAAAGCAGCTAAATGAGACATTGCTTTTTATTGAATAAAATGTGAATAGTATTGTAGTATTTTCTAGTGGTCATAAGTACTAAGTTTTGAACTTTGCTTCCCATCATGTCCCTCAGCTCTCCATCGCACACCCCTGTAGCTAGCAAACATACATATTATTGGAAAATTTCTTAAGGGAGTAGCACTCATGATTAATCATATTTGGGTTAGTTATAAAAGTAAAATTGATAACTTACACATAGGTTTACGAAACCTGTTAATGGGTGGTAATATTTATGTATTTTAAGTCTCATAATCTCATGAATTTTATGTCTGAAAAACTACTTTCTATACATTCTTTAGTTTGAAACAACATGTCCTTTGAAATTTTTTCTCTTTGACCTTTCTGTTTTTTGTTCAGTAAACACTACGTGTTTGTTTTAGGCTATTAGATGTAATAAGATGTATTGCCCCTGTGTGTCTGGTTCCCAGTTTGGGGGTGAATATTTTTAAAAATGGAACTTCTAGTTCATGCTTGTTAGATGAGTTGGTAAATCATTATTGGAAGTTCAGGATATCCTAAGTCTAAACTAGATTTGTAAAGAATTTTTTGCCTTAGGTACTTTTAAACACTGCTATCCACTTACAGAGAGCATTAATCCAGTAATTTCTTTTAGAAGACGTGAACGATCAAGAGAGAGGGACCATAGTAGATCACGAGAAAAGAGTCGGCGTCATAAATCCCGTAGTAGAGATCGTCATGATGATTATTATAGAGAGAGAAGCAGAGAACGAGAGAGACACCGGGATCGGGACCGAGACCGGGACCGAGAACGGGACCGAGAGCGCGAGTATCGTCATCGTTAGAAGAAGGTGGGTATTCCTTGTTCCGGTTATATTTAGCATATGTGTTATTAACAGTAATTATAACTCCAAGGCTATTGTTTATACAGTATATACCTACATTTTAAATGGTCCAACTACTTGTTCTGAATTAAATCTTCTGGAAACATCTGAGACAAATAACAGGTAAGTATTGACAGGTAAAAAAATTTGACGTTTTATCCTTGAATATTGTATTGTGGAGTTAAAACTTTTAGATTGTTAATGGTCTTAAAGCAAGAAAATAATCAAGAGGACTCATGTCTACTTCTAAAATCTAAAAATTGGAATTGTCTTAATTGTATAGATAGTTTGCATGTAATTTAAAATACAAAATACAGGAAGTTAATTCGTATATATTTAAAAGTTAAATTGAAAGTTTCTTTCCTTGAACTCATTCTATCCCTAAAACTTAAAGAAAATGTAATAGTTTATAATATAGGAGGATGGTCTCAGCATTGAAAGAGCTTTTGTACTTAAAATGTTCTTTAGAAGACACTTTTCTTGGCATCTGCTTTTGTTTTAAAATAAAAGAAACCATATCCTTTAATTTGCAAAGAAGATGCGAAACTTAATTAAAATGGGTTTAGGGTTTTCCATATCTAAGAATTTTAAATTGTATCAGATCATGCACCCCAGGTTAGAATAACCTTGAAATAATTTTCTTTGATGTTTCATTCATAAACCATAATCATTGTGTCTTTTTTTCTGTATTTTAAAACTATTTCTTGTGTACATTTTTCATAAAGCGGGAAGTTGTCTGTTTATACTTCATTTTCACGTGTAATTTTATTTTTATATTTGTGAACAGCATTTATTCATGTGAAAAGTAGGGGGAGGGCACTGTGAGGCTTGTGCATGTGACACAACGGTTATTCTGTGAACAAGTAATTTTTCTTTATGTGTTGGTGGCATATCCAAAGTAAATTAGGCTAAAATAAACCCCTTATAGGTAACCATTCTTTACACAGTTATTTTCCATAATTGTGGGAAACACTAAAAATTTAGTCATGATAATTGTTAGTATTTAAATTTTTATGGGCAAAATCAGAGACTATCAAGTGTATGCAATTCTTTGACAGAATAGCAGTTTCTTTAACTAATAGATATATTTTAGCAAATGAGATCCTTATTGAATAATGCTATTTATAAAACAAGCATGTAAATCTGATTTTTATGGTAGATTAGCTATTACATTATTGACAGTTTTATGGGCTTTTTGAAGTGAAAAGGCCAGTTTTAATACTTCCCTAGCATTTCAAATATGCATCTTAAATATTTATGAAAACTTTAGCTTTAAAAGCTATTTTTGTATTGTAGAACTTAATATAAATCTCAAACATTTCTTTAGTATGAAGCAAAACATCTTTCGCTTTAAAGCTGAGCTTATTGAAATTAATTCCGCTCTTGGATATGAGTAAGGATTAAATGTGTCATGTAAATCTAAATGCTAAATTTTAAAGATATAGTTTTTTTCCCCTTGGGTTGACTAGATCATAATCCCATTTTATGAAAAAAAATTCTCCGTCTCCGTCAGTTGCTTAAGGTGAATTATGACCAACATATTACTTGAAATGTTTAACTATATCAGCCATTTCATTTATAGTAAGGTACAAGTCCTTTAAGTTACGTTTTTATGTAGACTTCGCCAGTTATCAACAAGCTGCTAATTACTGAAGGCATGATAATTAAGCTTCCATACATTTTTAATCATTTCCAAATTTGGATGTGCCCCATCAAGGGGCTTCTGAACCAGATAATGAGTTTCTTCTTGGTTTTAGTTAAACTAGCATAGTTAGCCAACTCCTTTTCAAACTCCTTGAAAAGTACATTGTTAATTTTAAATACTTTGAATTAACTAACATTACATTCCAGTAATGGGTACACCTAACTGTATCATGGCTTGAGTTTCATTACATTCAGACATTAACTATGAATTCCTAACTTGCAAACTATTGTTGGCTTTTTTTTCTTAATCACTGATGTGTACCATACCAAAATTCCCATGTTTTGTTTGTACATTAATCAGAATTGAGTTGTAATATTGTTATGTGCCTTCATCCAAGCAAAATTTTACATAAGCATTCCTAGGGCAAAAAATTCTGTTATCCTGGAATATTGTACCTTTGCTATACCAAACAGTATTTATTGCGGTTGTAGATGTGACTTTATAGGGGTGGGGGCTAGGATCAAATATATTCGAGTGAAAAACTTTTAAACAAACTATCTGCACATTTAATTATTATCATAATAGGGTCTGTTGACCTTTTTAGAAGTTTTAAAATATGAGTCCTTTTGAGCTTTCATGTACATTTTAAGTGGACTAATGGAATACAAAGAACTTGGAAGCTAACGTGAATGTCAGTAAGCGTGTATATAAAAAAAATACTGTAATTTACTATTAAAGTGATAAATGGCTAAAAGGGCAAGTTCTTAATTTAACTGGAAACTTAATGATGTTGGCAAGCTGTTAATGTCTGTCCCATCTTAATTTTTTTTGTGTTTGAACTGTTGGTAATGTTAATTGCATTCTCTCATTTAAAATATGTATTAATTTTTCTAAAAGCATTTAGTATTTAAGTTCAAGTAGGTAATATTTTAATGGGAATATCAGTATTGTAAATTTTCAGTATGTACATACATTGTATTTCATATTCTGTAATTTCTGCCTCCATTCTCAGACCACTCTGAGCAAAACAAAAGTAGTTCAGTGTTTTAAGATTGTACACTTCTTACAGAAATAATTTTACTGTCACAGTTATTTTCTTTTAGATTGCATTCCTCTTACTACTTGTTTAAACCAATGCTCCACAGCAAATTTGTTACTCAGTTTTTCTTTGTATACAAAGAGTAATGAATCCGAATTACTTTTTAAATACTCTTCATTCATGCTTTTCCTCTCCCTGAAATACAAGGTTTTGCATATTTTCAAATCATTGTCCATTTCTCTGATAAAATTTTTAAGCATATTTTATGGAATATGTATTAAATAAGTATGCTTCTTTGTAAGACTTCTTTTACCATAGATCAAAATCTTAGGTTGTGTTGTTACTGCATAAGATTTAGGGTGGTTTGCACTCTTTAGTTTTTCATTAATTTGGGAAGAACAAAAAAAGGCAAAAGAATAAAAAGTTCTTTTTTTACATGCTAAGATATTTCATCTCCTTAAGATATAGTGTCACTTTGGGGCCAATGTGAAAATTAAGTTCTCTTAATTTTCCACTGAATAGATACTATGATACTCATAGTGGTGATATTTAAAAAATTATTTCTACAACTCTTAAGTCATCTGAGATCTGCCTCATATTATCCGGCCTTGTGTTTGTCTTTTCCCATATATCTTAACTGCTGTGCTTCATCTGAATATGCTAGCTCTCACTTCTTTTGCTCTCACTTCTTCTAGGTTTCCTTTTAATATTTGTAAAACCTGACTACACAGCTCTCTTAAGTGACAGGAGGGTAGGAAGTAATCCCTTGTATGGATGTATAGTGTGTTTTTTGCTCACTGTGGTTTAAGAATGGGTTTTGTTTACAAATGATTAATGTTCCCTGTTAAAAGAAAATTCAGTGCCAATGTGAGTCACCTTGCTCTCACCTTCATCTCAGTGTGAAATTTACGATCATTGTTTTAGTTTGTAAATTAGATCATTTTGAATAAGTAATGTTTTGAATGAGTAGTTAGCATTGTTTTAAAGAAAACCTAATAACCAAAAGGGGGTAAGTGTGCCATATGTGCTATCCAAATTTACTAATTTGCCTTCTGTGGTAGCATGTTCTAATCCTCACAGGAAATTCTAAGTCACATTAAACAGCTTATTTTGAAATGTCCATTTTGTGAAATTTGGGGGGCAAATAAGAGTTTTCCTTGACTATGGTGAAGTTTATTTCGATAGTAACCTGCCTAGAGCAACCATCTTGTATATGTGTTTTATTAGTGTAATGAAAGACTAGTTAAAATGAGGTAAGGTAAGTACTATGTCCACAGGTAGAAAGAAGGAAATAACAAATGTTGTGGTAGTAAAGGAATTTTTGTAAATATCTACAGTAAACAATATTTTCTGTACTATGTTTTAGTCAGCACAAGAAGGAATTTTGATTTTATAAGAGTTGGCTTATATTCAGAATCTTATTTCTTGTCTACTCCATCCCCATTCCTCTCATTAAGGAGAAATTTTCAGAAAAGAGAAAAGTGAGTTTTATTTCACTGAATTAATAGATGCACATCTCTAAAAGCATATTAGAATTCTTTCAATTCAGTATTCAGTTAATTCTTTTAATTCAATATTAATGTGAAAATCTATGAAAGACCCATATCATATATATATATTTGAATCTTACTGGAAAGGTGAATTGGCCATGAGCTTAGAAATACTGATGCTAACAAATTTACTTTGAAGTTTCTAACAGAAACGCTCGTAATTTGAGTTGTTACTATTGGCTTGATCTTACATTATCTCAAGATAGAGGTGCTTCTCTGTATTGAAATTTTACTTAGTACTTTATAGCTTCATTAAAGAGCTGTAGATTTCATTTGTCTTAGTTTTTTTTAAACAAGCTTTTACATAGATCTTCCTTATATAACTGATAGCTAAAACAAGTAATTGTGTGACTTTGACATTAACATATTTGACTAAATGGTATTCTGAAAACATGAGCATTGAATGTATTTGTCACTTTTAAGCTTTTTTGATATCTTTGTTTATGTAGATGTCTACCTAGAAATTTGAGAGTATAATATGGGATTGGATTTTTGGAAATGGGTTGTATTGCCTTCAAATTTGCTTCCGTTTGAGATTGTAAAATTTGTATTTCCCAATGGATAAATGTAAAGTGTTTAGAAATAGAAATAAAACCTGTCAGACTACCCCCAGATTTTATGTCTATATGGTGAAAATGAGAGAGTTATTAATAGTAAAGACCTATGAAGTATAATCAAGCAAAAGATGAGTGCGTTTTCCTGCATAAAGATGTGTATTATAATTTTACAAACAGCATTCTCTACAGAAAAAGTAGTAAAATTCTCCTTTGGAGTAATGAATAAGTTGCAGTGTATGCCATATGTTTTTTGGAAGGATTGGGTATTTTTGTTTTGCTCACTGTGACTTTAAACAATTTTTCCCTCTTTAATGACCAGATCTCTCTTTATCTCTCACATCACAACAAAAATTTTAGGGAGATAACATACTTTTGCAGTAAAGCTTAGGAATTTCCAGTAGTGCATCTTTTCAGGTTAGAACATATTCCTTATCTTTATTTAATACTTTAATACCAGGTTTTAGATATGTTGCAAGGAATAAAAATAAAACCTATGAAAGCTGTCTTTCTAGATTTTTTTTTCATGAAGTAATTCTGCCTAAAGCTTCATCAACATAAGATAAAGGTACAATAAAAGGTAACATTAGAAATGGCTTAAGTATCTCATTGAAAAATACAGGCAAATAGAACTATTTAAAAGAGACAGTTCGGGATTATAACATTTGGGGCTTTGGAGGGGTTTTATTTTGCAGTTGTAAAATTTGGGTTTTTATTGCTAGGTAACATGAATGCGTATGTGTATTGATACACTTAAGTTGCTTACAGCCTAGTAGGGGAGGAAGGAACATAAAATAGAACGTTCAAAGTTGTGACACTATTAATGACTCTTAAGTATGAAGCAGAAAGTATTTTCCGATTACTTATATGGCAAGAATATCACTAAATATTGTGCCCTTTACCTCTTACTACATCATCATATTGAAATGCTCTCTTGGAATTTATTTTAAATATGGTGTTTCAGTCATCAGTTACATGCAAGTTAATTGAATGTTTCTTTTGTGAACCTCTGCTTGAAGTTTGCATATTTTTGTATTCTTGAAAATTTAGTTTATCAAATTTACTGGTTTTTTTTTCTTTATGTGAGTTTTCAATGAAATTTATCATTGTAGATTCTTATTTTAGCTTGTTTTTGGTTAGCTTCTATATTACGTTAGTTATTTCAATATAGGTGGAATAGAGTAAAAGTAAAGTAAATGTTTTAAACTTGTATTATGTCTAAAGATTTGTATGTGGATGTCATATTTATTTAAATGTGCATACTGAGCTATATATTTATAAATTTTATTTATGCATTTTGTAACATGAAACAATTTGATTTATAACATTTGCAGAAGTTCCTGTATGCTGTCAAATAAATACAACTAATTTGTAAAATAGTTTATTGCATTTTATATTCAGTTCACATTTAATTGTTAATGAGTTCTTTAGAATTGATATGTGGGTGAATGAAAAATATTTACATTAAAATCATTCAAGCATTTTTCCATTTATTTTTGTAGTATGCATACTTTAGAAAATGACTTATAAATGTTTCCATCATCACAGAAACAGCAGCTGCCATATTTTCATTTGTTTCAGTTACATAAAGCCATAAAAACAGAAGAATGAAATCAGAATGTCTCACTTTTAATCAGTACATAAATTTGGGAGCATTTCTCCACCATAAAGGCAGCTACTGTTTCAGTTAATGCTTATTGTGTTAGAATACGTAACAGTGAAGTAGATGCACGACTTGTGTATGTATAGTTAAGCCAGCGTTTTTCTGTGTATTATGGGGAATAGCAAAATCTACATCACAAATTTTGACACATTACAGCTGAAGGAAGAGGAACACCTTCCAAGACAAAACAGTCTTCATGGGGGAAAAATGACGCTTGTCCAGCAGTTTGCTTCTTGTGATTGAACTGAACCTGTAAGGATTCATGGATAAAATGAACAGGAATAGATCTGAATAAAGCAAATCTGCATAAATGGTAACCAGTAGCTCTACTTTATTTTTTATGTTGCTTAACTGTTTTATTTGAAGGAAACCTGTGTGATTTAAAAAGTTATAGCTTTTGCAACTTTATTACTGGTTATATACATTTGGCCATTATAATGTGCAAGCAATTGGAAAAAAACCGTCAAGTAAATGCTTGTTTTTATAGTAGTTTGTTCTTGTTAAAAATGTTCATATGATAATGTCTGTAAACAGCACCACTTTGATTACAATAGATGTAGTGTTGTAATAAACTGTTTAATGGGGCTGATGTGTAAAGCTGTTCAAGTTATTTGATGTTTACACCTCAGGGAAAGTCTTGTGTTCAGCAATATCTAAAGATAATGTTACTATGACATTTATACTGTCCTTTAAAAAAGCATTGCAATAGCGTTTTTGGATATGCACCAATCTAATCTTGCGTTCAGTGAATTAAACATACTAATTAAGTGTCTCTTGCCCTTGATTTTGATATTAGAATAGGTGATTACATGGATATTTAATATTTCTATATTCTGCTTTTCTAGCTGTTTTTACCTAGTTAGCTTGTGATTTTGCTGAATGGTATGTAAACTTGTAAAATTTCACAGACATAGCAATCCAGTCAATGTGTTAGGGGTCAAAAAAAATTTTGTGGTTTTAACATTTGAGTAAAAACCCATACGTTATTTGCTACAGTAATGCAGCTTAATTACAACAGATGTACTGAAACGCTTAATTGTAAACTGCTAGCATTGAAGAAATATTTTGACAATTCTGATTTGATGCGGCAGTTATTTGCTGTTTTATATTAATAGTGCTTATGGTTTATTTTTGAAGCCATAGGCAATGTAAATACAGCCGTGCAGCAGACAAATGTGAGTAAGGAGAGCATTAGTTTTATTTTCTGGTTACTATAGATTTCAGAAGGGCGTGATGCTTACTAATACCGAGTTGTTTTCTCCTGTATGTGTAATGGGTGATTATAGGTGTACCCTGTCACCACAGTTTAAGGAATCTTGTGTGTATTCATGCAACCTTTTGATTCATGCTAGAGTTACTTACTAATCAAAGATTTTTTTCAAATCTGCCTTGCATATAGGCCGACATTTAAAAAACTTGGCTAGCATGTGTTCTTAATTGCAAAATTAGCATAGGCAGAGTGTCAACTTGATTAGATACTTTTATAGGAAGGTCCTTCCGAATCACTACTTCAGAAATTTGAGTTGAAATCCTAAGCAAGTTAATTTGTTTTTAAGATTTGATTATCTTTAAGAGATCTGGTAATACACGTTGGTTTTTTGTTTTTTTTTAATACAGCCAAATTTTAGGGCAATGCTTTAAGTATTTAGGTACCCTAAATATTATGTCATGTGCAACTTGTAGAAGCCCTCCAAAGATTTGCACTGCAGTTCTTCACTTTCCTTTTGTCCGCTATCACGCTAGTTCTTACAAAATTAGCTGTTTCAAATTATTTATATTCTTGCTAGTTTTATTTTAAAACATTTTATGATTAGAGTACTTGTGCATGGGATCACTGGTGTTTATCAGAACTGTTTGCTCTCAAATTTTTCAAGTGTTCTATCTTGTTGAAAATGCAGTTGCCTTTTTTTTTTAACATTATTTGAGAGTTGTATCAAAATCGGTTTTCTTGTTTTGTGTATAGGTATTGTTTTGTCATTCCTTAGCTTTTTTTATATTTTAATTCTAATGCCCTAATGTGAAGAAGTATGGACATAAATATATTACAAGGGAAATTAGTTAATAGTTTAAAAAGGTAAGTAAATGTCCATGAGAATAAGATACTCTGAGAGTTTTAAAATGGAATTCTAAAAATCTAACTGCTTGAACTTGAGATGAAACTGGAAATTTTGTGCTAATTAAATCCTTCATTTACTTTTTTGTTTTTTATCAGTGGAACCCTTTAATTGCTTATTCTATATCACTACGTGGCTGATCTCATTACGTGACTTTTGTTGCAGACAATGTGAGTGTACTAGAATTGTTTGCTGTTAGTCCGTTATTTTTAAGTGTTGTCAGAAGGAAATAACTTTTTGGTTTGACCCATTTTTAGTCTTCTATCTGATAACACATGAATGTATAGCAGTAAAGGTGAAAATTGCAAGCCTTGTTTAATTCTTCATATCCCTGTGTTGTTTATGAGCTAATGTTATTTGAAAACTCTTTCTTTCTTTTTTTTTTTAACGTGTAAAAACAATCCAAAGAGAGAAATCATTACATAGACACCAAAAAAAAAAAAAAAAAAAAAAAGACAGAGAAAGAGAGTTTCAGAGACCTTTTCATTTCTTCTTCTTCTTAATAATTGTAGTGACATGAAAACAACTTTGAGTTTTAACTTTAAGCCATAGGCATTTATTAGTGCTCTGCGATCACATTCCTTTCAGCCGTAGTTATGAATGAGTGATACAGCACCTCAGTGGTATTGCTTCTGAAGCAACATTTTGAATCAGATGTGCTACTTTTAGCTAAAGGACACATGTTTTGGAAGGGATATTCCAGTGTAAGTTTGGAAGTGTTTATTTTGTCAGTTTTCATAAGCAAGATTTGTAGTAAGTTGCAGTGGCTGTTGATCATAGTTTAGCCCATTTAATGGCCCTTTTACTCAGAATATTCTTAAGCAGTTAACTACAATTTGGAGTTCACAGATAACTTAAGGATTGTAGCTTAAGGTGTTATTTTCATTTAATTCTCCTGTGGAGAATACTGCTTTGTTTTTTACTAGTTTAAGGTCAGTTCTTTAAATAAACAACAGGATTTTAATGAATGTTGTATAACATTTTATAGTGAAAGGGGGAAATTGTTGGAAGGGTAAAGACTTTCTCTTTCCCTTATGTATTTAAATGTGCCAATAACCTAAATACATACTGTTTTATACAATGAAATGCTACTATGAGACTTTCTGTTGGAGTTCTCTCAACATTTTGGTTTTCATACCTGAATGATCATTGCATTTTCTGTATTTTATAAGATGGCTCCAATTTTGTGTTTTAAGCTTCAGCCTGTTATTTTAAGAGGAAGTTTATGTTCTGATTCCTTACTAGAATACAGTATTGAGAGTCTTACTGTTTTACAGATAACTGCCTTTTAAATTTTATTCATTAAGTTCATTTGCATCCCATAGCCGTCTGTAAATGTTTCCTGCAGTTGTATGTACTTAAATGCACGCTTATCCATTGTACATAACTAGACATTTTTTGTGCTAAAATATATTAAGTGGGATTTTTGTAGCAAAGCATTCTATTTTTCTGTTCTTACTCTGTGTGTGTTGTTGTTGTTTTTTTACATTAACCTTCAGTTTAAACACTGGAGTATTTATTTCATTTTTTTTAGCAACTTGACTCTTAGAAGCCTTAGACTAATTTTTTAATAAATATTCAACCAAAAATTATAAATTTCTTAAGATGTGGCCTTACATATAGCATTCCTTGTGTTTGTAATGTGAGATTTTTTGATTAGAGAAATCAAAAGATTCTGGATTAAAGTTTCATTGTAAGTTGAAATAGAAAATATGTTAAAATGTCTAGGCTTCTGGGAGGAAGTTCTTACACTCTTCTTTCTTTGCATTAGAAAGAAGCAATATGAATTTTTACAAATATTCAGGCAATTGTATCCAGTTTAGATTGATTTAGGTTTGTCTTAACCAATGTTTCTTTAAAATTTCAGGTTGTTGGCATTCACTCTGAGTATGCAGCTACTGTGGTTTTTGTATGGGACATATAAACACTTTGTTAGGTGTAGACAGACTTTAATGTTTCAGAGACTTCCTGCTCTATTAACATGTTGTAATAGGAGTCTTAAAATATTAGGTAGAATTTAATTGAAGTCACACAAATCTTGAAATGGTATCAGCAAATAGTAAATACTACAGAAAGTCTTTCATGCACGAGCATCCTAAAATTCTGCCATGGGTGTAAATGTTTTGCATTAATTTCATAATTGAACAGATAGACCCTGCATTTAGTAAAAACATTTCATTTTGAAGATGTGTTCTTTTTGTCACACTGTTACTGCATAACACTTCGCAGCATTTTGTAAGTTAAATTATTTTAAAATACAATGGTAAATTCATGTTTATTTTTTTACTTTGAAAATTGTAGTACTCAGGTGGTATTTAATGGGAAAGGATCCTTGGGGTAAATCATAATGTATTCTAAGGAATGCATCTATAACATTGACGACTTTAGCCTTAAAAAAAAGGTCTATTCTTACTCTTCTTCCTCTTCATCCCATGGTATATTAGCAAAGTAGTTTACAGCCTTGTACAGCCTTACAAAGTTGTTTTACAATTTTTAATGGAAAGCCCTTAACAACAACAACAAAAAATTGTGTCATATTACCAGTATCCATGAATTGACTGAATCACGGTTTGTAAATAATTTGTCTAATACCAGAAGGCCAAAGAAAGTCTTAAAATTTTAGCTATTGACTCTGGTGACTTCACAATAAGATTTCTGTGCAAAAGGTAAGGTGATATTTGATCAAATAGACATCTTTTTGGTGTCCGTGAGAACTAGCTTCCATATTAGCTTCTTTAAAAAGCTCATTCCATTTTATTAAAATGTTTGTAATTGCAATTTTGTGTTTAATGTTTACTTTCTGTCTTTTCTTTCTTTAGCATTTAGGTGACTGTTCAGCAGTTTGCTATATGGCCATTGTTGGCCCTAAACTGCACTAGTAACAAGCATGGTATTTATCTTGTATTGAAAAATAAAACAGTTTTGATAATACTTTACAGTTTGTCCTTTTTATTTGGTTCATAATTTAACCATTGTGTATGGTTTGAATAATTCGTATCCATTGGCAATATACAGTATAACAGATTGGGTTGTTACACTACAGTGTTTTGTATTTTGTCTTTAAGCCAGCCTAAAGTGGTAATTTTCTTCTGTATTGACATTTTCGTGGTCTTGAAGGAAGATTATACCTAGCTAAAATTAGGCTTTAGAAACATAAAACAGTTCTAGGCTGTTTTATTCTCAAACCTAAGATTCAGCAAACATTAGTTTTAGGAGATTATTTACCTTGTTAGACTTGAATCAAGTAAAAAATGTTTCTAGATTACAGCAAAAATATTTCACCAGCTAGCTTAGAAACCACATAGAGTACTTTTAAAACAGTAACAAGTTACGATTTCAGTACAGATTTGTATGCCAGATATAATCAGGTCCAAGATTCTCACCAATAGGCTTCAGAGTGTGGTGAAAGTGACAAGTCTATATGCAGTAAAAACCATATAAGAAATAGTAAGTTACCATTTCTAGGATCCTTTCCACTGCCCCATTAAAATTGTGGTTCAGGTTTTGTTAGTTTCCCTATTACTCTGTTACATGTTTACATTTTGAAGATTACATTCATTGATCCTCCTTTCCCTGAGTTCCTTGAGACTTTTACTGGAGAGTATTTGAAATAAAGATTATCAGGAACATTTTATTTTTAACCAGATGCAACACAAGACTCCGTAGCAATCAATCAAGGCCTGATTCGGTGGAAGATGGACTTTTTTTTTTTTTAATAAGGAATTGATTGGGCAGCCTGGGTGGCTCAGGGTTTTTGTGCCGTCTTCAGCCCAGGGCATGATCCTGGAGACTCGGGATCGAGTCCCACATCGGGCTCCCTGCACAGAGCCTGCTTCTCCCTCTGCCTGTGTCTCTGCCTCTCTCTCTGTGTGTGTCTCTCATGAATAAATAAATAAAATCTTAAAGAATTGGTAGACAATTTACCTGATTTTATTACCTATAACTATTACCATGAAACAAGAAATGTTATTAGAAATGGTTTCCAATGCTTCTTGTTTTCATCTTGTCTCCCTTTTATCTTTCACTAACAAAACTGTTGAATTTTTGTTATGTCCGTTCCCATCAGATGCTGTTGTCTGTGCCCAATGAGGGATAAATATACATTATCTTAACTTTCAAAAATGTATATTCAGCTTTATGGGAAAACTTTAGGAATTAGTTTTTAATGATAGCACTGAGACCTGAAGAACAAATAAGCCGTGGTAAAGAGGGAAAGGAGGTACCTTCTAGTGAAAGACCTTTGCACTAAAGGGCTTTTGTGTCAGGAGGGAGTGTATTAGTAGGAATTGGAAGAATGCTAATTCAGCTACAGTGGGAAGTGAAAAACAGTGGCCTTTGTTTGGGTTTCAAGAAAAAGGCAAAAAACAAGACTGTGGGGTTTATAAATCACATTAAAGATTGCCCCAAGAATAATGTGGAATCCTCGAAGGGTGTGAAGTGTCAAAACTTTTTGGGTATAAGATCAAATCAGGAAAAGAATAGGGTAAACCAGTGAAACTATAGTAGAAGTCTTCAACTACAGGGAGATAGGATCATAGACATAGAAAAGTTGGTTTAATGAAAGACTTAAGAAACTAAACTGATAATACTTAACTGGATGTTTGGATATGATAGAGTAGGATGGCTTTTAGAGCTTATGTAATGGTATATACCATTGCCCAAGTCAGGAAGTTTGGAAAAAGCTGTGGAGATAATATGAATCTTGTGCCTTTGGAATCCAAGAAATAGTTCTAATTAGTTATATGGCTTTGGAGTTTTGAATATATGTGTGAAAGCTCTAACTTCATAGTAACAGTTAAAATAGAGAAGAAACCATCAAAACATGGGGAGGTGGGGCAGGTGAGAAGTCTGGTACAACTTCCAGGTTTCTGGTTTGGGAAACAGTGCTCATTGAGATCAGTAAAAAGTAAGCTCTATGCCCAACATGGGGCTTGCACTCATGACCTGGTGATCAAGAGTTGTATGCTCTGGAATGAGCCAGCCAAGTGCCCAGAGAGGAAGTGGCTTTGGATTAGAAGAGAAACCCTCCCTCCTCACGAGGGAAGATGTAGTTAGATAAAAGTATAGGGAGGTTTGTGGGCTGAAGGTGGGTAGAAGTTTTAAGACCTTCATATCTAGTGACTTTAGGACAGTTAAGGGCATTGTGCAAGGGTTTGGGGTTTAAGTTTGGGAGAAAAACTGTTGATAGATTTGTTGGGACTTGGTTAGTCTAGCTAAGAATAGGCTCCAGTTTTGTGGTGGCAGTCCACTTACTAACACATTCAGTCACCCAGCAGGTGGGTAGTTAGATCAAGCTCTGGGATGGGGAAGGCTTTGATAATTGTCATTACCCTTCTGTTTAATGGTTGTCAACCCACCTATAGAATCATCACCTATGCCCTCTCGATAGTTGGTTGTTTTGATGGGGTGGGGGGGTTGCCATCAGCATTTTAAAAAATTGCTGTCCTACCTGTTGTCTCAGAGCTTTTTAAAGCACCTTATTAAGGTTAGTAGTTTTTTTTTTTCCAAGAGAGCCAACGGGCTCCAAAGAGTTACATGACTACTAGCAGAATGGTGAGTCGAAGTTAGAATGTGTTCATGATTCCAAATCCTCTGTTCACAGTTACTTGCTGAATGTCCTCAAACTTAAGTGCCCCTACCCTCGGACACCCTGCTGTAACTGCTAACTTAAGCTTTATTGATACCTGAACTGTAAGCATTTAGGAATATATTACTTGATCCTAAGACCCATGTTCAGTTTATTAGAAGATGATTTGCTGAACGTGAAGACTAGAGCTAATTGTTACTGAATTAAATCCTTAAAAAAAATGAAAAGCCACAATCATAAAGCTGGGTAATTAAAACTATAATAAAACTTAAAATTAAAAAAAAATGAACTTACGCTCTTAACTATTTCCCATTACTTGTGAACATGCTAGGAGTATCTGCACACAGAGACTGCCTGTCTAATAGCTTCTATAGCAGTCTGTGGTCCCTGACTTTCTAAATGATCTGAGTATAGGAATGGACACGAAACGGAGTTTGGAGATGAATGGCACAACTTCTCTCATCTTTATTGAGGATACCTGGGCAGTAATCTACCTAAAGTTACCTTCTACCAATTGTGTACCCTGCTTACACAAATACTGAGAGTGGAACATTAACATGCCCTCGTATCAGCCATAAGCAGGCAGATAAAGTAGGAAGTTAAGATGAAGATTTTCATTTAAATTTAATATTCCCTAAATCCTTAATCAGTTTTGCTGTTTTTCTTCCCTAGACTTCTAATTTGGGTGTACTCTGGGGAGGCTTAGCTTCCCTGCAAGCCTTGCTGTTCTTTTCCTGTCTCCTGGCTTTAGATGTTAATATGCTGTCAATTTCTAAATTTATATTTCCAATTCAGACCTTTTCCCCAAACTGCCTAGTCTCCTTAAATATCTAGTAGGCACACCAAACAACCTGCCATGGCTGAACTCTTTACCCTTTCCCGTAACCCCACCATCTGCTAAGCCTGCAATCTTTCTCAGTAGCCAATACCATCATTTTAATTGCTTAGATACAAACTTTGAAATCAGTTGACTTCTCAATACCTCACATCCAATGCATCAAAAATCTTTTTGTCTATCTGAAAATAACCTAGAATCTGACCACTTACTCCTTCCACTGCTTTCATCATTTGCCTGTTAAATTACTGCAGTAACTCCTAACGGTCTCCCCATTTTCTCTTGGCCTGTCTACAATCTTTTCGGCATGTCTGTCAGTTTTTTATCATGTCTCTCCAAACTCCTGTAGTGGTTCCCCATTTCTATCATGAAAGCTCCAGTCTTTAAAAGGTTTTTCCATTATTTGGCCTCTTACATCTCTGACCACACCTCCCAATACCACTTCCTCCTCCCGACTCATTACATTCCAGCCACTCTGGCCTTGTTTTTTTGTTTTGTTTTGTTTTGTTTTTTTCAAATAGGCCAGGCATGTGTCTGCCTCTCAGCCTATGCAGGGGCCATTTCCCCTGCCTGGAATGCTTTGGATATCTGCATGACAGTGTCATCTTCATGTGGTTTATTTTCACCTTTCTGTTGGAAGAACGGAACCTAACTCCCTTACTCTGCTTTATTTTTCCCAAAAGCTTATTAACAGAATATGTTACTACCACAGTATACGGTCTGTTTGTTGTCTAATAGAATACACAGACCCATGAAAACAAGGATCCTGTTTTTGTAAATCCTGAGTTCCTACATGAATGTGTGTGCTACATAGATGTTAATAAATGAATGAATGTCTTTTAAATGTAGCTCTACTACATTATATTGTTAGCTTAAGCTTATACAGGTATTTTGTAGTTTTCAAAAGCTCACATTTATGCCACTTTGATGAAAAGCTTTAGTGCCTTGTTTTCACTAACCAAAGGAAATCTGAAGAGAGTTTTTGCTTTTATGGAATAAGGCAAAAAGTAAAAACAGTGTTAAGCACTTGTTTTACAGCCAGCTGTTCTAGAGGTTGTGTGTACTCTGAGCAGTTGAATGGCACCAACCAAGTTCCTTCTCTGGAAACCACTCCGCATCAAACCACCATAGCTTTGAACTGTGAACATCTGTGCTTTGTCTTGATTTATTTTGTATATCCCTTAGCAAAATGTGTCCTAAGGTATTAGAAAAGTCTGAGAGGTTATTTTTTGGGCCTGGGAATATTCAAAGTTTTCTACATAAATTAATGGTAATTCCTTCTTTATGCCATGTTAGCTCTACTTTTGGTTAACAGGGAAACCTGTAATACTAGTTGGAAGAGCTAATTCAGCATCTTTCCAATTGTAAAACGTTTTTAAAATGTCATTTTAACCCTTTTTAATTATATTTCAGTGACAGTAAATACATTCACAATGTGCAACTCTCTCCACTATCCCTTTCCAGAACTGTTGCATCATCCCAGGCAAACACCGTACACATTAAACAATAACTCCCCATTCCCAGTTCGCCCCCAGCCCCTGACAAACTACTATACTTTCTGTCTACAAATTTGCCTCTCCTAGGTACCTCATAGAAGTGGAGTCCTATACTATGTGGTCCTGTGTGGCTGGCATATTTCACTTAGCATAATGTTTTCAAGGTTCATCCATGTTCATCCATCAGAATTTCCTTTTATTTATCTATTCATCTGTTGATGGGTATTAGGGTTTTTCCACCTTTTGGCTATGGTGAATAATGCTATGAACATTTGTGTACAAGTCCCTTCTTGCAATTCTTTTGGATATATATACCTAGGAGTGGAATTGCTGAATCATACGCAGTAATTCGATGTTTGAGGAACGCCAAAACTTTTCCACAGCAGGTGTACCATTTAATCTTCCCACCAGCAATGGGTAAGAATTTCCCTTTCTCCACATCCTAACGAACACTTTTCGTTTTTCTGATAGTAGCCATCTTAATGGGTTTGAAGTGTGTCATTGTCCACTGTGATTTTTGGTTACTCATCATTATTGAGTCTTCCCAACATACTAAGCTTAGTTTTCATTGAACCAATTCTGTTTGTATTCATTTCACTGGTTTGTGCAATAGAAAGCCATGAAATCAAAGGAAAAGGTACTATTGACCTAGTTAAGAGCAAATGCAACTGAATAGTAAACATAATTAGTAAGAGCAGAAGTTCTTGGGTGCCTGACTGGCTTAGTTGGATGAATATGTGACTCTTGATCTCAGGATCATGGTGGGTTCGAGCCCCACGTTGGATGGAGAGATTATTAAAACTATAAACTTAAAAAAAAAAAAAAGGCCCGCTGGTTTTGGACATGTATAAGTCTGTTTTATAGAGAAAATGTATAGGTAGGTTATATGGGGGTCACTTGAATGCTCATACAGTATCAACATTTTCCTTATTAAATGTTCAAAAAACTTGCTACTAAAAACATGGCCTCTAGCCTACCAATGTGAGCATCACCTGAGCGGGAAACTTGTTACAAATGCTGAATCCAGGGCTCCATCCCAGAGTTAAGGAATCAGAATATGCCTTTGGACAAGATGCTCAAGTGACTTATGCAACGTAAAGATCAACAAATTGACTTTTTAAACTTTTAATGGCTACTTAATATTTGAACTTACAGTTTCAATCAGTTCTTATGGAGTATTCAGGTTATTTCACTCAATTTTGGATAACAAAGGATACTGCAGTGAATGTCTGTATAAATAAATGTTCTTCTCTGTTTTCCAAAAAGAAATTTCTTAGAGTGCTGGATTCAATAAATATGAATATTTGAGGTTTTTTGATACTTGAAATTACCCTCTGTTTTACCTTCACCTTAGCTGTATGTGAAAAGTCACATTTCTCCATATACTTTTCAATAATGGTTTCTTTATATATAGATATATCTCCATCCATTTTGGAGGTGAAAACTGGTGTTTTTAAATATTTTGTGACTTTTACAAGGACTTAAATAGTTTAAATATTTTAAAAGGTTAGCATGCTGCCATCTAGTGATAGCTTTATGTAAGAAAAGGGTAAGTCATGATTTACTAATTGATTTTGTATGCATTCCGGCCCAAACTAATAAAACCAATAAAGGGCAGACCAAAAAACTGAAGGGTCCAAGCCAAGTTCGAATATCCAAGAAAGATCTGAAAGATTCTTTTCTAATCTAATATCTCTGGTAAGTCCCAGCAGAATAGTCCAACCAGAATGAGGTAAAAATAATGATTTTTCTGATGGAATCGGTTAATAAAATCAGTTAGTTGGTTAATATCTTTATTTGCATCCTTCTACTGAAAATATTTCTGAATTTGATCAATGCACACAATAAGTCATTGAAGGGAAGTTATTTTGACCTACAAATTTTGTACTTCTATACATAGACCGTTACTTTAATTACAGAATATATTTAATGTTTCTTTGAAGAGATGTATATAATACTCTAATGTCATTCTGAACAGAATTCTTAGGTGGGTATGAGTGGTCTTAATTTTATTTAGTTATACTGTATTTGTTTTTAGCCCTAAGGGAAAGCTTATCTTTTTTAGCATTTGAATGCCTAGTCTGTACTAAGTATGGGACAGGAATGGACCAAGGATATTCCTTGTTTTGGGGGAGCCAGGAATAAGAAAAATTTCTATTCAATGAATACTTAAAATTGTGTATTTCTTTTCTTTCTTTTTTTGGTGGGTAGAGGGGAAGACTTAGAGCAGGAGCGGGGAAGGGGCAGAGGGAGAAGCAGACTCCCCACTGAGCAAGGAGCCCAGACACAGAGGTTTGATCCCAGGACCCTAGGATCATGACCTGAGCCGAAGGCAGAGACTTAACTGACTGAGCTACCCAGGGGCCCTTAGAGAATACTCAAAATTATTGTAATGTGCAAAATACCTTGAACATACAAAGGAAGAAAGCAATGTTCTGTCTGGAATCAGAGTTGATGAGACTAATATATGCTGGTCACTTCTGATGTGTTATTTCATAAAAGTGTCAAAACAGTATTATTGGGATTCCTCATTTTACAGATGAGAAAACAAATTTAGATTCAGTAGCAGGGCGTCTGGGTGGCTCAGTCGGTTAAGCATCTGCCTTTGGCTCAGGTTTTGATCCCGGAGTGCTGAGATTGAGCCCCTCAGCGGGGAGCCTGCTTGGGTGTGTGTGCGTTCTCTTGCTCTCTCGCTCTCTCGCTCTCTCAAATAAAGTCTTAAGAAAGATTCAGTAGCAAAGCAGTAATCCACTTTACCATGGAGTCCGAAGAGCCACCCAAGAGAATGTAATAGTGAGTCTTGGTGGTCTTTATTTACAGATGATAGGAGATGATATGGAGGACTGAAGTTAAATTATTAGAATTAATAGATTAGCAAGCTCTGTGTACACAAAATATAGAAATCAGGTATAAAGTAGCTGGTATTACATTTGCTAAAAGATGTGCAAGCCCTCTTTTGGAGGAAGTTTTAAACAACTTCATTGGAAGACAGATCCAAGTTAATGGACATACCATGATGATAAATAAAGAGTATTATGACAGTTCCCTCAAACTGATGTAGTATTAGTGCAAATTCAATTAAAATTACAAGAGGTTTGTTTCGTTTTGTTATTACCCTTGATAATCTGTTTCTAAACTTTATGTGAAAGTTAAAGGCAAATGAGTAAGAAATGCATAATAAAATCACAGGTGCCATTTCATATCTACAAGATTGGTGAAAATGTTTAATTGGTTCTAAGTATTGGCTAGGATGTGATGCAGTGAAAAATACTACTGGAAGGAGTGTAAATTGGTACAACCACTGTGGAAATCAATTTAGCATTAATTTGTAAAGTAAATGCACATATACACTAGGAAAGCTTGTGTCTCTGCATTAGGAAGCATTTACAAGAATGTTTATAGCAACATTTTAAATAGCAAAAAACGGAACAGCTCACATGCCCATTGACAATAGATAGTTAGGACATTTGTACAATGAAGTACTCTGGCCTAAAAATACAAGAACTCTAGCCATATGCAGCAAAATTAAGTAAATCATGTTTACTGGAAGAAGCAAGTTCTGGAGGAGTTCACACAGTGTTCTTCCATTTATATAAAGTTCCCAAACAGGGAGAATTATGAGTGTGAGTATTAGGGAAATAATAGAAAAGTAATAAAAGGAAATTGTTAATATTCAGCATAGCAGTTCTGGAGGCAGGCAGGTAAAAGAATACAGTCAAGGGAAGTGTTCCACTGGGGCTCCTAAGGTACATTTATTAGAATGGTTGCTTTGATATGTTTTAAGATTTCAGATACCATCAAAGGCGAGCATAAGGTTTGTATTATCAGAAGTGAGCCATGACACAAATTTCTCTGGGAACAGCCTAAAATTCGGTACTTCACACAATACTAGGTAGAGGAAGCCAAATGTCTGGTCACCAGTGTCTAGGGTACTGGAGTGGGTTTTAGGAGAAGTGCAATTGCCAGTGATGGGTCAGCAACAAGATAAACATTTTGAAACTTTGAGGTGCATGTGAGGCTACACAAAAGTGCACGTATTCAATGTCTTAGATGTGATGCAATGATAAAACGCAGTGTACTTAGATGTAGTCTAAACAGCCAGCCTTTCTCATTCAGCAGAATGTTTAGAATTTTATGCTTTCTAGAGCCACTCTGGTGAGCCTGTACCTCAGCCCGACACTTGTGCTAACTGCTCCCAAATCTTGGAATGGTAACCTCAATTGGAATCTGTTTCCTGAAGAAATTGGCTGAGATGGAAGTCATCAGAACCAGAATCTTCATGGGACAGAATGGGCCCTAGCACAGCAATGAGAGCAACTACCATTAGGTGGCAGACCAGGCTGGATTAGGGAAACTGGTATTGGGTGGTAGTTAATAGGGTCTTCCAGTACTTGAAAGGTTTTAACTATCAATGGATTCTATTCTGTTCATTCTTACGGCAATTACTTAGTTGCCCACTAGATGCCAGACACTGTTCTAGGGCCAAATTAAAAAGCGCCTTCATCGGGATCCCTGGGTGGCGCAGCGGTTTGGCGCCTGCCTTTGGCCCAGGGCGCGATCCTGGAGACCCGGGATCGAATCCCACATCGGGCTCCCAGTGCATGGAGCCTGCTTCTCCCTCTGCCTGAGTCTCTGCCTCTCTCTCTCTCTCTCTCTCTGTGACTATCATAAATAAATAAAAATTAAAAAAAAAAGCGCCTTCATCTCAAAATTAGTGAAGAGCTGAGAATGTATTTTTTCCTATGAAGTAGTAGTATATTTTCATCAATTTGGAGAGCTTCCGATATATCATGATTGAATTTTTGTTGGATATGATGGAGATAACCTGGTTGAAGAAGGTACAGCTCAGGACTGTTTCACTTTTTAGGTGTTTATATGTGTACTTTTCAAGATGAGCCCCAGAATAGATGTGCTGCAATATTCAGGAAGTCTTAGAACAGGAATTTATGTGAGGTCAGATACGGCGTCTGAATAGCACATTGTATGGCTAGCATCTCTCTCTAGTAGGATTCATTTGTTCACTTAAATACTCTGGCCACTGATGTAGGTGCTAGAAATATAGCACGGAATGTGACAGACAACATCCCTCTTCTGAAGCTTAGTAAGGAAAGATAGGGGCCAAATATACCAGTTGGTGTTAACGTTATTAAGTAAAATAAAGCAGGGTATTTTTATATGGGTTCATCAGGGAAGGCCCTTGCAAAGTGCAGTTTGGACAGATCTGAAGATAGGGAGTCAGTCATGTAGATATCAAGGAGAAGACCATGCTAGCAGAGGAAATCAGTGCAAATGCCCTTAAAGGTAAGTGAAGCAGCAAAGGCTGGTAAAGGTAAGTGAAGCAGCAAAGGCTGGTAAAATGAGGAAGAATGGTAGGAAATGGATTTGGAAGGTATTTGGGGACATGATTGTGCACGGCTCTATGGGGAATGGTAAAGATTTTAGTTTTTACTCATGTGTGACAGGGTATGAGCAAAGATGTAATGATCTTACATTTTATCACTGGTTGCTATCTGAAGAATAGGTGGGGGGAGCAATTGTGGAAGCAGGCCAACGAATTGGAAGGATTTTGCCTTAATGTAGGTAATTACAATGGTTTAGATTGGGGTAATAGCAGTGGGGAAGCAGTAGATTTTGAGCATATTTTTAAGGTAGAGCCAATTTCATTTATTGGTGGAAAAGAAATGAACGTGAGAGAAAGAAATCAAGATATCTCCCAGTTATTGACCTAAGAAACAAGATGGAATTGTCTTCTACTGAGATGAAGACTGGAGAATGGGGTGGGATCAGGAATCAAAAGGTTCCTGTTATGCGGAGTTTGAGAAAACCTAGAACACCAAGTGGAGATATCAACTAGTAGTCATTTGGATCTACTTGTCTGGAATTCAGGGACAATTTCAAGGCTGGAGATAAAATTGTGGGAGATACAGTGTCTAAATAGAATTTTACAGCAGTGCAGCCAGGTGAGATCACCGGGAGGGTGATGATAGATAAAGAGAAAAGGTCAACACACTGAACTATAGGGTGCTTCTATGGCTAGAAATAGGGAAAATGGAATGATACAACAAAGAGTACTGACGGGGCAGCCCATGAGGTGAGAGCCCAAAAAAAGAAAGGGTGGGAAGGGGGAGATAAAGAAGGGAGGAACAGAGGAAGGAAGGAACAAACAGGAGGGTGTCTCAAGCGAAGCTTCACAAAAGAGGGTGTGGAGTGTGTCACATGCTACTGAGGGGCTCAATGAGATGAAGACTAAGCCAACCATTTGATTTGATAACCAGAATTCTTTGGTGACTTTGTGTGATTTAGTGGATTGGTGAGCATAAAAAGGTTGGTGTGAATCCAGAAGGGAATGGGAGGAGAGAAAGGAGATAGTCTTTTTTTTTTTTTTTCCCCAAGTCTTTTTATACTATGAAGAGAAAATAAATGGAAAAGAAGTTGGGTAGGGATGTTATTAATCAATCAACATTTGGAGTTTTGCACAAACCAGGTGTCTTGATTTATTTAGAGTGGCCAAGTGCTCTGCACTTGTTGTCTTGTATAAGCTTAAAGCCCCCAAGAAGTACACACTTTTGCAAAATAGCTATTTTCCAGTGAGCTACTACTGGTCAGGGAGTAGCAGAAGTATCTAAAGTTTTAGAGATGTGACTTCATTGAGGCTTCCATAGTCCTAACAATGGAGCTTCCCATTTTTCTCACATAGTAAGTCTGTGTCTCATATGGGACTTGGAGGGCATAATGGACTTTTACCAGAACTTACTGTGCAGCTACTTACAGAGAGCCTTTGTTCCTAGTAATGCAAGCACTTAGCAAGGACACAAGCTCACAGTAACTCCTCAGTCTTACATATTGTTGTCACATTCATACTATGGAGAAGTTCATTTGCCTCCATGTATGAAAATGCTCATATATAATTTTTTTTTTCAGGATCCTTTGTAGGTCAGTATGTGGAATAGGACCCCATTCCTTACGGGGAAATCATGTGGGGAATTCTAGTGACAATTCTTTAGTAAATGTGGAGAATGGTGGGTAGTAACACTTGTGACCACTTAGATCCAAAGTTCCTCCCACTTCCTAGACACCAACCAGAACAACAGGCAGTCCGGAGGGGCACCTTGCATATTATTTTCTCAGTGCTGCTGTAACAGAGTACCAGCACTTACAACAAATTTATTGGCCCACAGTACTGGGGACTAGAAGTTCAGGATCAAAGTGTTGGTTCCGTCACGCTCCCTCTGAAAACGGTAGGGCAGTCCTTGTCTCTGCCTAGCTGCTGATGGTTTGCTGACAATCTGGCATTCCGTGCCTTCCATTTGCATAGCTCCAGTGTCTTCCTTCGTTACAGCATTCTTCCTGTGTGTCTGACTTTTCGTGACTGTTTTATAAGGACACCACTTATGTTGGATTGGGGAGGGGGCCCATCCTACTCTAGTATGATTCAGTCTTAACTAATTCCATTTGTAATGACCCTATTTCTAGGGACACATTCTGAGCTACTAGGAGTTAGGACTTCGACCTACCTTTTGGCCTGTGTGTGGGGGGTGGGGTGCTGGATATAATTTGACCTTTAAACTGTATTATAGATCAAAATCCACAAATGACAAACTATGTAAGTGGTATTGAAAACAAATGTGAATGGACAGAATACTATTGGAGTAGTGGGAGAAGAGGGATAGACAGCAGCTTTTAGAAAGAGCCTGCAAGAATATATGGTGGGAAGTATTTGGTATTGCACTGATACCAACATACTAAAGAAAATGACCAATAAAACTTGGCATCAGACCAAAAAAAAAAAGTAACCAGAAAAAAATTTTGTACAGAAGATGAAAATTATAACCAAATTCCACTCCCACCCTAGATCTAGACAAAAGGAGCCCCTGTTCTAGAGCTTTAGAGCGACTTCTATACCACAAGCACACGAATTTATTAAAGAACACAGGGGCAGCACTGTCACTTTGACTTGATGCTCAGTGCCCGCACAGTGCAATTAGTAACTCTAAACTGCTCTTGTGAATAAGTGCATTCAGGCCCCAGGGAAATGCTTCTCCATATCCTCTGCCTCGTGTCTTCAAAAGACAACTGTGTCCAAATACCATGCAGGTTTGTGGGTTGTGTTGCTTCTGACCTTGCTTCATGGAACAGGGAGGATTTGAGTGTCCGAAGTGTGGGGACGTAGAAAAGACATTGTCAGGTTCTTTCCTTAGCACAAAAGCAGAAGACTCCTGCATAACTAAGCATTGTTTCCCATTAAGTACCAAGCATTGATTTTCTTCTCTTCGTGTTCAAAGTGTACTGAAATGTAGACACCTTTGTACAAATTTGGTATACTTTGAATAAGATTATGTTTAAATTTGTAGTCTTGAAGACTGTTACTGTCAATGGAATGCAAATCGTGTGAAAATAGTATAACATTATTAATGATTGTGCTGAAATAAAGGCAAAAAATAAAATTCATGGGATAAGTAATACAGCTTATGAAATACGTGCTTATTTTAAGCATTGCTGGTCCCTCAGGAGAACATCTAGACATGTACAGTAATAATTAAATTTAGTTACCTGGTATTTACTGAGTTTCAGTCACATAAAAACCATAGCTTTACACACCTTTTGTTGTTTTGAAGGTGTATTTGTTAAGAACACGGAGGCAGCACTGTCACTACTATAAAGGTCTGAATATTTTTCATTTCATGGTTTTAAAGTTTCACCTAATAGCTTTTAAATTGAAACATATGATTAGGGGCTCCCGTTTATATTCTTGCCCCAGACTGCAAATGAAAGGAGTCAGCCGGTCAAACATTTAGCATGAATTAAAAGCTGCGGACTGTGAAGAAATCACTGGTATGGTAGGAGAAAACTGTCAAATACAAAAATATAGATGCCCAGATAGAAGAAGATGAAATATGAAAAGACAGACTGAGGAAAGAAAACCCATCATGGAAATGAAAATAAAATTGAGAAAGAACACAATAAGTGTGTGTGTGTGGGGGGGGGGAGTTGTTTGTTTTTAGGATTTAAGAATTCTTGCTATTTTAAAATTACAGAAATAGGAGGAAGGCAGGCCAAAACAAACAAACAAACCCTAACATTCATAATTGAAGTTCTAAATAGAAAATCAACATAATTTTCTGAAGACTCAAATCTCTACATTGAAAAGGCACACTGTGTACTAGGTTAGTACAAAGACAGTTCTGTTTCCATTGATGGCAGAATGAATGGCTTAGGCCTACTTTCTCACCTAACTGGGAAAGCTGGGGAAATTCTATATCCGTTTGAAAGCATCCAAAGCAGGCATGCCTGAAGAATTGCAGGGTTAAAATCTAGGAAAGAAGATAAGAGTCTGGCGTTTGAGATTCTGAAAAATATTCTAAAATTTTGATTCTGAAAGTAGAGAGCAAGAGGTCTAGAGGCGAACTACAATTTTTAACATGCATGGGGCTAAAGGGACACAAAATAGAGTTGAGGGCTGCAAGGAAAAAGTATAACACTTCAGGTTTTTCCAGCTTCAAATTTATTCTTAATCCTTATTTGGATTAAAGGTACTGCCAAGTGAGTCTACCTTCTTGGCAGAAGCAAAAGTTATCTGGAGAAAAAGTAACGTCATCTAGAGTTTCGAACTACGGATCTTTTAGTGCAGTTGTGTCACTCAATCAAAAATAACCTGATTTACCTATTAGAATTTGGACAAAAATGAAGAGAAATGACACACACAAAAAATAAATTTTTTAAAAAAGAGAAATGACACAATGGAAACAGGCCTATCAGGGATCAAATGATCTAAGCAGAGGTCAGCAGTATATGACGCATAGGTAAAATCCTGCCCCCCTGCCTGCTTTGTAGATAAAGATTTGTTGGAATAGATCTACACTCATTCATATACATATGTTTGTGGCTGCTTTTAAACATAGAACTACTCTCTGACTCACAAAGCCTAAAGTACTTAGCAAAAATATTTACAGAAGTTTGCTAGCTCCCAATCTAAGCTACCTTGATAAGATACCAAAACAACAGGAAATTTAAAAAAAAAAGACAAATTATAAAGTTAAATGCAGAAATTAGTAAAATACTAAACAGAGAATCAACATAGTCAACAATTGGTACTTTGAAAAGGTAATTAAAAAGCTAAGCCCCTAATGAGATTGAGAGAGATTGAGAAAGAGAAGGAAAAACTAACCAGCGTCAGGAAATGAAAAGGGGAAAATTAGTACAATTTCTGCCGGGCAAAAACCAACTTAATCAAAACTGAAATGAGAAAAGTGAGTAGTCCTTTGTCTATTAAAGAAATTGAGGGGCCCTGGGTGGCTCAGTCCGTTAAGCTCCCCCCTCTTGATTTTGGCTCAGGTCATGATCTTGTGAGATCAAGCCCCATAAACGCTCTGAACTCAGTACAGAGTTGGTCCTTCTCCCTCTGCTCCTCCCTCCCCACTCACACTCTTTCTCAAATAAATAAATATCTTTTAAGAAAAAAATAAATTCAATTCCATAATTCCCACAATGAAGCCACCAGGTGAATTCTTTCAAACATTTAAGGAAGAAATCGCACCAATTACCTAAAAACTTCAGAGAATAGAAAAGGGTATCCAGGCCTCACCTAAGAAGAGAGAAGAGGGAGTTCATGCAGGTTGGCAGTCTAGTGTGTGGTGCAAAGCCAGACAGGGTGATGAGGCCGCCCACATGGGGGCAGCCTTTCATAGGCTGTTGGAGCTCAGATGGAATGAGCTGGATGTCTATGGAGGAGTAGCCTGGGTGGGGGGTGTGTACTGGGCAGGGAGTGTGGGGAGGCGAGCTTAGAGTCCAAAGTGCCCACATTGTGGAATAGCCTTTTAGAATGTTAACAGCCCAAAGTAAATGAGGAAACGGTTCATGATGGGCTGCATGGAGAGTCAGATCCTGAGTTAGGCGAGGAATGCCTCTTGTGGGTTGCCATAGCCTGGAGGGTGGAGGGTGGAGGGCATCCGCGTGGGGAAGTAACCCAACATGGGGAGTCAGAGGCTAAGCAGGTATGAGGAGGGCATCCATGCAGGAGTGTGGCCTGGTGTAGAGTGGAGAACCTCGGCCGAGAGAGGAGATACCTGTGTGTGTGAGAGAGTAGTAATAGAGATGGCAGATTGATTACATGTGAGGGAACTGATTAGACAGGAAAAGGAAGATAGAAGATAAGCTTCTCACTGTCTGAGAAGGGAGTTTAAAATATAGAACAGATGAAAAAATAGAATGAACTCTGTTTTTTTTAAACTAGAGTTTTATGTAAATATATTTTTACATATGTATATATTTACATAATCATGTATTATGTAAATATTTACATATTCCCTATATCTCTCCACTCCGAGGGCCTGGGAACAGTGACACTTTAATATCAATGAGAGATCTAGTATCTAGATCTTCTAAATGTCATATCCACTAAAACGAATTAGGGCTCCTTATAGAATGGTTGCTTTTGAGGCTGTCAGAGGCAAAGTGAATAAATAAGAGTGGGTGGCTCATTAGTTGAGTGGCTGACTTTTGTTTTCAGCCCATGTCATGGTCTCAGAGTTATGAGATTGAACCATGTGTAGGGCTCTGAGCTGAGTGTGGAACCTTAAGATTCTCTTTTTCTCTCCCCTCCCCTGACCCTCCCCACATACACGTGCTCTCCCTCTCTCTCAAAAGAACGAATGAATGAATGAATGAATGAATAAATAAATAAATAAAAGAACATCTTGTGCCAGAAAGCATGAAGTTCTCAGAAAATGGAAATGTATCAAAATCACCCAGAAGCCAGCTAGAATGGGTGCTGCCCTGGCCAAATCAGGAACAATTTGGCAACAACAAAAAAAATGATAGTACAGACACATAGACCAATGACACAGAACAGAGAGAGTTCAGAAATAAGCCCTCACATATATGGTCAAATGATTTTTTATAAGGGTGCCTAGACACTGTGGGCAAAGGACAGTCTCTTCAACAAATGGTATTGGGAAAACTGGATATCCACATGCAAAAGAATGGAGTTGGACCCTTACCTTATACCATATACAAAATTTAACCTAAAATGGATTAAAGGCCTAACTGTAAGACCTAAAACTGTAAAACTCCTAGATGAAAACATATGAGAAAAATTTGATGGCATTGGATTTGGCAATGAGTTCTTGGACATGACACCAAAAGCACAGGCAACAAAAGCGAGAGTATATTAATGGGACCACATTGAACCCAAAAGTTTCTGCACATAAAAGAAAACAATAGAGGGCCACCTGGGTGACTCAGCAGTTGAGCTCAGTGGTTGAGCTTCTGCCTTTGGCTCAGGGCCTGATCCCAGGGTCCAGGGAGCCTGCTTCTCCCTTTGCCTGTGTCTCTACCTCTCTCTGTGTGTGTCTCTCATGAATAAATAAGTAAAATCTAAGAAAAAAGAAAGAAGAAAGAAAGAAAGAAGAAAGAAAGAAAGAAAGAAAGAAAGAAAGAAAGAAAGAAAGAAAGAAAGAAAGAAGAAAGAAAGAAAGAAAGAAAGAAAGAAAAAGAAAGAAAGAAAGAAAAAGAAAGAAAGAAAGAAAGAAAAAGAAAGAAAGAAAGAAAGAAAGAAGAAAGAGAAGAAAGAAAGAAGAAAGGGAAGAAAGAAAGAAAAAGAAAGAAAGAAAGAAAGAAAGAAAGAAAGAAAGAAAGAAAGAAAGAAAAGAAAGAGAAAGAGAAAGAAAAAGAAAAAGAAAGAAAGAAAGAAAAAAGAAAGAAAGAAAAATAGAGTAAAAGGGCAACCTATAAAATGGGAGACAATTGTAAATCACATATGTGATAAAAGGTTAATACCCAGAATAGATAATTCTAACAACCACAAAAGAGCAATTAACCCAATTAAAGCATGGGCAAGGGACCTGAATAGACATTTCTCCAAAGCAGATATAATAATGGCTAACAAGTATATGAAGAGATACTCAACATCACCAAACATTAGAGAAATGCAAATCAAAGTAATAATGGACTATCACTTCATACACATTAGGATGGCCACTATCAAAAAATCCAAAATACAAGTATCAGTGAAGATGTAGAGAAATTGGAGCCCTTCTACACTGCAGGTAGGAATGTAAAATGGTGCAGCCACTCTGAAAATCAGCGTGGAAGTCCTCAAAAAGTGAAGATAGAAATGTATGATCCAGGATCCCACTTCTAAGTATATATCCGAAATAATTGAAAGAAGGATTTTGAAGAAATATTTGCACACCCATGTTTATTGCAGCAGTATTCACAATATCAAAGACATGGAAGCATCACAAATGTCCATCAACAGATGAATAAAGTGTGGTGTCGATACACCTTCTTTTTATTCATTTTAAAAAGAAGGAAATCCTGTCACATGCTACAACATGGATGAACCTGGAGGACATTATACCAAGTGAAATAAATCACCAAAGGACAAATATGGTATGATTCCACTTATAGGAGATACTAGAGTAACCCTCAGTCACAATCATGATTCCAAACTTCCCGTTACAGTTGTGGGAACAGTAGAATGGTGGTTGCCACGGGCTTGGAAGAGAGAGAAATGGAGAGTTGTTTTTCTGTGGGTATGGAGTTTAGTTTTTTAGTTTTGCAAGATGAGAAAATTCTAGAGGAGGACATGGCTGGCTCAATCGGTGGAGCATGTGAGCCTTGATCTCAGGGTTGTGAGTTCAAGCCCCATGTTGGGTGTGGAGCCTACTTTAAAAAAAAGAAAAGAATTTTAGAGATCTGTTACACAACAACATGAGTATAGTTTACTAAATCATACACTTAGTTAAATTTTATATTATATATTTTACCACATTTCTTAAACTGCAAAAAAAGTGATAAAAGATTTTGAGACATTATAAAAATACGAAAAATAAGCCTACAGAGATATAAACAAATAAATTGGAGAGTGAATTGATAAAGAAAGGGATATTTTCATGGTTTCAATATCTTCTCACAAACTACTTACTAATTGTAAAGGGGAAAACATTTTTTTATAGTGAACACCACTTGTGGACACCACCATAATCAAATGATCAAGGGAATATTATTAGTAATGGGACAAACGGATACCATGTGCTACCTGAGAGGATGCATTGAGAAGAACACAGTCTCATATCTGTTATATTCCTGCCAAAGATACATAACCTGAATCTAGTCATGAGGAAAAATCAGAAAACCAAAATTGAGGGACATTTCTACAAAATAAGTTACCAAGATTTCAAAATTGTCAAGATTGTAAAGTCAAAAAAGGACTAAGGAACTGATCTAGCCTAAAGGACTAAAAAGATGTGACAATTGAAGTCAGTGTGACTGTAAACTGGTTTCTTTTGCTCTAAAAGACATATGTGGGATAATTAGTGAAACTTAAATGGGAGCTGAGGATCAGATAGTAGTAACCTATTACTGTCAACTTTCTGATTTTGGTTGTGGTAATATAAGGAGAATGTCCTTATTTGTAAGAATACACCTAAAGTGATGGACATAAGTTCAGCAATTTATTCTCAAATGATTCAGGGAAACAGTTTTTATAATATTTTTTCAATTTTCCTGTAACCTTATAATTATGTAAAAGGAATTTAATGGTGTATTTGAGCTTTATCAACTTTTAGAAGAAAAACATGTTGCATCCTCTTTATGATTCGGTTTCCTCTTCAAATCTTTGAAAATATATTCCACAGCCCTTAAAAATGTCCTTGAACCCCTGTGGCAAAGTTTGAACACCTTCATCATGGGTAGATCATCTAATACTTCATCTGTGAGAGGAATCTGAAAAGAATACAAATAATAGTTGCGAAATAGTGAACCCAAGTCAGCAAATCCTAGAAGCCATATTTTCTCCAATGAGATTTTAAAAAATAGCTAAACAGAGCACATATTGTGTGCTTATTCATGTTTTTAAAGAACACTTTGTTCACACCTGTTATTACAGCTGTGTTGTTATACAACTGATCACAAATGTCATTCGAAAGTAAGTTCAAATCATCCAGAACTTGCTTCACTTTGTTGAGTGAAGCCACAGCTAGGTAGTTAAAAATTAAACCTAGGGTTTTCTATCATAACTATTACACAAAGTCAGCAATTGACCAGGGTCATCAAATCTGAAAATTTCCAATAATAGCCTATTAACTCCTGCTAATTTATTCATTTTTAACCACCTAATTTTATACATATTTTCCCATTTTAAATTAACTCATAATAAGGCTTTTTGGATAAATACTAAAGTTGCTTTTCTCATTTTAATATTTTCTCAAATGCTCATGGATTAAAAACAGCAATTATTTTTGATGACTTTTATGACATGTTTGTTATTTAAGAATGCCGCTGTTCATTATGAGCTTTGAAGGGAAATTCTCTAATTTGCTTTTAAAATTTTAATAGCCACAACTATTAGCACTTCAAAACAATGCTTAATGTTCTTTCTTATCTGTGTTATAAGGCTTTGGCCTAGTGCACTTGAATGAGAACACAACGGAAAAAATACAAATTTCTTCCTAATTTGACACAAAGTAGTGATATCTACAAAGATAACACAAAACTTATGCAACAAGGACAGTAGTGAAAATCTATTAAAATTAGTCATTGCACAAGAAAATCTTGATATGCCTTGAAGTCTGACAGCTCATTTATATATTAAAAAAAAAACCTTGATAGACATTATGTCAAATCTGGACACCCTTCTAACCATCTATTTGAAATTATTGTGAAGATGAAACTTTTTTGATATCTTTTATAGCAAAAATAAATTTTGATCAACCACTTTAGAACAAAGATTGGACTTCCTTTCATTTCCCACAGGATATATTACAAAGTCTCTATCATCCGAAGAGGTAATCACATAATACACACTATGAAACTGTAGGGAGGAGGGGGAGTCTTGTGAGAGTTTTCAGCCAACATGGACACATCCTCAAGTATTACCTATTCACAAACAAAGTAAAATGCATCAGGTGTGTTTGCATAAGCCTTCAGGATTTTGAGGGGTTTTCTCTCCCCCTTTTAATGTGAAGAAAGGGCAACATTTTTCATTATTTCATTTATTATGCAACTGCTCCTTTTCATGAGGATGCAGTGAGTACCAGAAGATGAAACAACTACACCTGCCCACCATTTATGTAGTAAGAGGAACAACTTGGTATATGACTCCTTCCTTAGAGGTCTGCGTCAGTTAGGACAGGTTAGGTTATGCTGTCGTTACAAATCCTCGGTTCTCAGTGGCTTAAAAACAAAGGTTTTAGGCAGCCCCGGTGGCTCAGCAGTTTAGCGCCGCCTTCATCCCAGGGTGTAATCCCGGAGACCTGGGATTGAGTCCCACGTTGGGCTCCCTGCATGGAGCCTGCTTCTCCCTCTGCCTGTGTCTCTGCCTCTCTCTCTCTCTGTCTCTCATGAATAAATAAATAAAATCTTTAAGAAAAAAAACCAGGTTTTTTTCTTATTCATATTCTATGCCCATGCTAGATCCCTGCTCCTTGTTCAGGGACTCAAATTGGATGAACACCCGTCTCTACCATCAACAATTTACAATGGCAAGTCAAATGGGGCTCAGCGTTGTCTCACACTGGCAATTACATGTCGCTCTTGTATTTCATGAAGTTTCATGGTGTATTAGTTTCCTATTGCTGCTGTAACAAGTTACTACAAATTTAGCTCTTTGGACAACACAAATTTATTATCTTACAGCTCTGGGGATCAAAAGACCAAAATAAGTCTCACTTAGTTAAAATCAAGGTGTCTCTCCTGGAAGTTCTAGGTTTTTGTCTGTTGTGTTTTCCCTCCTCCAGCTTCCAAAGGTTGCCCACATTCCTTGGCTCATGGTCCTATTCCGTCTTCAAAGCCAGCAATAGCCAGTTGAATCATTCTCACATCACATCATGCTCACATGGGCCCTTCTGACCCCTTCTTCCATATTTAAGAATCCTTTTACTGCACTGGGCCCATCTAGATCATCCAGGATAATGTCCTTATGCTAAGTCATCTGATTAGTGACATTAACTCTATGTGCAACCTTAATTCTCCCTTTCCGTGTGTTATAGCATATTCACGGGTTCTAGGAATAAAGATGTAGACATCTCTGGGGACCCATTATTCTGCTGGCCACGTGATGAGTCAAGATTCAAGGTGGATGGAAGTGCAAGTCTGCCACTTTCCCGGAGGGAAGAGAAAAAGTGGAATATTTGTAGACATCCTTAATGATTTCCACAAAGACCTTAAATTTACATAGTAAATTTAAAGTGACTTAGTCAATAACCATTTATTAAGGCAGAGTTTTGTGAAGCATTTAGAACAGTGTCTGGCACATAGTAAGTACAATATAAATGTTGGTTAAAATACATGATTACCCATGTGGGCAGTCTAGGTGACTAAGCTGGTTAAACATCCAACATGTGATTTCAGCTCAGGTCTTGATCTCAGAATCAGGAGTTCAAGGCCCACGTTGGGATTCATGCTGGGTGTGGAGCCTACATAAATGAATGAATGAATGAATGAATGAATATCCATGTAAATACAGTAGACCCTTGGGTAACATGGAGGTTAGGGGCACCATTGACTCCCCCACAACTTAGTCACTAGTAGCCTGTTCTTTAATGGAAACCTTACCAATAACATAAAGTTGGTTAACATATTATGTGTGTTATATGTATTGTATATGATAGTCTTAGAATAAAGTAAGCTAGAGAAAAGAAAATATTATTAATATAAGGAAGAAAAAAGTATGTTTACAATACTGTACTGCATTTATTGAAAACAGTCTGGGTATAAGTGGACTCTGCAAAGTTCCAACCCTTGTTTTTCAAGGGTGAGCTGCCGTCTTCCCATCTCTGGCCCCTGGAGGAAGAGATAGAGAGAGACCCAGAAGGTAAATTATGCAGTGCAGTGAGTGGGTAATGGGCTGAGCTATGCACAACCAGCAGGGGGGGTGGCCCTGGATCCTCTGCTTCTGTTTGTTTCCATAGTAATCCTAATAACTTGGAATATTGCTGAAATTCTACTGTCTCTCACTTTCAAGATGTTCAAATTGGTTGTGATTCTCCTTTTTCTACGTGTTGCTTTTTGGAAGTTCACAAAACCCAAGCCTGTTTATTTGAGATTTTTCTGTTGTATGCTAGGCCAGACATGATTTCCTTTCATGTGATATTTTCTGTGGTCTGTGTTAGTTTAGTTCTTCCTTTGTCTTCTTGTGCTTTCGTGTGAAGAAGATGCCCTGTTTATGGAGCCTTGGTGTCTTTCATGTATAATGCATTCTTAAACTAATTCCAGCTTCTAAAGCTTTGAGAACAGTCTTCTAATGCACGTGCCTAATTTTTCTTCTTTTTTTTTTTTTTTTTTTTTTCTAATTTTTCTTCTTATGTTAAAAGAAGCAAATAAAACCCCAAATATTAAAGCACCTTTTAGCTACTGTTTTAATTGTCTTTTCTTTTTTTTAAGATCTATCTATCTATCTATCTATCTATCTATCTATCTATCTATCGAGAGAGAGTGTGTGTGAGCAGGAGGAGGGGCAGCGGGGAGGGGAGAAGGAAAGAATCTGAAACAGAGTCTGTGCTGAGCATGGAGCCCAATGCGGGGCTCGATCTCATGACCCTGATATCATGTCCCAAGCCAAAACCAAGAGTCAGATGTTTAACCAACTGAGCCACCCAGATGCCGCCTGTTTTAACTGTCTGACACATTTCACAACTGTGGCTGTTTTTCCTTCTAACATTCTACATACACTCTGGATGATCTCATCTACTTCAGCATTTTCAGTTATTACCTCTACATTGATAACTCTCAAATGGTTCCCCTTATAGTTAAGATCTTATATCCTTCAGTTTTTTATTGAAGTATACTTACCATACGGTGTTATGTTAGTTTTAGGTGCACAACATAATAATTCTACACATTACTCCGTGTTCATCATGATAAGTGCAGCCACCATCTGTCACCAAACAACGATATTACAATTTTATTGACTATGTTTCTATGCTGTACTTTTCATCTCTGTGACTTATTTTGAAACCAGAAATTTATACCTCTTAATCTTCCTTATCTATTTAGCTAATTCCACCCTGCCCCACTTTTCTTCTGTCAACCCCCAGATTGTTCTTTATATTTAAGAGTCTGATTTTCGTTTATTTGCGCACTACCAACAGTGTCTTGTCTTGTCTTTTGGTACTACCCATTCTCATGGGTGTAAGGGGATGTCTCATCATGGTTTTGATTTGCATTTCCCTGATGATTAGTGCTGTTGAGCCTCTTTTCATATGTCTTTTGGCCATCTGTATGTCTCCTTTAAGTCCTCTACCCATATTTTAGTCAGATTATTTGGGATTTTTTGTGTTGAGTTGTAGAAGTTCTTTATGTATTTTGGATATTAACCCCTTATCAGATATATCATTTGCAAATATCTTCCTTCATTCAGTAGGTTGCCTTTTTATTTTGTTGATGGTTTCCTTAACGGTGGAAAAGTTTGTTTTTTTAACACAGTCCCAATAGTTTATTTTTGCTTTGGTTTTCCTTGCCTGAGAGGTTATGTCCTTTGATTTTAAGGTGAGAATAGTCAATACAGTTTTGTCCATGACATAACAGGATACGAGTTGACCCTCGTACCATAAAAAACTGGAAAATTGAACAAATACTTTTAAATGACTATTTGAGACATTGGACAACAAGCAATCATTTCTCTAAGTTAGAAAACTAAGAGTGACATCTGCCTTTCTTTCGTTTCCCAAGGCCAACTGGAGAGCACATCTTGTTTCGTTGACCTTCTTAAAGTTTCTGGTATCTCTTTTGATCTTATTTCATCTTTTTATTGCTTGTCTTACTTACCAAAGTCTATGAATTGCCTTTCCATGACTATATGCCAGCCCTTTGTCTTTTCCAAATCATTCTCCACACTTAGCGAAGGGCGCACCATATCTGACATGTAGTAAACCCACACAAAAGTTCTTAAGTGAATAGATCATGTAACTTCCTCTTCCATGGTTACTCATGGCAGTAAGAATAATAATAACCTTTAGGAGATCCTGAACAATGAATGAAAATTATGGACTCTGTCCCTAGAAAAATGTACGTTATGCACATATAATATTTTTCAGAGTTTCAAAGAGGTTCCTGGAACTCCTGATGCTCATATAAAATTAAGAGCATTATAGGACAAAACAAACTCTTTAACCTGACCCTTCATCATCTGACCCTCCTATATTTCAGAATCTTCTCTGGCTGTGCCCCCTTTTTGTTCTGTATTCTAGCCACATAAACTACTGGCATTTCATTAAATGAATTGAGCTGTTTAAAATCTTCATGTATTCACCTTGTGCTGTTTCCTTTGCCTGGAATAACACAAGATGTTATTATAAATATTTTGACACTCTATGCCACAATATTAAATCCTTAGTTTTTATTACCAAACATTTAATATAACAGATATCTGTGATAATGAGCTATTTTGGGGATGGGAGCAGTGAAAGATGGAGTGCGGATCAATATCAATGTGAAGCTAAAAAATGCGATTAGAATGGCATTTTTGGTATATTACTTCTAAATTAAAAAGATGTAATGAAATTATTTATGAAAGCGATATGAAAATGTTTAGGCAAATGTATCTAAACTTTTACATGTGAAGACAGCTATTGAGTTCAACACCAGGGCTAGAAATCACTCTTTAAAAAATTTTTAAATTACAAATGATATTGGCAGCATTAGGTACATTTCTGATGGGAAAGAGCTATTTTGACATGCATTTGACTAATCCTCTGGTTTCAGCTGTATTCTGACAGCTAGAAAAAATTTTCCCAGATAGTCTTGTGACTACGCATTTCAAACCTTGTTTCTCTTCTTATACCTATATACTTATGGTGCCAAATGTAGTAGGACATGTTCATTGTGCGATATAACTTCCATCCCCGCACCTTCTTATTGCAATGCCAGATGAATTGGCACTGTGAGTAATAACAGTGTCTCTGGAAGTCATTTCAAACACCAGGTCAACTAGCAATAATTTAACTGTAGGATGTGACGGCTATCAACATAACCCAACTACAAGTATCTCTTCAGTCTACTTTCTCTTAACAACATCTCAAAAATGTTTACAGCCAGATTCCCCCTTACCCTCCCCCACACATCACATAAAAGGGGAAGTGAATGGAGGGGAATTTGAAGTGGAAAGAACCAGCAAGATTAACTGTTTGAAGTTAACATATCTCACTTTTGCAAATTTTATAAAAACATATGACAATGTAAACACATTATTAGCGTCCCTATGAAGGGCCCAGGTAAATGAAGGGTTTCCAAAGCTTAAACTTCATCAACTTTATAGTAAATCTGCCTATTAATACTGTACATGCTACAAAAGTCAAAAGGTGCAAAAGAATAATACAATGTAAACTTTTTTCCAAACTATTTCTCAGCTGCTAATTCTCTTCCTTGGTGGCAATAAATATATCCAGTTTCCTGAGTCCTCCTTGAAATACTATGCATGGATAAGTGTTTAGTGCTGAATATTTGATCACCTCCCCGCCCCCATGTTTTCTTACACAAATATTAACCTACTACATACAATGTTTTGCACCTTACTTTTTTTTTAAAGACGTTTTATTAGATATATTCACATACCATACAATTTATTCATTTAAAGTGTATGGTTCAGTGGTTTTTAGTATATTCAGATAGGTATATCCATCACCAAAGTTGATTTCAGGACATTTTCATCACCTCAAAAAAAGAAATCAGATACCCTGTAGCTATCATGCACCTATCTGTTAACATCTCTTCCTGCCCGTTCCTTCACAACCACTATTCTACATTTTATCTCTTAATGTATTTCCCTGATCTGGGCATTTTATATGAATGAAATCATATAATATGCAGTTCTGTGACTTGCTTCCTTCACTTAGCATAACGTTTTCAAGGTTCACTCTTGTATCAGTACTTACACTAATCAGCACATGTGTAAGAATTTAGTAATTTGTGTCTTCTTGCTCTTTTACTTGCTTAGTCTAGTAGAGATTTATCAATTTTATCGATCTTTTCAAAGAACCAGATTTTGATTTTGTTGATTTTCTCTATGGTGTTCTTGTTTTCAATTTCATTGATTTCTGCTCTAATTTATGTATTTTTCCCTCTGTTTGCTTTAGGCTTAAATTGCTCCTCTCGTTTCCTAAGGTTGGAGCTTAGATATTTTATTTTAGATCTTCCCTACTAATATATATGCACATTATGCCATTAATTTTTCTTTAAGCACTGTTTTCACTACATCCCATAAATTTGGTAAGCTGTATTTTTTATTTTCATTTAGTTGAAACTGTTTTTAAATTTCTCGTGAGACTTCTTTTTTGACTCGAGTGTTATTTAGAAGTGTGATGCTTCACATTCATTTTTGAAAGATATATTTCTGGGTAGAAAGTACTAGATTGACAATTTTTGCCTTTTAGTCGTTTTTTATTTTTTCACACTTTAAATTTTTTTTTAATTTAAATTCAATTAACATATAATGTATTATTAGTTTCAGAGGTAGAGGTCAGTGATTCATCAGTCTTATGTAATACCCAGTGCTCATTATACCACATGCACTCTTTAGTCCATCACCCAGTTACCCCATCCCCTACCACTTTCCCCTCCAGCAATGCTCAGTTTGTTTCCTATGATTAAGAGTCTTGAGGGACACCTGGGTTGCTCAGCACTTGAGTTTCTGCCTTTGGTTCAGGTCATGATCCCGGGATCCTGGGATCAAGTTCCACATCAGCCTCCCTGAAGGGAGCCAGCTTCTCTCTCTGCTTATGTCTCTGCCTCTCCCTGTGTCTCTCATGAATAAATAAATAAAATCTTAAAAAAAAAAAAAAAGTCTCTCATGGTTTGTCTCCCTCTCTGATTTCATCTAGTTTTATTTTTTTCTCTGTTCCCTTCTGATCCTCTGTTTTGTTTCTTAAATTCCACATATGAGTGAGATCATATGATAATTGTCTTTCTCTGATTGGCCTTTTAGTAGTTTAAATATGTTGCTCCAATGTCTTCATTGTTTGTATTGTTTCTGACAAGAATTCTGATGTCATCTCTAGTCCCTGTTTGTAGCAAGTCTTTTTATTTGGCTACTTAAGAAAAAATAAAAAACAGCTTTACTGAGACACAATTAATATTTCCATGTGATACACTGATTTAAAATGCATCAAATGATGGGCATTTGAGTTGTTTCCGTGCTTTGCCTATTATGAATAATACTGCAATGAACATTTGTGTACAAGTTTTTGTGTGAACATGTGTTTTCATTTCTCCTGAAATAAAACCTAGGAGTTGAATTTCTGGGTCATAAGGTAACCTTATGTGTTTAACCTTAAGGAACTGCTAGACTATTTTCCAAAATGATTGCACCATTCTACATTCCTACCAGCAGTATATGAAGGTTCCAGTCTCTCTAGAATATATTTATAGTTTGAACAAATAACAAAATTGCCAAAATGATCTTACAGAGATTTTATCAATTCATTCTCCCACCCGTAATGCACAGGGGTGTCCACACCATTGCCAATATAGGTTTTTTTTCAAGATTATTTTTGCCTTTGGCAACGTGATCAAAAGTGGTATCGTTTTCTAGTTTTAATTCACATTTCTTATAGTGTCATTAAGCATCTTTCCATAGTTTAAAAACCATGTATATTCCATTTTCTGACAATTGTTGCTCATTTTTTATTGGATTGTTGGTCTTTTTTTTTTTTACTGATTCATAAGAGTTCTTTATAAATTGGGAAGATAAGTGCTTTATCTAGGGTGTAAGTAGCAAATATTTTTCTGGTTTGTCATTTGTCTTTGTCCATAGTGTTTTTTGCCATGCAGAAAGTGTGTGTGCGTGGTCAAATTGATCAATCTTTTCTTTTAAGGTATTTTAGTTTCCACTTAGAAATGTTTTTTATTTTCCCATAATTTATTTTAATCCTTTTTTCATATTTAACATTTATGTATTTAGTCTATCTGTAACTTAATTTTATTATAAGGTATGAGTATGGATCCAACTTATTTTTTTCCAGATGGCGCTTCAGTTGTTAAAATGCCATCTCTTCTCCCGTTGATTTGAAATGTCACCTTTACCATATACTAGATTTTCACATGGATATATATATATTTATAAACTTTCTATTATATTTCTTTGATCTGTATGGCCAGTAATATTGTTTTAATTATTGTAATATTAGAATGTATTCTACTATATTATCAGGTTAATTCCCCTTTCTTCTATTTTTTTTTTAATTTCATGGCTGTTATTACTTTTTCATTGGTTAGTTACCTAATGCCATATAATGGATTGCCCCCAGAACCTAGTGATTTAAATGATAAACAGTTAGTAATCTCACCAGTTTTGTGGGTCAGGATCTTCACAGAAGCTTGGCTGGGTTCTTCTGGTGCGAGGTGTTTCGTGAGGTTGTAGTCAAGATGTTAGCTGAGGCTGGAATCATCTGAAGGCTTGATGGGGGCAGAAGGATTTACTATCAAGTGGGTTTTGGCAAAAGGCCTCAGTTTTTCATTACCTGGACCTCTCTATAGGCCTTTTAGAACATCCTCACAGTGTTGTGGTTGATTTCCTCCTGAGCAATTTAAAAAGAGAAAGCAAGAAGGAGGCCACATAACTTTAATGACAGTCTCAGAAAGAGACACACTGTCACTTTATCACAGTCACTTAGAAGTAAGGATAGGAGAGTTAAGCTGCACTTCTTAAAGAATTTGTAGACATATTTTAAAATAACCAAAAAAAATAAAATAAAATAACCACTCATTTTTCTGTACAAATCTTAGAATTAGTTTTTCTTTTATCCAAAAATTAATATTAATGGATATAATGTAGTAATATTATGGTTAATATTAATATTTTTATTAGAATCTAGGGGATCCCTGGGTGGGTGGCTCAGCGGTTTGGCGCCTGCCTTTGGCCCAGGACGCTATCCTGGAGTCCCGGGATTGAGTCCCGCATTGGGCTCCTGGCATGGGGCCTGCTTCTCCCTCTGCCTGTGTCTCTGCCCCACCCCCCCATGTCTATCATAAATAAATAAATAAATAAATAAATAAATAAATAAATAAATAAATAAATCTTTAGAATCTATTTTGATTTGCAGGCAGCAGAACTTATTTTCTTTTTAAAAAACAATTGTATCACTATTTTGCAACTTCTGTGTTCTTTTTACAGTCATAAAATAAAATAAGGAAGACTAGGTGGCTCAGTTGGTTAAACATCTGACTTCAGTTTAGGTCATAATCCTGGGGTCCTGGGATCGAGCCCCACATCGGGTTCCCTGCTCAGCGGGGAGCCAGCTTCTCCCTTTCCCTCTGCTGCTCTTTCAGTTTATTTAAACCTATTTATCATAGATAAATTACATCTATTTTAAAGATTCATAGCAGCTTTTTTTAAAAAAAACTTTTTATTTTGAGATCATTATAAATGCATAGAGGCTTGCAAAGGATTGTACAGAGGAACCTGGTGCACTCTTCCTCTAGCCTCCTCCAGTGTTCACACTTTGCACAACTATAGTACAACACTAAAGTCAAGATATGGATACTCATACACTCTACAGAGCTTATTTAAATTTCACCAGTTATACATGTACTTGTGTTTGTGTGTGTGGCTCGATGCTATTTTTCTCACAGACACCATCACAACCAAGATTTTCAATTGTACCCATCACAAGACTCCTTCCTGTCACCCTCTTATAGCTACACCCATGTCTTCCCTATCATCTCAAACTCTTGTCAATCACTACTCCATTCTCCATCTCTTTTTTAAGGTTATTTCACCAATCTTAAATAAGAGAAATCATCTGGTATATATCCTTTTTAGATTGGCTCTTTTCATTTAGCATAATTTCCTTGAAGTTCCTTCAAATCTCTGTTGTGTATATCAATAATTTGTTCCTTTTTTATTGCTTAGAAGTAGTCCATAGTGTAGACATACCACAGTTTGTTTAAACATTCACCCTATAAAAGAAATTTGAGGGGTGCCTGGGAGGCTCAGTCAGTTAAGCATCTGCTTTAGGCTCAAGTCCTGATCCTGGAGTCCTGGGATCAAGCCCCATGTTGAGCTCCCTGCTCAGTGGGGGGGTCTGCTTCTCCCTCTGCCCCGCAACTTGCTCATGCTCTCTCTCAAATAAATAAAATCTAAAAAAAAAAAAAAAAAAAACTGGGATAGTTAACAGATTTTTGCTATTAGGATTAAAGTTGCTATAAACACTCATGTACAAGTTCTTATGGAACTTTATCCCAAAGAAATGGGATAAATTTCTTTGGGATAAATACCCAAGAGTGGATTGCTGGGTTGTATGGTAAATCCATTTTTAATTTTGATAGGAATTGCTGGGCTGTATTCCAGAACGGCTATTATATTTCACACTGCCACAAGCAATGTATGAGTAATCAAGCTTCTCTGCATCCTTTTCAGTATTTGCTGTTACTGCTATTTTTGAGTTTTGCCATTATTATATGTATATAATCATAGCTCATTGTAGTTTTAATGTGTATTTCTCTAATGGCTAGTAATGTTGGAAAATCATTTTAGTGAGATCTTTAGGAGAGGAAAAGGTTTTTATTTTGATGAGGTCCAATTTATCTATTTAATCCTATTAACTGTTTTTGGTGTCAAGTCTAAGAACTCTTTACCTAGTCCTAGGTCTCAAAGATTTTCTTGTATATGCTTTTCTGTGAGTTTCACAGTTTTACATTTAAGTTCGCAATCCATTTTGAGTGTATTTTTGCGTAAGGTATGAGGTTTAAGTTGTGTTCTATTTTAAATTTTGTTTGTTTATTTATTTTTGGCTAATGGACATTCAATTACTCCAGGACCATTTATTGAAAAGGCTATGCCTCCTCCATTGAATTGCTTTTGCTCCTTTGTCAGAAATTAACAGTATATTTGTTTCTGTTTCTGGGTTCTCTATTCTGTTCCATTGATCTATATGTCTATCTCTTCTTCAATACTACACCAATCTTGATGACTATGATCAATTTTTAACAGCTATGTTTTCAGTTTGTACCTTCTTATTGCTTTTTTCCTCAAAATTTCTAAAATTACCTAATAAATAGATGCCATAAAGATAACAAATATTCTTTGATTTCTCTTATTCTTATTCTAGTATCAGATCGAGCAACTATGATAAAAATATTTTCATCTTATTCCTGCCTATTTGGATTTGTGGTTTATTCAGATAGTCTGGAGACTATTGTATATAAATACTATGGTATGTGATATATTCAAAGTCTGGAATTTTTCTCAAGAGGCTATTAAATTCATAGGATCATGAGATCAGACATATAAGCACTAGAATAGTCTTTAATGCACTGTAAGTGCTCAGTTTATATCAGTTTAATTGTTCTGGTTACTTTATAATAACTTATTTTTATTGTTTAAAAGGGAGAGAGAACTGAAGGGAGGAAGAGAAGGAGCTGTCATTTCTTGACTGTTTAAACTTTATTGTAATCTTCCTGATATGATTTCAACAAAGCTACAAAGTAAACATAAGTACTCTCAGTGTATACAGGAGGAAATTGAGCTTCATAGAGGATGAATAATTGGCCACAATCATAGAGACAGGTGCAGCTTCTTAATATTTCTTTTGGAGAAGTTACTTACACAAATATGTATGAGGCATCTGGAGCCAAGTTTATATCACTCACAGAAACTGTGGACTCTGTTGGTGCTAATTCAGCCATGGATAACTTCTTCATGGTAGTGTGAGGTTGAAAAGAAAAAATATTTATCAAGTATCTGGGTTTCATAACTCTATATCCTGAATGGTGTCCTGTCTTAGCACTTGGTAAACCATCTTTGACATTGAGTGGTGTTTTACCAATTAAGGCTCTACTTGGTCACTTTAACAGAAAATTATGTTCTATCTTCTATAAACATCTTTTTATTTGATGTTCAAGGAATCCAAGGACACTTATTTACTCTAGAGTATCTGTCCTATTTACCTCTACTTCATCTTGAAGTTGGACAACCCAGACAACTCAAGAAAATAAGTTGTTCATTGTAGCTGTTGCTAAACCTTAGTCCTTCTTGAGAGGAGGCTAACAAACTGTCCCTTTCACCAGTATGGAAACCAGTTGTTGCTGAAACATGTGGAAAGCTCAATCAAGGGGAATAGATTTTCTGCTGTCTTCTTGTTGCTGGGATGCTGATACATGGTGACCTGTGATTGATGCCCTATGGAATTCAAACTAGGACTCCCTTTCTTCCAGCTGCAGAATAGGAATGTCTATCCCTCAACACTTTGACCCCTAACAAACAGACTATTCTTGTTCCCTGCTCTTGCCCTCCCGCCTCCAACATGGTCTAGAATGGCTCCTTCTTAGTAGGGCTTAGTAGGGCTGTAAGCCTTACTCAAGCAAGGTGCATCAAATGTGACTGTGACAGAGAGAAACAAGTGCTGGATCACCCAAAGAAAAAAAGTGAATCATCTTTCAGAAGCTGCTGAGGTGAGAGTGGTGTTGACAAAGGAGGGACTATGAAAGAGAGATAAGCACTCATAAAGCCTGTACTAATATGACAACAACCAGGATAGTGTATTTTTTTTAAGATTTTATTTATTTATTCGTAAGAGACACAGAGAGAAAGAGGCAGAGATACAGGCAGAGGAAGAACCAGACTCCATGCAAGGAGTGCATGTGGGACGTGGGACTCCATCCCCATCTCGGTACTCCAGGATCACGCCCTGGACCAAAGGCAGACACTCAACCAATGAGCCACTCAGGTGTCCCACTGGGATAGTGTATTAATCATGTTTTTCTTTTTTGAATTTTCTGATGGTTTGACATCTTGGGGGCCTTGCTGGGTGGGGAGAGACTGCTCCTCCCAAGGATAGCTAATTACTAGGTATAGTAAATTGCTTGCCTGGGAACATACCTTTCATATGCAGACCTACTGATCCAGCTCCCATACTCTCAACCTTTTCCTTTATCTAACCCTCACACACCAAGCCAGTATTTCTCCTGCTCTAAATCACCCCAGGGCCAGGTATCAACTACAGACCGCCCCATTGCCCACAGCCCACTGAAATTATTCAAACAAGCCAATCCAAGATGTTTATACCCTGCCTCATTCCTTCTTTCTTTTTTTTTTTTTTCATTTTTTTTTTCATTCCTTCTTTCCTGTGGAAAGTACAATAAAGACTCTAGGTCATGCTTTCCCCTCACACAGCCTCCTGACAAGGGTGCCTTCCCACTGTGTCCTTGCATGGTGTTATGTGCCCCTCCTCTTGGGAACTGAATAACAATAAAATCTTTCTTTCTTTAAAGATGTTGTTTACTTGAAAGAGAGAGAACACAAGCAGGGGAAGGGGCAGAGGGAGAGGGAGAAGCAGACTCCCTGCTAGGTAGGGAGCCTGACTCAGGGCTCAATCCCAGGACCCTGTGATCATGACCTGAGTTGAAGGTAGATGCTTAACCGACTGAGCCACCCAGGAGCCCCAACAATAAAATCTTTCAATGGCATTAGCCTCTCAATATCTTCATTCAGTCACCTCCATAAATTAAAATCCTGCAGATACGATCAAGACAGATGGGCACTTTTCATATAGAATCCCACTGAACTCTCACATCTACCAGGAAACGGAGGCTCAGTGAAATGAAGACCCTTCATGAGATTCCACAGTTTTAGTTCTCCAGAACTTTGAAGAAATAAATTCCTTTTGTTTTGTAGCCACCGAGTCTATAGTATTTTGTTATGGCAGCTAAGCTAAGGTAGCCCCAAACTTATTTTTTCACCTTGGCAAATTTCTTTTCCTCTTTTAATCTTCTTTTCCTCTCAACCTTAACCTTCTTTTCCTCTTAACCTTGAGCTACCCATTTAACCATACATTGTAAATTTATTTGTAAAGGCACAATTCTCAAATTATTAAGAACGTATCTCAGTTCTGCTTCTTATTTAGTTGTAGACAGTCACGAAAGACTGGCAATCTCATGTTAGAAGCCAGACATAGTTTTTAAAAATGCTTTAGAAAGCTGAAGACACAGGAACATAGAAAGAAAAGAAACTCTGAAAGTGATGAGTCCTTCCTAGGAGGGAATATAACCGATAGCTACTCCCATCACTGGAGCAATAGCAGGAAAAAGAATCTGCCATAGATGGATGTCAGGAGAAACAGACTAAGTTTTAGTCAACATTCCATGGCCACATATGGGCTGCCATGACTGATCAAAATTCCAGGGACACCCAGCCAAGAGCAAGACTGCATCCACCCAGTTCACTCTCCCTTATGGGTCTTTCCTCAGGGGCAGCAAGCAGAAAGTTAGGAGGAGAGAAAGAAAGCTAAAAGAGGTCCCCTCCTAAGGTGTATGAAGTCTCCTGCAAGTTCAAAGTAGCCACGTTCTGGAGTCAAGAGGAACAGGCCAGGAGAGTGGAGAGAAATTCCCAGGAGCTACTCCAGTGTCCAACTATGAAAATCTGGAGATGAGTCAGGAGTCTTCACAAGCAATCCAAATCTCCAACTATGAAACCTGGAAACTCAGCGGGTGGGCTGGGAGAAACCGCACTGAGGTGTTCCAGGCCTTTATGGAGAGAAGGGCAGCTGCCCTCCAAAGGCTAGGGGATAGGCAGCAGGACTGAAAGAGATCTGTGAGCACAGAAGAAGAAAGCTAGCCTGAAAAACAAAGAAACTTCCTCAGCAACCCAATGACTGTCAAGGAGATAACCCCATAGTTCTAAAAACTGACAACATGGTTATGAAGCCCAGGTGGTTTTCTAGGATCTTGTTAGCTTTCAGATCCCCGGTTCTGCTGAAAAGAAAGTCCTGATCCCACTCTTAACAACATCTGAAGCCAGTGGTGAACTGAGTCACACAAAAATCATAACACAGCCAGACACAGTTCAACTACAGATCAAATTAATTTCCAATAGCCTGACAGAAAAGAGGAGATGCATCTGGAAATAGTCCTTAGTGGCAATGACTACCCAGAAAGAAATCTATTTTCCTTGAGATTACATTTTTTAAAATTTTTATTTATTTATGATAGTCACACACACAGAGAGAGAGAGGCAGAGACACAGGCAGAGGGAGAAGCAGGCTCCATGCACTGGGAGCCCGACGTGGGATTCGATCCCGGGACTCCAGGATCGCGCCCTGGGCCAAAGGCAGGCGGCAAACCGCTGCGCCACCCAGGGATCCCGAGATTACATTTTTATATCTAGTTTTTTTAGTAAGGGGTGTGTGTGTGAGGTGGTGCATATGCAAAAAAAAAAAAAATCAGTTTGGGTTCACATTGTGCAATATCATCATATATAAAAATCATCCAAAAATGAATTATAGACCTAAATGTGAAACTTAAAATTGTCTAGAAGAAAACAGAAGAAAAGCTTTGGACCTCAGATATAAGACCGAAAGCACAATCCATAAAAGTACAAATTGATAAATCATCAAAATTTAAAACTGCTCTTCTTCAAAGACCATGTTAGGAGACTAAAAGACAAGCCTAGATCTCAGACTAGGAGATAATATTTACCAAGCAAATACCTGAAAAAGACTTGTATCTAGAGTATATAAAGAACTCTCAAAATTCAGCAATAAGAAAACAACCCATTTTTTAAAATAAGCAAAAAATTTCAGCAAACACTACCAAAGAACATGTACCAAAGATGGCAAACAATCACATGAAAAAATGTTCTATATCACTAGTCATTAGTCTGCTAGAAGATTCTCTCTCTCTGCCTCTGACCTTCCCCCTGCTCTTGCTCTCAAATAAAAATAAATAAATAAATAAATAAATAAATAAATAAATAAATAAAGTTAAACAAACACCTACTATGTAATCCAGGCTTTCTAATCCTGGGTATTTACCCAAGAGAACGAAAATATATGTCCACACAAAGACTTGGACATGAGTGTTCATAACAGCTTTTTTTTTAATAACAAAACATTGGGAAAAACCCAAATGTCCATCAACAATTGAACAGAATAGCAAATTATAATAGAGCCATTTGACTATTGATACATGCAATGATAAGGATGAATGTCAAAGTAGGCATGTTGACTTAAAGAAGCTAGACAACAAAGAGTACATACTGTGTGATTCTATTTATTAAAAAACTCCAGAAAATGCAAATTTATAGTGGAAACAAATCAGTGGTTGCTTAGAAATAGGAAGGTGGGGATGAGGAGAAAGAGATTACAAAGGAGCACAGAAAACTTTTGGAGATGATGGATAGGTACACTGTCTTCATGGTGATTGTTTCGTGGGTGTATATATATATATGTCAAAATCCAATTTGGAAATTAAATATGTGAAGTTTACTTTATGTATGCTGTACCTCAAAAAAGCTGTTAAAAAAAAAAGCATTGAGGGAGTCCCCTGGGTAGCTCAGTCAGTTGAACATCTCTCTGTTTGCCAAGAGATGGGGAGAGTACAATCCAAGTATATGATCTCATTTTCCTATTTGCAACAATTTTTTCTCTCCTTGTGATTTTACAGAGCTAATATACAGATTGAAATCCCTGGTTTCTAGTTCAATGAAAGAAAATTTAATGGCATTGGCATAAATGAAAAGATTGTACAGAATCTTAAACCCAAAGATCATACTCAATAAAGAAATGAAATCAGAATACTCTTCTGGAAAGAGGAAATCAAAATGGGAACATGTTCATCTCTTTGCAAATAAGACTACATTTTATCATACATTGGAAGAGTCAGTTCAGTATTTCACCATAATTTCTCAATGTTGAACCCCCAATTGTTGTGTAAATTGAGAAAAGATTTTTGTAACTTGACCAAAGTGGGAAGGAAAATACTTGTTTATAATGTGAAACAGGGAAGTGAGATCCAGCCAAAGTTCTAACTGTATTTGCACCGGCAACTTAAAGATGGCAGGAATGATAGTGTACTCGGAAGGTATTCACAAAGAATCAAAAGCCATCCAGAATTATTCTATTAGTTGTTCACATACCAAGCATACTGATTTTTGAAATATCCTCTAATTATTCAATGGCATCTAAGAGGTGTTAGACCAACCTCTTAGAGGTAACTCATACTTTAAAAATAAATGTATAAAATGGGTTTGCAAAACTATATCAGGAACTAAAATTATACAAGGGAGAGACAAAGAATTTATAGCTTTGTCAAGGGGTGAGAATCGGGTCTCAATATTTAGTGTCTTCTCTTTCCATTTGAATTTTTATAAGGTAGTGTGGTACACCAAAAAGGCCATGGAAATGAGCTGAGTCTAATTCCCAGCTCGGTCACTTACCAGCTCTATTTCTTTGGGCAAGTGGGACACATATTTTCTCTTCTGTAAAGTGGAAATAATACCTACTTCTAAGATCCCTGTAAAAAAAAAGTATGGGTAATGTTTATTTAGAGTGATCATTCAGGATCCCTGGGTGGCTGAGCAGTTTAGAGCCTGCCTTTGGCCCAGGGCGTGATCCCGGAGTCCTGGGATTGAGTCCCACGTGGGGCTCCCTGCATGGAGCCTGCTCCTCCCTCTGCCTGTGTCTCTGCCTCTCTCTCTCTCTCTCTCTCTCTCATGAATAAATAAATAAAACCTTTAAAAAAAATAAAGCGATTATTCAAACCTCCTAAATATCTCTTGAGCCCTCTATTGTCTTCATTCCCCACCATTGTCAGGATCACCTGTCAGTTCTCTAGCAACAGTCCCTGAGTCCAATCTAGCATGATTTTTAAAAAAGATTTTGATCCTGTTACTCCCCAGTTTAATACTAACAAATAGTCTCCCTTTGTCTTTTGCAATTATGTCCTAAGTCTCAACTGTCTTTGGGATTAAGTACCAGTCTGGCCCTGCTCACCCCTCCAGCCTCATTGCTCTTTGCTGTATTTCACCAGACATCCTGGCACTTCTTTCAGCGTCCGCATAGCAGATTTCAGAAACAGCAGGCATGGAGGCAGAGAAGAGGGTGAGTGCACAATTGCCTCTGTAACTGGAGGTAGACTATATGGCAGACCTTATTAGGCTAGTCCTATTTATTAGACTTAGTGATGGTTCAGTATCAGTAACTCACGCCTCTGTGATAGAGCCCAGGAACTAGAGACTCGTATAACACAATACTGGCACTACAGTAGAAATAGAAAGTGTATGCTAAATAATATTTCCTTTCAGTATGAATCAGTTAACTCACTTAAAACATAGCAATAGCAAGGCCATAGAGTTAATTAAATGCAAAGTTAAATGATTTCTAGAGCTCGGATGGTGTCAGGAGACCCAAGAAAGAAATTATCTTGCTTATTTGATCTCCTTGCGAAGAGCAGGAGCTTAAAGTATGGGGATACTGAGAACTGAAAGAACAGAAAGTGGTCACCAAGCCATGGGGGAATAAATACACTCTTTTGGATTAGGCAAACCCAGATTATTTACCAGGGACCTACACATTTGGAGGCCAGCAAAATGCCACCTTTGGATTGGGAAAGGCCTGCTCCTGGGGCAGGAAATGTACCCAGAGGAAACCACGCTGACCTGTGGCCCGGCTGCTGGACTTGCAAGGAACAGTTGCTAGGGATGCTGACTCTGTTTCTCAGGCTGTTACACATTAGATGAAGCCCCACTAGTTAAGTGAGAAATTACTTTACCCTAACCTTTCAGCACCTGCCCCTGGAGAACCTCATGGTGTTGTTCCCCCTCTACCTCCAACCGCTTTCCTCCCATCTCTCCCACCCCTGTGTATTCTCCTAGGAGCCAGCCTGCCACAGCAGAGATGAAACTAGGTCCTCTGCACCCCTGGGCCAGACTCCACAGACATATCAGCCGAGTAAGGAAGTGAGTACAGCTACTCTGATCATGGTCTCCCAAGGTCCTTACCAGCTTCAAGGAAATAGCGGTGCTTCATTGGCAAGTGATTACTCAACACCCTCTGACCAAACCCATACCAGTGCCTCCCTATATTAATACAAACAGGATTTTTTTAATTTTAATTAATCTATTTATTTAAGTAATTCCGACCCCCAACATGGGGCTCAAACTCATGACCTTGAGATCTAGACCTGCATATTCTTCCAAGTAAGCCAGCCAGGCACTCTAGTACAGTTTTGATTCACCAATGTCAGTTACTTTCTGAGGTTAAATCTTTTTTTTTTTTTTAACCTTTTATTTGGAACTAATCTCTGCACCCAATGTGAGACTCAAACCCACAACCCCGAGATTAAGAGTCACATACTCTACCGACTAAGCCTGCCAGGCATCTCTGAAGCTAAATCTTTTGATACAGTTTTTTATGTCCCTCATGTACTAGTGAGGGACAATTAGTTTTTAGTTATTCAATACTAATAGAGAAAACAAGATTGCAGGAACAACAGAAAAATAGTGGTGGCATAAATTATAGTGAGATAAGACTATAAAGACAGACAGAGAGATCTCAATAGCCTGAGTCACTGGAAACCAGAAAGAAAGAAAGAAAAGAGGAGAGGAGAGGAGAGGAGAGGAGAGGAGAGGAGAGGAGAGGAGAGGAGAGGAGAGGAGAGGAGAGGAGAGGAGAGGAGAGAAAGGGAGGGAAGGGAAGAGAGGAGAGGGGAGGGGAGGGGAGGGGAGAGGAGGAGAGACTGAGCCACTCAGGTGCCCCTCAATTTCCCTGTTTTCATTATGACATTGTACCCTTACCTTTAGCTGTGCCTTGAGTCTTAAGTGTACAGTCTCTCTGGCTCATCCTCCCAAAGAGAGTCCTCCCATTCTCTTTCTGGAATTGTAAAAGGGCAGTGATCTGATTTCCTGGCCTGGGAGAGAAGATCTGGAAGTTTACAGCTTTCTGTATAGACTCCCAACCAACCTTCCTGTTCATAGCATTGCCATGCGGTCCTGCCTTCATAGTTACCTAGTCTTTTCCAGGTTCTAGGGCAAGAGTCAGCTTGCTTGTCATTGATTTCCCCTTCTGCAGGCATGTAGGTGTTAGCTTTTTTCATCACACTAACTTACTTACCACTCACCTCCTCTCTGTATTACAAAATTGTAATATTGTAATCTAGTTTTCTTTTACTGTGCCCTTATTGGTTTATACCTTTTAAAACTCGTTTTGTTGGTATTTTAATGGGATTTGGGAAGGGAGCAAAGGTATATCTGTGTGTCCATCCCACCTATAGCATATTCCTTAGAATATCTTAAATTCTGGCAAATCTTTTCCTTTTAAGGATAATTTTAATTTGGGGAAATAGTCAAAAGTCTGAGAAATCAGACTGTTGGACACATGATTAATTATTTTTTCTTTATCATGGGAAACAATTAGGAAGAATAAATTATGACTATTGTCCATTATAATCCAACAAAATAATCTGGGATTCATAATATTTTCCCGAAATGATAAAATGCACATATTGCATTTTGTATGTGGTACATACAAAATTTCGAGGAGAAAAAAAAATCTCTGCTGTTTTATTTTATTTTATTTATTTTTTTCTGCTGTTTTATTTTTAAATAACTTGCTCATTAGACCTACTTCAAATGATATGATAGGATTATGATTAAATGTTATAACTGCCAATAATATCTGCTCCAGGGGAAATAATTAAGAGGATCAAAACACCTCTTTCCTGTGAAGTGGTCACACAATATCATGCCATCTGTTTTATTCAGGATGTGGTATAAGCAAATATTTCCATATTATAACCAACCAAATTATAACTGTTCAGACACACCTGAAAAGATAAATTAATCTCATAGTGGAAAGTCGAAACTAGCATGGCTAATAGCTAGAGTTCTTTAGCATTGACATGAGAAGAATATAAAGAGAACCAAAGATTACCTCTTTTAACTGGTTTCTCTCTCTTTGGGTCCTGAAAAGTATGTATTATTAAAGAATCAAAATTAGGCATACATCCTTTTCATTTGACAATGTTTCTCATATAATTTTACATAGCAAATAAACCTAAATGGTTTAATATTTCTCTATTAATAAGGACAGAGAACAAATCTTTGAGATTTTTCAGGGACCCTTGGGGAAATCTCAGTCAGTTTAAGGTCAAAAATACTTTATTTAAAATTTGATTTAGGGATCCCTGGGTGGCGCAGCGGTTTGGCGCCTGCCTTTGGCCCAGGGCGCGATCCTGGAGACCCGGGATCGAATCCCACGTCGGGTTCCCGGTGCATGGAGCCTGCTTCTCCCTCTGCCTGTGTCTCTGCCTCTCTCTCTCTCTCTGTGACTATCATAAAATAAATAAAAATTTAAAAAATAAAATAAAAAATTTAAAAAAATATAATTTGATTTAAGGAAGTTGTAAAAAAATTTCAAAAGGTTTGAACAGTGATTAAGATGACAGATTACTATGAAACAATATTTACTTACTTATTTAACCAAACTTTCAATAGATTTCAGAGGCAAAGACAGAAAGTAGTGCATCTGAGGAAAAAAGCACTTTTCTCTTTTAATATTGAGAAGCCTCAGTCTTTTTAAGTAATCAAAGACCTGATAAAGAACATGAAGTACAGGCAGTTATCCTAATAAGACACAGAATCTTTATTTTCCAGGCAAGTTATTTATCTAGTAAACAAAAATCTTTTACAATAATCCAAGAAAACTTTTTTTAACAGAGAGAAAATTAAATTCCAGTTTTGCATAGACACCCTGATGCTATTAAAGCTCACATTTAAAAACCTTATAATAAATTCACTTATTTTTCACTAGCTTGACCACACAAGATAATAATCTCTCCCTTCTCCCTCCCTCCATTCCTAGTGCCTCTCACTCTCTTTTCCTAAATTTGTATGTCTATTTTGGTTTTGTCCTTTATTTTTTTTTCTAGTCTAAAATAACCTTTTTTTTTTTTTAGAGTTTATTTATTTATTTATGATAGTCACACACACACACAGAGAGGCAGAGACACAGGCAGAGGGAGAAGCAGGCTCCATGCACCGGGAGCCTGACGTGGGATTCGATCCCGGGTCTCCAGGCAGAGGGAGAAGCAGGCTCCATGCACCGGGAGCCTGACGTGGGATTCGATCCTAGGTCTCCAGGATCGCGCCCTGGGCCAAAGGCAGGCGCCAAACCGCTGCGCCACCCAGGGATCCCTAAAATAACCTTTAAATAACCTCTAAATTAGGCCAATTTGCTCTACTTTCCCCTTAACAAAAATACATTCTCGGGCAGCCCAGGTGGCTCAGCAGTTGAGCGTCTGCCTTCATCCCGGGGCGTGACCCTGGAGACCTGGGATCGTGTCCCACCTCGGGCTCCCTGCATGGAGCCTGCTTCTCCCTCCGCCTGTGCCTCTGCCTCTCTCTCTTTGTCTCCTTTCTGTGTATTCTCATGAATAAATAATAAAATCTTCAAAAACAAACAAACAAAAAGCAAACAAAACAAAAATACATTCTCATACCTCATTCCTTTCACTATCAAAAAACACACTTTATTGTCCCTGTATACTTTGCCTACAGTTTTTTTCTTTACCCTTATTATTTCCATATGTAGGCCTCATTTACATATATTCATTGGAATTCTTAATGTTTAGTACAGTCAATTTCCAACAGAAGCTAAGAAGTAAGCAGTTGTGAACTATCTGCGACATCCTAACATTGTGAGTAGGTTACCTATTTATGAACACACCACTTTGTAATTTCTACACGTGCATTTTCTTTTTTTTTCTGTCCTACAGTTATGTTTATTAAAAACTGACATAGGGACCCCACTGGAGCCACCTCTGCCAGCAACATGTTCAAGGTAATTCGGAGGTCTGTGAGGCCAGCCAGCCTGAGTCTGCTCCCCCTTAAAGTCTATGCATCACCTAAAAGGGACTCACCTCACAAAACTTCTGTGAAGGTTAATGAGCTTTCACTCTACTCAGTTCCTGAGGACCAATCTAAATATGTGGAGGAGCCAAGGACCCAGCTTGAAGAAAGCATTTCACATCTCCGCCTTTTTTGCGAGCCATATACAAGTTGGTGTCAGGAAATGTGCTCACAAACGAAGCCCAAGATGCAGAGCTTGGTTCAATGGGGTTAGACAGCTATGAATATCTCCAAAATGCACCTCCTGGATTCTTTCCAAGACTTGGGGTTACTGGTTATGCTGGCATTGTTGGACTTCTTTTGGCTAGAGGGTCAAAAATAAAGAAGCTGGTGTATCCACTTGGGTTCATGGGACTAGCTGCCTCTCTTTATTATCCACAAGAAGCCATCGTATTTGTCCAGGTCAGTGGGGAGAAATGATATGACTGGGGTTTACGAGGATACATAGTCATAGAAGATTTGTGGAAGGAGAACTTTCAAAAGCCAGGAAATGTGAAGAATTCACCTGGAAATAAGCAGAATGCTCCATCTCTGCCCATTTTAATCAGTTATAGGTAAACGTTGGGAACTCCATGCATTTTCTACAGAAGAATGGCAGAGAAGTCAGTGCTGAATGTAGTAAATTGGCTTTCTTCTTCAGGAAAAACTATACCAGGCTTCTTTGTTATCTTGGGTGATGCCATACTACCAGTGGACTAATCAGAAATCCTTTCACCTAGAGATAATGTCCAGCAGTAGAACTCCTCGTTCTCATGTTGCTATCTATGTACATAATTAAAATTCCAAATTAAAAAAATAAAAATAAAAAATAAAAACTGACATAAACAAAACCTGTACAAAAAATATCCCCAATCATGTATCACTTTGAAATAGTAACCTTGAGAAACATTATTGCCTGGGACCCCCCTCTTCCTCTTCCCAACCTCGGCCCCTTCCTGCAACAGCTTCCCTTTTTTCTTAGATTTCACCTTTGGTTCAACATCCCCAAGTCGTGTATCCAGAGGTAAGCTCTCTGGTAAAATGAAATATTGAATGTTATTTTCTCAAATACTCAGTGTTTCCAGCTATATCAGGTGTCTGTTCTTCAAAGTCTTTTTCACAGCTTTAAGACTGTATTCATGCTGACATCTACACCTGCTATCGTTCCATGAACCTGTGTTCCATTCTTTAATTCAGTGGTTACAGTTTCGTGACTCAATTTCATCAAAAATCTTACAAGCTTCATCCTAGTGGCGCCGTCACTCTTTCAGTCTGTTAATGTACAAACCAGACTTCCCAGGCCCCAAAGACCAGGGGTATGAATGGCCCGAAATGCCTCCTCCTTGGGCTCCGACCTAAACACCACTGCACGTGCATTTTCATAGCTCATTTTTTTGATGTTGCAAAAAGAACACGTTATTATTATTTTTTTAGATTTTATTTATTCACGAGAGACACACGGAGAGAGGCAGAGACACAGGCAGAGGGAGAAGCAAGCTCCCTGCAGGGAACCCAGGACCCCAAGGTCACAACCTGAGCCAAAGGCAGATGCTCAACCCCTGAGCCCCCAACCCAGGTGCCCCAAAAGAACATGTTATTAACAGAAATATCTTCAGTTTCTCAAAGAACCTAAAAAGTTACACATATATGGCTTTTTCTACCATGTTGACATATATTAAGCAAATCATTTTTGTACGTTTTGTTCTTAGGTTGAATTTAGAATTTTATAGTCTCAAATATCTAGTAGAGATGACTTACACTAATTTGACTAGTCTTAATTTACATAAGTGCTTATATTTTTCTTTAAGCCAATTAATAGAGCTCTTCCACAAGTTAGTTTTGAGGACTACCATCCAGAGGGAGAAAAATATCGCACATTAACATAAATACATTGCCACACATAAACATCCAGGCAGATGCAAACAGTGATCTTGTTGCTTTTGTTTAAATTTTAGCCACATATCAATTACAATAATACAAAACTCACTGTCTTATTAAAAAAAAAATAGCTCTAAATGGTATTTCTGGTGAATGGAGCAAGTTTACCCACTTAGATAGCTAAACCTTTTAGCAATATTTGTGGATAAAATTTTTAAGATTTTTATCTTTAGTATATAATCTTATGGAGGTGATGGACTAAATATTGGGCAAGGAGTCTATAGAAATATCAAGTAGCAGTTTGTTTTTTAGAAATCTATTTTTTTCCCAGTCTTGGGAGTTGCTTCAGCCAATTTTCCCCTTGGATACTTATATTTTAAAGACATAGTAAGATTAATATTTCCAAGGGACTGAGAAAGAATATAGGGTTTATCTAAGAAGAAACTCGGGGGTATATTTGTTATCAAAAACCGAGGATAATTACTATGAAGTTTTTCTTTTTTTATTAAGGATAGGACAGTCTGATGAATTTTTTTTTTTTCCTGCAGTGGAGGCCAGAAATATGGGAAAGCCTAGACCTCATGGATCTGCTTACAGAGTGAGGGAGAATAAATCAAGGCTTCTTGTGCATTTTCTGTGCTTTTGTCAAAGCGATTTCCTGGATATCAGTATTTTTATGTTTCACACCTGCTTGAGGGCCATTTGCAGTTTTCTGAGTCTGACCTCTGCCTCCTAATCAAGTTAAAGAAGTGTGTGGGTTTTTCCTCCTCATTCTAACGAAGGCTTTCATCTGTATCTGATCCTTTCTTTTCCTTTCCTTCCTCTTTCTTTTTTTTTAGATTTTATTTATTTATTCATGAGAGGCACAGACTGAGAGAAAGAGGCAGAGACACAGGCAGAGGGAGAAGCAGGCTCCATGCAGGGAGCCTGATGTGGGACTCGATCCCAGGACTCCAGGATCATGCTCTGGGCGGAAGGCAAGGGCTAAACCGCTAAGCCACCCAGGGATCCCTTCCTTCCTTCCTTCCTTCCTTCCTTCCTTCCTTCCTTCCTTCCTTCCTTCCTTCCTTCCTTCCTTCCTTCCTTCCTTTCTTTCTTTCTTTCTTTCTTTCTTTCTTTCTTTCTTTCTTTCTTTCTTTCTTTCTTTCTTTCTTTCTTTCTTTCTTTCTTTCTTTCTTCTTTCTTTCTTTCTTTCTTTCTTTCTTTCTTTCTTTCTCTTCTTTCTTTCCTTCCTTCCTTCCTTCCTTCCTTCCTTCCTTCCTTCCTTCCTTCCTTCTTTATCTGATCTTCCTGTAGGTACTGATAGTATATTTATTTAGGGTGAGCATCTCTTTTAGATGTAAAATCCTTTTAGATGTAAAAGTTCAAATCTTCCAAGGTATACCTACTTCACTCGTGACTCCAAACCAATAAGCCTTTTTGTGGCTTAACCATGGACACAGAGAGAGTGCAAACAATACAGCCCTCCCAAGATGCAGCCCTCCAAAGATAGCGTAAGAAAGCAAAGACCTTCATTGTCACAGGCGGTAAAGGAGGTTCTAATCTCCCACAAAGTGACCCTTTAATTCACAGATCCACTAAGCTATGTTACCAGAAGGGTGATACCGGAATGGGAATTTTTCCAGCACAAACAAGGAAAGGAAAATAGAGACAGCAACAGCGCCCCTAGCCCACTGGCCCACTGCCTGCTGCAAGCCTGACAACCTGCATCCCTGTCCCCCCAACCCCCGCCTCAAGTGGCAAAGACCAGAGAATATTCTCACTACTTACAAAGTCAAGTTCTCAGTTCCTGAAACAAGACCAAAGAAGAGTTTCATCTTATGATTTTCATCTTTAATGATAAACAATACAGAAGTCAGACAAAGGAAAACATGACTACTTCTGGGAGGCGAAGAATCAATAACTTGTGTGTGGGTAGCCCGAACTAAAGTCACAAGAGTCATGATTCAAGATCTATTTTTTACAAGTGTTATTCTTCTGACATTATGGATTTGGAAACGGAGGGACAAGTGGAAAGTTTTATACTCCTCTCTTGACTGGGCACTATAGTCAGAGATCTGGGACACGGATGGGGTCAGAACTCTTACCTTCTGCGGGTCTGTTATCGGTTCCCCCATGTCAAACGCAGTCTCCAGGGAAAGTGTTCTAGCCTTTTCCTCTCCCACCCTCATCACCAGAAACTGTACAGGAGGAGAAAAGATTATTTTCCTTCTACTATTTTAGGGTTTCAGAGGGGACTCTGTAACTAGAGACAGATGACAAGTAAGTTTATTAACATGGATATCTCATATGTATTTGAGAGAAACGCAAGGATGAGTAATTCAAAGACGTGGCAAGAATTTGGGCTTACATAGCATCTTAACCAAAGAACAATACATTTTTAGAAGAGTGACAAGACTGCAGGAAAGAGCTTTAGGCTTCCAAGGGCAGCAAACTGTGGGAAGATAAATATTTAGTAGTTACCAGAAGATAATAGCTAATCAGTGAAATTTGTTACATGGGGTCCTCTGGTGCTGTCTTAAGGCTGATAAGCATGTAGGGTAGTCAGTGATTAATTCCTGTACAAATTTAAGTTCTGTTTTCAGGCATATAGAAGGGCAGAGAGCTTTCTTAGACCTGCTTCTTAGTTACTTTCAGTTCAAAATAATCCTTATGCCAAGAAGATTTTCAGGTGACGTATATTCTGTTCCTCTTCTTTAGGTTTGATTATAAAATTCTCTCCTTTATAATGACTCCTTATGTTCTAAGATCAAAATGTGAAATAAGGCATTCTCAAAAAGTTACAAACCTTTTTCACGTGAGGCTTATTTATAATGGTAAAATATTGATTTATAAAGCAAGAAAATGTGTAATAGCAACAAACAATTTAGAGTGGGAATATGGCTGAGCAATATGGAATCATGCTACAGGCCCATTAAAATCATGGGTAACATGTAATATGCTTTTGGGGAAAGTGTATAGAAAATAGTTTTAGGGACACCAGGGTGGCTCAATGGTTGAGCATTTGCCTTTGGCTCAGGTTGTGATCCTGGGGTTCCAGGATCGAGTCCTGCGTCGGGCTGCCTGCATGGACCCTGCTTCTCTGTCTGCCCACGTCTCTGCCTCTCTCTCTCTCTCTCTCTCTCTCTCTGTGTGTCTCATGAATAAATAAATAAAACCTTAAAAAGAAAAAGAAAGAAAATAATTTTAAATGAAAAAAGATGAAGACCACATAGTGAATGCGAAATCAAAAATTAGAGCTCTTTTTCATTGTGTGAAATGTTCATTCAGGGTTTTTTTTTTTTTTTCCTTTATAGTTGCTCAAATTCAATATAAAATAGGAGGCAGTTCCTGGTTTGGAAACAATCCTACTTCCCAATTCTTCCTGAGCCAGGTCTTTAAACAATGCCATTGCATCATTTTCCTGTAGGTTAATTCTTAGGAAAGCAGAATATCTCTTTTCAAATATATATTTTTAAAAAGAGCTTTTAAAGTCAGTGAACCAATAAACAGTTCCTGTTTTTCACATCTCTCAAAGGGTGGAGCCCCCAAACCAGTAGGAGAAGAAGGAAGTTGAAAGATGTTAAATACTGAGGACAGCTCTCCCGGGTCAGCCTAGCGGTCTGGCTTCCCAGTCAACATGAAGACTCTCCTTTTCCTTGGGCTCCTCCTCCTTTCCATCACCGTCCAGGGCAAGATCTTTGAAAGGTGTGAGCTGGCCAGAACTCTGAAAAACCTTGGGCTGGCTGGCTATAAGGGCGTCAGCCTGGCAAACTGTAAGTTAAGTCTTCTTCCTACTTCCAGATAGTTCGACAGGTACAGATAGAGGATGAACAATAATAAAGAGGCTTTGAATAAATGGATTTCTTATATTTCTTTGAGGGTCTGTATACTTAAAATGGTTATAAATATCAACTTGTTTCCTTAGAATCAGATATGCATGGAAAGCAAAATTCTATGCCATCCTAAATAAATCAGCACCCATTGCACTCTTCTGGTGCTGCTGAATTTGCCAGTTGCCTCAGACTCAATGGCACACCTAGGCTGACTGAACCATCTATCTGAGAACCTGGAGTGTCAAGTCCTTGGTACTTGACTCCAGGCACTTCCTGTTTGGAACTTGGTTCTGAGAGTAATCAGCATAGAGCAATGAATATTTTTCTCTTTTTAAATTTCCCTGCCATGACATGGGATTTTTAACAGCAAAGTTTTAAAACCCTATGTTGAACTCTCAGTGCAGGGGCAGTAGGAACTTATTTCCCCTCAATTATTGTTTATATAAGGATCCCTGAAATGCAGCTTGTAATACTGTTTTATTACTCCTACTCACCATAGTTGATTAACTATTTTTCATGGTCTTCCACAATTCAAGATAATGTCTGAGTAAAAGTTACTTATAAAATCCACTCAACAGCTCTGTTGATTTTTCCGTTGTAGAGTAAATCTTGCCTAAGGGGAAGGGTAATTGCAATGGAAGAAACAGCAATTTTAATATTTTAAACGTATGTTATCTTGTTCGTTAGTATTGTAAAATGATTTACTAACAAAAGTGTTAAAATATACTTGGGGGCGCCTGGCTGGCTCAGGCAGTGGAATTATGCAACTCTTGATCTCAGAGTTGTTGTTCAAGTGCATGTTGGGTGTAGAGATTACTTAAAAAAAAATAAAATCTTAACATATATATATGTACACATATACATGGTTTTGCAAGGAAAATACACCTTTATACTTATAAGGTAAATGATTAATAAAATTGAATAGCAAATAGAACTGATTATGGTTATGTGAAATACATCATGTGGCGTTGATGTTTCTTACTAAAAATAAGTTTTTTTTCAGGGGTGTGTTTGGCCAAGTGGGAAAGTAATTATAATACAAGGGCTACGAACTACAATCCCGGAAGCAAAAGCACTGATTATGGGATATTTCAAATCAATAGCCGCTACTGGTGTAATGATGGCAAAACGCCCAGAGCAGTGAACGCCTGTCACATATCCTGCAGCGGTAAGACACGCGATGGATGGTTGAGTGGTGGCACAGTGCTCTTCTAGTCATACTTACGAGAACAGAGATCCAATACAAATGAAAAAGTCTTGAAAGATTCATCAGGGACTTAGGAAAACTGTTTCAGTGTCTAGAAAGTCTTTATTATCCTCATCATTCCCTTAGAAATGAAAGAGTTGATGGCATAAAAAGTTCATGTTTTCTAATGTACACGAATTTCTGAAATGATCTATCACTTTACCGTAAATGGACTTTTGGATGTTTTGTCAAAAACAATGCCATATGCTCATCTCATACTTGAACAGTTGTTAACACCTGGTCAAATTTACTTTTTTTATATGTATGGGGGGCGTTTGTGAATGATTTCAAAGTGAATTAGAAACATGATGACTTTTCATTTCTCAACTCTTTAGTTTGTATCTTCAGAAAATACAGTTCCTATATAATTATTATTACACCTAACAAGTTAATTTATGGATTTGTTTAATTGGAGTGAAACAAATATTCTATTGAACTCATATGAAAAATAGAAATGACGTGTGGAATCTTTTGTGCATAAAATGCTGGAGAAGTATCGTAAAATTGGTATTGCTAAATTTTTTGGGTTTTTTTGATATTGCTAATTTTTTAATGTTAAAATTCCTAATAGACAAGATTAGCCTTAGAATATATTTTGTATCCAGATAATTTATTTTTTAATTTATTTTTTAAAAATCTTGTATTATATAATAATATGTGATCATGGAATAAAAATCCTTGCTACTCAGAGATTTATGACCACTGGTAACTTTTGGTATAAATTCTTCCCCAACATGTATCAGTCATGTATATGAAGGGAAAGCTATATTATGCACAAATGTATCTACATACAAACATGCAAGCAATGTGCGCATTAAGAAAAATGAAGTTGTACTATATATACCACTTTACAGCTTGCTCTTTATCACACAAAATTGTTCCTGTGTCAACAAATACAAATCTGTATTATTTTTAAAGGATGGAAAGAATTCCACATATTAATGTTTTGTAACTTATTGGTCCAACTTTTATTGGTAAGCACTTAGATTGTTCTGCTTTTCCCCCTTTGTTAAAATGCTATGAAATATCTTGTGCATACATCTTTGGGTGCATTTTTTACTATTTCTTTAGGATAGATTTCCAGTAGTAGAACTGCTGATTTAAAAATTGCTAGTTTGTGTTTGGTTTTTTTTTTTTTTGGTTGGTTGGTTATTTTTACAGTGCCTAGTAAAAAGAGAACCCTCTGCCACATTAATTAACAATTCCAGAGCTTCCAATGACTTTGGTGAATGAGAAACAGAATGCTTTATTTCATGCCAAATGGGATGGAATAAAGAAAAATCCCCACCCCCAATATTCACAGATAAATGGGCTCTTGGAATATAATTGTAATGTTCTTTCATCCTTCTAAGAAAATAAAGCTGGCTAAATCTAAACTAAAAATGAAATTTCTGGGGCACCTGAGTGGCTTATCCAGTTAAGCGTCTGCCTTCAGCTCAGGTCATGATCTCAGGGTCCTGGATTCCAGCCCCATGTCAGGCTTCCTGCTCAGCCAGGGGAATTTGCTTCTTCCTTTCACTCTATTCACACACACACACCCCACTCCCGCTCATGCACACGAATGCTCTCTCTCTCTCTCTTTTGTGCTCTCCTTCTCATGTGCTCAATCTCTCGTAAATACATAAAATTCTAAAAAGAATAATAAAATGAAATTTCTATGGAAGTCATTTTTATTCTGAGCCACCTCTTTTTCAGCTTTGCTGCAAGATGACATCACTCAAGCCGTAGCATGTGCAAAGAGGGTTGTCAGTGATCCAAATGGCATTCGAGCATGGTATGTTTAAGCATTAAAGAAGGTGGGGGGGACTAGGTGTCTCAGTCAGTTGAGCGTCAGACTCTTGATTTCACTCAGGTCATGATTTTGGGGTCCTGGGATGGAGCCCCAAGTTGGGCTCTGTGCTGGGCATGGAGCTTGGTTAAGATTCTCTCTCTCCTCTCTCTGTCCCTCCCCTCCCCCCATGCCCTCTTCTCAGAAAATAAAAAAGAAAAGTTAAAAAAATAAAGGGGGACAGCCATTTTGCCCTAGTGATAAGAGAGAAGGGAGAGAAGATTTTCAAAGACCCAAGTATGCTACTGAGAACTGAATGTTGCAGCTTCACACTTACCCTAAACAATGAGTCACCTAGAAATAACCTGTTTCATCTGATTTAGAATCTTAGTCTTTTACCCTTCAGTTTATTTTAGATGATTTCTAGAGCTTTTAAGATTCTCAACATTCTACCAATTCCTTGTCTTACCTTGAAATTACTTTTGGAGTTCAGTAAATGTGGAAAGCACTTGGCAGTTGCTGTTGTAGAATGCATCAATGTTTATGTTTAGCATCCTGTCCTCCAGTGAGGGCTTTGGGGGGAAGTGAAATACTTGGTGTGCCCATCTCCATTTAATAAACAGCAATACCCCAAAAAATAAAATAAATAAAATAAAATAAAATAAAATAAAATAAAATAATAAAATAAAATAAAATAAAATAAAATAAAATAAAATAAAATAAAATAAAATAAAAATAAATGGCAATACCTGAATCTATCTGTAGCCTGTCATCCATTTACTGGTAAAACATTCTGTTATCCCAGTGGATTTGAAGTGTGTATATTACCATGAAGATATGTTCTAACCTTATCACCGTTTATTTCATTTTTTTCTCTACAGGGTGGCATGGAGAGCACACTGTGAAAACCGAGATGTCTCTCAGTATGTTCGGAATTGTGGAGTGTAACTGTGGAGTTTTCCTTCTTCAGTTCTTCTATCTCTTTCTCATATTAAGGGAGTAGTAGTTGAGTGAAAGGTCGCACTACCATTCTTTCAAACAATAACACTTTAACAGAAGCAGGAGTGAAATATGACCTTTCTTCTAAAAGGCTTCATGTTTACGAATGTGTTTATTATTTGACAGTCAGCCTGTAACATTTTTCAGGTTGCTAATAGAAAAAAATGCTGGTGAATACTTATCTAAAGTCCTGCCTATCAAATACATCATCAGTATATTCAGTTTTTAAAGAAATAACCTTGATGTAATCTTTAGAACTCCCCAATAGTTTATAAAAATGTAACAAAAGATCGTCTTAAAACAAACTGATCTTAAGTAAAATCCTAGCAGAATAGCCGTCTATATGTTGTCATCTCCAAAAACAGTAAAAACAACAACAACAACAAAAAACACACACAAAACAAAACAACATAAAAACAAAAAAATCCCACAAAACACAAAACAAAAAAAACAGTATCTGTTGGGCAATATAAAGCTTTAAAAGGAGCAGAATGCCAAATGGCTAAAACTGAAGACAGCCTGAATTAAGAATTTTGCTTTTCTAAGGTGTGACCTTGGTTTATATGATTTCTCACAAATGTTACTTTTATACTGTTTAAAAATAGACAATTTATATATCGATTTATTTTAGCCCTTTAAAGAACTCTTCTATGTGTCTTTCTGATCATGAAGGAATATAAAGAAGGATTAAATGAGCTGTTGCTGTTCTTTGATTTTATTAACCTTGATGCATGCATTATGACTAAATCCTGAGGCAAATGACTTTACAAGTATTGAAATAATTGCTGATTAACCACCGGTGTGAAATTATGCATGTTGGAGAAATAATACAAACATTATCATTAAAGGCTTTGCAACTCATAACTTGTCTTTCTTTAAACCACCTAGTGTCTATGAAGAAAAAAATATGTGTATTCGAAAAAAAAATATTCGGTACTCTTAATATATCCTGTATCTTTATCTGTATTACCCAAACAGCTGGATATTGCTGGAGAAAAATCCATAAGCACTCTGACAGATCTCACTTTCATGACCACAAATCTTAAATGGGCCCTGTCTTCATGGCCATCATAGTCGCTTCTCTGCACGCCTTCTGGTTTGTGTCCCCACTCTCCAAAATGACTACTTTTATTCTCTTTCTCCCTCTTCAAAGCCCCGGCACACAGTCCAACCACTCACCTTCCACCCTCTCTGTTCTCAGTAGATGACCTGGCTTCACATTACGCTGAGAAAATGGAAGCAACCTCATATAAAATTCTCCCCTCCTTGCCACTACAACAGCGGTCACACCCTCCCCTGGGCCCATCCTCTCTTCCTCCGCTCCTGCTAATGGCAGGGTCTCCACAGGCAATCTCGTATCCCTCTTGCTACTCCAAATTAGCTGGGTGTTTCCTGCATCCTGAGTTTCTCTCTCTCTCTCTCTCTCTCTCTCTCTCTTTACTGGATATCTCCTGCCATTGTACAAATTGTCCTGGTAACTTTTCATCTGACAAAGAACCTCCGTACACCACACAAGCCTCTAACCTATATCATTCTGACTTCTGGGAGGAGAGATCCCTATACACTGACCCCATGTCTTCACCTCCCATTCTCTTCTTTTTTTTTTTAAGATTTTATTTATTTATTTATTCATGAGAGACACAGAGAGAGAGAGAGAGGCAGAGACATAGGCAGAGGGAGAAGCAGGCTGCCCGCGGGGAGCCCAGGATCCTGGGATCACTCCCTGAGCCAAAGGCAGACGCTCAACCACTGAGTCATCCAGGGGCCCCTCCTTCCCATTCTCTCTCTCTCTCTCTCTCTTTTTTTTTTTTTTTTTTGTGACTTTTTGTATATTTTTTTATTGGAGTTTGATTTGCCAACATATAGTATAACACCCAGTGCTCATCCCGTCAAGTGCCCCCCCCTCAGTGCCCGTTACCCAGTCACCCCATCCTCCCACCCACCTCCCCCTCCACTACCCCTTGCTCATTTCCCAGAGTTAGGAGTCTCTCATGCTTTGCCACCCTCTCTGATGCTTCCCACTCATTTTCTCTCCTTTCCCCTATAATCCCATTCACTATTTTTTATATTCCCCGTTTGAGTGAAACCATATAACGATTGTCCTCCTCCGATTAACTTACTTCACTCAGCATAACACCCTCCAGTTCCATCCACGTTGAAGCAAATGGTGGGTATTTGTCATTTCTAATGGCTGAGGAATATTCCATTGTATACATAGACCACATCTTCTTTATCCTTCTGTCAATGGACACTGAGGCTCCTTCCACAGTTTGGCTACTGGGGACATTGCTGCTATAAACCTCGGGGTGCAGGTGTCCCGGCGTTTCATTGCATCTGTATCTTTGGGGTAAATCCCCAGCAGTGCAATTGCTGGGTCGTAGGCAGGTCTATTTTTAACTCTTTGAGGAACCTCCACACAGTTTTCCAGAGTGGCTGCACCAGGTCACATTCCCACCAACAGTGCAAGAGGGTTCCCCTTTCTCCACATCTTCAACATTTGTGGTTTCCTCTCTTGATAATTTTCACCATTCTCACTGGGGGGAGGTGGGATCTCATTGTGGTTTTGACCTGTATTTCCCTGATGACGAGTGATGCGGAGCATTTTCTCATGTGCTTGTTGGCCATGGTGTAGGTCTCCTTTGGTGAAATTCCTGTTCATGTCTTCTGCTCATTTCATGATTGGATTGGAAGAACTTATTAAAGTCAACAGCAAAGAAACAAACAACCCATTCTCTTTTTAAATCCTCTTAACCTGGCTGCTGTCCTCAATCAGCTGAAAACTCTCCTTCAGGTCTCCTCCTGTGACTCCTTGGGGCCAATTCTAGTGACCCCCTGCTCTCTGTTCATCTTACTTGAACTTTGAGCAGCACTTGACAAAGTGAACCATGTCATACTTCTAGAAAACTTTTTCTCCCTCAGCTTCTCCTCATTCACATCCCACCTCACAGATTGCTCCTTCTCAGTCCTTGGCTGGCCTTCCCTCTGCTATTGAGTTTCTTTCTATTTTTTTTTTTTTAAGATTTTGTTTATTTATTCATAAGACACACACAGAGAGAGGCAGAGACACAGGCAGAGGGAGAAGTAGGCTCCATGCAGGGAGCCTGATGTGGGACTTGATCCTGGGTCTCCAGGATCACACCGTGGGCTGAAGGCAGCCGCTGAGCCACTCGGGCTGCCCTGCTATCGAGTTTCTAACCGAGGGCATGCCCCAGCACACAAGCCTGTATCCATTTGACAGACTACGTATTTTACCTATGTATTTCTTCATCTCTTTTTGCTGAAATATAACTCATAAAATAATAGATTTTCCCCACCTTTTAAAGACATTGAGATAACTCAATTTTCTCCAGGATTTACAAGCACAGTACAAGGGCCTTAATTTTTCTTAACAGTTTGAGAGTAAACTGGTGCCAGAGCAGCCCTGAATCCTTCAGTGTGCGATTCCTACATAACCTCAAAACATCACCCAAATCCAGAAGTTAACATGGATACATTATTTCCACCTCATCATTAGATCCCATTCAATGTCATCAATTGTCCCCATAAATTCTTCACAATAAAAAGATCTAATTCAGAATTATGTGTTGTATTTGGTTGCCTTTTTTTTTTTTTTTTTTTTTAGTTTTCTTCTATCTGGATCATGTCTTCAGTGTTTTTTCCTTGACTTTCACAACTTTAACAATTTTAAAGGCCACAGACCAGTTATATTGCAAAACATCTTAAAATTGTTTTGATGTTCTCTCTCTCTTCTTTAAAGATTTATTTATTTATTTATTTATTTATTTATTTATTTATTTATTTATTTATGTATTTGACAGAGAGAGAGCACAAGCAAGGGGAGCAGCAGGTAGAGGGATAGGGAGAAGCAGGCAGCTCGCTGAGCAGGGAGCTCAATGAGGGGCTCCATCCCAGGACCCCAGGACCATGACTTGAACCGAAGGCAGACATTTAACTGACTGAGCCACCAAGGCACCCCTTGATGTTTCCTTGATTAGATTAGGTTGTGCATCTTTGGCAGAAATACCAAGCAGTGATACTGTACTGTTCCCATTGTGTCCTCTTAGGTGGTGTGCAGTTTTGAATTGTTCTACTACTGATGTTGTTTACTTTGGTTATTTGATCAAGGTGATGTCTGCAAGTGACCTTCACTGTGCAGTATTTGGGAAAAGGTAAGGTACTTTGAGACTGTTCCTTAGCAAACTTTCAATTCATGCATTTATTTATTGTATCAGTATGGACCCATGGCTTCCTATTTTGTTCCAATTATAGTGAATTATAATCCATTACTATCATTCATTTTGATGTTCACTTTGTCCATGAGTTGGCCAGTAGAGCCTCTCTGCAAGCTAGCTTCTGCATCATTTCGATGTGTCCCCATCATGCTTGAGCACTTTCTTATTTTCTGGCACAGGATCTCTAAGACTCACCTTGTTCTTTCCCTGCTCCAGTCCTGGAATCAGCCATTTCTCCAAAGATTTATTTTAGAGAGAGCCAGTGTACATGGAGGGGCAGAGGGAGAGGGAGAGAAATCTCCAGCTGATTCCCTGCTGAGAACTGAGCCAGATGCAGGGCTTGATCTCGTGACTCGGAGATCATGACCTGAGCAGAAATCAAGAGTCTGATGCTTAACAGACTGAGCCACCCAGGCGCCTCTGGATGATGGTGTTTAAAGAACAAGATCTAGGTGCTAGAGTGTCGCTGTTTCCAGGCCCCACCAGTGGACAGAACTAGAGCATATATGTATTTACACAATATTTATCACTATATTTATATTGAATTCATGTCAGTGTCTCCAATTCCAATCCCACACCACAGGGTTCATTCTGGTTTACCCTTTTTCCATGTTAACTCCCTTCTCTCACGTGAGAAACCTAGCTTCCATTGTCCTTAATAGCTTTAGCATGTATCCTTAGTACATGTATGCATCTGATCAATTTGTCTGCATGTAACCAACCTCCTAACACGGCCACACCTTGGACTAGAGCCTCTCCGTTCAGGTTCTGAGATCCTTCACTGGCTGCCCTTTCCTCCTCGTGCGCACACCCTCTTACTGCGTTCCATCTCTGACACACCGTCCCAGTTCACTGTCCCGATAGGCAGGAGGGCAGAGTCTCTTACTCTTGATTATACCCACATGCCACACACCTGGAACGATGCCTGGAACATGATACGTGCTCAATAAACAGTTGATCGCATGAATATCTTTCTGTTATTTAGTATATTCCTTCATGTTGACCATTCTAGGATTTTTCTTAACTCTTCAGGCCTACAGGATTCCAGGACTTCAGCTCCTGGAATTCCAAGAGCCAGGTCTCAAGACCAGAGACACCCCCTCCCCCCCACCCCCTCCCAGGTGCAGCCCTGGGCTGCGAGATTCTTGAACCATTTTGATATGATTAAACCCAGAGAAAAAGATGAGTTTATTCATATCAGGTTGCCCAAAGGTGTATAAAGAATGGGTCAAGGTAGGGGGGGGAGAGACTTGAAGAGTGATGGCTTGGATGCAGAGATGGGATGTGTCCAGGAAGCACCAGGACGGTTCAACACAGGCTGACAACAACCAGGGATTAGCAAAAGTTGGCTGAAGAAGGGAAGCAATGCTTGTTGGAGTCTGCTTAATGTTTTTGATAACTATTATTTCTTATCTATACCTATTATTTTCATACAATCAAATTCTCTAAATTTCTATTCTTGGGGACCCCTGGGTGGCTCAGTGGTTTAGTGCCTGCCTTCAGCCCAGGGTGTGATCCTGGAGTCCTTGGATCGAGTCCCACATTGGGCTCCCTGCAGAGAGCCTGCTTCTCCCTCTCCCTGTGTCTCTGCCTCTCTCTCTGTGTCTCTCATGAATAGGTAAATAAAATCTTAAAAAAATAAAATAAAATAAATTTCTATTCTTGTTCGGGAATGGAATAAAAATCAATATCAAGTTTGATCATTTTTAAGAGAAACTTAACTTGTATGTTGCTTAGTTTTACCCTAGGATATTATTTGAAATGCAGAGTGATATTCCAGATGATAATTTAGCTCTTTATGTGGCACTAATTATAACTAAGCCCTGAGCACGTTTGTTGCACTTCTTTTAGTGGACTCATTTATTTTTTTAAAGGCTTTATTTATTCATGAGAGACACAGAGAGAGAGAGAGAGGCTGAGACACAGGCAGAGGGAGAAGCAGGCTCCCTGCGGGGAACCCGATGTGGGACTCCATCCTGGGACCCCGGGATCATACCCTGAGCCAAAGGCAGATGCTCTCAACTGCTGAGCCACCCAGGCATCCTATTTTTTTTTTTTTAAGATTTATTTATTTTAGAAAGAGACCATGAATGAGAGGAGCAGAAGGAGAGGAAGAGAGATTCTCAAGTGGATTCCCTGCTGAATGCAGGCCCTGACTTGGGGCTCGACGTGGGGCTCAATCTCACAACCCTGACATTATGACCCGAGCAGAAATGAACAGTCAGGGACCCACCGACTATGCCACCAGGTGCCCTAGTGGACTCATTTAAAAAATATTTCCTTAGGAGTTATGAAAGGGAATTAATAAAAATTATAATCAGGAGTGACTAATGTCATTCATAGATACAATGTTTTCCAATTAAATGCATGTCTATTATGCAATTATATTTTAAAATCATTTTTAATTTTAACAAGGTTGTAAATTCTCAATGTTTACAGAGTTGGTCCCACAAAATTAATTATGAGAGATGTACCTTCTCAGGGTGCCCTGGTGGCTCAGTTGGTTATCCACCTACCTTCAGCTCAGGTCATGATCCTCGGGTCCTGGGATGGAGCCCCGCATTGAGCTCCCTGCTCAGCAGGAAGCCTTCTTCTTCCTCTGCCTCTGCATTTTCTCTCCGCTCAGTCTCTCTCTCAAATAAATAAATAAAATATATTTTTTAAAAAAGACAAAAAGATATACCTTGTCATTTCTTCCCCTTTACATGCAACCACTTTTAGGCCGCTTAAAGTTAATTTTTATATTTTTATATTTACCTCCATGCTTTTAATTATTAGCCTTATATTGCTTTTCTTGATTTTTCCAAGTCAGAATATCAACTTTCCACTATAGAAATTAAGGATTAGGCTCTATTTCTTCCTCCCCAATCTCTAGCACAAGTGGGACCCTTCCCTGATGCCCATCCTTCCAATGTAAGTATATATTTTTTGTTAGACCAATACTCAGTATTTACAAGGCCATAAATATAATTATTTTCTTCTCTAATGGAAAATTGTATTTTTCCTAGAGCTAATAACTGCATGATTCTTAAATTTGCTTAGTTTTCTTTTTTTTTTAAGTTTTATTTATTTATGATAGTCACAGAGAGAGAAAGAGAGAGAGAGGCAGAGACACAGGCAGAGGGAGAAGCAGGCTCCATGCACCGGGAGCCCGACGTGGGATTCGATCCCGGGTCTCCAGGATCGCGCCCTGGGCCAAAAGCAGGCGCCAAACCGCTGCGCCACCCAGGGATCCCTGCTTAGTTTTCTATGTATCTCATTAGTTTACCTCCCAAACTCTAGGTCTAATATATATATTTTTAAGATTTTATTTACTTATTCACGAGAGACACAGAGAGGCAGAGAGAGAGGCAGAGACATAGGAGAAGCAGGATCCATGCAGGGAGCCTGATTAGGGACTCGATCCCAGGACCCCAGGATCACGCCCTGAGCCGAAGGCAGATGCTCAACCACTGAGTCACCCAGGTGTCCCTAGGTCTAATATTTAAACATTAAATATTAAGTATTTAAATAGTCTCTCAAGGCTCCAGACACAGCTAGAATTTTGTCAGTTTCATCTTTTTTAAAATTTATTTAATTAAGTAATCTCTACACCCAATGTGGAGCTCAAACTCATGATCGTGAGATCAAGAATCACATGCTCCTCTGACTGAGCCAGCCAGGAGCCTCAATTCCATCTTTTTAAAACAGTTCATTTGCAAATATTTCCCACCAAATCTAATTGGGACTGGTGTCTGTCTGTGCCTAAAACATGGCTACCATCCTGGGCTTGCTCTTTCAGTATAATTTTAGGATTCTCTTATCTCCATATTTGATATTTATTTTATATCCTGTATTTCATAATTTCCTCTTGGTTTATTCTCTCATTCTGGTAATCACATCTCCAGAATCTTCCTGAGAAAGGGTACATGGGAGGTACTTTTCTTGAGACAGCATGTCTGAAATTGCCTTTGTTCTATTTACACACTTGTTTGATAGTTGGCTGGATATGGAATATTAAGTTGGAATTAATTCTCTTCAGAACTTTGAAGGTCATCTGTTGAACCCAGACTACCTGGGAACCGAATTTAGGGAAATCCATTGCTCCTGAGATTACAATGTTGCTATACTGAGCAATCTGAAGCCATTCTGAATTTATAACCTGGAAGTATGTATAATCTTCTCTTTATCTCCAGTGCTGTGGAAGTCTGCAGTGATGTGCCTTGATGTGGATCTGTTTTGTTCTGGGTGCTCGGTAGGATCTTTCGGCTTAGAAACTCATACTCTTAAGTACAAGAAAACTTCCTTGAATCATTTATTATTTCCTTCCATTTTCTTCATTCTCTTTGGAATTCCTAGACTGGTCCTCTGATGTAGTTATAAAATGAATTGTGTCTCTCTAAAGTTCATATGTTGAAGCCTTAACCTCCAATATGACTGTATGTGATGATAAGGCCTTTAAAATAAAATCTTTTAAAAAAGGGAGGGGGGTGAGGGGGATGCCTGGGTGGTTCAGCAGTTCAGCACCTGCCTTTAGCCGACTGGGGTGTGATCCTAGGTCCTGAGATTGAATCCTTCATCAAGCTCCCTGCATGGAGCCTGCTTCTTCCTCTGCCTGTGTCTCTGCCTCTCTCTCTCTCTCTCTCTCTCTGTGTGTGTATGTCTCTCATGAATAAATAAATAAAATGTTTTTTTGTTTTTAAATGGCCTTTAATGGGACACCTGGTGGCTCAGCAGTTGAGCATCTGCCTTTGGCTCAGGGCGTGATCCTGGAGCCCCAGGATCAAGTCCCACATCGGGCTCTTTGCGTGGAGCCTGCTTCTCCTTCTGCCTGTGTCTCAGCCTCTCTCTCTCTGTCATGAATGAATAAATAAAATCTTTAAAAAAATAAAAAAATAAAAATAAAATAAACGGCCTTTAAAGAGGTAATTAAGGTAATTACATGAGGTCATAAGGGTGGGGCCCCTACTTAATAGTGCTTTATAAGAAAAGGAGGGGGACACCTGGGTGGTTCAGTGATTGAATACCTGCATTCAGCCCAGGGCATGACCCCGGGGTCCTGGGATTGAGTCCCATATCGGGGCTCCCTGCATGGAGACTGCTTCTCCCTCTGCCTGGGTCTCTGCCTCTCTCCCTGGCCAGTGATGTTATGCACAGATAAAAGGCCATGTGAGGACACAGTGAACAAGCCAAGGAGAAAGGCCTCAGGAAAAGCCAGATCTGACAACCGCTTGATCTTGGATTTCTAGCATCCACAACCACGACAACATAAATTTCTATTGTTCAAGCCACCGAGCCTGTGGCATTTTGTTATGGCAGCCCTAGCAAACTAATAGAGAGATGTTCTTATGCTTTCTTTCCTCTTTTCCATTTATTTGTGTTTTGTTCTATTTTCTGGGAGATTTCTTTGATTTTATTATCTGGCCTAATTGATTTTTTTTTTCATTTCTACCACCATATTTTAAATTTCCAACAGCTCTTTTTTGTTCACTAAATGTTCCTTTTTTCTTTGTTTTGTGTCGCTTGCTATTTTTTATTTTATCTGAGTATAGTAATAATAACAGTTTTGTTTGCTTCTACTTTACTTCCCTATGCTCCCTATAATCTGCCATTTTGTTTCTTTTGAATTGTATCTTTCATATTAGAGGCATTTCTCAGTTATTTGGGAATCCTTATCTACTTAAATTTAGGAGTAGAAAACTAAAAGTTTAATTTGGAGTTCTAAGGGCCTACCTATGTGGATTTGACCATGTGTACTTTGCTGAAGGATGATCAAGCTGGCTTGAGTCAGTTTCGTTGGGGGTCCTTAGATCTCCTCTCTTAGGCTGGTCAGACTCCCCAGAGGAGCTCTTCCTGTGGCCTGTTTGCCAGCATTTTAAGAGTTAAGTGAGGGACAGAGAGGACCTGGGACCCAACAAGCATATGTTTCATTAATCTACCTATTTTCTGTATGGTAGTCCCTCCTCAACTCTTCCTGGTGTTCTACAAACCAGACCATGTTTTTCTCTGTTTTATTCCTTGGTGGTAAATAACAGATAATTTTTTTTAAAGATTTTATTTATTTATTTATTTATTTATTTATTTATTTATTTATTCCTGAGAAACACACAGAGAGAGGCAGAGACACAGGCAGAGGGAGAAGCAGGCTCCATGCAGGGAGCCCGATGTGGGATTTGATCCCAGGACCCCAGGGGTCACGACCTGAGCTGAAGGCAGATGCTCCACTGCTGAGCCACCCAGGTGCCTTTCTTGTTTTAAAGGAAGCCTCCTTGGGGGAAGAGGCAAAGAAATGTATTCAATCCATTATCTTTACACAAAAGTTCCCAATATGTTTTATGTATTTGCTTAATTTTATTTTAGTAAATGTTATTTTACTTCAAAAATACTTAGGGTAAGATTTTAAGCTAAGAAATAAAAAATCCTCTAAGAAACAGGAGAAAAGTGGAAAGAGGAAAAGCTGAGAAATAATTATAGAGAGCAAATTTGGGTTCCAGAGATCACATCCTGAAAGCCACAATTTGAAAAAGGCGAAATTTAGAAGATACAGGGGACAAAAAAAAATCCCATATTGTGATGTGAAGGAATTTGTAGGAAAGTGTACTTTAACAGATCTCATTGGTTGCAACTACCTTGGGGAAAATAGCCTCAAGTTGTGTCTAGTCTATTTTTCACTTATTTACTATTCAACAAACATTGATTATTAGGCACAAGAAATGTTCACTAGGGCCTCAGAATACTAAGGTGAGTACAATAGTTATTGCCCTCATGGAGTTCACAAATAATTAATATACAATATGATATGTGTTCCAATCCATAGTTCGGCACTATGGGAACTAACCACCTGGAAATCAACTGCTAAAGAAACAACAGAAAAACGAAGAGAATGGGCACCTCAAAGGGAGGCAATGGACAGCAGCATTCAAATCCTGCCAAGGAGTTAAATGAGTCAAGGGACAGTCGTTAATGTATTTACTAATAGAGAAGTCAGTAACTGGTCAGAGAGGCTTCAGTGAGGATGAAATTCAGAAGGTGATAGGGGCACCTGGGGGGCTCAGCGGTTGAGGGTCTGCCTTTGGCTCAGGGCGTGACCCCGGGGTTCTGGGATGAGTCCTGCATTGGATGGCTCCCTGCATGGAGTCTGCTTCTCCCTCTGCCTGTGTCTCTGCTTCTCTCTCTCTCTGTCTCTCATGAATAAATAAAATCTTAAAAAAAAAAAAAAGTCATAGACCGAGGAGCATCTGGAAATAGATAGGAAATGTTGACAACCTTTTCAAGGTCGACTTCTTTTTTTTATTTTTATTTATTTATGATAGTCACACAGGGAGAGAGAGAGGCAGAGACACAGGTAGAGGGAGAAGCAGGCTCCATGCACCGGGAGCCCGACGTGGGATTTGATCCCAGGTCTCCAGGATCGCGCCCTGGGCCAAAGGCAGGCGCCAAATCGCTGCGCCACCCAGGGATCCCTCAAGGTCGACTTTTAATGATAGCCCAAAAATAGAGATATGCATGATCAAAAATGGTTTGTTGGTTTTTAACAAGAAAGATTTTAAATTATTTAATACGGTGTAATATTAGCTTCAAGGATAGAATTCAGAGATTCCTCATGCAAGCGTCATACACACACATACCTCATACATATAGTACCCAGCGCTCATCACAAGCGCCCTCCTTGACGCCTATTCCCTGTTTAACCCATGCTCTCACCTCCCCTCCTGTAATCTTTAGTTCATTCTGCAGTTGAGAGTCTGTTTCCTGATTTGCGTCTCCCCACCCCCCATGCTTATCTGGTTTGTTTCTTAAATTCCACACATGAGTAAATTATATGGTATTGGTCTTTCTCTGACTTATCTCAGTTGGCATAATACTCTCTAGCTCCATCGCAGTCAAAGCAAATGGCAAGATTTCATTCTTTTTTTTTAAGGCTGAGTAATAGTCCACTGTGTGTGTATATATACCACATCTTTTTTTCTTTTTAAAGATTTATTTGAGAAAGAGAACAGGTGCACAAGCAGGAGGGGCAGAGGAAGGGAGAGGGAGACTCTGAAAGCAGACTCCCTGCTGAGCGTGGGGCCCAATGTGGGTCCTGAGCTGAGATAATGACCTGAGCCGAAATCAGGAGTCAGAGGCTTAAACGACTGAGCCACTGCGGTGCCCTGTACCACATCTTCCTTATCCACTTATCAGTTCACAGACATTCGGTCTCTTTTCCATCATTTGGTTATTTTTTGTTTTTAAATATTTTATTCATGAGCGACACAGAGAGAGAGAGACAGACAGATAGAGACAGAGACAGAGACACAGGCAGAGAGAGAAGCAGGTTCTATGCAGGGAGCCTGATGTGGGACTCCATCCCTGGAACCTGGGTCACGACCTGGGCCCAAGGCTGGTGTTAAACCGCTGAGCCACCCAGGCTGCCCTCACGTGGTTACTATTGCTAACGCTGCTCTAAACAGCGGTATTTTTTTATCCTTTGGGTAATACCAAGTAGTGCAATTGCTAGATCTAGCACAGTAGGTTTTTTTTTTTTTTAAGGAACCTTCATGCTGTTCTTAATGAGAAAGGTTTAAACGTCATTCTTCTTATGGGAAAAAGCGCAACGTACAGGGAAAGGGGCAGGAAAGTGGATGGGAAAACATTGGGGAAACCAAAGCTGGCGCGGTGGTCTGTCTTCTGAGCGAGGTTCCCCGCGACGTCATCCTCTAAAAGAGTGGGAGGGGGCAGCCGGGGGCTCAGCGGTTTAGCGCCGCCTTCGCCCGGGTCGTGACCCGGGATCCAGGGACCGAGTCCCGCAAGGGGCTCCCTGCACGGAGCCCGCTTCTCCCTCTGCCTCTCTCTCTGTGTGTCTCTCATGGATAAATAAATGAAATCTTTAAAAAAAAAAAAAAGGGGGGGGGGGGGCGCGAGGGCTGACGTCAGAGCCGGGCTTTGAGAGCCGGGGAGCCTAGGCCACAGGGGCCGGGCCGCAGCGACGAGCGCCCGCCGGCATCTCAGGCTGCAGCCGACGCGCAGGCGCCTAGCGCGGCCCCGATCCCTGCGGGCGCAGCGAGGGAGCCGGCGCCCTGTTCTGCGGCCTGCGGTACCGCCTCCGGGAAAGAGAGCAGGGAAAGGGAGAAGCCGGTAAATAACAAATCGGCGCTTCACGCTCGGAGGGCTGGCTGAAAACGACGAAAAGCTGCAGGCGGGCCAGCGGGGTGTGCGAACTTGACCTCCGAATCGACCCGCACGAGCTCCGAAAGCCAACCTCTGGGTGGTTCCATAGGCACGGGGCCTGGGGGCGCATCAGGACCACCGCCACGCCCCCTCCCGCCTCGGCCACGCCCCACCCGGCCACGCCCCGCCGGCTGGGCCACGGCCTGCGCCTGCGCACTCGCGCCGCCAGCTCCCTGCGCCTGCGCACTCGCTCCGCCGGCGCTCCTGCTTCCGTGGGGCTCTCAGCGCGCGGGGCTCCACGCGCTTCCGGGACGCCGCCTCCCGCCGCCCGCCCCGCCGCCCGCCTCCCGCCTCCCGCCGCCCGCCTCCCGCCGCCCGCCTCCCGCCTCCCGCCAGGACTTGGCCGCTCGTCGGCGCCGCGCCCTCGCTCCGCCAGGAAGCAGCCGCCTGGGCCCCGCGCGGGAGGAGCGTGGCCTCTGACGGGAGCGGCGACCCCGCCGGCCCCGGTCTGTTTCCCTGGCGGCGGCGGCGGCTTCTTCCGTAGGACAATATGTTCAAGAGAATGGCCGAATTTGGGCCTGACTCCGGCGGGAGAGTGAAGGTCAGTGCCCGGCTCGCGCCGCCGTCCGCGCGGCTCTCGGGGCGGGGGTCCCGGTCGCGCCTTCTCGGCCGGGGCGTGAGCTGCGGCTCCTGGACGAGCGCGAGGCAGCGGCTGCGCGGGGGACACGGGCACTCGGTGGGGCTTGGGTTGCGTTTCGGCTACGACTTGGCCGGCTCTGCGCTCGCCTCGTCCCGTGATGGCGTGACGGGGGGCGTGGACGTTGCTGATCCGGGCCCCGCGGCGGCCTCGCCAGGTGACCCCGTGCGTGTGCAGGTGGGGCCTGAAGGGCGGGCGGGGAGCGGGGTCAGAACCGCGGCCCCGCGGCCCCGCGGCCCCACGGCGGCCGCCGCCCTAGCATCAAGGCTCGGAGACGACGGTCACTAAGGTTCCTTTTCTTTTGCAAGTTGGTCCGCACGGACACATTAACTCTCCCACTTTCTTTAAGATTTTGTTTATTTATGCATGACAGAGAGAGAGAGAGGCAGAGACACGGAGGGAGAAGCAGGCTCCGTGCGGGGAGCCCGACGTGGGACTCGATGCTGGGACCCCGGGTCACGACCTGGGCCGAAGGCGGCGCCAAACCGCTGAGCCCCCCAAGCTGCCCACCCTCCCGCTTTCCTACGTTGCCTGGCATGTTGGCTTTTTTTTTTTTTAAGACTTTTTTTTTATTATTTATTTACTCATGAGAGACACACACAGAGAGAGGGGCCGGATAGAGACACAGGCAGAGGGAGAAGCAGGCTCCATGCAGGGAGTCCACGCGGGACTCGATCTCGGGACTCCAGGATCGTTCCCTGGGCCGAAGGAAGGCGCTAAACCGCTGAGCCCTCCAGGGATCCCCTGGCACCTTGGCTTTTAAGGCAAGACTATCTGGTTCTTGATGGAACAGCTGTGTTTACAACCCTTCTCTGATTTTCGACTCATTGCAGAAAAGGAAATTTCTCTTTAAAATGAAGGGAGGGGTATCCCCTGGTGGCTCAGCGGTTTAGCACCGCCTGCAACCCAGGGCGTGATCCTGGAGACCTGGGATCGAGTCCCACATCCGACGTAGGGCTCCCTGCATGGAGCCGCCTTCTCCCTCTGCCCGTGTCTCTGCCTCTCTCTATGTCTATCAGAATGAATGAATGAATGAATGAATGAATGAATGAAAAAAAAAAAAAGAAGAAGGGAGGGGGAATCCCCTGGGGGCTCAGCTGTTTAGCACCGCCTGCAGCCTGCAGCCCGCAGCCCGGGGTGTGATCCTGGAGACCCGGGATGAGTCCCACGTCGGGCTCCCTGCATGAAGCCTGCTTCTCCCTCTGCCTCTCTCTCTCTCTGTTCTCTCATGAATAAATAAAATCTTAAAAAAAAAAATAAAAAGAAGGGAGCCCCGTTTGCACCAACCTCTGTACTCTCAGCTGTATACAACTGTATCACGCATGGTGCTTTAATATCCCCTGTAAAGTAGGAATTATTGGAAAACTTAAGAAACTACCAACATTTAACAGAAAGGGAAAGATGGCAGGTAAAATCCATAGTACTAGGAACTTTGTAAGTATATCTTTTGTCCAAGCTTTGGGCAAGTCTTTGAATGGATAGGAAAGTGCTATTGAAGGCTTTAAAAAATGTTAACTTTTGGAGAACTTAGAACTTTCTTTACTTGGGCCAGCCTGGGGGTTCAGCAGTTTAGCGCCACCTGCAGCCCAGGGCATGATCCTGGAGACCCAGGATCCAGTCCCATGTCATTGGGCTCCCTGCATGGAGCCTGCTTCTCCGTCTGCCAGTCTCTGCCTCTCTCTCTCATAAATAAATAAAATCTTTTTTTAAAAAACAACAACAAACTTTCTCTACTTGTAATCCTGTAAGGTTCAAAAAGTTAAGTCCAAAGTGATTTGAGAAAATTAGGCTTGGAGTCCTCACCTACTTTTCCACAAAAGAGTGCATGTCATGTAAAGCTTTAAAATTAAGGATTTACTAATTGTTCTTGTAGGCATCTTTTTCCAATTTCAATAAATTTCTTTCGCTGGGATTTGACTGTTCAATTTAGAGAAATTTCCTTCAGCTAGAAAGTCTATTGACAGATGAACTCCCTTTGCATCACTGAGGAAATCTGCAAGTTTTAGCTACAGTAACAGCTGCAGCATCTGTAATCTGCGCCCCACGCCAGTGCTTCTTGTGCTCATTTTATTCAGGCGATGAACCTGATGCCCCACCTGTCGGCGCGTCAGAGAACATTTACTGAGATTATTTAAATTCTCATACAAACTGCTTGCCTTCTTCTGGACTATCTTGAGGCTAATAGAGATTGGATTTTTAATTATCCAGCTTTTCCATTTGTTCACTGCTTTTCCTCGCTTCTTATTAACTGTTGACTACATTGGCACAGCCCTTTTCACATGTGGTCTATCTTGCTCTTTGACTTTCAGATACATTCTTACTGTTGAACATAGTTTCAAGTTTCAGGTGCAACAATTCAACATTTTCTCCTCACTTGAAACCTGTCTCTCCTTTCCATAATAATATGGCAACAGTCAATACCTCTACCCTTAACCAGATGCGATGAGAAACATGTACCTACACCTCAGAACTTAACACATAAGTAATAGATTAAAAAAAAATGTTTGTCCTAATTCTACCTAAAGTCCTTTCCCAGACAGCCTTTAGTATTTGTACTGTGCTTTGGAAAACACTGCCATAAGCTGGTAAATCAGGACATTGTTCCCATCAGGTGGTGGCAGTCAAAATTGGCGGTCTTAATTCCGGAGGCTCACTTTAAGGTTTGTGAATAAAGAACACTTCACCTTTCTTCAAAAAAAAGAAAGAAAAAAATATTTTTACATGATTTAAATCTACATTTTCAAAGTGGGAACATTGTAATTAATCTGGTATTTAGTTACTTGTGTTAATATTAAATGATTATTGTCTACAGTTGATTTTTTGAGAGAAATCCATGTTATAGGCAAACGCTAGGTATTTAGATTGCCTGCCATTTCTTAAAACAAGTTTTCAGAGCTCTTATTCTGTATATTTGGGTAATGATACAAAATTAATTGGTGTTGAAATTACTTTTCTTTTAGGGGGTTACTATCGTTAAGCCAATAGTTTATGGTAATGTTGCTCGATATTTTGGAAAGAAAAGAGAAGAGGATGGGCACACCCATCAGTGGACCGTGTATGTAAAACCATATAGAAATGAGGTAGGCACTTGTTTCTTCTATAACTTTTTTGAAACCACAGTTTGGTTTTGATTGAAGATAAATTGTAATATTTTATAGTCACTTTTAAGTTATGGTAACAAGAACCATGCTATAAGCAGAGTATATGTTCCAATCATGTATTAAGTTAGCCCAGTATTTAATCAGGTGTTTCAGGAAGAGTAGTTAACACTTTTTAGGAACAATTTTTTTTTTAAGATTTTATTTATTCATGAGAGACACAGAGAGAGAGAGAGAGAGAGGCAGAGACACAGGCAGAGGGAGAAGCAGGCTCCATGCAGGGAGCCCCACATGGGACTCGATTCCGGGATTCCAGGATCACACCCTGGGCTGAAGGCAGGTGCTAAACCACTGAGCCACTCAGGCGTCCTGGAACAATTTGTTAATAAGACCATCAGAGAAGGTGAAAGACAAAACACTGTATAATCTGGCTGCTGGTAATTTTGTTTTGCTGCTGAATCTCTAATGCCTGGAACATAGTCCATAGTAGGTATTCAGCAGATACTCATTGAATGAATATTTCTCAATATAAAACCCTTGAAAATTCACACAAAAACTTGTGTATGAATATTCGTAGCCGCATTATTCATGATAGCCAAAAAAATGGAAACACCTCAAATATCTTTCAGCTGATGAATGGATAAATAAAGTACAGCACATCCATACAATGGAATATTATTAGTAAAAGAAATAAAGTACTGATATATGCTACTACCACATGGAATAAATTTAGAAACATTATTGTAAGTGAAAGAAGCCAGACCAAAATCATATATTGGATGATTCCATTTTTATAAAATGTCCAGAATAGGCAAATCCATAGACACAGAAAATTGATTAGTGGTTGCCAGTGGATGAGGCAAGGAGGGACTTAGAATTGAGTGCTGTTGGATGTGGGGTTTCTTTTTGTGTGATAAAAATATTCTAAAATTGATTGTGGGGATGGCTGTACAATTCTGAATGTACTAAAAAACCATTGAATAGTCATTATAAACGGGGGAATTGTGTGGTGTGTGAATATCTTGATAAAGGTCTTATTTAGGGATCCCTGGGTGGCGCAGCGGTTTGGCGCCTGCCTTTGGCCCAGGGCGCGATCCTGGAGACCCGGGATCGAATCCCACATCAGGCTCCCGGTGCATGGAGCCTGCTTCTCCCTCTGCCTATGTCTCTGCCTCTCTCTCTCTCTCTCTCTCTCTCTCTCTCTCTCTCTGGGACTATCATAAATAAATAAAAATTAAAAAAAAAAAAAAAAAAAAAAAAAAGGTCTTATTTAAAACAACAACCCTTCAGTGACTACCTGTTGCCCTCAGGATAAAGTTAAAACTATCATATTTTAGGGGTGCCTGGCTCAGTCAGGCAGTCAGTAGAGCTTGTGACTCTTGATCTGGGGTTGTGAGTTCAAGCCCCATGTTGGGTATAGAGATGACTTAAAAATATAATCTTTAATTAAAAGAAGATTTTAGAAAGTCTGCCGTGGTCTTTCCTAATTCTGTCTGCATTCTTATCCCTTGCTGTGTTTGCCTCATCATTTCCTTATACTCTACATTAATTCCATCAATACTAGATTACTCTCAGTTTCCCAAAGGGACACTCTTAATTATCTTTATTCATTCCTTCCTACCTACTCCATTCTTAGTGTTTCTTTAGGTCTTAGCTTAAGTGTATTTCCCTTTGAGCTACTCTCTTGATCTCCAAAGATCTAGATTAGATGCCATTCCTGCAAATTTATACATATTGCCCTCCCTACACAGGTAACATTGAAATGCTGGTTTTCTTGTCAGCTCCCTACCCTAAGGATAAGAATCTGTTATTTACCATTGTAGCATCAGGTACCCAATATTGGTAGTCACTCATATTTGTAGAAAATAATGAATGTTTTCCCAAAGAGTCTTCAAACGTGCTTATGAAAATCTGCAAAAAATGTTCATAATATAAAGTGATGAAAGCAGGTATCAGTATATCATTATATGACCTCAGTTTTTTAAAAATGTGGATAATCACATAAAAAATGTCGTGAAAGCAAATAAAAAGATTAATGAACACTACTGTCAAGTGTGACTGATTCTGTTTTGCATCTTCTTATTTTTCTACAATGAATTTTTTTGAAAAAGCCACTTTTCCTAGGAGAATCCCTTTTGCGTGCCAGCACTAGTGAATATGCTCCTGTGCTTCAAAATAAAATTGAGTTTTCTGTCTGATGGTTCTAGGTTGCTTAGTTTAGTTGACCTTAGCTTTGTATAATAGAATTTTGTTCTTTAAACTTGCTTAGTTCTTAGATGTGCTTTAATTTATGTGCTTATTTCTATAAAGTATGTTGGAAATGTTTTTATAGAAAATAAAAATCTTCCCACCTCTCTACTCCTCCCCCAATAATTAATAAATAAATTAATTAATTAATTAAATAAATAAGTAAGTAAATCTATCTATCTATCTATCTATCTATCTATCTATCTATCTATCTATCTATCTATCTATCTATCTTTGGGGCACCTCGGTAGCTTCGTTGGTTAAGAATCTGCCTTCAGGGATCCCTGGGTGGCGCAGCGGTTTGGCGCCTGCCTTTGGCCCAGGGCGTGATCCTGGAGACCCGGGATCGAATCCCATATCAGGCTCCCGATGCATGGAGCCTGCTTCTCCCTCTGCCTGTGTCTCTGCCTCTCTCTCTCTCTCTCTCTCTCTGTGACTATCATAAGTAAATAAATAAAAATTTAAAAAAAAAAAAAGAATCTGCCTTCAGCTCAGATCATGATCCCAGGGTCCTGGTGGGATCCATCAGGCTCCTTGCTTGGCAGGGAGTCTGCTTCTCCCTCTTCCTCTGCCTGCCACTCCCCCTGCTTGTTCTCTCTCTCTCTCTTTCTCCCTTTATCTCTGCCAAATAAATTTTAAAAAGAAAATCAAAATTAATTTAGAGCATTGTCTGTAGAGATATATAAAAATAGGATTTGCAAAACAAGTGAATGATTGATGGGTATATTCCCGTATGAGTTCTGAAAGAATTCAAAGTGTCCTTTGTTTAAAGTAAATACCAAGGGCAGCCCTGGTGGCTTAGTGGTTTAGTGCCGCCTTTGGGCCAGGTTGTGATCCTAGAGACCCGGGATCGAGTCCCACGTCAGGCTCCCTGCACAGAGCCTGCTTCTCCCTCTGCCCCCACCCCTCTCTTTCTCTCTTTTTCTCTTTCTCACTCTGTGTCTCTCATGAATGAATAAAATAAAATCTTTAAAAAAAATAAAAAATAAATAAATACCAAATCTGGGTATAACTCATGTTTTTTAGAAAATTAGGAATCCAGTGGGGATTAAGGAGTGCACTTGTCATAGCAAGCACTGTGTAATGTGTGAAATTGTTGAATTACTATATTGTACACCTGAAACTATGAAATGTTAACTGTACATAAAAGTTTAAATAAAATAAAATAAAATTAGATTCCATAACATTTGAGGGAAAGTATATTTTATAAAATTAGGTACAATACTCAGTATATTTTACTATTTTTATTGTAGATGGCAGAACTAATTAATTCCTCTGTATTGTAGGATATGTCAGCATATGTGAAGAAAATCCAATTTAAATTACATGAGAGCTATGGCAATCCTTTAAGAGGTACAGTACAGTTTTTTGATTCATAATAGAAAATTTAACAAATTTAAAAAGATGTAGAAGACTATCAATTATTTATAATTTATAATTGTTTTATTTTTTTTTCTCTTCAGTTGTTACTAAACCTCCATATGAAATTACTGAAACAGGATGGGGTGAATTTGAAATAATCATCAAAATATTTTTCATTGATCCTAATGAAAGACCTGTGAGTAATAATAATCTTTGCATAAAATAGATTTTTATAATCGTAAAAATGTTATATACTTAATGAATAGTTTGTTATGTGTTAACATTTTTATTCAGATAAACTTTATGTAAGCTTTTAGCATGATGTATGTATCTTGCCATGAGTTAAGTAAGGTTTTTCATTTTTATGGGGAGTGCATCTCGAAACTTAGTTTTCAAGCATGGAAAGAAGGGATATAATGTGGACATTTCTCAGAAAGAAACCATGGAATAATGTGATTACTATAGCAAAAAAGCTTAAAATTCATTAATAATTATTTGGTTATCAGTAATAAGACTAATCCATTTGTTGTCTGGAATGAGAGTATCCAGCTTTTTATAGTAAAAAAAACCCTAGCAACAGTCTTTCTGCTTTTTCAAGTTGCTATCAGTATTAGCAGCTTTACTTTCTATTTTATTCATGAATTTTTATTTATAACCACTGATTTTTTTTTTCGTTTGATCTCTTATTAGATTATTGCTTGGTAATGTAAAAAGTCCCTTAAAACTTTCACTTTGATCCCTCAGGAGTTTTGTGAGATTGATGATATCATCTTAGAGATGAGGATTCTAAGGTTTGGGGATCAAGTCATATGCTCAAAAACACAAACTGTGGCAGAACTAGTTTTTGAACCCAAGTTATTTGCATTCAGACCTCACATTCTTTCCATTACCCTTTCTTTTGGCTAAAACCACTCAACTTGTTCTGTTTGTAAACCCATAGGGTCACAACTCAGTTATGGCTCTCTCCTTCCACATTGTTATTGTTGGTATTTAACCCTAGTTTCAGGTCATCACCATTAATTTTCATCTTGGTAGATTGAGTTCATTCCTTTAGCACCAAACATTTACACTTTAGTAATCAGGTTACATTTTGAAAATTGTATGTGCTTCTAAAGGAGCTGTGACTTGGGCCTGTAGTTCAGAAAATTAGTTCTTAGTGGACTGCACCAAAGATATCGGAATTTTTTAAAAATGGAAACTCTGGATCCCATCCCCTGGAGAGTCTGATTTAGTAGGTTTGGATTGGGGCCAACACCCCGGGTGATTCTGGTGCACAGTAATATTTAGGACCAACAGATAGAGGCCACACTCTTCCTACATAGGAATTCAAAGTGAGAGTCTTGTTTGGTCTTGCTGTCTCCAGTAGAGAGACTATTGAGTTTTGTTGTTAAGTGAAACATCCTATTCATATTTGGGGTAGTTCAAGTGGTAAGAAAGCTCTAGTTTATGTTAAGCTTCATTCAGTTTTTTACTGATAACTATTCATACATTTGTTTTTTTTTTCTCCCAAATAACATTTATAGCTCATTTAACTATTTTCCATGTGATGAGGTTTCCAGATCTCCTATCTTCTTTTTGTCCTTCTAGAATACTCTCAACAGGGCACCTGGGTGACTCAGTTAAGTATCTGCCTTTGACCCAGGTCATGATCCTCAGGGTCCTGGGAATGAGCCCCGCGTTGGGCTCCCTGCTCAGTGGGGAGCCTGCTTCTTGCTCTCCCTGTGCTGCTGCCCCCTGCTTATGCTTTCTCACATTCTGTCAAATAAACAAAATCTTAAAAAAAAAAAAAAATACTTTGAAAAGACATTATATTCTACCTGGCAAGAAATTATTAATGTCCATTATTTGCCAATATACTATTCAAGGATACAAGGATGAGATACTGCTCTTGTCCTTAATGAAAATAGTCTGTTAGGGAGAAAACACAGAAATACAGCAGATGTTGAGAGAGAAGAAAAATCTGCTACTGGGGCAGAAACTCTTTTTAACTTTGTGAGATTGCATAGCCTCACCTGGCTGTCCTTCATCTGTCTTACCCACCACTCCCAATTGGAAAATACACCTCTGAAAGAAGTCATTGTGTCATATAACTTCATTATGAAACCATTCTCAAAGTCCACTCTTGGAAAGAATGGTTATTGTACTTCTGCAGTAATTAATTTATTGAATACGTTTCCATACAGATCTACACAGGCCTAAATTTTATTACCCAAGAACTGATGTCGTATTCTTTTAGTATGATGAAACCATTATACTTTAGTAATTGTTGGCTCTTTAAGTCATGAAGGCTTATTTAAAATATAAAAGAAAGACAAAAGTAATGTGTGATTTATTTCTGTTACCCAGTAACCTATTATATATTAAACCATTCTAAAAGGAATGGTTGTTCCAAAAAAAAAAAAAAAAAAAGCTAAAATTGGGTTTTTATTCTAGAAATATTTTCATGGCTAGCATAGGCATTTTCATTGCTCTGAGAATCTTCAAACACCTGTCAAAATTAGAGACATCTGTCTTTACGTTTTTCATTGTCTTTATCTATATGAATGGTTTTAGGTGTCTGAATAATAAATTCAAGGAAGGACAGTTTTATGACAGTTTTAAGTTCTTAAATTGTAAAACTAAGATATGCACATGGTTTTAAAAAAGATTTTAAAAACAAAAAATAGAAGTCTCCTGTGTCAATTTCTTAGGGCTGCCATAACAAAGCATCATAAGCTGAGTGGCTAAAAACAACAGGTATCTCACAGTTCTGGACACTAGAAGTCCAAAATCAAGGTATTGGTCATGCTCTCTCCAGAACCTCTAGGGAAGGATCCTTTCTTGCCTCTACTAGTTCCTGGTAGCCACAGGTGTTTCTTGGCATTGGTGGCATAACTAAAATCTTTGCCTTCATTGTCACCTGGCTCCTCTCCCTCCTTGTCTCTGTGTCATGTTGGATTAGGGCTTAACCTGAGAACTCCCATCTTAAATTGATTACATCTGTTTCAAAAGAAGGTCACATTTACTAGTACTGAGGGTTAGGGCTTCGGCATATCTTTTAGGGGGACACAGTTCAACCCATCACATCTTTATCCCATCTCTGGCCCCTTCCGTAGGAAAACTACAATGATTGTTTTCAGTTTCTCTAGAAATTACTCCCATGCATCTCATATATTTAAATCTCTGTGTTCAGATTTTTCAGTTTTCAGTAGGACCTGTCATCATCTCCTCATGTCATGACAGATGATCCTTTTTCTTCATTGTTCCAGGTTTTTTTCATTTCATTGGAGGAATTTTTTTAGAAAGGATGCCTGAGAAATAAACCTTCAGAGCCATTGCTACCTGAAAATATCGTTATTTTTACCTCATACTTGATTGTTTGGGTAAAAAAGTCTAAATTTCACAGGGGATATGCTTTCTTGTCTTTGAGTGATTGGAGAAAGGAAGGTTAACAGGCCCAGCCACCGCAAAGCATTCTTGACTTCTGTACTTGGTAGCGTTGGGCTTGAAGCCTCCCTGTCTCTGCTGGCTCCAACCTCTGCTGCTGTTTTCTCCCTTAGCTTTTCATGTTGTGAATTTCTCTTTATCCACCTGTGTGGTCTTACCTCCTTTTTGTCTACTTGAGAAATTTGTCAAATTATCTTTAAGTATGGCGTATGATACATGCTCCTTATAATTATTTTAGCTAACCGTTTGGAAAATTCTTTGAGGCCTCTGAATTGGTTTCTACACCTTCAACATCAACTCTACTGTTTTACTAGCCAACTTTTATTTTGCTCAAGTAATCACGCATTGTGCTGCAAAGCTTTTCCTTTGATTTCATGTTATACATGTTTTTATGTATTTTGAAGACCTGTTGCTTCTACCAAAGTGAATTAACATTGACTGACTTTTGTTTATTATGTTATAGACCACCAGAGAAAATATCTTGGCGTCACTGAGCATTTTAGTATTGGTTATTTATTTTGAAAGTGTCAAATCTTTTCTCCCTCTGTAAATTTGTAAACTAATCTTCACAGAATAACTGTCAAAATTAATCTGATTTCACTTATGGAAGTAAAAAAAATTCCCATCTTCATGATTTTCCAGCTTAGTTTCTATAGCTGTATTTCATGTTATTTTTCTACATAGTCTTTCTGTAGAGATGTTTTATAACATCCATACCTACCCTCTTTAAAACACTCAGCTTTAGTAGATGTGGATGGACAATAATACCTAATAGAAAAACAGAAGTACAGAATTTGATTTGCCACACAGTAAGTTGTAGTTAAGATAATTCTGCATTTGACATGTTAACTAATTCTACTTTCTAATTCAGTTACAGAAATCATGATGTCTCACGGTGATGAAAACCATTGCACAGATGTGACATCTGTTTTTATTTCACAGGTAACCCTCTATCATTTATTAAAGCTGTTTCAGTCAGACACCAATGCAATGCTGGGAAAAAAGACAGTGGTTTCAGAGTTCTATGATGAAATGGTAAGAAGATTTTATAATGAGAATTTTAAAAGCATTTTAAGTTATAGAACTTTGAAGTTATTGGGCTATTTTTTCATTCTATCCCATTAGATATTTCAAGACCCAACAGCAATGATGCAACAATTGTTAACAACATCTCGCCAGCTAACATTAGGAGCCTATAAGCATGAAACAGAATGTAAGTGCCATGAATTCATAATTAATCCTAAAAAATGATGTATTCTATAATGGTGAAAAGATTATGATTAGTGACTATTATTGTTTTTCTAAGGATATATAAAAGTAAATTTTTTAAGAGTTAAAAAATATACTATACAGTATAGTACTGTAAATGTATTTTCCTTTAACATTTTTTTCTAGCTTACTTTATTATACAGACTAAATATATATAATATTCAAAATATGTGTTAATTGATTCTTTGTCAGTAAGGCTTCCTGTCAACAGTAGTCTCTTAGTAGTGAAGTGTTTGGGAAGTTAAGTTATACACAGTTTTGACTGTCACCGGGTTGGGTAAGGGAGAGTGGTCAGCACCCCTAAAGTCTGTGTTGTTCAAGGGTCAACTGTAATTGTGTTCTGCAAGGTTCTTCACACAGACTTTATGACCAAAGACTAGTAAACAGAAAATGGTTGAGTGACAGGTTAAGCAAGATTAATGAAAAGCTATCTTTAAATGTAATTAGGGAATAAAAGTATTTCAGAGAATGTGAGAGGCTTTTACCCTTTTTTTTTTTTTTAAGATTTATTTATTTATTTATGATAGACATAGAGAGAGAGAGAATGAGGCAGAGACACAGGCAGAGGGAGAAGCAGGCTCCATGCCGGGAGCCCGACGCGGGACTCAATCCCGGGACTCCAGGATCGCGCCCTGGGCCAAAGGCAGGCGCTACACCGCTGAGCCACCCAGGGATCCCCTGTCTTTTACCTTTCTGAAAGTACATATACTTTGTGAATAATTTAAAACATCCTTCTTAGGGGTTTCTATAGTAATACATATTTTTTTTCCTTGTCTCTCTCCTGCCTCACCCTAGCATCTGGCAAAGTGCCTTTCACTCAGTATGTGTTTGTTAATTGATATGGAGAGAGAGGGAGCAAAGGAATAAAAATTTTTGCATAGTAAAACGCTCTAAACAAAGTCTAAAGGCAGACAAGCCACGAAAAAATATCGTACTCCTATCACAAATGACTAGTTTCCTTAAGGTATAAAGAGCTCCTACACATCAGTAAGAAATGCCGATAACTAAAAAGTTTCTGCACAGCAAAGGAAAGCACCACCAAAATGAAAAGGCAACATACTGAATGGGAAAAAACATATTTACAGATTATATATCTGATAAGGGGTTAATATCCAAAACAAAGAACTCCACAACTCAATAGCAAAAAAGAAGCAAATAATCCAGTTTAAAAATGAGATCGTTTTCCAAAGAAGACCTACAGATGGCCAACAGGTACATGAAAAGGTGCTCAGTATCACTAATCTTCAGAGAAATGCAACTTAAAATTAGAATGAGATATGACCTCACACCTAGAAAATGGCTGTTATCTAAGGGACAAGAAATAAGTGTTGGCAAGGATGTAGAGAAAAGGAAACCCTGATGCACTGTTGGTAGGAATATAAGTTGGTGCAGCCACTATGGAAAACAGCATGGAAATTTGAAAATTTCAAAAAATTAAAAACAGAACTACCATATGATTCAGTAATGCCACTTCTGGATATTTCTCTGAAGAAAACAAATATTAATTGAAAATCGAGGTGCTAATAGAGTCCCCCATTTTAATTGCAGCATTATTTGCAATAGCCCAATATGAAAACAACCTAAGTGTCTATTGATGAACGAATAAAGAAAATGGGGTGTATACACAACGGAATATTATTCAGCCGTAAAAAAGAAGGAAATCTTAACATTTGTGACAACATGGATGGACCTTGAGGGCATTATGCTAAGTGAAGTAAGTCAGAAAGACAAATGCCAAATGATCTCACTTCCATATGAAATATTAAAAAACAAACAAACAAACAAAACAACCCACAGTGCCTAGGCAGCTCGGTCAATTAAGCGCGTCTGACTCTTAGTTTTTGGCTCAGGTCATGATCTCAGAGTTGAGATCAAGTACGACATTGGGCTTCACACTCAGCAGGGAGTCTGCTCCTCTCTCACCCTCTCCCCCTATTCACACAGGCATTCACACTCTTTATCTAAAAATAAATAAATCTTTAATAAATCTTTTTTTTTTTAATTTTTATTTATTTATGATAGTCACACACAGAGAGAGAGAGGCAGAGACATAGGCAGAGGGAGAAGCAGGCTCCATGCACCGGGAGCCCAACGTGGGATTCGATCCCAGGTCTCCAGGATCGCGCCCTGGGCCAAAGGCAGGCGCTAAACCACTGCGCCACCCAGGGATCCCTAAAAATAAATAAATCTTAAAACAAGCTCATAGAGACCAGATTGGTGATTGTCATAGGTGAGGGTGGGAGGTTGGTGAAATGGCTGAAAGGGGTCAAAAGGCACAAACTTCCAGTTATAAAATAAATAAGTCATGGGGATGTAACTAGTTAGCAATACTGTATCGCATATTGTAAAGTTGCTAAGAGATCTTAAAAGTTCTCATCACCGGAAAAAAAATTTTGTAACTGTGGTGACAGACTTACTGTGATGATCATTTTGCAGTATATACAAATATGGAATCATTATGTTGTACACCTGAAACTAATATGTCGGTTCTACCTCAATTTTTAAAAAGTCAATATGATAGAAAAAATAGCAAAGGAAAGACAGACAATCCATAAAAAGGGAGAAATGTCTCTTCTAAACTTAAAAAGATTGGTCAGCCTCAGTAGTAAAAATAGAATGCAAATTACTCTGAAATACCGTTTTTAACCTTTTTGGGTAACTGAGACCAAGGAGTTGATGCAGTAGGGAAACAGACATACAATGCCAGTAGGATTGTAAATTAATAGAACCTTTAAGAGTCATTTGCCATTCCTTCAAAGTTACAAATACATATATCCTTCGACCCAACAGTTGTACTTGCAGGAGTTTATCCTACCAATGTGCTGATTTTCCCGCAAGTATACTGAAATGATTTTGCACAGCAGACACATATAGCATTGTTTGTAAAAGAAAAAATGGAAATACTCAATGTACATCAAAGGGGACAGATTAATATCCATTAGGTGAGATCATCTGTAGCCATTAAAAGAATGAGACAGCTGTATGGTAGATACAGAATAGGCTTTTAGACATAAGCAAGATGTAGCGCAGTTTGTCGATAGTGTGATACCACTTGTTTTGGGGACGAGAAGAAATCACACATCTAAGTGTGATGTGTGCTGGTCTGTGGACAAATTATTTCTGGAAAGATACCAAATAAACCTAAAACTGATTGTCTCCAGGAAGAAACACTGGTGGGTGGGTGGGGCAGGAGTGAAAGGAGACATTTTTTTCATTATCTACGCTTTTCAGTCTTTTAATTTTTGAGCCTTTAATTTCTGTTTCAAAAGCAATTTCAAAGTTAAAAGCAGTGAAAGAAATCACAAAGAAAAATAAGGATCATTTTGACAATATAAAATTGTATTATTGTATTTTAAAATGTATCATAAAAAGAAAGTCACCAGCTGTATAAATATTGCATGTTTTTAATGTGCTAGATGCTTTACATTTATTACTTAATCCTCAGCCTCTGAGAAATACAGTTTTAACTATACTAAATAGAAACCAGATTGAGGGAGACTTAGGAGATATCAGCGTTAGCTAATAAGGGGCCAAGGTTGTATTTGAACTAAAGTGTTTCTGATTTCAAAGCGTTTTTCTCCCCCACCAAACCATGCTGCTTCGAGTTAGTGTTCATTTTATCAAAAGTACAACCATGGGACACGTGGGTGGCTCTGGTTGAGCGGCTGCCTTCGGCTCGGGGTGTGATTGGGGCCCCAGGATTGAGTCCCACATCGGACTTGATCCCTGTGAGGAGCCTGCTTCTTCCCCTGCCTGTGTGTCTGCCTCTCTCTCTTTCTTGAAAAAACAAAATCTTTAAAAAAAAGTACAACTGTGCTTTAATAGTCATCAGCAGCAGTTACCTGAAATGTCCACAAGATGGAAATGGTAGACAAAAGTAGGCATTTTTCTTTGTAAAACAAAATGCTGCACTGTCCAAGTGGGGTATTTAAATAGGTGTATTCTATTTTGCAGTAATGATATTGTCTTTAGTAATTTGTTATATAACAGGCTTAGAAGGTTAAATATCATTTAGTGTTCCTCTACCATAATGGTAGTTAGGATGGCTTTTTATGTACCTGACCATATTCTAGATACTTTATATACATTAATTCGTTTAAAATTTTTGAATAAAGTTTTACATATGAACTTCTTACATAAAAGTTTACAGGTCTGCTTTCCTAAGATGCTAGCTGGTCATTAATACCAGTAGGAATCATTCCACAAACACCAAGAAAGTAGAAAAACTCAACTAAGGGCACATTATCTCCCAGAATTTCTGCAAAACCATTAAAACTAGTTTGGGGGAAAGAAATAGGTTGCAAAATAAACTAAATGAGACAATTAAAACTAGAAGTTAGGGGCACCTGGGTAGCTCATTTGGCTAAACATTTACCTTTGGCTCGGGTCATGATCCCAGGATACTGGGATTGAGCTCTGCAGGAGCCCACATCCAGCTCCCTTGCTCAGTGGAGAGTCTACTTCTCCCCTGTCACCCCCCCTCCTACACCCCCGCTCCTTGTCTTGTGCTCTCTGGCTCACTCTCTCTGGCAAATAAATAAAATCTTAAAAAAAAAAAAAAATCAGATAAAACTTCAGAGAGCTGTACTGTAGGCCTATGTTGGGAGGTTTTAAATAAAACCAGAAGTTAAAATTTTTAAAAAATGTTTTTCACATAATATGAGGTGTTCATTATGTTCTCGTTATAATATGCATCATTATAATGGGAAGTGGGCATAGAAATAACAACAGTGGCACAGCTAGTAAATGGTACAGCTGGAATTTAAACCTAGGTGGTTACTGCTAATCTTTTTCTTAAAAAGGTAAGGGTTTGTTTTACTGGTGTGATTGTTTTTCTTTTTTTAACTAAGTTTTTTTTTTTTAAGATTTTTATTTATTTATGAGAGACAGAGAGAGAGAGAGAGGCAAACACAGGAAGAGGGAGAAGCAGGTTCCATGCAGCGAGCCCCATGTGGGACTCCATCCCAGGCCTCTAAGATCACACCCTGGGCCAAAGGCAGGTGCTCAACCGCTGAGCCACCCAGGGATCCTCTACTGGTGTGATTCTTTTTTTTTTTTTTTTTAAGAGGTTTGTTTGTTTGTTTGTTTTAATTCATTCATGAGAGAGACACAGAGAGAAGCAGGCTCCATTCAGGGAGCCCGATGTGGGACTTGATCCCAGGACTTCAGGATCATGCCCTGGGCTGAAGGCGGTGCTAAACTGCTGTGCCACCAGGGCTGCCCTACCGGTGTGATTCTATGTAAGTTTTACCTGTACATATATTGAAGAGCGCTATTTAGTTAGCTCTTATTGGCTGGGTGTCTCTTGGATTGTATGCCACCTTATTTCCAAATTAACATGGGTATGGGGAGAAAAACTAGGACATTATATCTTAACATCTTAATTGGGAAAGAAAATGTGAATGGCCATAATTTCAACCTTAGTTGTAGAAAACATCTTGGATTCTCTTGTGAGAGTTTAAACTTTCTACCCACTTCCCTGTGTTTAATGTGTCTTAAGTTTACATTTCATCATGGAAACTGACCTAAGGAAATGCCATATTTATTACTGTCTGACATACTTTAGATGTGAGAAAAATGAAATAGTTCAATAAAAATATGTTTTCCTTAGTTGCAGAACTTGAAGTGAAAACCAGAGAAAAATTAGAAGCTGCGAAGAAAAAAACAAGCTTTGAAATTGCAGAGCTTAAGGAGAGATTAAAGGCAAGTCGTGAAACTATAAATTGTTTAAAAAATGAAATCAGGAAACTTGAAGAAGATGATCAGACAAAAGAGATATAAACAGTTCTAAGAGAACTTGCTAGTAAGCTAAGCTGAAAATAAGATGGACTTTAAGGGAGAAATGGACTGCAGATGCTATGGTGTTTCTTAGAGAAACAGCACATGTAGTTGTTGGCCACAGATTTCCCAGCAAGGGGATCAAAGGATTTGTACTTTTCAAGCAATCTTTAAGGTAAAATATATGTATGTAATAAGAAAGAATGCTGTATAGGCATTTTATCAACCCATTTTAGGGTAATTCTCATGTTAAGCACAATTTTAAAAATTTTTTTGCATTGTATGTATAGCTTATCCTTTTGACAGGCATCACAATTTCATATTAATGTGTAAGTTGTACAAATTTTGTATTTTCCTGGTAGAATTAGTGGGTAAATTAACATGTATATTTAATTTTTAAAGTTCTTAACCTGTCCCCATCCTACCTCTTTTGTATGTTGTGCCCACTGCCCAGTAAGCACTCAATAAATGTAGTTTATAGATCTTGTGTCTGCCTCTTGATGTGTTTCTTCCTCTTTAAATAAGCACCTGTAACTCTCTCATTACAATTAATGTATCTCCATTGTATGGCAAAGATCATATTCTAAGTGTTGTTCTGCCTAAGTACTGCAGTGTCATTAGTTTTCACTTAGAAAATATATAATCCTTCATACATTTTCCAAAGATACATAGGAAGCAACTATGTATCAACTTCACATATGACCCCTGATTTCTCCATTTTCTCCTCAGCCTCCTGTTCAGGTCCACGTAGTGAGCCCTGTACTTTTGGACTCATCTAATTGGAACACTTAGTAGTACTTACATCCACATGGGCTGATCTGTCTGGGAAACCTAGGAACAACAATAGGTAGGAAAGTATTTTGGAAAACATGTAACATTAATATTAGTTAATGGCAACCATGCCTATATTTAATGTAAGAGTCTGTATTCTTTGTATAGTATTTAAGATCTACTCTAGCACTTAAAGTTAGTTTTTATCTATCTGCCCTATAGGTTAGTTACTTTGAATGTGTACTTTGTTGCTTTATTTTTAAGTTGGTGCTTATAGGCATTATGAGATTGTGCAAAGGTCTGTCTCCGTAGTCTTAAAATTTTTGCCAGGCGCTGTGGGATTGGAAGTGGCACTTCTAGTCGTGCCAGGCATCATTCATCTTTCCCCTACCTCCTATCCAGTGCCCACAGTATAGGGTGGGGTCTGGGGATTGACCAGAAATTCTAATGAGGGAAAAGTCCCATTCTACTTGAGGGACCCTGACACGGGAGATTATCCCTTCATTATTCTAGTTCGATTAAGCACCAAGAATGTTTTGGTTCATAGAGATAGGTCTGACTTTATGCATGGAGTCTGAGTCCAAAATAGATCATCATGGCTCAGTCTTGCCGCTCTTATTTCTGTGTGTCGTCTTTATGCAAACTTTCTAACTCAAGACCACCCAATTTTAAAATGGACAAAGGATTAAATAGACATTTTTCCAAGGAAATACAAATAGCCACTAAGCACATGAGATGCTCAATATCATTAGTCATTAGGAAAATGCAAATCAGAACCACAATGAGATCCCACTTTTATCCCAACCAGGCATCTATAATTATAAACAAAACAAAAAAATTAATGAGGATATGGAGAAATTGGAACCCTCATGCACTGCTGGTGGGAGTGTAAAAAAGTGCAGCCCAGTTAGGAAAATAGGCGGTTCCTCAAAACGTTAAGTTTGGTTATGCTAATGATCCAGTAATTCTGCTAGGTGTGTACCCGAGAGAAATGAAAACATGTTCGTGTAGAAACTTGTACATGAATGTTGATGACGGAATTGTGCACAGTAGCCAAATAGGAAACAACACCCAAATACCCATCAACTGATGAATGAATACATGTGGTGTAGCCACACAACGGAATATTATTTGGCCAGAAGGGAATAAGTACAGATTCGGCTGCATCATGAACAAACCTTAAGAACATGCTAAGTGATAGAAGTCAGACACAAAAGCCTCGTATTGTATGATTCCATTTGTATGAAATTGCCAGAATAGGCAAATCTGTAAAAACAGAAAGTTGATTAGTTGTCAGGGGATGGGAAGAAGGGGATTTCTGTTTGGGGTGATAAAATGTTCTGGAATTAGTGATGATTGCACAATCTTGTGAATATACAGAAACAGTTGTACATTTTAAAAATAGTTTAAATGAACACTATAAATTTGATCTAAAAAATGTTTAAGCCTTTAAGTGGCAAATTTTGTTGAGAATTATACAAATTTTAAAAATATTCTATAAGATCTTTTTATTTCCCCATTCTTCTACAAGTGAAAGAGAATATTTCTTTACCAAGGATTCATTCATTGAGCTAAAGGCTAAGAACAATTAAAAGAAGCACAATTGGGATCCCTGGGTGGCTCAGCGGTTTAGCGCCTGCCTTCGGCCCAGGGTGTGATCCTAGAATCCCCACAGGGAGCCTGCTTCTCCCTCTGCCTGTGTCTCTGCCTCTCTGTGTCTCATGAATAAATAAAAATAAATACAATCTTTAAAAAAAAAATAAAAAAAGAAGCACAACTGGTTAGGCAGCTCACTTTTTAAAAGAATATCAAAGCACAAGTTTCATTTTTCTAAATGGTGTGGTAGATAGTGTTGCTATCTAATTTTATACAGGAGACTAAGGGACTATAACTAGGTGTCAACCAAAAATGTGACTCAGGTTAGTAATAGGCTTTCTGCCTCTATAATACTTAATTTTTATGTTCAGAGCATTGGCACTTTTAATTATTGTTCATGCCTAAATCTTAAATTTCCTTTCTTTAACCAATTGGAGTAATTTAAGACAATCAGATAGGAACATCAGATGGCAAGAATGCAAAGCATTGAGATAAAAATCTTGCTAGCTATTAGTAATATTCAAGAAAATTCTGGTGTTAAGCTCTGTTGGATGGAATATTAAGAAATCTCTTGATCTGCTTAGAATCTGGGGAATGTGAGATGGTAGGGGGAATAGGGCATATAGATGAAACAAGATTGGCCTTATGTTGATAATTTTTGAAGTTGAGCAACAGGAATTATTCTTTCTACTTTTGTATATGTTTGAGATTTCCACAAAAATTTTTTAACATCAGATGGAAGAAACCACTAAAATTCCACTTTTCTTCTCCCAGAAGTCCATAACTGATAAAGAGTAAGTTATTTTAATCAGAATACACTCCCAGATGACAATAGCTTCCAATTGCATAGTTTACATGTTTACTTCTGTATTTTTTATTTTAATAATTCTAACAAATTCTTCACTGTTGATTGAATATGATGAAAGTCTGGAAGGATGAAGGTGCCTCACTGGCTCGGTCAGTTTAGTGTCTGCTTCCTGATTTTGGTTCATCTTGTGATCTCAGGGTTATGATTTCCAGGTCATGAGATTGAGCCCTATGAGGGGCTCCGCACTGAAGGTATAGCCTGCTTAAGATTCTCTCCCAAACCTTAAGAATATGCAAATTTAAATAGCAGCTATTTCTCATCCATTTAGGATAACATAAATGTTTCAGATAAGTATTGATAAAGATACCGCTAATGATACAAAAGGATAGACCAGAAACATAGGCCATCTGGTAGATGGAGATGGGTAATATTTATTTTTTGTGTATCTGAAATTCAAATTTTACTAGACGTCCTATATTTTTACTTACTATTATCTGACAATTCTACATCTATCTCAGATAGGAAAGGTTTTCAAAAAACAAAAAAATAAGACTGCCCAGTGCTAGCAAGAGAGTGGGGAAACAGCTTACTCATACACTGATGAGATCATGAATTGGTTCAACATTTTGGGAGGACAATTTGGCATTAACTACTAAAATAATCTGAGTCAGAAATTTTATTCCTAAAATTTACATTTGTTTAATTTTATTGAAGTAAGTGATTAGACTTTTAAGAATAAATATATTGCTTAGGAACATTTATCCAAATATGCAAGATACATACAAGGATCGTCACTGTAGCATGTTTGCAATATCAAAAAAAATTGTAAAGAAGGTAAATGGCATCAATAAGATCTGCATAAATTATGCTATAGTGATACAATGGATTCCTCTGTGGTTGTCAAAATGAATAAAGCAGACCTAGGGATGCCTGGCTGGCTCAGTCAGCATGCGACTCTTGATCTTGGGATTATGATCTTGAGCCCCATGTTGGGTTGTAGAGATTACTTAAATTTTAAAAATGAATAAAGCAAAAAAGAAAGCAGTTCTCTATTATCTGACATGAAAAGATACCTGGATTATATGTGTTAGGGAGATAAAAGGCAGTTTGCAAAACTTCCTAATTTTATTTTTTGTAAATAATATGTTAGAGTATGGAGAGAAAAATCGCTTGGAGGAGTTTTTACCAATGGTAACAATAGGAAGAGGAATTATAGGGACTGTTGCTATCTACATTGTATATGTGTATGTTCGAATTTTTGCATTAAGAAGTATGTATTTCCTTTAAGTGAAAGGGAATAACAAAATAGTTTAAATGAAAAGGAAAAAACAGATGTCTTGATTAACGGAACATTGCCTCCTGTGAGCCAGATCATTATGAAGTGTCATGTGGCAGTTCAGAGAAATGAAACATGACTTCTGAATGATTCGAGAAGCTGAAGGACCAAGACTTCAGAAACTACTGGAGAGACTCAGGTAAGATCCTTGTCCTCTGTGCATCAACTAGTGAACTGGGATAAATAACATCATGATCGTGATATAAAAATAGGTGATTAAAAGTAGGGGTTTTATCTGTCTTCTGTCCCAGCCTGGACTCTCTGGTCTGACTTTTTAATTATTTGTAGTTATTCTTAATTATTTGTAGCTATTTTTAAATTACTTTGTGTAATATGCCCCATGATATTCTTAATTCCGGGTAGCCTCTCCTCCCCACCCCAACCTGTTTACTTTCCTACTTTTGCTGGCTACCCAGCCTGGCTTAACTGTTCTCTGTCCTCTACTAGGCTTCACTGCTCTTCAGTAATTCCTTAGTCTACCCTTAGTGAATTCATCATTGCTGTTTGAAAATTTCCAGTGAACTGAATCACTGCTCCCCTTATTCACTAAATAAGAGTCATAAAACTGGGAGTTTAGAGAACATCTAATTCAGTTCCCCCATTTGATGAGAGAATACGGTCTTGCAGAAATTAAATGACTTTCAAAGTCACACAACCTGTTGGGGCCAGGTAGAATTTGAATTCAGCATTTTCTAACTCAGCAATCATCGTACTAGAGCATCAGAGTACAGCTCCATCAAGGCTTAGACAAAATTGTATGAATTGGCAGTCACCTTGGAAACTAACTTTATAAGAATGAAGGAAGGATGTACTATTACTGATACTCAAAATCCCTATCATCAAAACTTTGGTTTATTCTCCTTCCAGCTAATCTGGTCAAATCATGATCTCAAAATTAATGAGAATTGTCATCCCTACTTGGTTTAATTACATGCATGAATTGAAACCACAAGTCTGTTTACTCTTATTGTGCACATCAGCAGATGACCTCAGTTCTTACATCACTGAGATCACTGATGCCATTCAAATTGACCCTGTTCATCTCCAGCCAGGCAAAGTTTTTCTTTGTTCCTACCAAATCGTGCTTTCTTTCATCGCCCTCATGTTCTTCCCATCTGTAGTTTTCATTCCAATCTATACTATCTACTATTGCAAATGTATAATTGGGGGAAATCATTTCACTTTCCTGAGCCTCAAGTTTGTTTTAGTGAATATGAATATACTGCCCACCTCATAGAATTCTGGTTAAGGGAAAACAAAATAGCATATGTCAAGGCACTCTGAATGGTAAGAATAAAGAATAATGATTCTGTCAAGCTGTTTGTAAAAATTTTCAGCAAAATACTCACAAACCGAATCCAGCAACATAAAGAAAGGATTAAGTGATCTCATGATAAAGTGGGCTTTATACCAGGAGTACAAGGTTGGCTCAACATGTGAAAACCAATCTGTGTTACAGGCTGTTATAGGTTGAATGGTGTCTCCTCAAAATTCTTATGTTGAAGTCCTAACTCCCAGTACTTCAGAATATGACTATTGGAGATAGGGCCTAAATAGGATAATTAAGTTAAAAAGAGGTCATAGGGTGGGTCTTAATTCAATATGACTGGTTCCTTATAAAAATACTGGGAAGACCATATGAAGACACAGGGAGAAGATGGCCACCTGTCTACAAGTCAGAGAGAGAGGCCCCAGAAGAAACCAACCCTGCTGACACTTTGCGATTGGACTTCCAGGTTCTGGAATTGTGAGAAAGATTTCTGTTGTTCAAGTCACCCAGCCTATGGTATTTGTTATGGCAGCCCTAGCAAACTTTTAATAAATACACCACATTAAAAGGATAAAGGACAAAAGCTACATGATCAAATTTATAGATGCAGAAAAAAATTTTGACAAAATCCAACACCCTCTCATAATAGAAATCCTCAGCATACTAGGAATATAAGGGGAACTTCCTTAACCTGATAAAGGGTACTTCTGTGAAACTCATAGTGAACATTATACATAATTATGATGTTCCCCTGACATCAGGAACAAGACAAGTATGTTTGCTTTGACCACATCTATTCAACATTGTGCTGGAGATTCTCGCCAGGGCAACTAGGCAAGAAAAAAAAAAAGGCATCCAGATCACAAAGGAGGAATTAAATTATATCTGTTTGCAGATAATATGATCTTGTACTTAGAAAAAGCCTAAGAAACCTACACATACATAAACTATTAGAGCTAATAAATGGGTCTAGCAGGGTTGCAGGATGCAGGATCAGTATACAAAAGTCAGTTATATTTCTATACATGAGCAATGAACTTCAGTTCATTTGAAGATAAAGTTAAGAAAACAATTTTTTTTATAACAGCATCAAAAAGATAAAATACTTAGGAATATGACACCTAAAGTTCAACCAAAGAAAAATAGTTAAATTGGGCTTCATCATTAGAAACTTTTATATTTCAAAGAACATTATCAAGAAAATGAAAAGACAGTTCACAGAATGGGGGAAAATATTTGCAATTCATACATTTGCTAGTATCCAGAACATAGAAGAACACTTACAACTCAATAATAAAAAGAACCAATTAAAAATTGGGCAAAAGATTTGAATAGACATTTCTCTCAAAGAAGAATTATAAGTAGACAATAAGCACATAAAGAAATATTCAGGGGAACCCTGGGTGGCGCAGCGGTTTAGCACCTGCCTTTGGCCAGGGCGCGATCCTGGAGACCCAGGATCGAATCCCACATCGGGCTTCCGGTGCATGGAGCCTGCTTCTCCCTCTGCCTGTGTCTCTGCCTCTCTCTCTCTCTCTGTGTGTGTGACTATCATAAATAAATAAAAAATTTTAAAAAAAAAGAAAAAAATATTCAACATCATTTGTTGTTAGGGAAATGCAAATCAGAACCATAGGGAGCCACCACTTCACTGGAATGACTGGTATGAAAGAGGCAGACAATAGCAAGTGTTTACAAGGGTGTAGGGAAACTGAAGCTCTCATCATTGCTGGTGAGAATGTAAATCAGCAAGGCTGCCACTGAAAACAGTTTGGGAGTTCCATAAAAAATTACACCTAGGGGTTGCCTGCCTAGCTCAGTTGGTGGGCGTGTAGCTTTAGATTTCAGGGTCGTGAGTTCAAGCCCCCGCGGCTGGTGTAGAGATTGCTTAAATAAATAAACTTAAAAGAAAGTTAAACATAGAGTTACTATGTGACCCATCAATTCTACTTCTAGGTATATATCTAAGAGAATTGAAAACATATGTCCAAGCAAAAACTTGTACATGAATATTTGTAGCAGCGTTATTCACCGCAGCCAAAAGTAGGATCATGCCAAGTGTCCACCAGCTATTGAATGGGTAAATCAGGGGTGGTATGTCAGCACAGTGGATTATTCAGCAATAAAAGTGAATGAAATGCTATAATATATTACAGCATGAATAGACCTCCTAGACATGCTACGCGAACGATGCTGGGGCGCCTGGGTGCTCAGTCAGTTGAGCGTCCAATTCGATTTCGTCTTGGGTCATGGTCTCAGTGTTGTGGGATCAAGCCCCATGTTGAACTCTGTGCTCAGCACACACAGTCTGCTTGTCCCTCTCCCCCTGCTCCTGCCCCCTGCCCTCCCTGTCCCTCTCTCCATCTCTAAATAAGTAAACTCTTAAAAAAAAAAGATACCAGACACCAAAGGCCATACATTGTAGCATTCCACATATATGTCAGGATAGGCTTCGGCTTTTCCTCACTCCGGGCAGAAGAGGGGTTGTCAGTCTGGTTTACCTTGGTAATTGTATGTAAAGCCTGGGGTGGTCAGCAAACAGTCACTGGCACTTCAGTGTCCGGTGTCGCTTCGCTTTCAGTACCTGCCCGACTCTGTGCTATGCCAAGACATGATGCTGGTCGCAGATCTGGGCTCTTCCTTCGCCTACTGCAGCCTGTCCCAGCATCGGGCACACGGTCCTGCCCGGCTGTGTCCCCGGATATCACAAGCACAAGTCAGAAGTGCCAAAGGAAGTTTGGCCTAAAATGTGCAATTCCTGTGGGTCTAATTATGACCACTTTGTTCAGACTTAAGGCTTTAGGAAACTTAGGGGTGCCTGGCTGGGTTAGTCGGTGGAGCACGTGACTACCAACTTCATGGTCATGAGTTCGAGCCTTACGTGGGCTGTAGAGATTACTGCAAAAAAATAAACTTAAAAAAAAAATAAAGGTAAATAAATAAATAAATAAATAAATAAATAAATAAATAAATAAGGGGCGCCTGGGTGGCTCAGTCAGTTGAGCATCTGACTCTTGATTTCAGCTCAGGTCATGATCTCAGGATCGATCATGGGATCGTATCGGTCTCCACTCAGTGGCAGGTCTTGAGATTCTTTGCCTCTACCCACCCAGCTCATGTGGGCTCTCTCTCTCTCTCTCTCTCTCAAATAAATAAATCAACCTTTAAAAATAATAAATGAGAGGTAAAAAGACTCCAGGAAATTTGATAAGTTCACAGTATGCTTTTATTGAGTTTGGTGATGAGAACTAAGCTATTTTTATATCTCTAAGAGCAACCTAAAGCCCTGGGACTGCCCTGTCTCATCTTGTAGGGTAGGAGCCTGCATTTGTTTTGCAAAAGGGCCGGACAGTATTTTCGGCCTCGTGAGGCTCTACGTCCTGTCCCCGCTCCTCACTTCTGCTCCTGCAGCGTGGGAGCAGTCACGCTAACACGGATGAGCGCTGGGCCCTAATGAACATGTGTGGAATGACACAGGTTTGAACATCATGTTATTTCCACATCACAAAATATTTTCCTTTTTTTTTTTTTTTTTTTTAACCATTAAGAATGTAAAGAAACATCCTTAGGTCACAGGCCACCCTGAAAACCGGCCGAGGCCCGATGCAGCCGCAGAGCCACAGTCTGTGGGTTGTTTCCAGGAATGGCTGAGAACCGCCCACCCCAAGAGGGGACTCTGGGACCTGCCCTGTGAATTCAGAGCCCAGGCCTCAGCTCAGGCCTTTGACGTCCCCAGCGGACTAGCTGAGCCCGGTCTCCGCACCGAAGGATGAAGCACAGGGACACGGGCTCCTCCCTTCTCTTCCACCCCACGGAGGCTTGTCACCTCTGCTTCGTGAGTGGCCGCTGAACCTGAAATCACAAGGGCTTCATTTCCTCACCTCCTCGACTATTGCATTTGGTTTCTTCCTTGGCTCGGACGCCCATATCATCTGACCTTGGGGTCATATCCAACTGGGCATTTTCAGAGTTTATCTTCTCTAACTGAACCGATCACTTTCTTCTCCTTGAAACCTCTTCTCTCTTCTTTGCACTCCTCTCTCCACTGATTTTTTTCTGTTTGTTTTTTCACCGATCCTTTTGGCCAATTTCTCCTTATCTCCCTTAGCATTCCCTCTTCCCCTCTGTTTATCCTATAAATATATATATTTTTTAATTCTCCAGGGTTCTATCCTGAACCAGCATTTTTTTTTCTTACCTACCCATGGCTCCAAATACTGTTTTTATGTTAATTGTCCTAAGCCTAGATTTCCAGCCCAAATTCCCATGCTGAACTCCGGACTGCACATTTACCTCCAACACAAGGTAGAGGTAAATGTTTAGACTTTTGTGGGCATCTCAATTGAACGTGTCCAAAACCTAAGTTCTTGTCTTCTGTTCCAGTCTTTCCCCATCTTGAATCCCCTACCTTGGTTGATGGCATCAGTACCAACCCAGTTTGCCACGTTGTCAACACTACCCAGGACCTCCCCGGCCGAGGCTCCTCTGGTGACAACTCCAGTCTCTGTCCACAGAGGTAAATCATGTGGCACCTCCCCCTGGCCAAAGATGATTGGATTTGGGTGGATACTTAACCCAACGTGGATCAATCAGATTATGTCCTGGGATTATCCTCAGCCGTGTGGGTGCTTGAGCTAGAGCTGGTGTGGCTGTGTGCATGGAGCATAGAAAATTGGTCTACACACAGAGATAGAAGTAGATACTCAAGGAGAGGGGAGAGTAGAAGACGTGGCCCTGGAGGAAGTCATCTGGACTCTGCCTCCCCAACCCCCAGCTGCCTGAGCCTTGCCTGCAGGGCCTCCTGTGTCCTCGAATCACCACCCTCTGACCTAAAATAGCTTGCCTCTAAACATTCATAATCAATTACTATATTAAATTTTTTTTTCTATTGAGTTATCTAACATGAAATTTGGGTTCCTGGCTGGACCCTGAAATGTAAATTATCTTTGCAAATGAGCATAGAGGTTGACATCATTTATTTTAAGAGCTGCTTATGTTTCACTGTACAAATTTCCACCATTTATTTAATCATTTGGCTATTGATGAAAACTTGTTTCCAAGTTCTTTGCTACTACAGTTAGTGCTGTGATGAACATGTCCATGAACACGTCCAATGTGTTCCTATAGGACAAAGCAAAATTGCTGGAAGTAATATTGCTAGGTCCTAAAGGGGGAAGTATGGCTTTTTTGTATTTTAATGATACTCCCCAAATTTCTCCCAAAAGTTTGCACCAATTTATACTATCAACTGTTGTGTGTTGGAATGCCTGTTTGCCCCCCTGGCCAACTCTTGGCTGATCTCATAGGTGAAAAGTAGTCCATTATTTCCATTGGCATTTCTTTGCATTCTGAATGAGGATAAGTATCTTTTCATACATTTACTGGCCCTTTGTATTTCTTTTTCTGTGAACTGTCATATAACTGGTTTTATTTTTTGCTTTCCTTTCACTAAATATTGTATAACACGAACTTTATCTAGAATAATAATAAAACAACATCATCAATAAAGAATGCATGTTATTCCATTCTGACTATGCCATAATTATTCTTTTATTATTGGCTATTTAGATCGTTTCAATTTTTTTATAACACTTATAAATTTTTAAAGGTTTTTTTTTTTAATTAATTAATTAATTAATTAATTTATGATAGTCACAGAGAGAGAGAGAGAGAGGCAGAGACACAGGCAGAGGGAGAAGCAGGCTCCATGCACCGGGAGCCCGATGTGGGACTCGAGCCCGGGTCTCCAGGATCGCGCCCTGGGCCAAAGGCAGGCACCAAACCGCTGCGCCACCCAGGGATCCCCACACTTATAAATTTTTAGATAAGGAATTATCAGGACGTGTGTGTGTGTGTGTGTGTGTGTGTGTGTGTATGTGTGTTTAAGGCTTTTGATACACATCCCCAGGTTGCCCAATGAAAAGCTCATCCTAGTTTGTGTTCCCACCAGCAGACTATGAAGGTGTCCGCGTCCCCATACGGAAGTGTTCAGCCAAGAGGTAACTTCTGGAGTTTGTGTCATGAACCGCGCATGCAAGATACTTGATCCCCTGACCTGCGGCCCAACTAGTCAGTCTCTAGAATTGCAGGTTTGAGGCTTCTCAGGTCTCCACCATGAGCAGTTTCCTTTATCCATCACCCTGGACTTGAAACTACAGACCAGGCATTTTCAATATGTTCTCATTCATCCCACAACTATTTACTGAGCATGTATTGTGCTGCGAGGCTTTTTCTTGTCCTGGAGGTCTCCCATCAAAAAGGGTGAGAGCCACCATTATGCATAATTAGAAATACCATGTGTTTAGAAAATGCTTGGGTTTTAGAGAAAGCCCAGTCATTGACTTGTGTGGATTTGGGCAGGATGCTTAATTTCTCTGAGCTTCAGTTTTTTCTTACATATAACTGAGATTATGAAACCAGTATCAGAGGATTGCTTTAAAAGGTCCTGAGTCCCTGGCACATGAAGATGTTAGCATAGGAATTAAAAGTGTGGGCTCTTGGGATCCCTGGGTGGCTCAGTGGTTTAGCGCTTGCCTTCAGCCCAGGGCATGATTCTGGAGTCCCGGGATCGAGTCCCGCATCGGGCTCCCTGCATGGAGCCTGCTTCTCCCTCTGCCTGTGTCTCTGCCTCTCTGTCTCTCTGTGTCTCTCATGAATAAATAAAATCTAAATAAATAAAATAAAAGTGTGGGCTCTGGAGTCGGGCTACATGGATTCAGTCGTGGCTCCATTGCTGACTGGCTTTGTGACCACAGGCAAGTTATATCACCTCTCTGTGCTTCTTTCCCCAATTTAATATGGGTATAAACATACCTCATACTGTTATTGAGAAGATCGAATGAGATGATACAGGTAAAGTACTTAGCCTAGTACCTAGGACCTAGCAAATACTCAAGTAATACAAGTTATTTTAAAACAGTTTTATTGAAGTGCCTGGGTAACTCCACAGGCATACTTCATTTTATTGTGCTTCAGTTTATTGCATTTCACAGTACTACGTTCTTATAAATTGAAAGTTTAAGACGTTAGTGGGAGGAAGAAGCTGTAGATGTGGTGGAAATAGCAAGGGACTTAAGATTAGAACTGGAGCTTGGGGGCGCCTTGGTGGCTCATCGGCTGAGTGTCCATATCTTGATTTCCGCTCAGGTCAGGATCTCAGGGTCATGAGATCGAGCCCAGCCCAGCGTCGGGCTCCATGCTCAGTAGGGAGTCTGCTTGGAATGCTCTCTCTTCCTCTCCCTCTGCCCCTCCCCCCACTCAAATAAATAAATAAATCCTTAAAAAAAAAAGAAGTGGAGCCTGAAGATGGGATTGAGCTGCTGCAACCTCGTGGTAAAATTGAACAAATGAAGAATCACTTTTTATGGGTGAGCGAAGAAAGCGGTCTCTTGAAGGGGAATGAATCTACTCCTGGTAAAGGTGCCCTGAAGGTGGTTGAAATGACAACAAAGGATATAGATTATTAAATAAACCTGTTGATAAGGCAGAGGCAAGTTTTGAGAGGATGACTCCAATTCCAAAGAAGTTCTTTCAGCAAAATGCCATCAAATGGCCTCACGTGCTACAGAGAAATCATTCATGGAAGGAAAAGTTGATTGACGCAGCAAACTTTGTTTTGATCTTATTTTAAGAAATTGCCACATCCACCTCAACCTTCAGCAACCGCCACCCTCATCAGTCAGCAGCCACCACCGTGGAGGCAAGACCCTGTGCAAGTAAAAAGACTGCAACTCACTAGGAGCTCAGATGATGCTTAGTATTTTTTAGCAATATTTTAAAATTAAGGGAAAAAATAAATAAAATAAAATTAAGGTAGATACATTGATTTTCTTTAGACATAATGCTCTTGCACACTTGACAGTCTACAGTATAGTGTAAACATGACTTTTACATGCACTGGAAAACTAAAAAATTCATTTGACGTGCTTTATCGTGATAGTCACTTCATTGCAGTGGTCCGGAACCAAACCCACAGTATCCCCAAGCTTTGCCTGTAGTGTTGTGGCCTGAATTGTGTCCCCTCCCAAATTCCTGTGTCACAGTTGTAGCCCCTGGTATCTCAGAATAGAACCTGCATTTAGAGATTAGATCTTTCAAGTTGTAATTAAATTAAAAAGAGGCCATTCGAGTAGACCCTAATCCACTAATGACTGTTGTTCTTAATAACTAGAGGACGTTTGGACACACGCATGGATGGAGGGAAGATGATGTGAAGATGAAGGGAGAAGATGACCACTTAGAGGCCATGGAGAGAGGCCGAGAGCAGATCCTTCCCTCACAGCCCTCAAAAGGGACCGACCCTGCCCACATCTTGCTCTCAGACTTCCAGGCTCCGAAACTGCGAGACGGTATGTGGGTGTCGTGTGTGTCGTTGCAGCCGCCCGGTCTGTGGTGTTTTGTTACAGGGCCCCTAACAAACGAAAACACGTGCTGTAAAACTCACCCATTTGCCTGTAGAGTTCAATGATTTCTAGTAAATTAACAGAGTTCTGCAATCTAATTCTAGAACATTTTCTTCGCTCCTGGAAACCTTGCTGCCATGTGCATTCACTCCCCCTTCCCACCCCAGCCCCAGAAGACCACTGATTGTCTGTCTGTCTGACTTGTCCCTTCTGGTCATATACGTCATCTCCAACGATTAGGACATCTCCCATGCCACGAGTCCGCACTTCCCTTATCCAGGTTTTCTATCTGTTGAAACATCTTACATTGAGTTGGCACGAATGGCTCTATAACTTGCGCATGGTAACGTTCCTGTTATAGTTCATCTGAAACGTAAGCAAGACAAAAAATATCACATGTTCTGCAGAAGAGTTGGAATGGAATTGAAATATTCAGTCAAAACGACCATCATGATCGTACATGACGAAAATAGGGCTTGTTTTTAGCAGTCGATGAGGAAAAAAAACAGACGCTGAGGGAAAAATGCTCTCTTGAGGATGGGGAGCAGAGAGAGAGCCCAAGATGGGCTGCTGCTGAGACCTGGATTAACACGCTACTCCGCAGAGCGGCTCAGGCCCATCTGGGAGCCGAGGGGGCCATCGCCCAGGCCTACACGCGCGGGGCCAGGCCTAAATGCGCAGCCCCCCATGGCCCAGACACAGACCTTTGTGCAGCACCCCCGTGCTAGAAAGATTGGCTGGGATGAAATACATCTAGGCCATTAGGTGGAAACCACATACATGGAGAAGTCTTTGCTTTTCTCGCCTAGAGGAGTTGGCCCTTCTGCTCACCCTACCAACCCACGGTAACAACTGAAACTACATGGTAAGTGCACATCTGGGTGCCTATGAAACCGTTTATCCAAGACTATTTATTAAGTGCCTTCTGTGCGCCAGGTACCTTTCTAAGGGAATATGTCCATGAACAAAGGGCCCTGTGCTGGTGGCGCTGCCATTCTAGAGGACAAAGTCGGAAAATAAACACTGAACATAGTAATAAGATAACGAAAGTGTGAAGTCGAAAGGTGTCAAGGTAAAAAGAGATTAAAGCGAGGGAAAAGGATTGGGAGCAGGAGGGGTGAGCATGGACAGGGTCGCAACTTTGTTTTTAAATTATTTTTCAAGCCCCTTGACCCATGTGTGATTGATATACAAAAAGCTGGACGTATTAGATACCAACCTGATGAGTCTGGAGATGCATGTACGTCACCACTCTGTGTGCCTTAAACAGATCCATCACCTCCCAAAGTGGCCTCCTGCCCTCTTTATTAGTCTTTGCTTTTGTCATGAGGTCGCAATTTTAAATAGGGTCATCTACGCAGACTTATTGAGAAGGTGGCATTAGAGCAAGACAGAAAGGAGGGGATAGAGTTGGTTAGCAATTAGCTCTGGAAAACTCGGTGTGGGCAGCAGGAACGGCCAGGGTACACTCTCCAAGCAAAAGCGATTCCTGGCATGTTCAAGGAGCACCGAGAGGCCACCGTGGCTGGAACCGAGTGATCAAGGGAGGAGCAGCCGGAGGTGAGGGACTCCAGCTTGTGCAAGGACTCCAGCTGTTATTCCAGGTGAGATGGGAAACCAGAAAAGCAGTGTGATCGGACGTAAGTTGGGAAAGATCCCGGTGGATGGACTGGAGGAGAGCAAAGAGACGCTTTTAGGAGCATCGGTTAGGCGCCTATTTCAGAATCCAGGTAAGACATGATGGTGATTGAGGTCAGGGGCGGTGGACGCTACGTTTGTGCAACTGGAGGTTCATTTATCCAGCAAATATTCATAGGCCCCGGGATCTGTGCTGGGATGCTGTGGCGACCAGCCTGGTGACAGTCCCTCCCCGGTTACTGCAGACGATGGTAACAGTTAACACGGAGAGGGGGCTTGCTGCAAGTCAGGTTGGCTTTAAAAGGTTACAGGGTATTTTCTCAGTGAGCCTGGAGCTCCTCGTGAAACTCAGGTCCGCTCTTGTTCCCATTAAAGGCCAGGAAAGTCCAGGTCTGAGGGCGCTGGTGAGTAGCACAACAGGCAAAGGCAAAGGTCCAGCGCAGCAGGTTGTGTTCCAGAATGCTGCCCTTAAAGGGGGCAGCTGCGACAGGGCTCTACTAGGATGATATGGGAGGGAGGGGGGACACCGAAGCTGAGGTTTAACAGTTTGCCAGGGTAAGGGTGGGTGTAGGGAGAGGAGAAGGCAGGGGAGTGATCCCGGTATAGGGAAGATCATGTACAAAGACAGATCTAGAAGTGAGAGAGCAGGGCCTTGGAAGGGCTGAAAAAAAAAAAAAAAAAAAAAACCAACATGTTGTTGGATCCCCAAATGCATGAGGAACAGGATATAGAACAAATCAGAAAAACAGGCAGGGAAGGCAACTTTGGGTTAATACCTTTAGGGGTCAATAATCCACTAATTACATATTCGTCTTTAATATTTTCTTCCTGGGATCTCACGTTGCAAATATATTAATTGAAAGGGAGAGGATCTGGGAGTCAGAGAGCAACGGCAGCCCAAGAAGCAGCTTGCCATGGGGAGGCTAAGGGCCCCAGGCCCTCCTCTCCCCTCCGTCTAACCCAAATAAATGTACTAAGTAAGGCAACTAGCTAGTCATGCAAACACAGCTTCGGGAAAAGTCCTCTGCCTGCATTTCCATCTGACCCTTTCGGAGCCCCTGGTACAGACAAGCCTAACCCAAGGAACCCTGCTCGACCTTTTATCAGCTTTAACACGAGTGATTTCACATCAATAAGCTTCGTTGTATCTATTCTATAAAACTGACATAATAGGGACGCCTGGGTGGCTCAGTGGTTGAGCATCTGCCTTTGGCTCAGGGCGTGATCCCGGAGTCCTGGGATCGAGTTCCGCATCGGAACTGCCTCTCTATCTCTATATATATATCTTTCATGAATAAATAAATAAAATCTTAAAAAAAAACTGACATAATATTACCCATCTCGGGATTATCATCACTCTGAGCTCATGCATACAGATTGCATGTTTGACGCTTCCTGTTCATTTGCAAAGTTCACATATCTAAATAACAATTCCACTTTTTTGTTTTTGTTTTTTAAGATTTTATTTATTTATTCCTGAGAGACGCAGAGGGAGAGAAGCAGAGACACAGGCAGAGGGAGAAGCAGGCTCCCTGCAGGGAGCCCAATGCGGCACTTGATCCCAGGACCGCGGGGTCACACCGTGAGCCGAAGGCAGAGGCTCAACCACTGGGCCTCCCCGGTGCCCCCAATTCCCCGTTCTGATACAGAGTGCGTTTTGATTATCCCACAAATTGGGTAAATGACTTAGCCTTGATACAGGAATAAATGTTTAAGTTCCACAAATTCTTTCCACTTTAATCCAGATCTTTCTATGTATTTCAAAGTAAGATGAGAATTTCTTGGCATGCAATGTCTAGAAGTAGGGGGATGCACTGATTTGTCAAGCAGAGAATCCCCGGGACTCCAGGGTAGGAGCTGGTCGAGCCCCCCGAAAAGTGCCCAGACTTTGTAACCAGACTAATGTGGGACGAACTGGGGCGCCGTGGTCGACTGTCCATCAGCGGCATCGGGAATGCATCCTCACTGCCTTGCCCCTACATGGCTTCTTTCTTGGGAGAAACGTTGCCATCAGTTGTTTCCTGAGACATCGACAACTTGGCGAGGAAGAAAGTCTTCCACAAGCCAGTGCAGTCATCGGGAGGCCACAACTCTGGGAAATCCCACCCAGATTCTCGTGGGACGCGGCCAGACATCTGCAGAGAGCATAAGCAGGGCGATGGGGAGGCCACGGTACGGGGCATGGGGGGAGGCCACATGCATGGGGGGCCACATGCATGGGGAGCAGTGAGCCCTCCAACTTGCTCCCCCACTTGGCCTTTGTGCCCCTCTGTTCTAGTATTTCTTTCTTCTTCTTTTTTAAAGATTCCTTTGTCCATGAGGGAGACAGAGAGAGAGAGCAGGGAGGGGCAGAGGGAGAGGGAGAGAGAAATGTCAGCAGACCCCTCAGTGAGGTGGGAGCCTGACGCAGGGCTCGTGCCACGGCCCGGGATCCTGAGCTGAGCTGAAACCGAGGCTCAGACGCTCAACCGGCTCCGCCACCCGGGGCCCCTCTAGTGTTTCTAACTTAAGCTGTCAAGCGGGCGAGGTCCAGTGTCCTCGGTGGCTCCAAATCAATATTTAGTCTCACGACAGCATTTGGGGTTGGTCGCGGGCCTGCAGACAGTGACAATATCAAAGCAAGTATGGTCCTCGCAACGGGAGGGCGTGCGCCCGGCGCTTGGCCCGTGTGCAGAAGCCGAGCGGCTGTGGGGTGGGGACCTGGGGCAGGAGTCGCGCGGGGGAGGGCCCCCTGGGGCACAGGCGCTGGGCAGGCCGGCGGCGGGGCTCCCCGGGGCCCAGGCCCACGCAGCAGCACCCCAGGGTCCCGTGCGCCGCCTGGAGGTGGCCTCTCGCAGTCTGGAGGGTCCCCGTGAGGATGGAGAAGCCTTGAAGAACACTTCTGGGAGTCAGGTCACATGTGTTCTCTAGCTGTCGTCGTCCGTCGGCCTGGGCCTCAGCACGCGGGGGCCTCGCCTCTGGCCGGCAGCACAGAGAAGCTCTCCCGAGTTGGTTGTTTTTTTAAGATTTATTTATTTATTATTCATAGAGACAGGGGGTGGGGGGGGCGGGCAGAGAGGACGGCCGAGGGAGCAGCAGGCCCCCCCGCAGGGAGCCCGATGCGGCCTGGGCCCAAGGCGGCGCTGAGCCGCTGCAGCTTGCGGGCGAGTCGCGGGCGCCGCGGGCCCAGAGCCTGGCCGGGCGGGAGGGCGAAGGTCAGGCCAGGCTGGGCGTGGAGGCCCCGCGGCCAGGGCCACCGGGCAGGGCAGGGGGCCGGGGTGCCGCCGAGCCCATGGCAAAGGGTGGCCGTGCCCGGAGGCTGACCCCCGCGACAGAACCCTGCTTCCCCAGCCCGGCCGCAGCACGCTCCCTCCGGCCCGAGCCTCCCGGGATCCACCTCAGGATGAGGGTACGGTCACCTTGTGGGTCACCTTGGGTCACCTTGTGGGTCACCGTCCCCGTGCGGGGTGGTGGCACGAGCTGCGGGGTCCCTGTGGGGCGGCAGCCCCCGGGGAGGGCCGCGGGCCTCGTGTGACGGGGCCTGGTCGCTGGTCGCTGGCCGCCCCCCGCAAGGCGCGACCCCGGATTGTCACAAGAGGAAGGAAAGGCCATGACAGCCTTTGAAGCCACATGTCTCTTTAAAAAAACCAGTCATATTTAACGTTTCTGGCTTTTTTTGTTGTTTATCTCAGTCAAATAAAGCTGCATGTTCTAGTGAAGAAGCCAAAGGTCAAAGGCCAAAGATGGCGTCCGGGACCGCGTGGCATCAGGGAGGCCCGTGGCGCCGTGACTCCAGCCGCGGCAGGTGGCAGTGCTGTTCGAGGCGTGTCCGGGGCACGGAAGGGCCCCAAACCCGAGTCGGTCCGGGACGGCAGGTAGCGTGCTTGCGATTTGGAGAAGGCACTTTTGACCAGTGCCCTGGCCTGGCCTCCACCCTGATCGCCAGCCGCCCCCCCTTTGTTGAATGTCAGTAATGAATAACGCTGGCCCCAAACACTTACCTGTCAACAGGGTATGTTCTGGAGAGAGTCAACTCCCAAGAATTAAGGGGACGCCAGCTAGTTTCCCCACTGGTAAAGTCCATCCTTATGTGGGAGTCGACGCTCGCTTATTTGTTTCACGCCAAACTAAAACCCGCCTAACCTGGACACATTTGGGCTCATCCCTCAGCCTGGCCACTCGACCACCGTCATCACCGCCAGTAAATTTGACGTACAGTTGACTTACACCGCACTCCCGGCATTTCTCCTGCCCCCCTCCGGCCTTTCTTCCTTTAGTGCCCGATTCAAGTGCCGCATCCGCTGAGCCGTCGCTTTCCTATTCCCAGTCGTCCCTCCATGAATGAACTCTTCCCCCACTTGGCATATTCCTCCGCTGCTCCTCCTACTTCACAGCCATGAGTTCGTGTGTCATTCTCGCCTGCTCCAGGGAGCACCCCGTTAGGACAGGGGCTGTGCCTCATCCGTCTGCGGGTGCCAGCATACAAGGCTTGTCCAGATGCTTGTCGATCGCAAGGATGCCATGTGCTGGGCACTCTGCTGGAGCAAAAGATGGAGAAGGAGTCAGTCCCTTTTCTCAGGGAGCGTACAACGCAGTGGGCCAGAGAAGACCTGGCCATAAATACAAGATTACGTGTCACGGGTGGCATTAGCAGTGAGATATCTGAGATGGGACTCAAAGGTTGTTGGGAGGACCTTCCAGACAATAGACCTGCGTCTGCAAGGGGAGAGAGCACGAGGTGTCTAAGTTGCCTGGTGCATTTCAGGTTGTCCAGGTGACATTCGGAAGGTGTCAGGAAATGATGGGAGGTCGGGTTGGAAGCCTTCAGATGGCTGAAGGTCCTAAGTTTGGGATTTTCTTCTTCCAGTGATAGAGGACTACTAAAAGTCCCTGAAGCAGCGAGAATGGTGTGGGAAGGTGGACTGTCATTGTTTTGAGGCTTCAGTATGACTGGGTTGCTGAGAAGAATGTGGACAGGAATCTTGACCAATTTTAGGTCTCATTCTTTTAGCTACTGAATGTAGCGTAGTAGAAAGACAATATCAGAGCATTGGTTTAGGAGGAGGATTATGTCAAGGTGCAAACAATGGGATCTGGATGAGGGGAAGTTGGTCAGTGAGGCCAGTTGGGAGGCCAGGGGTTTTGAGGGCCTAAAGAAATGCCTTAGAGGTCAAAGAAAGGAGTAAATTGATTTGCAGCCTGGACCACTGTGAGAATGCCATCAACAGTTAGCCGGTCAAGAGGGACCTGTTTTGGTCAGGGGGAGGAGGCCAGAGGCAACACGACGAATTGCATTTCAGATGTATTCAGCCTCGAGGTGCTGGAAGCACATCCTGGAGGGTATTTCCAGCAGATCATGGGAGATGTGTGAAAAGGACAGGGGGAAGACAGGAAGATACATTTAGAGCCAGAGAAATCTGGAAGCTCTTCACGTGAAGGGATGAGTGGCGAAAACCACATGACTCAGTGAGTCCATGTTGGTGAGTGGGGTCTTAGATAGAAAATTCCAGGGAAAGGTCTCATTTAGGGGCAGGAGGAAAACAGCCCGAAAAACCCTCCAGTATTAGGGATCTAAGAGAACAGGAAGGTAAGGGGCTAAGGACGCCAAGCTGGGTATGGTTTCTAGAGCGGCGATAGATGCAGAGAGTTCACTCACAATGAGGAGGGAGGAAGCACCCGTGGACCTGATAGCTGGAAAATTATTGGCAACTCTCAAGAGGGCACCTCCAGGTGAAAGATAGGAAGAAAACCAAAAGTCTAGCAGGGTATTGTAACTCCAAGTGTTTATAAGGACCAGAGAGGGAACAGAAGTAAGCAAAGAGATGCGATGACCTGGTGACCACATGTCCCACCCGAGGTAGTGGCCATGCCCAGACCATTGTTGCTGTGGGGAAAGGGTGGCCCGGGACAGCCAGCTATCTGACCTTCAGAGAGAAAACTGAAATTCTTATATTTAAGTGAAATTTTCTGATCTTAATAATATTGTGAGAGTCAAATGAAGCATGTCTCTATGGTGTACCTGGTATTTGAGTCACTAGTACTAGCGCCCTCCACTAGGTTTGATGAGAGGAGAGCAATCTTCTGAGATACAACCAGTCTGCTCAGTGTTTTTCTTTTTCTTTTTTTAAGATTTTATTTATTCATTCATGAGAGACCCAGGGAGAGAGGCAGAGACACAGGCAGAGGGAGAAGCGGGCTCCCTGCAGGGAGAGCCCGATGCGGGACTTGATCCCACAACCCTGGGATCTCGACCTGGGCCAAGGCAGATGCTCAGCCAACTGAGCCACCCAGGTGCCCTGGTCTGCTGGGTGTTTTAGAGCCTGGAGTGGTAGCAGGTATCAGAGAGTGGATGGAAAATTCCAGAAGGAGAGGTCCAAGGGAGGAGGGGGAGGTCATGAGATCCATAGGAAGAAGAGATACCTTTTCCTTTCACAGATGAGGATGAAGAGGGTAAGAGAGAAGTGTTAAATACCAGGAATGAGATTTGGGGTAAATAAGGGAAGATTAAGGACTTTGAACTGAATGTCATCAGTGAACTCCAAGAGGTAGGCACTGAGATTTCCTGCTGAGGAAGAGGGAGGTGAGGACAGCCCCTGGGCCATGGGAGGGTGGGAGTGTTTGCAGTCGTCCCCAGGGTTAGGGTTCAACAAGTGACAAATCAAACAAAGATGTGATTGAGGTTGATAGCATACATCTATAGGGATTTTAATTAATTAATTAAATTAATTAATTAATTAATTTATTTATTTTTGGATTTTACCTTTAATCGGTACTTTTTAAGTGGCTCCTGCGTTCTGGGCAGCCAGGGACTTGCAGTCAAGTTAAGGGGCTAGATGAAGAAATAAGTAATCATCACAGACTGTAAATGTCACAGGGGGGTGCAAACAGGGTGCTTTGGGAAAAAGAGAAAAATCCCAGAAGGCTTTCTGAGGAGAGAGGATTTACGTTTATGTTTGAAAAATAAGTTGTAATAGAGAATGAACTGGTGGTTACCAGAGGGTAGGTGGGTGGGAGGCATGGGTGAAACAGGTGATGGGGACTAAGGGGAGCACTTGTTTTTTGTTCTTTAAAGATTTTATTTATTCACGAGAGAGAGGCACAGACACAGGCAGAGGGAGAAGCAGGCTCCATGCAGGGAGCCCGACATGGGACTCGATCCCGGGTCTGCAGGATCAGGGCCTGGGCCGAAGGTGGACGCTCAACCGCTGAGCCACCCCGGCATCCCTAAGGTGCCCTGTGCTAAGCCCTGGGTGAGGTATGGGTTGTTAGATCACTACGGCGGCACCCGGAACTGCTATAGCACTCTGTGCTAACAACACTGGAATTAAAATAAACACTTAATAAAGAAAAAGAAATTGCAGTCGCTACGAAGGCAATGGTGAAAGTCAGAAGAGACACTACATCCAAGACATTAGAGGCAACGGCAGGCGTGGTGCAGTCTGGGATTCCAGCTAATTCCCTGCGTCTGAAACGGAGTGCCCTTGGCAGAGAGGGTGAAATGGAAGAGTTAACATGAAGAAACACGAACGCTCATGGGACTGGGACTTGCCCTACGGACAAGGAAAACCCATAGAAAGAGTTCAAGCCTGGAGTGACCTCATCAGTTTGTTAGAAAGAACACACCGACTAGAACCAAGAGGGTGGAGGAGGAGGCCGGATTTGCTGGGCAGTTACGTACCCAGCCACAGACGACTGTCTCTGCTGAGTGGAGTTAATGGCGACAATCTTAATCTGTTTATCCGCTGATTGATCCAGGGCTGGGACGTGCGGCCCACTTCAGGGTCCTGGGGTAGAAGAGGCTGCACCCGTAGCCTCTGGGAAAGTAGGCTGTGGTCAGCCGGCAGTACCTGAGAGGAGGGCCTCCCTTGTCCCCTTTCTTCCTGTCCTTCTGAACGTCCTGGGAAGCTGTAGGAATCGTTTGGAGGTTATGAGGCAAGGAGTCTAAGGATGAAGGCAACAGGTTGAAGATGGAAGAACCCAAGGGAGACCCTGGGCTCTTGGTGTTGGAAGAGCTCGTCGAGAGGATGTGACCCCCGGCTAGCCCACGCACCAGGGCCACGCGGTCAGGGCTTCTCGCCGTCTTCCCCGTCCTTGGAGCATACCTTTGTGCTCGCCATTCCAAGGGCACGACTCGAGAAAGTAATGTGGTGTTGAGACCACCTGTGGACCATGTAGAGATGACTTAGTAAATAAATTAATTAAAAGAAAAATCAAGTCCCGGTGTCTTGGCATTATATGAAGCTATAGTTAATCATGACGCCAAGGGTCTTGTTTTCTTCATCTGTGTGACCCTGGCACAAAGGCTGGCAAATAGAAGATGCTCAAGAAATGTGTTGGAAGCGGAACTTTGAGGTACAGGCTCTAAATACCAGTAGAGAGGGCAGCCCCGGTGGCGCAGCGGTTTGGCGCCGCCTGCAGCCTGGAGACACAGGATCGAGTCCCACATCGGGCTCCCTGCATGGAGGCTGCTTCTCCCTCTGCCTGGGTCTCTGTCTTTCTCTGTGTTGCACATGGATAAATAAATAAATTTTATAAATACATACATACATACATACATACATACATACATACATACATACCAGTAGAGAGTCCTGGCCCTCTTTCCTATGTTTCCCCGGATTTGCCTCACTGACCTCACGCCGCTCACTGGCACAGAGCCCTGACGGTGCTTACGTCCCCACGTGGGAGCGTCCCAGGCACGGCCTCCATCAACCCAGCAAGAGCGTCCAGCCAGCCCACCCTGACCCTGGAGCCCCAACTGCTCCCACCACCTCCAGACGCAGGGTAATGCTGGGCCTCACGCAGGCTCTGGCTCCCCAGGGGCTGCCCAGCAGGGCCTTGGGTTACGTGGCCCAGGACTGCAAGGGGCTCCTCACCCCGTCGGGTCCACTCTGACCAAAGAAAGCCAGGAGGTGAAGAGGAGCCGGGACATTAACCCTTCTCCCTTCCTCCCTGATGGAGCACCCTGGGCGCCAGGATCGCACATGGCACAACCAGCAACTCACCACGATTCTCATGGAGCCATAGCCAATCCCCCGATGTACCCACTTTGTAGGTCCTGTTCCTCTGTCCCTGACTCTCTGCTCACTCCTCCTGCTCCGGGATTTCATCTCCTTCTTTCTGGTTGTATTAGCATATACCCTTGCCTCGACTGTTGTTTTTTAGCCTAAGACAAAGATTCTATTATTCAGTATAATTTTCATATCGCGTCTCTAAACCATACTGTGTATGTGTGAATGCCACATCGGCGGATCCTCCTGCACACCCAGGCAGCCAGGGGCGCCAAACAGCACAGGAGTCTTAAAACCCCTTTTTAAGGAAACCATTATCCGTGAGAGGCATTTCTTAAAAATTAGTCTGTCCGTTTTGTAGACATTTTTTTTTTTTTTTTTGTAGACATTCTTAAAAGGACGGGAAACAAAGCCTACAGGGCATCACGTTAATGCCTGTGATAAACAAATATTTAATTGTCCTTGATTTTAAACACAGAGTTGTCAGTTTGAGCTTGATAATCACTCCTTTAAAGTGGCATTTATGTCTCAAGGCATCAAGCTTGTGTTGACAAGTTTCTTGAAAGTTGGAAGAATAATTGAAAGATACATAATTAACTTTTGCTTAATGTAAAAAAAAAAAACAAAAAAAACAAAAAACTTTTGCTTAATGTTTACCTTAATGCCGTCCACTATCAACAAAAACTACAGCAAGTGATCAGAGTATCTGAGCTATTTTCTTTTGACAAATGTGGAAGACTAGATTATTTTTTAATCATTATTCTGTTTATCACAGACATCTTTTTTGACACAGTTTAATGTGTTTTATACTGAATACACGGAGGAGTTATGTATAATTAATGGCAATATCCTCAGGGGAAAAATGAGGCTTCAATCTCAGTGGCAGCATAATCATCCTGAATTTATGGATGTAACTGTAGGGGTCTGGAATCATTAGCCAAAGTAAATGGAAAACATAATTTACAATAAAAGATATTAACCTACGTAATTTTATCTGAGATAACAAAGTCTGAAAATTTTAGCATATTGCTAAGCCACCCAGAACAGAAACACAGATACAAAGGAAAAAAGAATAAACACTGGGTCGGCTCCGGAAGAACCCGACAAAGGAATTATACATAAGTTGAAAGAGACCTATCGAGAAAAAAAAAAAAAAGGAATACAATAAATCTGGCAAAGATTACATTCTTGGTAATTTGAATTTCAAATCACTCAAGCATTCATTCTTTTTTTTTTTTCCCCCAAGCATACATTCTTAAGAATAGAAAAGCCTTCAGAACTCCCCTAGCTGAGATTGGAAAATAATAGCATTAATACTAAAATATGTACATATTAAACACACTCAACTCTCAGCCACCCAACTAATGGATGAGGGCACAGAGGGCCCAAAATCAAGCAGCAAATGTTTGTCAAATGCTAACTGCGCTGACCTGTCCAGAGACGGCCACCTGCCCACTCCCAGCTGCGTTCCCTGGTCAAACTGGAAATTGCCGGCCTCGACTCCCACCTGCTTTATCACTGAGCTCAGCTAATCACCGGGCCCTCTGGAGGGGAGCAGGTGAGGGCAGACAGGCAGGGCACGGCCTAAGGTGCCCCCCGAATGTTGCCACCACCTCAGGACACTAAGGAAAGGCCCTCGCAATGACTTGGAAGCAATCACCGCTCTCCTTCAAAAAAGCAGTTTCCGACCCTCCATCTCCTGGCCACGATTGAATAACTGCACCTGGGATTAACCTTGAACAACTGGGAAACTGGACAACATACGGGAGACAACTGTTTTTTGGACTTTGGCCGACAGGTAGCATGGGACTGGGACTGCGATCCCTTGAAGAGGGCCTCCCTCTAAGAGGCCATGACTTTCTGCCTGGAGGCCTCTGCCCTGCGTGGACGAGCAAGGGGGGGTCCCACGTAAAACACAATAGTCTTACTAAGTGGAGGTGACAAAGATCTGAATCCAGGAGGGCTGAAGCTGCTGGAAGTTTGCAGGCCAGAGCTGCAGAGAGAAGGACGCCACCTAGGAAAGGAGTTCCAGAAGTCCGCATGGGCTTCTTTGGAGTCCTGGCTGGGTGCAGTGAAGTTCCACGGTTTGGGTAGAGAGAGGCTGGGGAGCTGCGAACTATACAGCTCGTGGGCTTGCACGGGGCCTGCTCAGGTTGTGACGGGGCGAGGTGGGAGTGGGGGTGTCCTCCTTGACCACCAGCAGTATTCTACAGAACCCTGGAAAAGCCATGCTTCGGTAATGGTACTGAACTATTCCTGGAATATGAAGCTGACTTTATGTCCATCCTAAAAAGGCTGCAAAGCAAAGCCCCCAAAGGATCAAGGGCCCTTGCTGCCCAGCATCCCAAAACATAGTTCTTAAAGGAAGACAGCAAAACCCACACAGACACTCAACAATGTAAAACCCACAATGTCCCAGCATCCAAGAAAATTTTACTAACTGTGTCAGGAAGCAGGAACATGTAACCTGTAACCAGAAGAAGAATCACCCAGAGAGGACCCGGAAATGATGAAGGTGGCGAGGATGAGCAGGCGAGAGCTTGAAGCGGCTCTCCTAACGGGGCTTGGCTACTTAAATGAAAACATGAACAAAGTGAGGCGAGGAATGGCAGGTGTTTTCAAAAAGTGCAGTTTCAACAGAGGAGTGGAGAGGGGTGCCAGGGACAGGGGACGGATGGGGAGCACGACACAAACGTGGTGTTTATTCCAGAAGGGGGGGGCTGCAAAGACAGAAGACGGCAGCAAGGCCTATCAAAGGTTTGGATTCTTGTCTTTCCCTGGGGAAAAGAAAAAGAGAAGCTACAAATGAAAGCTAAAGAGAATTGTCAGAAAGAAGGAATTGTGTGAGGCTAATGGTTCCAGGCAGCTTTGGGGAGAAAACTTTAATTTCTAAGGAGAAGAGGAATGATTTTTCCCTGAGATAATGGAAAGAAGCTGAATATAAGATAGAGACAGAAAGTTCAAGGGAATTAAGCAAAGCCTGGGTAATTAATGGAGTTTCGGTAAAGAGGAGGCAAAGTCATTTATGAGAGGTCATGGGGTTGAGGAATCCAATGAGTAAAAAAAGAAAAAGAAAAAATGAGAAGGAGGAGCCTGAATCAGAGAAAACGTAAGAAAGGAATAAAAGGACTACAAAGGGGGAGCCCCAAACAGCCCCATCTCCCCAAACGCTGTGAACTGAGTGGCCGCCAGAGTTGGTAAGAAGGAAATAATAAAATGTGAAGGAGGAGGGTTTGAGTTCAAATATGTAAAAGGAAAATGATGTCCTGTTTTATTGTAGTATATCCTGACCCCAGTGAAAACTTTCTGGGAGGAAACGTTAAGGGGTCAGGATGGTGCAGACACTGCACTGGACGAGAAGGGTGATGCGAGGTGGGAAGAAGGGTACGGGTAGGGGCGCCCGGGGGCTCAGCAGTTGAGGGTCCGCCTTGGGCCCAGGGCGGGACCCCAGGGTCCCGGGATAGAGTCCCGCATCAGGCTCCTGCAGGGAACCTGCTTCTCCCTCTGTCTCTCTCTCTCTCTCTCTCTGTGTCTCTCGTGAATAAGTAAATAAAATCTTTATTTTTTTAAAAATGAAACAAGAAAAAATAAGTAAAATAAAAATGAGACAAGAGTAGAATGGCTGTAATCTTCAGGCCACGAAACGTTACCGTGGAAAGTAGGTTCGTAAACTGGGATAATAAAAGCAAACCTAAGTGACGCTGGGCAGCAAGACAAGCCCCAGAGCTGCTACGTTTCTGAGCTGCGTGTCGAGGTGGAAGCGTCAGGCTGGGAGTCAGAGGACGTGATGTTGGGTCTGGTCTCGCAGTGACCGTCTTCCTGGGCTACTTACCTCCTCTCGCCGGGTCTGGTTCCACGTCTGTCAAATGGGCACAAGGCCAGAGACGCCTACTGTGGGTGAATCTGCACAAATCAGACGAGATCATCCGCAGAAACACTGCGTTCCCTGTTCAATGCTGTGAAACCCAAGACACGTGTAGGCCTTTTTGGGGTCACCCGCGCAGCTCACAGTGATGCATCTTACTCTGAGGTGCCTCCCCGTCCCGCAGGTGGATTTCCTGCATCATCCCCCCCCACTGACCCTCGACGGTTGGACCAGGATTCGAGCAAGCCATGTGAGGTAGGCCAATCGGATTATCCCGGGAACTCAGAATTGGGACCAAATCTATCCAATCTGAACTGATTATTTGAACAGAAGTGTAAACTGTGGAGCAATGGGTGGGTCATCTGCTGCCTGCTGAGAGCAGGGAGATGGGAAGAAAGCCTGTCTAGAGAGAGAATGAAACTGATGGGCAGCGGGGAGCAGAGATAAGAGTGAGAGAGCGAGAGAGCGAGAGAGAGAGAGAGAGCACTTCGGATAGCTGCACAGTTCTGGGTTCTTCTCTCCACCTGTCTGCTTCACTGGCCTGGGATTCTATATGTAAAACACTCCTGTGTCCTAGCAATAAAATCCTTTTTTTTTTTTTTTTTTTTTTTTTGTAAATATGGCTTGTGTGTTTTTCTGTACTTTTCAACTAAAGAATCTTAACTAAGGCAATATGGTAGGTTCGATAGTGTCTGTCCCTCGATCCTACCCAAAATTCATGTCTACCCAGAACCTCCGAACATGACCTTATTTGGAAATAGGATCTTTGCGTATGTAGCTAAGGTGAGGTTATCCTAGATTCCAATGGCTTTTAATCCAGTGGCTGGTGGTGTTCTTATAAGAAATGCACAGAGAGGAAGCCCTAAGAAGACGAAGGGTAGGCAGACATTGGTGCTGTGCTGACAGAGGCAAAGGGATGCTTGAAGCCACCAGAAGTTTGAAGAGCCAAGAAGTCTTCCTTAGATCCTTTAGAGGGAGCGTGGCTCTCGTGACACCTTGATCTTGGGCTTCTGGCTTCCCAAGCAGTGAGAGAATCCATTTGTGTTGTTTTAAGCAGCCTAGCTCGTGGTGCTTCATTACAGCAGCCCTAGAAAACCAACACAAGGAGCATTATAGGACAATCCACCCCAAAACTGCTGTTTTCAGGCTGTGCTGTCATGGAAAGGGTGAGACTCTGTACCAGGGAGGGACCCTTGAAGCTCTCAAGGTCTTCTGGGCCCGCAGCCCCTTTCTGAGAAATAAGCCCTTCGTGGTTTGTTCTGCACAAAGTTGTTATATTTTTTATCATGTGAAACCACTGCTACTCCTCCAGCCACACCTGATTGGAACCAAACTTTCCCAGGAATGAGCTAGTCAGAAGGAGGCCAAGAAGAGTTTGGTGTCAAACTACCGGATGGGGCTCACTCTGCATCAGACGGTGACAAGTCAACTCAACCAGGAAATACAAACCCTAACTAAACAAAGAGTAGGCAATATCCCAATCTATGCTGAGTTTTTGATATCTCCCCGAGCCTAGCGATACCCCTGTCTGGGAAGCTCTGTGACCAAGAAGGCTGCCACGGAGCAGAGGACACCCCACGGTGCCCCAGGACTCCTAGCAACAAACTCCCATTATTAGAGAGCATCTGGGCGCGCATCCTGTTTCAACTTGTTCTACTCTGCTCGGGCTTCCATAATAAAATACTATAGGCTGGGTGGCTTAAACAACAAAACTTTATTTCTAATGCTTCTGGAGGCTGGGAAACCTAAGGTCAAGGTGCTGGCCAATTCAGTTCTTGATGAGAGTTCTCTTCCTGGCTTTCAGATGGCTGCCTTCTTGCTGTGTCATCAAATAGTCTCTCCTCGGTGGGTGCACAGAGGGGAGTGGGAGAGGGAGAAGGAGAGGGAGATCTGTCTCTTCCTCTTATTATAAAGCCACCGATCCAATCAGATTAGGACCCCAACCTTACGACCTCGGTTTAATCTTATTAACTCCTAAAAGCCCTATCTCCAAATATAATCACATTGGGGGTTAGCCTTCAACCCTTCTCCCTAATACCCTGTTAGGATCTTTTCAGCAAACAACTGGCTCATTCGTGATTCTAATGCAGGGGTTACACTGAAAGATAATCTCGGATGATTTCTGTTGCCTCACCAAGATACAACGTACTTCTAATTACATAAATGAGAACACACACACACATACATATATACACACATATGAGTATACATTTATAGTATATATATTCATAACGTCCCACATGCCAGATGTTGTGCTAAGTGGTGTATGTAAAATATATATATATTTCATTTCATCCTCACAACAGTCTCATGAGGCAGGTCGTGTTATTATGTTCATTTAACAGTCTAGAAGATCAAGGCACAGGAAGGTTAAATAACTTGTCCAAGCTCATACAACTGGTATGTGCTAATCCTGGGACTCAACCCACACAATCTGGCTTCAGAGTTCATGAATTAATAAGCCATAGTCCCAGCTATGAGAGACTGCTAGTATAGTGGCTGGAGTAAGGGAAGATTGAAATCAGAAAATTATGGGCAGCGTACTCCTTTGGGTGAATCGTCTCTCGGCCTACTAGTCCCTATGGACTTTGATGGCCATAGGTTAACTGGCCATCCCAGAGGTAAACACAACTTGCCTTGGAATAAGACGTGCATGGCTCCACATGTTTACTTTATCTATCTCTGCACATTGGGCAAGCCATCCAGTGTATGTGGAAAGGGATGCAAGATTTTTCTCATCACATTCTGTATGTACTGAGCAAAGAGCTGGTCGCTCTCAAGTTTTGTCCCCTGGGCAGAAAAGGAAGAAGATTGTGTTCCTTCCCCTTGCTCTTACTGATCAAGTGCTCCTGTGTGCTCCAACAAGACGTTCTTCTTAGTTGGATGAATGGATGTGTAGAGAGGCAAGAGGCCAGGACTTATGGGCTCAAGAATGTGTAAGATTTATTGGAGCTGCTGGTTAGAACACTGCTGTTTTCGTGAACTGGACCAAAATGCTCTCACACCAAGCTTGCACCAATAAAATAAATAGCCTCAGGTGTCTATCGACCTAAGAGGACCTGCCTGGAGTTGATATAATTGCCAAACCACTCACTGGGAACTTGACAGATGAGTCCTTTAGCTTTCAGTTCACGATGAGAATCTGCACCAGAAAATAAGACTAATCCTTTTTAAGGAGAAATACAAATTCCTATTTTCTTAATCTTTCATTCATTCAACAAATGTTTATTGAATGCCTACTAGTGATAGGCACTGTTCTTGGAGATTGAAGTAGATCGAGCAAAACAAAGATTCGTGCCCTCATGAAACAGGTATTCTAGTAGGGAGAGATAGATAATTAGCAATAGACATCATGAATAAGTAAGTTATATAGGGTATGCTAGGTTATCAGTGGAATGGGAAAAGAATGAAGAGCAAAAATAAGAGGACTTGAAACTGTTGGGGGCTGGTTGCAATTTTAAATAGAATAGTCAGGGTAGGCCGTGTTGAGAAGGCAACACTTGAGGAAGGACTTGAAGGAGGTGAAAGGACTGGCCAAGTAGATATCTGGGGTCAGAGCACACCAGACAAGGGAAACAGCAACACTGGAGTGCTTGGTATGTTTGAAGAATCTCGGGAAGACAGGGTGGCTGGAGCAGTGGGGTGGGGTGGGGGGGGATTGTGGAAGTCGGGAAAGGTAACAGGAACCTGCAGACCACTGGAGCGACCTCTACTTTTACACTGTAGGATTCCTATTCTGAATGATATGGGACCCTATTAGAGGGTTTTGAGCAAGGAGTGACATGTTCTTTCTTCTGTTGTAACCAGGTCTCCTTGACTGCTGTGCCGCAAGCTGGGCGTGTGAGAGCAAGAGTAGAAAGATGGAAACCAGATAGAATGCAACTTCTGTTATCAAGACAAGAGACAATGTCGGCATAAAGTAGGTTGTAATAGCAGAAGTGATGAAGAAGTAATCAGATTTGGGGTCGCATTTGTGGGTAGAGCCAATTGGAATTGCTACGGATTGGATATGGTGTGTAAGAAAGGAAAAAAAAAAAACAACCATATGAGTTAGATGAGTTAGATACCTATGACCATCAAGATGGAGAAAGGCTGCAAGTTGTTGGCCGTACAGATCTGAAGGGCAGGGGGAAGAACGTCTGGGCTGGAGTTATGGATGTGGGAGTTGTTGGCCTACAGATGGGGTGCAAAGCCAAAGGCTGAATGAGATCACTAAGGAAGCGTGTGTGGATAGAGAAGAGGTCCGGGCCTGAGCCTCTGAGCGTGCCAAAGGAACAAGTTGGGGGGGGTGGGGACGAGGACTCAGCACAGGAAGGGCATCAAGATAGAGTAGTCAGGAAAGGGGAGAAGGCTGGAGCGACGTTCTTGACCAGGCAAGAAGGGGTGCGGGCTGGTATGGGGGGCGGCTGGCCCTGGCCAGGAGCTTGGGAGCCCCTCTGTCCTGACCCCACTCTCTGGCCCACCGAAGGCCCCTCCATATCCGGCGCTGTCTTCACACAGTGCAGGTTGTTCTTGCTGATGGCCTCCCCAAAGCAGTTGCCCGTTGGCCACTTGGTGAAGGGCAGTTCCATGAGCGGTCAGTGCTCCCCGGGCACGTCACGCAGATCTCATTGTTGAACACGACGTATTTTCTGTCCTTCTGCTGAGATGGCCCAGGTCGGAGGAGCTAGAGTGGGAGCCCAAGGGCCCCACGGCTGTGCCGGGAACACAACCAAGGTCTCTGGGGCCTGGTGGCCGTGCTGAGATTCCACAGACCGGGCGCCCTAAGAACAGAAACGTGTGGCCTCCCGTGCTGGAAGCTAGAAGAGAGAAGTCAGGGTGTCGGCAGTGTGGGCTCCTCCCGAGGCCGGGAGAGAGAATCGTTCCGGCTTCTCCTCGGGCATCTGGTGACTGGTTGGTGGTCTCCAGCATTCTTCCCTCACAGATGCGTCACCTTAGGCTTTATGTCCACACGGTGTCTTCCTGTGAGCTCATCTCTCTGTGTCTAGGGTTCCCCTTTTCATAGACACCAGTCGTATTGGATTAGAGGCTCACCCTACACCTGTATGAGCTCATCTTAACAAATTGTATCTGTAAGGACCCTATTTCCAAATAAGGTCACATGCTGAGGTATTGGCAGTGAGGACTTGGCCATGCGAGTTTGGGGGGGAACACTCAATTCTACCTATGACAGTCTTCCAACGTCACATTTAATGCCAGCCTCAATGGTAGAGATCAGGCCGTCGCAGATGAGGAGGGACTGGGAACAGGGGGATCGAGGGCTTCTTCCTTGCACGGCTCTCCGATGCCAGTCCTGTCATTTGAGTCTGTCGTCTGTGATGCGACTCTGACGTGACTGCCTTGGCCTGTTTTAGAAAGCAGGACCTTGAAGAGTAAGAGGTAACAACTGGGAAGGTGAAGAGCATGGGGATTTGTAGGAGTGGGTGTTCCTCTGAGGCAGTGGCCACGTGCGTCGAGTACACATTTGCCTTTTACCCAAACAACCAGAAGTGCCCAGCATCCTCAGGCATCCCTCCTGAGATTCTGATTCTGTGGGCCCCGAGCCAGGAACAGGCATTGTAGCACGCTGGAGGGTGATCCCGGTGCCCCCCACCCCGACACACCAGGGGGTCATGGTGTGACAATAGTGACAATACTGGGGCACCAAGACCCTCAGGTTGGAGCCAGACCAGGCCTTGCCATCCAGACAGTGGGCAGCACTGGGGAACGCCTGCTCCCAGGGCCGCGAAGGCCAGAGGAGACCATCAAGGCCACCTCTACAGGCGGCACACCCGCCCCGAGGGGGGGAAGCCAGGGCACCTGGAGGGCTATGGGCAGAGGGAGAAGCAAAAGCAGGACTTCGGTATAAGAGGATTGCAATGGATAAAATGAAGAGAGCAGAGAAATGTGAGCAGCTGCCCCTAAGCCAGGGTCTAGACCAGTCAATGTCTCCTTTCTTTTATCTTTTTAAAGATTTTAATTTATTTATTCATGAGAGACACAGAGAGAGAGAGAGAAAGAGAGAGAGAAGAAGAGACACAGGCAGAGGGAGCCCGACGTGGGCCTCGATCCCGGGGCTCCAGGATCAGGCCCTGGGCTGAAGGCAGCCCTAAACTGCTGGGCCACCCCAGCTGCCCAGTGTCTCCTTTCTCTTCACCAAGTCACCGAAGCTGTCACGCTTCAGAGCAGGCCACCTTCCTGCTTCTGGGGTTGCTCTGGGTTCCCCAAACAGGTACTTTGCCACGAGACCAAGGGCACGTCTGTTTTTGGTGGGTGGTTGTTGGGGTCCTCTGCTTCTCGCGGCACTGCCTTGTCCTCCGCATCCGGACACAGAATAAGAGCCCGAGGAAAACCCCGGAGTGTGTGATTGTGCGGGGAAAGCCACCGGGGTCTGTAGTGAAGTAGGGTTAGACTCTGCTAAGTGCGCTTCTTGAGAACCCGGAGTAGAAAGATCCGTGTCTGCATCATTTCTTTACTCTTCTTTCACCTTCTTGACCTCACTGAGTGTTCACAAGAACCCCAGAATACATATTACCCTCACTGGACAGATATTTTAAAGATGAAAATATGGGGCACTTGGGTGGCTCTGTCGTTGAGCATCTGCCTCCGGCCCAGGCAGTGACCCCAGGGTCCCGGGATTGAGTCCCGCATCCGGCTCCCTGCATGGAGCCTGCTTCTCCCTCCGCCTGTGTCTCTGCCTCTCTTTCTGGGTCTGTCATGAATAAATAAATAAAATTTTTACAAAGAATAAAGATGGAAATATGACATGCCCTTTTTCTGCTTATAATCCTAAGTGATTCCTCATTGTTCACCCATTGGCTCCATCCTGGGGGAAATATGTTCCAAGGAAGTAACCTAAAAAAGGGGGGAAGCCAATTCGTACAAGGGTGTCTGTAACAGCTTTATCCACGACATTAAAAACTGAGAACAAACCAAAACCCAGTCATGAAGGGCAAGGCTAAGCCAATCCTGTCTCCCAACCCGCTGGACCACTCTGTACCTGCTCTAGGCGCTAGGGCTGCGGCCTACCCGGGCTCGAGGCACGGGTGGGGCTCAGGGTCTGTGTCTACAGGTGCCCAATGCGCAACAGGTTTAATGAACAGCAAGAGGAACAGCCTGATTTCAGGTCTGTGCACACGCTCTGGCGCCAAGAGCAGGTGCCAAGAGCAGGCCGGGGAGGTCATGAAAGGTGGGGCGCCCCATGTGCCTCCCAGCTGCTGCTTAGGCCTGACCCGCACAGTTCTTTTTTCTTCCTTTTGTTTTTTTGGTTTATTTTTTTAAAGATCGTATTTAATTATTCACACAGAGAGACACAGAGAGACACACAGAGAGAGAGAGAGAGCGAGAGGCAGAGACCCAGGCAGAGGGAGAAGCAGGCTCCGTGCAGGGAGCCCGGTGTGGGACTCGATCCCAGGACCCGGGGTCACGCCCTGGGCAGAAGGCAGATGCTCACCCGCTGAGCCCCCAGGCGCCCCGACATACACATTATTTCGGTGGGAAAACCCATTTGTCCCCCGAGGACCGTCACAGCATTTCATCCTGAGAAGAGAAAACGAGACGCGGCGGGTAAAACCTCAAGGCCTCCCTGTGCAGGGGGCGCGCGGGGCAGGTGCGGCCCAGTTTGGGGGTCGGCGGCCCCGACTTCGGGGACCCCCCGGGCGGGCTGCGTGTGCCCCACGCACACCGGAGCACTCGGCCGTGCTCACCCCGCGTCTGGCCAGTCGGGGGGGGGGGGGCGAAGAGGGGGGGGCGGGGTGGCACAGGGCGGGGCAAGCGCGGTCCTCCTCCCCGCTACCCAGGGGAGACCCGCTGGGGCCGGATGACGCCGAGGCCCGGGAGGGGCGGGGCAGGTCCGGGGGGGGGGGGGCGGGGGACCCGCTCAGACTCGATGACCCCGAGGGCGGGGGGGGGGGGGACGGGGGGGTTGAGCGCTCCTGCCCCCGTGGCCGCTACGGGCCTCGCACATGGGCCTCGCTCAATCCCGCCTTCTCCTGGCCTGACCCCGCCCTGGAAACACTGGCCGCCGCGCCCCAAACTCATGTGACCCTGGTTTGTGTCCGAAGATCAAGGTCATCACTTACAAGGAGGAATATGGGGGGGCGGGGGGGCAATATTCCTGTTGGACAGTCTGCAAGTTCTGCTCCCGCAGGTGAGACCAAGCCCAGGTCGGAGGCCGAGCGCCGGGGTCCTGGGAGCCTCCCCACCCCCATCCGCCCAGAGCCCCCCAAGGCCTTTCGGCGTGTGCCCCCCTGCGGGCCCCAGCGCACGACCCCTTTCTCTACCCCCCCCCCCCCCCCCCCCCCAGTCCTTGCGACAAACCACGGCCTCCGGGCGGGCTACCTTTACTTTCCAGCTGTCACAGCCCCCTCGGCCCTGGTGGCTCTGGGCCGCGCCTGTGTCGCCCGCTGTCCCCATCAGGCCCGGGGACTCACTCCTCCGCGGGGCTGCTCACCGCCCAGCACCTGGGGGTGCCCCAACAGGGCCGCTGACCCAACCGGCTCTTTCTCCACCTGCTCTAACCGCCTGGCCTGGCCTGCCAGGGTCAGTTTTTGTTAAATAGAGGCAGGGAGACATCCATCAATCCAGAGATAGAGAGAGAGAGAGAGAGAGAGAATCCTATTCCCGGACTATGACCTGTCCAAACGTTATACCCCCAAAAGCCAGCCTTAGGAACACTCGGGCCTTGGTGCTCTCACCCCCACCCACCTGCTCATCTGATCCTTCCATCCTGATTCCCTAGCCTCACCCTGCACCCGGCTTATGCCCGCCTTACTCTGCCTCCTTACTTTGCTGACCAATGTGACCCCTTCCACAAGCACATTGATTTGGATTCTCTGAACCGCCCCCTCCCCCCACTTTACCCACCTCAAGGCCCAGAAATGCTGAATCAGTCTGAATTCTAACATGGACCGCAAGTGACTTGTATGCATGCCAGCCCTGGAGAAGCTCTGCTGTATTATTTTTATTTTTTTTAAAGATTTTATTTTTTTTATTTGTTCATGAGAGACCCACAGAGACAGAAGCTCCGCTTTAAATCTGTAGGTTCCTTGCTCTCTTGTCTCCTGTCACTCTTAAGATATCAGCATCCACCGTACTAGTTCTCTATGGTTGCATATAAAATCACCTCAATTTATCGGCTTGAAGCAATGCTTACTCTCTCACAGTTACTGGGCATCAGGAATCTGGGCAAGAATTTTTAATTTTCTTTTCTTTCTTTTAAGAGAGAGAGCTGGGTAAAGAGAGAATCTCTGGGGTAGAGGAGGAGGAGCAGAGGCAGGGGGAGAGAATCCCAAGCAAGCTTCTTGCCCGGCACAAAGCCAGACGTGGGCCTGGATCTTATGACCCTGACATCATGACCCGGGGGGGAAACCTAAAGTGGGATGCTTAACTGGCTGAGCCACCCGAGCACTGGGCAAGACTCTTCTGGACGCTCTGCTCAGGAACTCACACGGGGTGCAATGATGTGTCAGCTGGACTTCAGTCCTCCCAGGCTTGGCTGCGGAGGAGTCACTCCAAGCTCACTCATGTGGCCGTCGGGGGACTCATGTCTCCACGGGCCGTTGGATAGAGGCCTTCCTGAGTTCCTTGCCTGGTTGACCTCTCCACCGGGCCGCTCACAGCACGGCAGCTGGCTTCACATACAACAAACAAATGAAAAAGCAAGGGAGGGCAAGTAGGACGGAAGCCAGAGTCTTTGTGACCAAATCTCAGAAGGGATAGCCCATTATTTTTTGCCTTACTTTATTTGTTAAAAGTAAGTCCGTAGGTCCAGGCTACAGTCAAAGGGAGAGAGTTAGACCAAGGCATGAGCAACAGGCGGGGGTCTTCAGGGGCTGTCTCAGGGGCCGCCTACTACACCCACGTTCATTGTCATCTACTACCTTGGCTGACTAATTTTCTACTCAGTTACACGTCTGGGTGGCCATACATGGAACCTCAACACCACTGGGAGTTTGAGAATCTCCAAACTTCTCCCCACTGTGCTCTCTGTCTTGACTACAACTTTTAATTCCCTCTACTTGCCCCACATCTTTACTCCTCTTACACCATCCTTGACGGCAAACATGATTTCCTATCCCTTTCCACCTTTCTCGTCCTCACATACTAACACTCTTCCAGTCTCACTCAAAGCTCCATACGAGGTGGGGGGGGGCTTCCAATGCAGCCAGTTATGTTTGGCCTTACTAAAAACCTAAAAGCACCCACACTCACCTATTTGACTTGTGGGATTGTCACACTTTCCCTTCCTCCACTTTAGGGCAAATCTAGGATTCTCTGCTTTTTCTTCCATTCCCAGGTTGATGAGCATGCCTGAGGGAAATCATAAAACCACGCCAATTTGTCTCATTTATAAATGGATACTGTCTAACTTCATCTGGGTAACAACTCTCTTCAGGGCTGCATCTCTACAGAATTTACCCAGCATCACCTCCAGAACTTTCTCATTCTCCTCAAGTCCCCACACCCTCATTGACCAGCCTTGGTCTATCCTGAGCCTTCCTCCAGTGGAAGCCTATTCCCATTGGCTGTCTCCACTTTAGAACGCTTTCATCTCGTTACTCATTATTTTTTGTCCTCGTCTCAGAGGAATAGGTGCTGGTCTTCCCTTGTGGGCCTAAACTCTTCACATACCCTACAATCCATTCTATCCCCCTTCTTGACTTCACTCCATCAGTTCCTCCCTCTGTCTGGATTGCCTCCTCCCCTTCAGCTTACAAACATGTCCACAGTAAAAGCGACCTTGACTCAGTTACTCCCCCAAGCTACAACTTCATCATTTTCTTTATTTCTACCTCTAATTTATTTTTAGTTTTATTATGATTTTCAAATATAAAGAAAGGTAGAGGGGTGCTCGGCTGACTCAGTCAGAAGAAAATGTGACTCTTGATCTCAGGGTTGTAAGTTCAAGCCCCATGTTGGGTGTAGATATTACCTAAAAATAAAATCTTAAAATATAAAAAAGAAGAGTATCATAATAGCTACCAATATACTTGCACCTCGATTGAACAATTGGCCATGTCTTCTTCATCTTTCTTTTCATGAAATATTTTAAATTAAATTATAGACATCATGACATTTCATTCCTACATACTTTAAAATGCATCCCTTAAAAACAATATCAGGGATGCCTGGGGGCTCAGTGGTTGAGCGCCTGCCTTCAGCTCAGGGTGTGACCCCAGAGTCCTGGGATCGAGTCCCGCGTCAGGGTCCCTGCATGGAGCCTGCTTCTCCCTCTGCCTGTGTCTCTGCCTCTCTTTGTGTCTCTCATGAATAAATAAATAAAATATTTTTAAAAACCCAATATCATTATCATAATTAGCAAAACTAATAATAATGCCTTCATATTATATAACAGACCATATTCATATTTTCCCAATGGTTTCAAAAAATGTGTTTTACAGCCTTTTTTTCAAGCCAGGATTCAAATAAAAACCACACATTGCTCAGGTTGTTGTATGGCTTAATTATCTTTTGATTTCAGTAGTACTCCCCACCCTCTTTTTTATGCCATTGAATTGTTGGGTTGGGCCCCTTGTCCCTAGCTTTGTCCCACCTTCTGGATTTGTCTTGTTTCCTTTTTGGTGTCATTTAACATGTTCATCTACCCCTTTATTTCCTGTAAACTGGAGATGGAATATAAAGGCTGATTTCAATTTAAGTTAAACATTTTTGTCAGGAATATTCGTAGCTTATGTTATGTACTTTATTTTTTTTAAGATTTTATTTATTTATTTATGATATACACAGAGAAAGAGGCAGAGACACAGCAGAGGGAAAAGCAGGCTCCATACAGGGAGCCGAATGTGGGACTCGATCCCGGGTCTCCAGGACCACACCCTGGGCTGAAGGCAGCGCTAAACCGCTGAGCCACCCGGGCTGCCCTGTTATGTACTTTATATTGCGTCACATTTTAGACACACTACTTCTGACTGTCTCACTTTTAGTGATGCTAACATTTATTACTGAGTTAAGGAGGCCACAGCCAGATCTCCCCACTGTTAAATTACACTTGCAATCAGCAAATAATCCATAGAGTGATATTTTAGTACTATTTTTGGCAAATCTGCCGATTGTAAACATCCTTTATTCTGTAAGAATGAGTAGTGTATCAGTCATGGTTCATTAGATAAAACCGAAACCAATCTAGATTTTTTTTTTTCATCAGAAAGATTTAATTCAACTAATGAGCTCCCAAATTCATTGGAAGAGCTTGGAAAGAAGGCGAGGCTAGGCCTCCAGGGGCTGAAACAGAATAAATTTAGTGCCTGTGTCCCAAGGCTCATGAAGCCGCCATTGCCATGCTGCAGCTATATCTCTTGAATCTAGGACCTAGAATTTAGCAGAAAACCTCATTGTCTCCACACCCATGCTGGCCAGAAGCAACGGTCAAAGGAGCAAGAAGATGGCTTGCACCTAATTTCTACTTTCCAGGTCTAATGGAAGCGCATTTCATTTTTGGAACCTAATTCATATCCTGAAGACTAGATATAAAAGAGTCTGCTTTTTTTTTTTTTAACTTTCCCACCAGCCTCTGCACACCAGTAGATATCATGGATTATCATGACACCTATCACCATAGGGCAACGGCAGAAAAGGGGGTATACCTGAGACTTCTCAGGTTCTGCGGCAGCAACGAGAATCGTTCTCATAGGCTCCCCTCCCTGGGCACGTTGCAGAGAAGGTAAAGGCCAACAGTCACTGCTTCTCCATATGCCTTTCATCTGTGAAGATTCTGTTAATACCTCTCATCTTCTCTTGCCTCATTTTACATTCTGTTGTACTTAATGGTTGTAATTTTCAAATTCTCATTTTTATTAGAGTTTTGGGAGAAAAAGAAATAGCAACCTTTTCAGATCTACTAGATTCTCAAACTGTTCCATAGACACGTCTGAGTGATAGGCTAGGCTATGTCCTCACGTGGAGGATTTGTGAGATGTACCAGCCTACCAGAGTGCAAGTATTAATCACTTTAATTTAATGTAAGCCCTGCCGATACTACCATTTTTGTATTACCTCCTCATTTCTGTATACCACGTCACTCTAAACTTAATGGCGGGTAACAATGAACATCTCACAAACAACAAATATTATCTCACAGTTTCTGTGGGTCAGGAATCTGGTCTTCATGTTCTTGTTTGGCTCTAGTTCACTCATTTTCATTGCTATAAACTGCTCCATGGCTTGTGTGTACCAAATTTATGTATTTATCCTTCTATTAATGGACATTTGAGTCTCTAGTTTAGGGCCATTGTTAACAATGCTGACATGAAAAATCTCTTACATGTCACTCATAAAAAGACTTGTTAGCACAGACTTCTTGGCTTTATATCTAGGACTGCAACTGCTGGCTAATGGGTATGTGTGTTTCCAGTATTTACTAGGTATTTTCAAATCTCCGAAGTTGTACTAGCAGGTGCGTGAGAGTTTCTGATGCTCCTCATCCTTACCAATGCTTGGTATTGTAAGGCTTATAAAATTTTTGGCAGTCTGATGGTTAGGAAAAGATATCTGACCCTGTTTAACTCACTGATCCCTTGAGGTTGGGTCCCTTTTCTTATGTTTATTGATTATGTGTTCTTCTGTGAGGTCATTGTTCATATCATTGGTCAACATTTCAGTTGGTTGTTTTTTGTGGGATTTCTTTTTTTTGAGAGAGAGAGAGAGTGCCCGAGAGAGAGAGTGGAGAGGAGGGACAGAGGGAGAGGGAGAGAGAGAGAGAACTCTAAGCAGGCTCCACACCCAGCACAGAGCCCCATGCGGGGCTCAATCTCATGTCCCTAAGATCACAACCTGAGCTGAAATCCAGAGTCAGATGCCCAACTGACTGAGCCACCCAGATGTCCCTCAGTTGGTCGTTTTTATATTTCCTCTGACATGTGAGAGCACTTTATACATTCTGGATATTACCCATTGTTAGTTACACTGATTCTATCAATGAATATTTATTGAGCACATGGTGCACTTAGAGGATAGAGCAGTGAACAAGACAGATCCAAAAAAAAAAAAAAAGGCAGATCCAAAAAACCTCATAATTCACAAGGCACACATTGTAGTGTAGGGAGAGAAACAATAAACACAATAAAAAAGCCAAGTTTATGTATGTTAGATTTTACATACCCTGTTATAAATGCTATAGGCAGAAATGAAGCAGGGAAGAGGGATGGGGGTTGTGGGGAAAGGCTACAGCTTAAAATAGGGTGGTCAAGGAAGGCTTCACTGAGAGACTGACATTTGAGTAAAACCTGAGGAGGGTAGGGAAAGTGACCTCTGAGGTATTTGGTGGAAGAGCATCTTAGAGAGAAGAGCAAATGCAAGGGCCTTGAAGTTGGAGCATCAGTGGTCTGGGCAGGGAACAGCAAGGCGGCCAGCGTGGCCAAAGGCGAATGAGGAATATGAGTCACAAGAGATGAGGTTTGAGCTGTAAGGTGGGAAAGGTGCGTGTGCAGAATGTAAAAGATGTCATAGACCATTGCAAGGACTTGACTTTTTCCTCTTAGTGAGGTGATAAGCCATTTGAGAAAGGGAAAGATTTGAGCAAAGAAGTGACACAATCTGACCGTTTATTTAAAGATTTTATTTCTTTCGAGTACTCTACACCCAATGTGGGGCTCAAACTCACAAACCCGAGGTCAAGGGTTGTGTGCTCAGCCAGTCAAGTACCCCGACTGACTGTTTTTTAAAAGGCCCACTGTAGGGTGCACCAGCGGAAGAAAAGTGAGTGGCTTTCAAAATAATCTAGGTGGGGGATCCCTGGGTGGCTCAGTGGTTTAGGGCCTGCCTTTGGCCCAGGGTGCAATCCTGGAGTCCCAGGATCGAGTCCCACGTCGGGCTCCTGGCATGGAGCCTGCTTCTCCCTCTGCCTGTATCTCTGCCAATCTCTCTATCTATGTCTATGATAAATAAATAAATAAATCTTTAAAAAAAATAATCTAGGTGGAAGATCATGGTGCTTGTGCTGAGGTGATACCGAGGTGGTAAAAAGTGATGAGAAAAAATTGAAAGATATCTTATGAGTAACTGTGACCCAGATGAGGTTGGATAGTGTTTGTTGGGTAGTTATTGATTAATTTTTGTTTTTCTACTCTAGAAGAACTTTCTCAAGTGATGCTTAGGACCTGAGACTGTGGATGGAGAAAGGGTAACCAACCCTTTGGTGGGGATTGGTATGACGATAACAGTAAACAGACAAGAATGGTAATAGCATGGGCTAAGGTGGTACCAGTAAAGGTGGTGAGAAGTTTTCAGAATCTAAATCTATTTTAAAAGTAGAACTAATAAGATTTGTTGATAAATTGGTCATGGAATATAAGCAAAAGTGAGAAATCATGGATGACTTTAGTTTTTTTTTTTTTAATCCTAGAAGGTTATTATTAACTAGTAAAAACTCCTAGGAGTTTTTATTAGTTAATAATGAAAACACTTCAAGAAGTTTTGGTAGAGAAGATTAGGAGCTCACTTTTGGATTTCTTGAGTTTCAATTGCCTTATCGACATTCAAGTGGAGGTGCCCCGTTGGCAACAGGACGTATGAACCAGGCATTCAGGAGAATTTAAAGGGAGTTTTATTAGTCAATGTTGTTTAAGTAACAAACAACCCCCAAATCTCAGTGGATTAGAGTAACATTTATTTCTTGCTCTTGTTATATACATATGGGTGGCAGATTGATTACAGCTCCACTCTAGGCTGCGAGCCAGCTATGTCTGATTCAAGCATATTCTAATTTGAGCCCTAAGCTGAAGAAACAGCCACTATCTGGCACATGCCACACTCGTGGCAAAGGGCAAAAGCAAGAGAGGCCAAACTAAACAATGCAATCCAATTTAAAGCTCCTCTTTGTATGTGGTGTACACATGCCTACCTTCTATTCCATTCCTTGGCCAAAGAAAGTCACATAGTCCAGCCCTGCAATGAGACAAAGATGTATATTGTGCACTGAAGAGGCATTTCAAGACAAATCTGAAAGTGCGGATGGACAATCTTCATAGAAAGGAAAGAGCAAATTGTTGTAAGCCATAATTCAAGCTACCACAAAGTGAGTACAGACAGTGAAGAGAAGAAATCCAAAGACTGAGATATTTCAATGTTCAGAGGTCAGGGAGATAAGGAAAAACCAACAAAGGAGCCTGAGAAGGAGCAAAGAGTAAGGTAGGGAGAAAACCAGGCTGGAAGTCAAGTAAAGAAAGGGTCTCACGAAGGAAGGAGGGATCATCTGGGGCACACATTGCTAATAGGTCAAACAAGATGAGCACTGATGTTGACCAATAAATTTAGCCACGTGGAAATGTTTGGAGATCTTGACAAGAGAATTGATGACACAATTGTGTGGGGGCAAAAACTTGATGAGTGTGGATTCAAGAAAGAGTGGGAGGAGAGAAGTTAGAGATAGGGTATAGCAGACTGCTCTTTCAAGGACTTCTGCTGAAAGGAGAAGGAAGGAAATGAAGGAGTAATTGGTGGGAAAAGTGAGGTCAGTGGAAATGGGTTTTTCTTAAAGATGGAATAAATAAAACCATAGTTCCATGATGATAAGAAAGCTCCAGTAGAGAGAGAAAAAGTGATAATGCCAGAGAGAAAGTAGACAAGTGCTGTACTGAGATCCCTAAATAGGCTGGAGGGGGTGAGGTCTGGTGTACAGCAGAGGACTGGTGTTCATAGAACCATAGACAGAGTCTGTTCATAGCATCAGGTGACAAGACTGAGCAAATGGACAGAAGTGCAGGTAGGTGAGTAGATGTGATGGTGGGAGCAGATGGTAATTCTCTTCTGATTGCTTCTGTTTTTCCGCTAAATAATGTACAAATCATCAGCTGAGACTGAGAATAGGGAGAGATTATCAAAAATTTGAAAGACTTGAAGATTAGAAGAAAGTATGAGTATTCTAAAAGACTGGGAGACGGCACAAGGGGAAGAATAATGATCGGTGGGTAGCATTAAGGGCCTACTTGAGGTAAGTGATAGCTGTGTGGGGTTGTTTTTTTTCTTTTCCCACCCACAGTCAGCAGCAGAGGTGTGGGTGCAGAGTTAAGTGGAGAATTGGACTTATCCAGATAACAAACCGACAGAGAGTTAGATTTAACTAGAATTTATCATGTTAAAAAAAAAAAAACTAAGAGGGACAAGGTAGTTTGAGATGCATGCAAGGGGATGTGCATAATGCTTGATCATGGAATTTGAATAGGATAATAATGGAAGTAGAACATGGCACAGGAAAGAAACAATAAAATGGCGGAAGATTCAATAGATTATAGGTCTTAATATAGTTGAGAAATCGTTGGAGTCAGAAATAAGCTTAAGAGGTAGAAGGCCTCGGTCAGAGAGGGTGATGCTTGGTATTGACATTATGGAGGAGACGTAGTGATGGGCAATAAGAAGATCTAGAGCAGTATTGTTCAATAGAACTGCTGTGGGGTTGGGCCTCTTCGTGTCCACCGTCTAATATGGTTGCCCCTTGTGGCTACTGATCACCGAAAATGGGCCAACTAGGGAAATGAAATTTAAATTTTGTTTAAGTTTAAAATTAAAAGCAATTTGTGAAGCGAGTAGTTACTGGATTGAGCAATGCAATTCTGGAGTTGTGACCATGCTAGTGCGTAGCTGAGCTGAAAGACAACATCCTTGGAGAAGAGGAGGCCAGATGCTCAGAGGCTAGATGATTGAAAGGACCATATCAGGAAATGGCTATTGAAATCATCAAGAATTATGACAAGAAGAGCGTTGGGATGACAGCGAACTGGCAGCTAAAATCTTCAAGGAAAGACAGGTGTCTCAGGCTAGGAGGATGGATGGGTGTAAGAAGGTGCAAAGTGAGTGGTACAGTCAGATACCATGTCCATCCAAACAGAGGGTTTTAGGAAGGAAGGAGGGAAGGAGAAACATTTTATGAGCAATGCAGTAAAAGGACACCTACCCCTTTGTCTACATCCGGTGGTATAATTCAGGCTTTGAAAATACGTTCTTTCGTTGTAAAGAGAAGCTTTTCGATGGTCTTATCACTTATTTATGGTGTGTTTGGTTGAATAAAAGTTTTCCTTCTTAAATTTGGAGGGTGTATTCACTTTTTAAAAATGTATTCACTTTTTTGATGACTCTCATTTTTAAATCTTAATTAAGAAATCCTCCCCTACCCCAAGGTCATAAATATATTATCTTAAATTTTATTTTAAAGTGTTATAGGCTTGCTTTTCACATTTAAGTTTTTAATTCCTGTTAAGCTTATTTTTATCTATGATATGAGAGAGAAAACTAATTTTTCCACGTAATCTATTTTCTGAAGTAACTCAATGAAGCTCACTCTGTCTTACAGTGTTACCACCATCATATCAATTCTGTAACAGCTTTTGAAATTGGGTCTTTATCACAGGTGATGTGTATTTTATTATAATGTATATAGTCGTAGATTTATGCTGCTTAGCACTTTGTGTGTGTTTTAATTCTATAATTACTTGGTTATTATTTCTTCAAATATTATTTTCCCGCCATCCCTCCATTCTTCTGGAACTTATATTGAATGTAGGTTGGAGCCTCTCAATCTGTTTTTCATGTTTCCTAAATAACTGCTTTTTCTCTATCTACCTAGCTAGCCCTTTGGGTGCTGCATTCCAGATAAATCTCTCAGCACTATCTTCCAATTCAGTAAAGTCACTCCTCAAACATATCTAGTCTAGAGTTTATCCCATCTATTAAGGTTTTAATGGCTATAAAAGTGTGTAAATTCAAATCCTCTTAAGTTGCTCCATTTTTATATCTGGATTTTTAAAAATTTTCTATATGCTCATTTTTATAACTTGTTATTAAAATTAATAGAAGTCATTCCTCGATTTATATTTTTAAACATCCTAAACACATTTATTTAAAAATAATTGTCAGATTGTTCTATACAACTGGAGTCAATCCACATGCCTATGGTTTACTATGACTATGTGTACTTTTCCCCTTAGCACTGGTGTTATTTCATATGTTTTAGGATTTCGATTTTCAGACTCATTCTGACCAAGAGGTTTTCTCTTGTCTGTGGTTCGCGTATTTTTTTCCCATACTTCCTGTGCTCATTTCTCCTTACCCAGCAGTTCTGTGGCTGCTTCCACTCCGACTCTGTTCCCCCGATCCTACATCATGCCCTACAGTGCCATTTCAAGGTCCCTGTAGTGACTTTGGGCTCTCTGGGATGCTGCAGCTCCAGTCATGGAGAGCGGCCCACATGGCTCGGTTCCTAACTACTGGGTCTTTGTCCTTCTCCCTTCCCAGGTCCACAGCTCTCCACGATGCCCCAGCTGCAGGAAGCTTTAGCTTTTTAACTCTTATCGTAAGTGGGTGAACTGTAGATCTGGAAAAGATGGGGTGTTTCCAAGTGTCATTGTGACCAGAAATCTGACAGTTTTATAATCTCATTATTTAAAAAAAACCCAACTATGCACACATTTAATTGGCCTGGAGTTTATTTTGATGTAGTTTGTTGTTTGTTTGTTTGTTTTTAAGGTTTTGCTTATTTATATGGGAAAGAGAGCGCGAGCAGTGGGGAGGGGGGGGAGCAGACTCCCCACTGAGCCGGGAGCCCAACACAGGACTCGATCCCAGAACCCCAGTGGGATCACGGCCTCACCGACTGAGCCATGCAGGTGCCCCTATTTTGATTCAGTTTTGAAGTTGGGCTCTAACTCTTCCTCTAAATAGCTAACCATTTATCCTCCCATCATTCAGCAAATTACTTATTGAATTGCCAGTTTCTGGCCTTGCTATTTTATTTTATTAATATATATTTTTTAAGATTTTATTTATTTATTCATGAGAGAGAGAAAGATAGAGACACAGCCAGAGGGAGAAGCAGGCTCCATGCAGGGAGCCTGACGCGGGACTCGATCCCAGGTCTCCAGGATCACACCCTGGGCTGAAGGCGGCGTTAAACCGCTGAGCCACCAGGCTGCCCTGCCCTTGCTATTTTAAAAATAGTCTCCAGGTCTGTTGTATTCTTGTTTGTTTGTTTGTTTTAGTCCTCATGTTCCCACTGTTACTGTCACTGTCACCTGCCGACTGTCCCCGAGGTTACTGCCACAGGCCCCCTGCCCCTGCTGGTCTTCAGTTCCTCCTACCTGCTGCAGTCAAAGTGACCTTTGTGCGACACAGAGCTGATCCCCACGTTACTCCCTGCGTGAATCCTTCCACCGACCGCCCTACTCCCTCAAGATGCAGTGAAAACGGTTTAATGAGGCTTTTGCCCTTATAACACCTTCCTTCTGCAGCTTCATCTCCTGCTGTTCATTCTGTCCACCCCCCAAGTCCCTCCTCTCACCCCTAAGGTAGTAGCCTCCCCAGTGCCCAAAGGTCTGCCTCACCTCTAGGCACTTGCTAGTCTTCGCCTCTGCCCTGCCCCGTGGATCCCTGATGACTGACACATCTACCCAGCAGGGGTTTCTGCGATGTCACGACCTCCAGGTAAGCCTTTTGTGATTGGCCTAGAGCCCAGATTAGGGGCCTCTCCCAAAGGAAACTTTCCCTGTTTCAGCGCTACCCAAGCAGACTTACAATGGCTTATTTGCTTCCCTTCTAGACTGTAAGCCACTTGAAGGAATCTGGAGTTCCACTTCTGAACCCCTTGCGGCCAATATGTAGTAAATGTCTACAAATTGTTCTTGGAATTGATGAAAATATATTGATAACATGGTTTATAACAGACCCCATGCTGAGCCATGAGGATGAAAAAGAAAACCAGAACGACAAGATCATTCCCCTCATACGGCTCATACTCTAGCGAGAGGGACAGGCAATAAAACAAAACAAAAGAAATAAGTAAAACCGTTGCAGCTTGTGTTAGGAACAATATGAACAGTCAGCTGGATAGGGAATAATAGAGCGTCCTACTTAGACGGGATGGCCAAGAAATTCTGCTTTGAGGAACTGACATTGAAGCTAAGAACCGAGGAATGAGAAGGAGCCAATCACGTGGAAAGCTGAAAGGAGGGCATGGCAAGCAGAAAGAAGGGCAAGTGCAAAGGTCCTGAAACAGATAAGAGCTTGGTGTGGTCTAGGAACTTGGGCTGTGGAGTCATAACAGATGGGATAAAGTTTATGACGTGAAGTCCGAGGCCTCGGGCAGGTAGCCAGATCATGCAAGGGTCTTTTAACCATAGCCAGGCATTTGGATTTGTTCTAATAGGCCATAAAATCATGGCAAGGTTTTAAGGGTTTTGAGGAGGAGAAAGTCATGCTTCAGTTACCTTTTAAGGGTTCACTCTGGCTGTGTTGATAATGCAACGTCAGGAGGTCCCCATGGATGCAGAGGGGCTAGTTGGAAAGCCATTGCGGGGTCTAAGAGGGGGAGAAGGGTAGCCTGACCTGGCCTGGGCGCAAGTAGAGATGGACACAAGTGGATTGGTTCAAGGTATATTTTGGAAGTAGAACGATTTGAACCTGCTGATGGGTAGACTGCGAAGGGTAGGGAAAGGGAAGAGGCTGGGATGTCAGCCAGGCTTCCAACCTGGGTGACTGAGCAACCTGGGTTATTTGCAGAGATAGGGACAATGGGGAGGAAGGGCTTGGCCGAGAGTGCAGGGAAATGAAACACTCTTGACTATGCTGAGTTTGAAATGTCTGTGAGACAACACAGCAGAAAAGTCACATTAGCAGTGTGAGTATGTTGGGCACGTTGACCATCTGGAGCTGAGGTGCGAGGTCGTGGCACGGGCCTCAGCGCTGAGGCCTTAGGGCGCAGATGAGCTCCCCACAGACCAGTCTATGTGGAGAAGAGAAGGCTCTGTTTCGACTCTAGATTAGTTACCGGGTGTCCCCTCTCCCTGGCCTCATCATTGCACTGAGCTAGGGAATAAATGCACAGAAATATGTATTTGCGTACATACGTGTGTACAATGCGTACATACGTGTGTACACGTACAATACGTGTGCGAAATATGTGTACAAATGCACAGAAATATGTATTTGCGTACATACACTTGTGTGTACATGTATGTGTATATATGTATAAATACACCTTTACTTCTTTCTTTCTTTCTTTCTTTCTTTCTTTCTTTCTTTCTTTCTTTCTTTCTTTCTTTCTTTCTTTCTTTTCTTTCTTTCTTCTTTCTTTCTTTCTCTTTCTTTCTTTCTTTCTTTCTTTCTTTCTTTCTTTCTTTCTTTCTTTCTTTCTTTCCATTTATTTTTTTATTTATCTACCTATATTGAAAACAGTGAGTTCACACTGACATGTTCCATTCCAGTCCAGTATCGCAGGACTCATTCTAGCTTCCCCCGCCCACATTTCTACTACTCTCCTCCCACGATGAGGAACCTGCCTGTCATTAATCTCAGTGTTCTGCTGATTTGCCTGATGTCCCCATGTGTAGCTAATCTCCTGACACCTGTAGGCGGCCACCAGGCCACAGTACCCTCTTTGAGCAGGTCCTGTCCCTCGTGAGGCTCTTCTGCCCCGGAAGAAAGTTCATTTTTAAAAAAATTTAGGTTCTGCAGATCTTTTTTTTTTTTTTTTAAAGATTTTATTTATTTATTCATGAGAGACACAGAGAGAGAGACAGAGACACAGGCGGAGGGAGAAGCAGGCTCCCCGTGGGTGAGTCTGATGCAGGACTCGATCCCAGGACCCCGGGATCATGACCTGAGGCAAAGGCAGATGCTCAGCCACTGAGCCACCCAGGAGACCCTCTCCATGTCTTATTATGTATAGCCTTTGGTATTTTATATGTTTTGTTGGTGTTTTGAAAAGGCATTTTTAAAGAGTGACATTTCTTTTTTTTTTTTTTAAGATTTTATTTATTTATTCATGAGAGACACAAAGAGAGAGGCAGAGACACAGGTAGAGGGATAAGCAGGCTCCATGCAGGGAGCCTGACATGGGACTCGATCCCAGGCCTCCAGGATTGCACCCTGGGCTGAAGGTGGCGCTAAACCGCTGAGCCACCAGGGCTGCCCCAAGAGTGACATTTCTAATTATTGCTTATATTTGAAAAAGCTACAATATACGAGTTTCATTTTTCATATTTGCCAGTTTGAAGTGAAAACACTGTTTTTTATTTCATTGCTTTTATTGGTTATTAGTAAGACTGAACGTTTTGAAGTGTTTATTGGCCATTTCAATTTATGTTTCTGTGAATTGTATGAATCCTTTGCTTATCCTAGGGGAATTCTAGTGCCTTTTTTTTTTTTTTTTGTTATATTTGTCCCAGATATTTTATTCTTTTTGATGCAGTTTCAAATGGGATTGTTTTCTTAATCTCTCTGTTACTTCATTATTAGTGTATGGAAACAACGGATTTCTGTTTATTAATTGTATAAAACTGCAACTTTACTGAATTTGTTTATTTGTTCTGATAGTTTTTTGGTGCATTCTTTTGGGTTTTCTATATAGTATCACGTCATCTGCAAATAGTGACGGTTTTTACTTCTTCCCTTCCAATTTGGAAGCCTTTTATTTCTTTTTCTTGTCTGATTGCTCTGGCTAGGACTTCCAGAACTATGTTGAATAAAAGTGGTAAGAGTGGACATCCTTTTCTTGGTCCTGATCTTAGAGGTTTTCCCCATTGAGTGTTATATTAGCTGTGGGAGTGTTTTCTTTTTTTAAAATCAGGTTTCCTGAGTTCTTTATAAATTCAGGAGAATGGTACTCCTTTACCTATCTAAGTTGTCACCATTATTTATTTTCCTCAGTTTTTTATTTGTCATTTGAATCTGTCTTGTTTTGATTTTTGACATGTGGAAATTTTCTTTCTTTCTTTCTTTCTTTTTTTTTTTTTTTTTGTAGTTCAATTTACTGTTCTATAGTGACTCCTCCTTGCCTTAGTTTTAAGTTTAGAAAGAGACCTCCCCTATCCAGGGATTTAATAAACATACTTTTCCCTCCTCTTTCTCTCCTTCCTCCTCCTTCTCCCTCTCCCCCTTTTCTCCTCTGTCTCTGATTTCTTTTACTTTTTTTTTTTTAAGATTTATTTATTTATGATAGACATAGAGAGAGAGAGAGGCAGAGACACAGGCAGAGGGAAAAGCAGGCTCCATGCCGGGAGCCCGACGTGGGACTCGATCCCGGGACTCCAGGATCGCGCCCTGGGCCAAAGGCAGACGCTAAACCTCTGAGCCACCCAGGGATCCCCTCTGCTTTCTTTTTTGTTAGGGTTTGCCTTAAGGCCAGCTTTAAGTTAAAGGAGACACTAAGCTAGCCCCAATCACTTTGGTCTCTTGGGGGTGGGGGGGTTGGCAGCGTCTTGTGGACCCAAGAAAAACGTGGAATTGGGACGGATTTCTCCACAACACAACCCTCCCCTTTCCCTCCCATATAAGCAGTTCAGTGTTGAGCTCCCTAATAAGTGTGTGTATATCTGACAATTCATAAACTGCTGAAGTGAAAGGTGGCCTTTAAATATTCTGTATATAAATTTAGCCATTTATACAGAGAGAATGAAAAAAAAAATATGGCCTGATTCTGATCAGATGCTGCTTGTTTCTCCTTACACCATGGGGTTCTGTTCTATGTCATTTCCTTTGAAGTCAGTGGGAGCTCTGTGCAGGAGGGCACCGCGAACACCGGGCCCTATACATGAAGGTGAGAACTGCCATTACGATAAACTATTCGGCAGTGTGGTGGAGGGAACATTGGTTCCACACACTTGGTGGCTACCCTGCAGATCCCACTGTCTGTGAGAGCTTTGTTCAACTGGAGCAAACAAGAACTTTTTGAATTTTGACATACAAGGGCTCATTGAGCAGAGCATCCCCTGTTATGAGAGGAAGCACAGTGCTGGGCAGACATTGCAGTTTTCAGCCAGCACACTGAGGGCATTGCCCTCACATTCTCTCCATCTGTAAAGAGACTGTTTTCAGGGCCCCAAAATGGTTTTCTATAGATTGGGGAGATGGATAAATATTTTTACATGTTTGTACTCACGTATAATGAGGGGCAAACTACAGTCATATCAAAGTAGCCAGGCCTTTTCAACGTGGAAAGAAAGAGTTCCTTGCCAATTTTAGCGGAGGGGCGTGTTGCTTGCTGGAAAGCAGGGCTCACAACAGCAACAGTGAGAGAGACTTTGATGTGGAGATGATACTGGAAATCAAGAATCCTGTGCGTTCGCTTGCTGTCTCGGGAGCATTATTTTGTTAATAATTAGCCTGCAGAAACTCTCTTTTCCCCCCTTTCACAGTGAGTCATGGACCATGATTCAGGAAGCAGAGGCAAATGGTAGTTTGAGGTCACTGTTCTACAGACGTCCGAATGAAGAGAGGTCAGAGAACAAATTGATGGGTGACCATCAATTTTTTTTTTCCAGCCACCCCATCCCCTGACTCCGAAACAGGGCTGTCCCCTCACTGATTCCTTCATCATGCCATTCGGCTCCTGTCTCCAGGCCTTGCTTGCTGTACCGTACGCCTGGCTTCACGGCCCCCCACTTCCTTCCAAGGACCCCTCCCAGAGCAAGATGCTGGCACTTTGTATTTGTCATGTGTCCTACTGGATAGCCTTGGAGTGGAACAGGCATTTTTTATTTACAATTTCGAATTCCTTTTGGGAAAGCTTATATCCACCCCTGAATATAGACTACCCTTTCTGTCCACAGGCCATCAGGCGGTTAGCACGGAGATGGTCTGTAAATCCCTGGGACCAGATGAGATGGCCAAGGGAGGAAATAATGTGGATAGGGAGAAGAGAGTACAGAGTTCTTGGACCCTCCAAATTCAGGGGACCGGGCAGAAGAGAAAATATATCTGGGAGACCCCTCCACAGTAGTACACAAGCAGCAACATCCTTCTTTGAAGCAATAGTTGTACTGTGACATAATAGACTATTCCAGAGTGTGGCTATGCCTTAATTTATATAAGCTGTCCTCTACCAACGCTCCTTAACTGTTCCTCCCACTCTCTCAGCTTATCCTTTACTCCAATCTTCATACTGCTTAGGTGAACCTGGGATGAATTTTAGTTTTTTGTGCCCAGATAAAAATGGCAAATGGAGTAAGTACAATAATATACATTTATATGATGAAACACAGTGCAGCTGCGATTTTTAAGAAGAAAATACTTACAAAATCATCTTGAGTTAAGAAAGAATAATCCCGGGATCCCTGGGTGGCGCAGCGGTTTGGCACCTGCCTTTGGCCCAGGGCGTGATCCTGGAGACCCGGGATCGAATCCCACATCAGGCTCCCGGTGCATGGAGCCTGCTTCTCCCTCTGCCTGTGTCTCTGCCTCTCTCTCTCTCTCTGTGACTATCATAAATAAAAAAATAAAAAAATAAAAAAAAGAAAGAATAATCCCAATTTATACACAAACACGCACACATGCGCACACACACAAACATACACACAAATATGTGGCCAGGAGAAAAAAATGCCGCATATGATCCCATCAAAAGTGTAACATATTTCTGGCAGGTTTCCAGGTGGCTTTGATTTTATTATGCTTTTCTGTGTTTTGCAAATGTCTCTCATGAAAAAAAAAAAAAGTTGTTGTTTTCTTTTTTTAAGTGTGCTTTAATTATGTTGCTTCATGGGAGGGAAACCAGCTTTGATTCTTTACTGCCTGAAAAGATAATGCCCACATATCTTAATTTAGTTGTCAGCACCCTTCAGACTGCAGGCCCAACCTGCTTACCCAAACTCTTTGTTCCAGTTAAAAGGATCTACTCAAGGTCTTCTGAATGTGCTCTGTGCTTTTCTACTCTTATGCCTTTTTGAAAGCTGGGATCCTTTTTATTTCTCTCTTTTCCCTGTAATTTCTACAAATCCTTGAAGACGCTACTCAGGCTCCACCTCCTACTTGGTCCTAAGACCACGAACGAAGGAAAGGGTCTCCAAAGAGAAGAGGCTCGATCCCTCATTTAGCGTTTACCACCGCATGTTTTGCACGATTGTGGTTCCTCTTCTGTGCAGCTTCTCTCTCCAACTGGCATTTTGATTCTTAGAGGGCAGATGCTGTGACTAGAGTTCTTAGTATCCCCAGGCCCCCTGCCTCTTGTTCGCAGTACGTGTGTCATCGACACTTGCAGTAGTTCCGAGCAGAGGTTATTTCAAGGATATCCTAGGTCTCTATCCCTCCTTGTCTGATCTCTTTCTTTACATATGGGTTTGTATCTTCTAAGTGCATTGAGCTTATTGAAGGAGTCATAAAATTTCAGCAGTTAATTTACTGGAAGGGAAACACTCTAAATACTCATAGTTAGAAACTGCGGCTTAGGCATTCTTTCTTCCTTCACAAAAGGTCATTAATCTTCTCTTCGGGGAGTGTTCTCTTCTGACTGTCTTCTGAAGTACAAGTGTTGTTTTTACTTTTCTTCTTTCTTTACCACCACCCTCCCCAAGTCCCAGATACCGTCTCCACGTGTGCTCTACCTTTGTGGGTGAAATGCTTCCTGCCTCGGTAAAATCCAGCTTCTAAACGAGTTTCTGTTGGTTTGGAGAGAACTTGAAGATTCTGTGTTTGGCACTGTTTGATTTGATTTCCTTGGCGTCTCTCCACAGTCACCATTTAGAAAGCTCCTGGTCGGCAGGATTTCTCTCCGTCATACACTCGGAGGAGATTAAAAAAGGATTGTATTACCTTGGCCTGAAAATGTGATGGAAAATGAAATTTGCTTTACCAAGAAAGAAAGCTTTTGCAACTCAAATTGTTCTAATAAGGCCCTTATACGGGGATCGTTCGTGGTAGAGTAAGATGACAGATATGGGAAAAGTTCCTTCTTATTTGGGTTGCCAGTAAGTAAATAGCACAATGTTTAAAATCACTCACACAGATAAAGTAAGTCGCAAAACAATATGATTATATTTATGTGCTGTAAAGTATAGGTGTTTATATCCTTTATAAAGAAAGCTGGGATTAAGATCTTAAGAAAGGTCCTAGGCACTAAAGAGCTTATGGTGCATATGAAATAATATCCCTGTTATTTACTTTAAGATTAAAGCCATGCTAAAATTAAATAAGTATAAGGAAGTCCCAACAAATTCTGATTTTTAAAAAATCTATGCATTTGTAAAAATGTCAAGTTCTTTATCAGAAAGTTTGGGAGTCCTGGTTTGTTGGTGCCTTTTAAGAGCATACTTGATCTGCCTGTTGGGTAATTCTGTTTTGTTTACATGAATGTAAATGCACAGAAAAAGGTCTGGAAAGGGGAACACCAAATCATTCACAGTGGTTCCACCTGCAGAGAGGCTGCAGAATGGGGAGCATTGTGTTTTTCCATCTTACTCTATTTTTTCCCCTCATCTTCTCTATCCAAAATGTAGTCATTGATTTCATGTACAATTATTAAAGTAAACAAACATACTGGGAAAGTAAAATGCCTCACCTTTTCTTCTTTTTTTAATTATTTTATTTTTATTTATTTGAGAGAGAGAGAGCATGAGAGGGGGGAGCAACAGAGAGAGAGGGAGAAGAAGACTCCCCGCTGATCTGGGAGCCCATTATCCCATTTATTTGGACTCTGGGATCATGATCTAAGCCGAAGGCAGACGTTTAATTGATTGAACCACCCAAGTGCCTCTCTCTCTTTCTTTTTTTTTTAATTTTTAAATTTGAGTGTAGTTGACATACAATGTTACATTAAGTCTGAGGCGTACAAAATAATGATTTGATAAGTCTATACATTAGGCTATGCTCACCACAAATGTAGCGACCATCTGTAACCATACGATGCTATTTAGTCTGACTTATCTCAGCATAATACCTTCGAGTTCCATCCATGTTGTTATAAATGAGCCATTCTCATTCTTTTTTATAGCTGTGTGATATTCCACCCCATATAGGCATATATACGTACATATATATATACACATATACCACATCCTCCTATCTTTATTTTGCTCTCAAATTTTAATATCAAATGCTTATATTTGATAAATGTTCACATAATCTGGAGGGCAGCTCAGATCATCCTCCAAACTAAGTGTGTTGGTTTTTCTTTCTCATTCGACGACATGGTTAGACAGCTACCCCGTGTCAGTCCTTTGCAGATATTGCTGTTGTCACTGGCACCCCCGCCAGTCGGTGAGGTCTCATACCCTGCCAGGCATCGGTGCACAGCTCTCCGTGTACTCACCCACTGGTGGATCTCTCCCAACGGTCCCATGAGGCGCGCGTTACTGTCACTGTCGCTTTGCGGTGGAAGGACTAGAGGCTGGAGAGATCCCATTCTCTCGTGCAAGCTAGACAGGACAGCTAGCAGGTGATGCAACCGAGACAGGCAGCCTCTGGCCCACTGGCTTCACATTCTGCAAAGGGAAGAGGATGGGGGTGGTGCTTGTCTGCAGTTCAAGATTTTTACTTCATTTCATAGGTGGCATATACACTTTTGCCTAATTGGGAGGTGAATAAGCATCTGGGTCTGGTTGATGTGTTGGTTGAAAATTACTATTATTATGAGGATGATTATTATAGTATTTAGTAATTATGCAGTGCTTTATACTTCAAAGAACAGTGCTTTATAATCATTTATTAGCTGTGTCTCACAACATCTCTATGGTACCAGATGCACTTCTTGTGCATATTTTGCAGAAAGAAAAATTGAGGCAGAGTAAGCTGGGCCACCACTGCATAAGAAACAATGAAGGTGGAATGCAACCTCTTAACGTCTGGACATACTGAACAGCCCAACCTGGACAACAACAGCAGCTTAATTCTCAAAACCTTTTAAAGGGAGGTGTCGGCTCCAGTATTTTTTTCCTCAATGTTTAATTAAAAATTAAATGTGAAATATGCTAAAAATTGATGGCCATTCCCTTTTAGAGCCTCCATTTTTGTACTTTTTTCTTTCATTTTTGAACCTTTAGTGCATTTCTGTCAATGTGATATTTTTGCTCGAATTCAACCTTGCTCTCTCCCATTTCTCCATGCGAGCACAATTTAACTACAAATATTGGTTTCTGGTGTCAATATTGTATTCCTTCAAATTGCTGCCATTGTTTTTAAAAAGATACCTTTTTTTGCTACATGCGTAAGGCTGTTCATGATAACTTGCAATAAAAACAAACTTGTAAGAATTACATGGAAATTAAAGGAAGTCTTAGATTTACACACTTTAAAATAGAAGATTATAAACATATCAACATGACTTGGGGTGGAAGCAAGAAAGAGATGAGAAAGTTCTGTGTAGGTTTATCACAGCACCTATTAAAAACCTGGAAGAGATACCATGCACTCTTCCATAAATCTGGTAATCTCAGTTGGGGGGGGGACAGTCATGGCTCTAGCACATGGGAAAGGCTCAATGAATATTAATTTAGTGGTTAAGACTATGTCTGTGGAGAAAGATTGCCTGTGTTCTGATCCTGGCTCCATTATTTACTAGAACTAGCTGTGTTTGTGTCTCTCTAGCCAGGGGGGTGGCTGGTGGAAAAAAAAATGTTCATACTCGGGAACCCTGGGTGGCGCAGCGGTTTAGTGCCTGCCTTTGGCCCAGGGCGCGATCCTGGAGACCCGGGATCGAATCCCACGTCGGGCTCCCGGTGCATGGAGCCTGCTTCTCCCTCTCCCTCTGCCTATGTCTCTGCCTCTCTCTCTCTCTCTCTCTCTCTGTATGATTATCATAAATAAAAAAAAAAAGATTTAAAAAAAATGTTCATACTCCATTAAATTAGTTATCATTCACTTTATTCAAGTACTTGCTATTATTTGTCTTTTCAACTTCCAAGGCTGTTGACAATTAACATCGGCTACCATGCCTTTAAAATGTTGGTGGCAATATTTATAATTTGATGTCTCCATTTGTCTAGTTTGTTTAAAAATGGTACAACATGGTATCCCACAACTGTGTACCCTGAAAAACAATTTAAAAGTGCCCCCAAATACATCGCAATTAATAGTTAATGAGCACATGTAAAATCTACAATCTTCTATACCTGTTCCTTCAAAACCTCCATACCATCCCACACACCAGTCAGTGGCTCCAAATTCAGTGCCCACCATGAAGATTTCACACGTGAGTGAGGCTGACTTATTGCACCACCTGAATAAGGAGCTGCATCTGAGCTAAAGACACTGACTCCTTGTGAGATGCACATCCAGTCTGCCAGAGTGTCGAAATTTTCAAGAGACACTAGAAATTGGGATTTTTTACTTTACGTGATATTTCTCAATTAAAATAATTTTCTTAAAGATTTTATTTTTATTTGATAGAGAGAGAGCACAGAAGCAGGGGGAGCAGCAGAGGGAGAAGGAGAAGCAGGCTCTGATGTGGGACTCAATTCCAGGATCTCGAGATCGTGACTTGAGCTGAAGGCAGATGCTTAACCGACTGAGCCACCCAGGTGCCCCTCAATTTAAAATTTTTGACTCAATTTCTTTCTTTTTAATTTTTACTTCACAATTTATTTCTAGTACAAAGGTCTGTGGGTCAAGTAACACATTTGAGGACCATTTATCAAATATCTGCCTATTATACTAGCACATACATAAAAGTACACTGTGCTGTTACATAATATATCATACCGACAGGTCCATTTGTGCTGAGGCATGAATAAAAGGTGGGGAAGACAAAATATGACAAAGTCTTTACAAAAGTCACAAGTCTAGTGGGGAGATAGGCAACAACGTCACAGAAGAGAGTGAAAAACGCTGTAGCAGAGTGTGGAACCCAGGACTTAGCCTGAGGACTTAAGTATTTGATGGGCCTAGGTTGAAGCAGACAAAAAACAAAGAAGCCTATTATTTGAAAGCTTGGCAAACAGTGGACACCCAAGTAGATGGCTCTTTTGTTTCACAAAACACCTTAATGGATTTTCGGGGTGGGAGCTATGCATGGACAGGGCCCAGCCTTGCACAGTTCCAGGGGGACCAGTCCTATTGTGGCTTGTGCAATTGGCACCCCCTTGAGCACCATTCAGATTGTATTCTTTATGAATGGTACCCCCTGGATTTGTGCAACCTGGTGATTCTGTCAACAAAGATGGGCCTGGAGTCTGGCCTGAGAGGAGGATTGAGAGCTAAATCCTTCTACATAATAAAGAGGAATTTAAAATCTTTGCCTAGTGGGTGGAGGCAGAAGGGTGGAGGGGTGTCTGTAATAGGGAGAAGAAAAGGGTTTGGAGGAAAGATCTCTAGGAATGGGGGGGGGGCAGCAATTTGGCAACAACCTAGAGCCTATGAACCTGGTGAGAGATGCCCTGTAATTTTTAAAAGAGACACATAAAATCCTGTCATCTTTAACTTCAGGAGACACTGACGAATGAAGTCAAACAACTTTTTCTCTGGCATCAAGTATAGGCCTTTGAACCTCTTATGTATGAATCAGATAACCAGGAAAGATTCGATGCTTGGGCTCACAGAGCAACACTGGTTAAATATACGATACTGTAATAACTTGCCTTTTTACTGTTTTTCTTCAAAAAGCTCAAAGTGCTTATACTTTTATTTCCTCATTTGTTCTAACATTCCAGTGTGGGAGGGGAAGATTTATGATAACATTATTTATAGAGGGAGAAATTGAAATAGAGATTAAGTCGCTTACTCAATGTTGCATAGTTTGGGTGGTGGAGCCCACACTGGAATTTGGTTCTCCAAGCTCCTGCCACAAAGTGGAGAGAGCATGAGTTTTGGAATTAGAGAAATCTTTGTTTGAACAATCCAGATTTCTGCCCCTTAATAAGAATGTGGCCTTAAGTCAATTATTTCACCTAGGTCTCAGTTTTTCTCTTCTGTAAAATTAAGACCATAAAACCTCATACTAGTGTAGTGAAGATTAATTTAGAAAATGCATGTAAAGCCCTGCCACAGAGTAGTTCCAGAATAAGATTAGTTCCACCCCTAACCCAGTATTATCTGGTTAGATTTCAGTACAGATTTTAAGTAATCAAAAAAGAATCCTCCATGAATACTCATTTCTTTCTCTAGCCTCATCTTCCACCGAGAGCAAAACACGAATAAAAATGCTTCAACAGGTCGTTGAATTCAATGGGAGAACTTCTGCTTCAGGAGAGTTATTCCTGTTGGGATAATTAGAAGAAACAGTTCTGTGGAAGACAAGATAGTAGAGTGCAGTGCTTCTAAAACTGGAGAAGGTATCAGAGTCACCTGCAAGGCCTGTTAAAACACAGATTGCTGGGCCGCACCCTGGAGTTTCTGATTCACAAGGTCTGGAGTGGGGCCTAATAATTTGCGTTGGTAACAAGTTTCCAGCGTGATGTTGGTGTTGCCAGGGTAGGGAGTACACCCCAGAGAAGCACTAGCATGGTGAAGCGAAATTCAGGGGGTAGGGCCCAGCCATCTGTGCTTTAACAAGACTCTGGGTAATTCTGATGCACTTACCAGTTTGAAAACCACTGGCATAGTGATGCAAAGCATCTGAGGATTCAAATCCTGAGTACACCGTTTACTAGTCAGACAACTGGGTTGGTTGACAGACCTCCAACATATGTGAGTCCTGCGGGAGCCTGACAAGGTCGGGATTCCTCTCCCTATCGCTCTAAGCTTCTCAGTGGAAAGTGAAGTTAGTGAGTCCTGCCAATCCAGGCTCGGTTTTTCACTCCTTCACACTGTGAGGCACGAAAAGTCTGCTTAAATTTGGGTATTAGGGAAAAGTATTTACAAACACTTCTGCAATCATAAAAATAAAATAAACAAGGCAGTGTTGTAAATAAAGCCAAAGGCAAAGGCATTGTTTACATTTTAAATTCATAATAACAGGTTCTGAACCATTTCCATTTTCTTGCCTTTCTTAGTAGAAAATTTTTAAAAAACTTTTCCTCCCTCACAGTTTTAAGAGATGCTTGTAAATTTGTTTTGCAGATAGTATGCATGCTAAGAGGATCCCCCACCCTCCTTCCCATATCTGGCCTCTCATACAGAATCTGCCTCAGATGTGCCTTCCGGATTTTGTGGCTGAGGAGTTTCTCCCACCCCCCCCTTCCCTTCTTTCCTGGCTTGGCATCTGACCCTGTGGGTCCTCCTACTGTCCCAGTTCACAAGTGTCACAAGTATCCAGGCTGGCCCCAGGACATTCTCTGGCTTACCTACCTTCATTTTTCCTATTGCAAAACCCTCTACTCTTTATTTCCTTAACCTTTTCTAGAGCCTATTGCTAACCCACAGTTTTCCAAACTGCGCCCACCCGCCCCCAGAGTGATCCACAGGAGGAGAAATTGTTCCCACTGATGGTGACGTAGGTTGACTTCTATCCAGTCCTACTTGGTACGGGGTACGCTCAAGCGTTTATCATTGTCATCTTGAATTCTTACGACAATCTAGAGGTGATTACACACCTATGCATATATATGCACACCCACACGCAAATGAGGAAACCCGGGCTTCAAGAAGTCAAGCAACTTGCTCCAGGTGAAAAAGTGAAAAGTCCATAGCAGGATGCAGGCAAGAAGATTCCAGAGTCTCCCGGCTCTTGGCTTCTGTTCAAATTCCAAGTGATGCTGAAATATAGGAACATAACCTGCCCTCTGCCCTTAAGCAAAGCGCTTCAAACTCTTGTTAGGAGTAGATGTAAAGGGACGCCTGGGTGGCTCAGTGGTTGAGCGTCTGCCTTTGGCTCAGGGCGTGATCCTGGAGACCTGGGATCGAGTCCCACATTGGGCTCCCTGCAGGGAGCTTGCTCCCTCTGCCTCTGTCTCTGCCTCTCTGTGTCTCTCATGACTAAATCAATAAAATCTTAAAAAAAAAAAAAAAAGGAGTAGATGTAAAGATTCAATACGCACAACACAAGGTAAAATCGAGAGCCACTGTTTGTGGTATTGGGTTTGGTATCTTTGATCGGAGGAGGAAGGTACAGATAATGCAAGGTACAGATGATAACCAGCACCTCCCAGGGTTCGGGGACGATGCACGGGGTTAGGCACCTGCAGCGCATGACACGTAGTAAGCATCTAGCAGGGAGTTAACTATCATCATTTGGAAAGGACTGGAGAGGGACACCTGGTGGCTCAGCGGTTGAGCCTCTGCCCTTGGCTCAGGGCGTGACCCCGGGGTTTCAGGATCGAGTCCCGCGTCGGGCTCCCTGCATGGAGCCTGCTTCTCCCTCTGCCTGTGTCTCTGCGTCTCTCCCTCTGCGTGTCTCTCATGAATAAATAAATAAAATCTTAAAAAAAAAAAAAGAAGGAAAGGAGTCTGGAGGCCGGCTGTGTAAGTGTGCACGCCCGACCCCCGCACCCAAATGCTCCCATCCTCGGCCTCGTGGCGCGTGAAAATAGGCGGCTGCAGCGGACCAAGTGCGAAGCGCAGTGAGGGGCGCAGGCGCCTCCCGGGGCTTCCGAGGGGCCTCGGCGTCGGAAAGGGTGAGCGACCAGCCTGGGGGCGGGCTTAGCGCGCTCGGCCCCGCCCCCGCCCCCGCCCGCAAGCCCCGCCCCGCCCCCCCGCAGGCCCCGCCCCCGCAGGCCCCGCCCCCGCCCCGCCCGGGAGGCGCTGGCAGCTCAGCGCGGGAGCAGTTCCGGTGCCAAGACTCGTCCCTCCCCCGCTTCCCCGGAAGTGCTTCTCCCAGGCTCGGGCCGGAGAGAGGCCTTGCAGGCACAGCTGCCGAGCCTCGGTCGGCTCCGAGCAGGGGCTGGAGCCCGGGGTCCGCGGCCGCCCACCCGCTCCCGCCTCCTGCCAGCGCCCGGGCCGGCGGTGAGTGGCCGGGGGGGCGCCCCGGGACGGCGGCGGGGCGCGGCGGGGCTGGGCTGTCGGGCTCCGGGGAGGGGGCTCGTCGGCCGCCGGCGCCCCGGGCGAGTGCGGGGGGCGGGCGGGGCGGGGCCGGGGCGCGGGGTCCCGGGACCTGAGAGCGGGGCCGGGCCGGGCCTCGGCGCCCCGGGTCTCGGCGCCGCCTCCCGGGCGCGCTCTCCGCCGCCGGCCCTGGGCTCGGCCTCGGGCTGCAGGTCCCGACGTTGGTGCCCTCGGGGGCGGCAGCCGGGGGTCCTCCGCGGCGCTGCTCGTCCACACGCGCCGGGGGAGCGCCTCGGGACGGCGCCCCGGGGGCACCGGGTGTGCGGGGCCCGCAGCGCGCCTGCCCGGCTCCCCGCTCCCCGCTCCCCGGAGAGCCTGCTCGGGCGGCCGCTGCAAGGCGTTGAGGAAGACAGCTTGCCGGAGGGAAATCAGTACTTAACTTCCCTTATTTTCTCCCACACTTAAAAAAAAAAAAAAGGAAAGAAAAAAGGAAAAAAAAGGGGGGGGAAAAGGGAAGCTGTTCTCTAATCGGCGCTCCTGATTGTTGTGGCCACCCCGGAGTCACAGTGGGATGACGGCTTCAGCTTGCGGTTATTGCACGAATTGACGGCCGGAGGTTGGAGAATCACTGTGCCCCCTCTTCCCTGAAGTTTGTATATCTTCATATATGTCTTTTTATTATTTTTTTAAGATTTTATTTATTTATTCATGAGACACACACACACACACACAGAGGCAGAGACCCAGGCAGTGGGAGCAGCAGGCTCCACGCAGGGAGCCCGACGTGGGGCTGGATCCCTGGTCCCCGGGGTCACGCCCTGGGCCGCAGGCAGGTGCTCACCCGCTGAGCCACCGGGCTGCCCTATACCTTCGTATTTTTGGACCTGTCATTTTCCTTAACTTTCAAAGACTGTTTTCTTTCTTTCTTTTTTTTTTTCTCAGTGGCTCCTTAGAGGTTCCAGTTGTGCTGCAATGCAGAGGTTGTCACAGGTGGATAGAGGTGGTGTGTGTGTGTGTGTGTGTGTGTGTGTGTGTGTGTTAAGCTGCATTTTGAGCTTTACCTCGGATAAATTGAGAATTTCCTAGAGGAGAAAACGATGCAGTAGGTAGGTAGTGTTTTTTAGTGGACTTAGTTCTTAGCTACTAGACTGTGTGTGGGGGGGGGCAGGGGGGAGGTTTGTATGCAACGAGGCTTTTCTGCATTTAATAGTGATTTTTCAATGATGATGGCAAGAGAATGCAAATGCATTCACTGAGGGTTGTGACCGGCTGCAGATGACCATTGCATTTTTTTTTATTTTTATTTTTTGCAATGTAAAGTGCACACAAACCGTTTATTGTGAAGCCAGTGACCCTTTTCCTGTGCTTCTCACCTTGTGCTTATATTAAGATGTATACTGTAGTTTTTTTAGGTACTTATCTCATTCTCTCTCCTCCCACTGCTGAAAGGGGAGGTAATATCCTGCATTAGGGAAAAATAGACTGAAGTGGTGAGTTCAGTGAGCTCTCTTCCTGTGCAAAAGAAAAGTTATTTCAGTGTTGTTGATTTTTCAGCAGGCAAAGGGTGGCTGACTTTTTAGAAATTCTTGTTTCTTTTATTCCTTTATTGATTGTGGTCAAAGGGTGGTTGATTTTTACAGTCCCTGGTGGGGGGAAAAGTTAAATTAGATTTAGACATTGTGGATTCTTAGCCATTTGCAATGCTTGATTGTTTAGAGCTTACGGTTGGAATATTGGAATTGAGAAAACCTGCAAAAGGAGTCAAGTTAGATATGATCATGGATCCATAGTGCAAGTAGGATAGTATGATAGGTTTTTTGATAGTATGATAGGTGTTTTGAAGGAGAAATATTTAAAGAATTGTAAGAGCAGAAAAAGGCAGTTGGGGAATTTCAGGTGCCCTTAGGCTCTGTAAATTTCATTAGGTTCAGGTCCATTCGATAGATGTTGAATATTTGCATTGTAAATTTTATTGTATTATTGAAGTCAATGAGTACTGAATTTTTGCTATGTTAGGCATCAAGCTCTGTTAGGCAACCGCGTAGGAATGAATATACAGCCGTAACCATTAAAATTCATGTTTTGGCAATAATTTTCTAAGGTGTGTCAGAAATCATGAAGAGGTGAATTGTATTGCTTGGGCATATTAAAATTTTTTTTCTAATTAGAGGTGGGTGTTGTGTGTTTTATGAAAAGTACTGTTAGGCATTATAGGATACAAAGATGAAGCATTTGGTCTTTAGGAATTTGAAATCTAGAAGTCCTGAGATGTAAGATATTTACATAAAAGTATGTAAATACTGTGTGAGTGGGATGACCTAAAGTTTGGAGTTCTATGAAAAGAAAATGGGTTCATTTTTAACTGGAGTAAGCAGCTAAAAAGTAGAAAGTGGTGGAGATAAAAGAGCACTCTGAAGCTGTTGAGCACTTGGCATCACGCTTCATGCTGGTCACACTACGTACATTTTCTAAGCTTCACAACGACATAAAAGCATCTTAATAAATAATGAGGGCAATGCTTAAGTATGTTAGGTAGCTGAGCCTCAGTTTGAATCCAGGTCTGCCTGGTGTCAAAGCCTGTGCATTTCCACTCCATCATGCTACTTCTCAATAAACTGGTAGCCTGAGTTTAACATTGCAGAGGGTGAGACTTTTCTGACACAAGAATTTAGGGGTCGGGAGTAGGTGGATGAAGACTTTTCAAATAAAGGGAGTGATGCAAGTGCAGGCATGGAGGTGGGAAAGTTCACTGTATACACAGAAGAGTTAATGGACAGATTGCTTAGAATATAGGGTTCATTTTTGGCAATAAGAGTTGAGGTTTGAAATTTTATTTTGGGGCTGGATTGAGGAATATATATATATATTTTAAGATTCTGTTTATTTGAAAAAAAAAAAAGATTTTATTCATGAGAGAGACAGAGAGAGCGAGAGAGAGGCAGAGATACAGGCAGAGGGAGAAGCAGGCTCCATGCAGGGAGCCTGATGTGGGACTCGATCCCAGGTCCCCAGGATCAGGCCTTGGGCTGAAGGCGGCGCTTAACCGCTGAGCCACCGGGGCTGCCCAAGGAATATATTAAATGCTGTATTTAGGGGTTCAACATTTAGGAGGTACTGAGAAGCTACTAGGTCTCATAGTGTAGTGTGCAAAATGATTTGTTGTAGAAAGCCAGCTTTCAAGAAACATACTGGGCAAGGGCAGTGGCATTGAGATGGGGTGGGTGGAGGAGGGATTGTTGGGGAAGGTTTAGAGAAACTGGAAGATGAAAATTATATTTTAAGTGTGGATGATGGTGATGGTGGTACTATTACTAGAAATATAGGCAAAGAGGTGCATAATGAGATCAGTTTTGAATACATTGAGTTTTTTTTTTTAATATAGTTGCAAAACCCTGGAAATGCCCAGAGGCTTTTGGAAATGTGGGTTTGTAGTTCATGAGAGAGGTCAGTGTGAGGCATGTATTAAACATGGGTGTAGAGAATAACACAAATAGATGTACTAGTTGAATCGGGGTAAGGAGATGAAAGAGCCGAGAGGGACTTTACAAGGAAAGGGGAAAAAATGAACCTTTATTTTTGATGGCATCTGCTTAAAACAGAAGGAGAAGATAGTCTGTACTGTATTCTGCTCCCTCTCATTGCAGATTCAGATGGAGTACAAAGACTCTGATCATTGAAAATCTAATGGGGAAATAAAACTTTCTTGCCATTGCTAGCAAGAATATTATGCTACGGTTTCATGGAGGATGAACTATTTCAGACTTACTTGTTCCAGGGTATTGGGCTCTAGTTACTTAAGAGCTGTTTGGTCGTTTCTCTTGAGCGTTTGTTGGCAAGTGATATGTGAGGATTTGGAAGCAGATCCCTGGTAGGTATTCTATTTATTTAAATTTATGACTTTCAATTTTGGTTTCAATAACAAAAGCCTTTGAATATTCAAATATAATTTTTGTCCCTCCTATTCCTACTGGCTGCTAATAGTGCCTTTCATGGAAAACCGTAATCAATTGCATATTTTTCTTCCAACTCTCTTTTATAAGTATTTCTGATTAACACAGATAGTTTTGTCTTTAATATTCTGATTATCCTAGAGGGCGGGAATGATAAGATACTTTCATCCGTTGTGTAATGATACATATATAAAGCTATATATTTTTATTTGGAAACTAAGTACTATGGACTTAAGGAATTTCATGTAGTTTTCCGTTTGATATTTAAGTGTGGGGAACCTGTGTATTAATGTGTAAAAGATTTTTTAGTTTGCAGAATGAGGCTTAGAGTTGTAACTTTTTGAGGGCAAGTTTATTATTTTTAGACTGAGTTACCAGGCAAGTGTTTATTTCCTTCTTGAGAGTTAATACATTCCTTTTGTTTTTGAGGAATATGTTTTTTACTATATTACAGGCACTTGGGAATGTCCTAAGAGTCCTGCGTCAGTCTCCGTGGAGGCAGGGGGTTTTGTGTGTGCTTTGTCTGGGCTGGTTGGCTTAGTTGCAGTGAGCCTGGTATTAATGAGGCAAAGGTCAGGAGTTCCATTTAGCTTCGGTCTGAGTGATGGCCCGGGAAGTACACCTCTAGCCAGCTGTCTTGGAAATTCCTCGGTTGTCATTGGTCACGAAGGTGACTGGATTAGGATGGATCTTTATACCACTGAAAAAATATTAAAGGAAACCTAGCATAATGGTTAGTAATTCTGACTCTGGAATTAGAGAGACCTGTGTCAAAATTCTTGGTCTGCAATGTTGGGAGAGTCCCTAAACCTCTCCAAGCCTCTATTTCCTCATTATTGAATAGGTTAATATTTGGTTTGGGCATGTCCTCCCGTTGTTTTCTTTTTCCAAGTGGGAGTTAGCTGCTTAGACCTGTGGTTCCCCAGTGCTGGACTATGGAGAGGTGTCAGCCCATGACAGAGTTTTCACTTGTCTGAAATGAGAATGGGTTAGCTTTTCATAAAGCTAAATCTATTGAATTTAAAAGATAATATTTTTTCCTAAAATTATCTTTTACCATTTTTGACGGAAGCATATTCTTTTATGAGATAATGATGGTAGCAATTGGTTGTTATTTTCTTTTTAAATGTTCTTGGCAAAATAAAAGTTGGCAACTCTGCTGGTCCCCCAGTTTTGTCTTTAAGATTACCGTTCTGTGAGATCTGAAAATCTTGACTTAAACAGAACCAGGGAATTGGGGGAGATTACTTATTCAATATATCATATATAGTCTGGTTTGGGGTACATTCTAACCCTTCTGTTGCCCTATAGAGGCTGTATTGTGATTCTCACGACCACTGAATTTAATCTTGTCGGGTTTTACTTTAAGACTTTTAAGGAGCAGTTCAGATTATTTTCAGTTCAGACAAAGTTGCTTCAAATTATTTAAGTCTGTATTTCTCAACCAGAGTCCCAGGAGGAAACTGGTGAACTGTGGGGGCTGCCTGGGGGTGCTGATGTAAGTCATTACTCTGTTGATTAGCCAACAAGATAAATAACTAGCCTTTGACATAGTGAAGTAGTAGAAATTGGCTTTCCTTTTCACCTCTTCTGCAGGGAAGCTAGAGCAAGAAAAGCTTTTTTTTTTTTTTTTTTTTTTTTAAATTTAATATAGCAAGTAAACCTTGTACAAATATCAGTATTCAAAAATGCTTTCTAGAGAAAGAATAGTTCAGCACTTTGCATAATGGGTTATGTAAGTGGAGCCACAGAAGTCCTCATGGGGACACAAACCAATTATTAGCATAAGCGCTATTGAAATTGCATTCAGTTGACTAGATGAGAAGCATTTTGACTCCCCTCCGTGCACTTAGCTTTGGAGGGGTGGGTGCGGAAAATTTAAGGCGCATACCTAGCCTAAATGACTGTTAAATTAAGGCTTAACGTTTGTTTCCTTTTAGTGTTTTTGGTTAGGTAATTTTCAAAATTGGGAGTGTTATAGAAATACTGAATATGTGTTAGAATGCCTAAAGCAAAATTTCAGATTAAGCTGATATAGGTTAGGCCCTCTGTCTTTTAATTTTAAAGGAACCTGAAAGTTTGCTGCATTAGAAAGTAAGGATGTTGTTGTTTTATAGTTTCGTTGTATACCATTATTTCTGGTAAATAAAAGACTCATACAGAATTCATTTATTTTAACAATGCTTACATTTTTCCTTCAAATTACTCCTATTGGCAGAAATGAATGGTATGCTCAGGAGTCTGGAGAGGTAGTCCAAAGTGTCCTGCTACAACTAGAAAATTTCACGACTCCTATAGGGTTTTATTTTTAAAAATTCACACAAATTTCATGTTTTGCTATTTTATGTAGATGTAAACAGTATTATAAAGTACTGTCAACCAAAATTGGTGCCCTGAAGAAGGGGCAGTATGTTCATCCTATGGATTTTCATATCCCTATGATATGGCTAGTGGCACTGTGCTTAACTGTTTAATTTTAGCTCATTTAAAAAAAAAAGCTGTGTTCTAATGGTTTTTGGTGGAACACAGGATGGTGGACAATTATTAACACTTTTACATGCTTTTAACAAACAGACTGTTTTGAATACTACCATGGAGCTGTAGTTTCATAGAAATCAAACGACTTTAAAAAGAGATTTAATCAATTTTAAGATGTTCATTTATATTTAAGATTATTGAATTATTAATATATTTCTATATTGATATAAAATATATTTAAATATAAAAATACAGCAGCAGTGTCTAATTGAACTTTCTTAATTATGGAAATGTTCTGTATCTGTGCTATTCAATATAGTTGCCCTTATATGGCTACCAAGCACTTAAATAAAATGTGTCTAGTGATACAGGGGAACTAAATTTTAAATTTTATTTGATTTTAATTAATTTAAATGTGAATAGCTCCAGTTGAGGCTAGTGACTACTGTGTAAGAAGTGCTACCCTCAAGGGCTGGTAAGACATGGAGAAGGGAGGTTAGAAGCCTTCATACCACTGCTCAGCTTAGTTATAGGCAAAATTAGGCCCTTGATACATATTTCTTAATGAAATAGTATTTTTACTGTTTCCATTTTTTTAAAGAATTTATTTATTTATTTGAGAGAGAGAGTGTGTGAGAGAGCACATCAGAGAGCACAAGCAGGGGGAGCGACAGAGGGAGAAGCAGGCTCCCTGCTCAGCAGCTAGCCTGATGGCGCTGAGCCCACCGCCCTGGGATCATGACCTGAGCTGAAGACAGACACTTCACTGACTGAGCCACCCAGGTGCCCCGTGTTCAATTTTTTAAAAAGATTTATTTACTTACTTGAGAGAGAGCAGAGCGAGTGTGCATGAATTGGGGGGAGGAGCAGGAGAGGGAGAGAGAAACTAAGCAGACTGCACACTCTGTTGAACCCCTCAAGGCTTGATCTCACCACCCTGAGATCACAGCCTGAACCAAAACCAAGAGTCAGAGGTTTAACTGAGCACTCCACCGAGGTGCCCCCATTGTTCCGATTTTTAAGACCAAAGTTTGTGAAGTGTTCTAGGTTTTTTAGAGAGTGATCACTAGTCTTGATTTTTTTCTTCTGCATTGATTTTTAAATTTTATTTTTATTACAAAAGTGTACAGTATCCTGAATGTACAATTTAAATAATTATAAAATGAACTACCACTAACTGGCTTGAAAAATTGAACATTGCCAGTATCTTTGAAGTCCCTTTATACTCCTTACCACTTGTGTTCTTGGACACTGGACACGCTTCCTAAGAAACCACCATCTAAATTTTGTGTTAATCATTCCCTTTTCCTTTTAATTTTCATGAATTAAAGAAAATTTCATTTCCCTCTCTCTTCCAGTTTGGAAGTTAATGTAGTTTTATGTAGTTTTCCTTTATTTTAGTTTTTCCTGACTCCCAACAAATTAGATATTATTATGTTTTAAACATTGTTGCTTTAATTTGCTTCTACATTTACAAGTGTCTTTGCTCAACATTTTCATTTGCATCTTGGACCTCTTGTTTGGGATCTAAGATAATTTTTTCTTTGCCTGAAATATATCCTATACAAGTTTCTTCAGTGAGGGTCTGTTGTTGGAAAACTTTTCATCTGTTTGAAAATATTTTTATCTAAATCCCATTCCCAAGATGGGCTTTTCTGAGTATACATTCTTTGTTATTTTTTTCTTTGCTCATTGTAGATTTTATCCCATTCTCTTCTGCCTTTTATTGCTGCTGAAAAATCTGTGATCCATCTAATTGTCATTCTTTTATGATGACTATATTTAGAATATTTAGAATCTGATTTCCATACTTTGATTTTGATATGTCTAGAAATTGATTTCTTTTTATTTATCATGCTTGGAATTCACTAGGCCATGGAATCTGACAATTGGTGTCTTTTAACAGTTTTGGGGGACTTTTGGCCATTTTCTCCTCAAATTTTATCTTCCATGTATTTTATCTGGAACTTGTATTTGAGGTAGGTCTTCTTACTCTACCCACCATGCCTCTTAACCTGCCTTTCATTGTTGCCATTTCTTTATCTTTCTGTGTTGTGTTCTGGATAGTTAGATAGATCTTTTCTTCCAGTTAGCTAATTCTTGCTTCAGCTATGTTCAACTAGGTTATTGAATTAAAAAGTTTTTTTCACTTTGTTTTAACTGTTATATTCATTTTTTAAATGATTTTATTTATTCATGAGAGACAGAGACAGAGACAGAGACAGAGGCAGGCAGAGACACAGGCAGAGGAGAAGCAGGCTCCATGCCAGGAGCCCAATGTGGGACCCGATCCTGGGACTCCAGGATTGTGCCCTGGGCCAAAGGCAGGTGCCATATCGCTGAACCACCCAGGGATCCCTGTTACATTCATTTTTATAGTAAAATATACATAAGTAGAATTTACCACTTGAAACTATTTTAAAGTGTTCAGTTCAGAGATGTTAAGTACATTCACTGTCACCACTGTCCATCCCCAGAACTTTTTTATCATTGCAAACTGAGATCTGTGCCCATTAAACAATAATTTCCTATTGCCCCTTCCACCTAGCCCCTGGCAAGAACTATTTTGCTTTCTTTTTTAATGAATTTGACTATTCTAGGTACCTCATATAAGTGGATCATATAATATTTGTCCTTCTGTGTCTGGCTTATTCCATTTGCCAGACACAGGGTTCATCCATGTTGTAGCATGTTGATTGAATTTTAAAAAAATTTATTTACTGTTTTCATTGTTAGGAGTTTTATGTAGTTCCTTTTTAAGTCTGCTTTATCCTTATTATTTTTTGGTGGTCTTAACTTTTTCTTGTCATGTTCTTAAGCTATCTTTTATTTCTTAAAAACGTATTAAATATATTTATTTTATACTTTGTCTCCGATAATCCTAATATCTGAAGTCTTTGCAGATATGATTCTGCTGTTTGTTTTGCTATGTTAATTTTTCAGTGTTTTTTCCCTTCATTTAAAAAAAATTAAATTCAGTTAATTAACATATAATGTATTACTGGTTTCAGAGGTAAGGTTAGTGATTCATCAGTCTTGTGTAATACCCAGTGCACATTACATCAATGTGCTCTCCTTAATGTCCATTACCAGTTACCCCATCCCTTCACCACCCTCCCCTCATTTATTTTCCTGTGACTGAGTCTCTTATGGTTTGTCTCCCTCTTTGATATCGTCTTGTTTTATTTTTTCCTCTTTTCCCCTATGATCCTCTGTTTTGTTTCTTTTTTTTTTTTTAATTTTTATTTATTTATGATAGAGAGAGAGAGATAGAGAGAGAGGCAGAGACATAGGCAGAGAGAGAAGCAGGCTCCATGCACCGGGAGCCCAACGTGGGATTCGATCCCGGGTCTCCAGGATCGCACCCTGGGCCAAAGGCAGGCGCCAAACCGCTGCGCCACCCAGGGATCCCCCTCTGTTTTGTTTCTTAAATTCTACATATGAGGGAGATCATATGGTAATTGTCTTTCTCTGATGGACTTCGTTTAGCACATCTTCTAGTTGCATCCATGTTGTTGCAAATGACAAGATTTCTTTTTATTTTTTTTTTTTAAGATTTTTATTCATGAGAGACCCAGAGAGAGAGGGGGTGGGGGCAGAGACACAGGCAGAGGGAGAAGCAGGCTCCCTGCAGGGAGCCCAATGTGGGACTCGATCTCTGGTCTCCAGGATCAGGCCCTGAGCTGAAGGCGGTGCTAAACCACTGAGCCACCTGGGCTGCCCTCTTTTTTTCTTGATGAAAAACTAAGTACAGTAATATACCTTACATTTGTATAGGGTTTTCTAGTTTGTCAAGCATTTTTATATATTATGATTTTATTTTGTAGTTCTGGAAACAAAGACTCAGAGACATAGCTAATAAGTAATAAGCATTGGAATTCAAACTCTGGTTTTCTTTTTTTTTTAAATTTTTTTTTTAATGTTTATTTATTTATGATAGTCACACAGAGAGAGAGAGAGGCAGAGGCATAGGCAGAGGGAGAAGCAGGCTCCATGCACCGGGAGCCTGATGTGGGATTCAATCCCGGGTCTCCAGGATCGCGCCCTGGGCCAAAGGCAGGCGCTAAACCGCTGCACCACCCAGGGATCCCAAACTCTGGTTTTCTTAAGGTTCCTTTTACTAGCTATATTTGCCTCTTAAGCATGGTCTGTGTCTTGTTCATTGTTACACTGTCAGTATCTTGGACTTTTGAATGAATAACATAGACACATAGACGTGAGTTGCTGTCTGACAACTGTCTTATAAGGTAGTAGTTCTACTGTAATTGTGTTATTTATGTATTTTATGTTTACATATACTATACATATACTATATAAAATGTATAATTATGTATTTGTAATCACCGAGAGCTTAGGGCTTGTGTGGAGGAGTTTTTGATGCTTGCATAACCCTAGTTAAGATTTTTCAGATCAAAAATTGGATGTATTCACATATAGCAAAGACAATTTGGTTTCCTTGAGAACATTAGATGATGAAGATTAATGAGGTGGATTTTCTGATACTAATTCAATTCTTTTTCTCATTATTACACAAGTCTTTAAGACTTAGGTGATCAGAGGAAATGATTCGAGGTTTTCCTAAGGTCATTTTTTGTATTGATAAACTGGGAGGTAGTAGTGTTGGTTAATGGAATCTTTTGACCTGGTGAATTGATGGAAGCTGGGCCCTATCCAGATTCATGCCTTTTATCTCTTACCTCTAACCTTCTATCTCCCATTCTTGGTTAAAGCTAGAGGGACTTGGGTATTGAATCTTGGCTAGAACATGAATTCACTCACTGAATCACTGAGTCAGTAAATAGTTCTTGGGAGCCTGGTAGGTATCAAGAACCATGCTAGGCATTGAGGTTAAAATGGAGAATTAGGATGGATGTAGTTGCCGTCATGTAGTACAAACTAGAGGTCATGAACTATTATATCCTTTGTCTGTATTCGCCATTTATATATTTAAGTTGAATATATGTAAGAAAATCTTTATTATGTATTGAAACTTTTCTGGCAAGAGAGAATTCTGAGGGCTGTTGCTTAATGGAATATGTAAGTATAGGGTTTGAGATTCAGAAATATTCAGTTAAGCATATTCTGAAAATTGACTGATATTTTCATTTAAATTGAAGTCTTTTATTAAAGCCTTTTATTAAAGGCTGACCTAAATAAGTTATGGTTCAATCTAAAGACTGCTATTTGCCCCATATGTGGTTTTGTGAACAGTATGTAGTAGTGTCTTGGAAGTTCTATATTTCATGGCTCATTTTACATTGCTTTATCTCCCACGACCTCAAAAAAAAAAAAAGCATAATACATATGCAAGCACGTGTATTTTAAAAAAAATTTTATTTTGAGGGACAGACTCATAGGAAGTTGCAAAAATAACAAGTGTCCTATATATTCTTTGCTCAGTTTCCCCAAGTGTTATATAGTTGTCACACAAAATGAAAACCAGGAAGTTGATATTGGTATGTTACTGTTAACTAGACTACACACCATAGACAGATCTCACTATTTTTTAAAACCTGCATTTCTCTGTGTATGTGTATAGTTCTGCATAGTTTTGTATGACTACCATAATCAAGAACCGTTGCATCACCACAGAACTCCCTAGTGTTATCTCTATATATTCACAACCCCACCCAACTAGTTTTGCCATTATGAGAATATTGTGTGAATGAAATAATACAGTATGTAATCTTTTGAGATACATACTTTAAAAATATAATTTGTTTAAAAAAATTTGTTTTAAAGATTTTATCTATTAAAAAAAAGATTTTATCTAATTTACTTGAGAGAGAGAGAGAGCAAGCACGGAGGGGACAGGAGAAGTAGACCCCCGCCAAGCAGGGAGCCTGACGCAGTGCTCCATCCCAGGCCCCTGAGATCAGACCCGAGCCTAAGGCAGACACTTAATCAACTGAGCCACCCAGGCGCTCCTAATTTGTTTTAATTCAAAAGTAAAATAAGATTTCAGAAATGTTAGACAATGGAAAAAGCATATTTTGAAGTCACCACTCTAATAGTCATCATTTTGAAGTTTTTTACAGCCTTTTTCGTATGATGTTTTATATCATATTTTTAGTATATGCTCAATTTTGTTTGCTTTTTTTAAACTTAGTGTTGTATTAAATATTTTCTGTTGCCATCATACTTAATTTTCACTCTTATAAGAAATGTTGCAGAAAACACCTTTGAGCATATAGATTTCTTCATACTTTTAGTTATTTCCTTAGGGCAGATTCCCAGATGTGTGATATTGAGCCAAAGGATATGAAGGTTTATTAGTCTTGAAACATTTGGTCAAATTGCTTCTCAAGAGGATAGTATTGCTCGTACTGTTTCACTGTATCCTTCTTAGATTGGGTATTAGTGTTACTTCCCTGCCCCCCCCCCCCAACGTAATAAGGTGAAAAAGGTACTTCATTGTTCTAATTTTAGAGTGCATTTCTTTATGTAACATTTTTTTTTCCTTGAAGAGGAAAATTGATTGTAATGTCAGAATGACATGAGCTTTTAAAAATGTGATTTTTGCATTTAAGTAATTTAGAAAAGCATTTTATTATCTGTTAGTGTTCAACAGTTTTGAGCAAGAGGTTGAATCACCAGATCCTTCTCTTTACCTTAACTGTAACCTCCTTAGTTGGCAGGTTTGTTACCTGCCAAATGATTGCCAGTTTCTGCATTACTTCTCTCTGGTCTCCACCATCATCTCTTAGTTACTGTGGTCAGTCTGGATCCTGGATCTTTCCCGTCTGTCCCCTCATCAGAGAGTGGCTGCTTCCCCCATTGGTGCTGTACCAGCACATCATTCATTTTTCCCGTGTTGTCAGCTTTAAGGCAGGGTTGTGCTGACTTTCCTGTGATGTTCTCCTTATGGTTAAGCCTAATCCTGGAGACTCTGTACAGTCTCTTGGGGCTTTCATTGCCATCACAGAGGTTATATGGCTGATAATGTATGGGGATACAAAAAAAAAATAACAGAATATAAGGAAATTGTATACTTTTTACTTTTCTGTATGTTTTAGAAGACAGCAGCATTATATTCTTAGAGCAGTAGACCATCAAGGTAGTAAAAAACCCTTAATGTAAAACAAATTTTTAGTTGAATGTTACTAAGTGCCAGGCACTGTGCAAGTACTTTATTTAGTCTTTACAATTTTCCCATAAATTTTTGGGGTATCTAGATATGAAGATCTTATATATGATGGGGAGTAGATAATTGAGAAAGTTGGCTAGCAGGAATCACCAAAAAATGATACATTATTTGTAGTAGTAATTTGGATATACACTACATTCCTTCACCATTTCTTTCCCTCTACAGCGTCAGTATTTTTCTTTGTGGATGGGTCCTTTGATTAGAAATCTGGATTGTGGGGACGCCTGGGTGGTTCAGCGGTTTGGCGCATGCCTTTTTGGCCCAGGGTGTGATCCTGGGGTCCTGGGATCGAGTGCCGGGTTGGGCTCCCTTGCAAGGAGCCTGCTTCTCCCTCTGCCTGTGTCTCTGCCTCTCTCTCTGTCTCTCTCATGAATAAATAAATAAAATCTTAAAAGAAAAAAAAAAAAAGAAATCTGGATTGTCTGGGGGTGCCTGAGTGGCATAGTTTGTTAAATGTCTGACTATTGGTTTTGGTTCAGGTCGTGATCTCGGGGTCTTGACATTGAGCCCCAAGTTGTGCTTTGCGCTCCGTGTGGAGTCTGCTTGGGTTCTTCCCTTTCTCTCTCCTCCTCCCCACTTGTTCATTTTCTCTAAAATAAATAAATAAATCTCAAAAAAAAATCTGGATGGTCTTTTTAGCATAACCCATACCCCTAATCTGTTGGATATCATAACAGCATCCCTTTCCTATAGAAGGGAGAATTTAAGACATTTTCAGTGTGTTTTAAAAAATCTTTCTACAGTTTTATGCTTTTTTTCCTTATTCTTTTAAGGCTGTTTTACATATGCCTAATTCCATAATAACTTTTTAAAGAATAATTAGCCTTTGAATCTTTCTGAACTTTTCAACATAATTTTCAGAGAAAACAACCCCTTTCACACTCATCATCTGTCAGAAACAGCTGGCTCTTGTTAAGCATCCAGCTCATTTGGTGAGAGCAGAAGGGTGGGGATGTATTAAGAAAGTGGTCTACTTAGAAGACTACCAGGTGCAAGCGGTCAGCCTGTGGTGGGCATCAAGGAGTGATTTATGGAGGGATTGGAGAGCTTTATTTCTGTAAGTTATGGTAAAGTAGAGGCCTATTAAAAGAGTTTCTACTGAATTATTACTCTTATTTCCATCTTTGAGATGAGAAAGCTGAGGCTTCAGAGAATTGAGTAACATTTCTGAGGTCAGACAGGTAATAAATGATAGCGTCTGGGATTTCTATGTGGCATCTATATAGATTCAAATATTGCATGTCCTCATACCTACTGCCTTTCAGATCATCTCATTTAGCCAGCTCAGTGAGTACTCTTGAATGAATGGTCTTCAGGCTTGGAGGTAGTGTTTTTGTTGTTCTTTCGCATCTCAGGTCCTAGGAGCATTTTGCATTTAATATTTCTTTTGTCCTAACTCTGTAAAAAATAAAAAAGGCGGGGGGGCGGGGCAGCCTGGGTGGCTCAGCGGTTTAGTGCCTACTTTCGGCTCAGGGCGTGATCTGGAGACCAGGGATCGAGTCCCACGTCGGGCTCCCTGCATGGAGCCTGCTTCTCCCTCTGCCTGTGTCTCTGCCTCTCTCTCTCTCTCTCTCTCTCTCTCTCTCTGTCTGTCTCTCATAGTTGAATAAATAAAAATCTTTAAAAAAAAAAAAAAGGAAGAGTGCATTCCCAGGTGAAAACTAGGCTTATAGTCCTTTGTTTTAATTTATGTTGGATGTGCATACGTGAGAAATATGGCTAAAATCTTGCAGTCTTGTAACTCCTGAGGAAATTGTGAAATAAAAGACTTAATGGGGGAAAATGGCGTGAAGAACTTAGACATAAACTTTGCTCTTCCTCCTATTAAATTTCCTTCATAGTTTGGGATCTGACCAGTCATCTTTATCCATGTCACTACTTGTTATTTCATGAAGCATCGATTGGGGCATTAGGATTTAAAGAAAAAGATATTTTCTTGTAATGCATAGATGTCTTTCTGTGCTCACCCAGAATGCGTAAACCTTTTCCTGATAAATGTATTGTCAATATTTAGAGTCTGGTGTTTTTAGTTTGCATTTTGCTTTTCTAGAACAGTTTTTTTTTAAAGCCACCCTAAAATACTCTCATTTCCATGACTTTTCAGATGCTAGAATCCAAAAAAATTCTGCCACAAAATAAAGTAAATGTATTACATAGTAAATCATTGGGTTTTCTATTTTTATCACTATGACCAGGGCTTCTGATCACTATGAGATAATTGGTGTTACCACATTGAGTTTTAATTCCAGCCCTTCGAAAAGAAATTTGATTATTTTAGTTAGCATAGAAAGCTGTATTTCAGATAGTGTATGAGACTATTAGGCTATTTTTAAATGTTGAAAATAGCTTAAAGAACTGTTTTACCTTAGGTGGTACTTGACTCAGAATTGGAACCATTGATATGGATTTAAATATTCATTTGTGTAGTTGTTAATCCCTGACTTTGATATGATTATAATCAATAGTTTGATTAGCGGCACTTTTTTTTGCAGCAGTACTCTTTAATTGAGTATGTCAAGCCCCTCAGACACTCTAGAACCATAATGAACAGTTTAGTAATAAATATAGAATAAAAATGAAAACTGTCAGTTGATAACATTCTTGTCCTTTCTCTTTGTAAATGTCAAGATATGTAAACTCCACATAATAGTGCTGAGGCACATTTTACCTCCTGTTTTCTTAAGTATATCCTTATTTCATGAGTTTGTTGTTTGCGTTAGTCAGAATATTTGAATCTGGCAAAGGAATGTATGGATTCTTTGATATGCCAGCTAGCATCTTTCATTTACTAGATGTATTCTAGACCTTGTTAGACTAATTGGTTATGACAAACCTTTGTGCTATTTAGTTAGATTTTTTGTTTTGTTTTGTTTTAAACAGATCATCAAAAAAAAATAAACAGATCATCAAGTCTGTAAATTTAGAATGGTACATAGCAGTATAGCTGTGTGCGTAGATGCAAGTCAGTGTTAACAAGAGACCCAATACAAGGATTTTTTTATTTTATAAAAAATAAATTTGATCCTCTGCCTAAATATTACCATGTTATTTACTTTACCTCCCTTCAAGATTATTTTTTCTAGTTTTCTGGTCTTATAATTGAACAGTCATATTGTAATAAACTTTTGAAGCAGAGGAGGAAGAGGGCATCAGATTAGTATTAGCAGCTGTTGTATTATTTGTTCTTTTCATCTAGTAGCAAAACCAAAAATCCTGTTAAGTAGCAATGTTTAAAAATTAGCTTTAGAGTTTGAACTGTTTCTTTTAATTACCAAGGGACTATACTGTGTTCAATGTTACTTGGCATTTAAGAGAGAAAACCGCTGGGTGGCTCAGCAGTTGAGCCTGTGCCTTTGGCTCAGGGCCTGATCCTGGATTCCCAGGATCGAGTCCCATGTCGAGCTCCCTGCAGGGAGCCTGCTTCTCCTTCTGCCTGTGTCTCTGCCTGTCTCTCTGCATCTCTCATGAATAAATAAATAAAATAAAATAAAAAGAGAGATAAAAAGAAAATTGTATCTTAAAAGTTTGTTATTTTGCCATTTGAAACTTATTGCCCATGACTTTGTCCTTACCCTTCCCCCTGTTTTTTTTAACTGCCTTTTTGGATTCAGTGGTTTTGGCACTTAGATTCTTTACTGATACTTTTGGTGCATGTAGCCATTTGAGATCTAGACCCTAGGAATTCCAGCCAGATAGTTTTTTGTTCTTTTGGTAAAGCACGGTTTCAGAGTGCTGACAAAATTATATGGCATCCAGTTTTATTTCTGTAATCAAGGTTGCTTTGTGTAAGATAAATTCTTCACCTATTTCTTCATCTATTATACTTTGTTTTGACTGATGCAGAGTTGCTGAAGCTGTACATGTGCTCACTAGGGAGGAAATGGGAAACCCTCTGCTCTGGTGCTTTGGTTATTGGGCAAGCTCCATGGGCCTAGATTCTCGGTCCTAGTGGACGTTGCCTGCAGATGAGGAAGTAGAGCTACTCATGCATCAGAGGTCGGGGAGAATGGTCTAGATTCCTTAGCAAACTTTTAACTTATTTTTTTAAAAAAGATTTACTTATTTGTTTGAGAGTGAGTGAGTGCAAGCAAGCACGTGTGCGCATGAGGGTGCAGGGGAGGGGCAGAGGGGGAGTGAGAGACTCTCAGATGGACTTCGTCCTTGTCACACGTCTCCATCTCAGGACTCTGCGGTCTGACCTGAGCTGAGACACAGTCAGCTGAGCCACCCAGGTGTCCTTTATTCATGTTTAACAACACGGGCAATATGAGTACATGGTCCAAAATGTAAAGGTACAAAAGGATTTCTTGTGAAAAGCAAGTCTTCTACCTCTCTAATAGGTCCCCTTCTTGAGACCGTTGTTTTTGTAGCAGGTTTTCTACATTGACAACCATATCCACTATTTTTATTAGCTGTGTCGTATCCACAGTATTAGATATACTATAAATTCCCTTTGGTTTATGTGAAGCTTGTTTCCTATCTTTTCTTTTATAAATAATGTGGTAGTGAGTATTGTATGTATATTTCACTCTTGTGCAAATATATTAGTACTTTAAATTTTAGCAGTGAAATTTCTTTGCCAATACTATATATATGTGTGTGTGTGTGTATATATATATGCATTAAAATTTTTGATATGTAGTGACAAATTGTTCTTGTTGTATTCATCTCTAAAGTTAGAATATTAGTTTTATAAGGCAGTGTCTTGAAAAGTATGATCACCAATTTGTTGTATGTTGTTTGTAACTAGATTTATTTTCCTTATTTTTATAATAAGAGGGATGCAGATGGATTGCTCGAAGATACTGCACAAGACATTCGCTTGTTTACTTTATCCAAATGTATTGTTTTAATTACTAGTAGTCATTTTAATTTTTCTCTGTTATGTATGTAGGTAGCCTCTATCTTGTAAATGTGTTGTTTAAAAAGGGTTCTGACAAGGGGCTGGCTGTAGGAGAAATGAGTTGAAAAAAAGGAATTTGGAATTAGGAGCCTATTTTTCTAGTTAGTCATATAAAAATGGTGTTTAGGTTACTAGGTCAAGCCATGAAAAAATGATGTAACCCCTTATATCACAATGTTCAAAACACCCTTTATAACACTGGTGGAAATTCATCCATCCTACTGCATCCCTACCTTAGGGAGCTGGGCTGTGATTTCTGTTACCTGGGGCTGGAGAGTAGGGGGTTAGAGAGGGTGATGCCTGAGGAGCTGAATGCCTGGAGAGGACAATGAATGAGTTGGCTGTAAAAGAATGAGAAACAGCAATGGAATGAATATAAGGTGGTTTATTCCTTCCTTTTGTTGCTACCTGGCGGTGCAGGGTAAGGGAGGGAGCAGGGAAGTGAGACGGATAGGATTTTCTTTCCTTTACCTTCTTAGTAACTTGCCTCTTTTATTAGTCCCATTCAGGAGATCCTGATACCTGGGAGTCAGATGAGTTGAGATGAATTAAGGCTTGTTGGAGGTGATGGAGAGGGATGAAGAGTAAAAATGTCTGTAGGTGTCAGAAGGTTTATAGAGTCTGAGGATAGGGAAGTGGATAGGACGAATTTCTAGTGATAAGACCAAGACAAATGCTCATCTATAAATAATTTATAGCTCTTTTTTTGTTATTGTTAAAGCTTTTTTTTTTTTTTTTTTTTTTTGGAGGCAAGTGGGTAAGCAGTGTTGAGGGCATTTTAAGCGTTTTCAGGGAGAGAGGACATTGACATCTTGGCTTCTTGTGGATTTTTTTAAAGGGTACTCTAACCATTCCTCCCTGAAGAGAAGACACACAAAGGCTCTGACTTAAGAGAATGTTCTATTGTATCCCAGTTAGTTTAAAGGTATCTGAGCTGGTCTCACTTGAAGTGGTAGCAATAATTCTCTATTTGGTTCCATGGTGGAGCAAAACAGAGTTGACTATACAACCGTTGTCCTTCAGACATGTCTAAATTTCTCAGTCTATTTATGAGCATCAACAAACACTTTGTGCATACTTCTGCCATGGGTTGAATGCGTCTATTTTCCTTTAATTTAGCTTAAAACTAGTAATGGAATTCCTGAGGTTTGAGAGGAATAGTGTTGGCAAGCTTAGTTTTGAAACTAAAGGCAAATTAAGATACCAAGCAAAACAGGAGACTATTACTTTAGAAAGGGATCTTAAAACTCTGCTGACATTTGCAAACCCAGTGTCTTATATTTATATAAGCTTTAGATAGGAACTGCTATTTTTCTAAAATTGTTGGTTTAAAAATAATTGTTACATTTGTGCATTTTAAAAGTTGCTTCTAACACACTTTGGGTATGCTGGAGTTCAGCCTTTTCAGCAAAGTAGTCAGACATTTGGGCATCAGCCCTTTTGGTCTCACTCTGTCTCAGACCATTTAAGATAATTAAGATGGATTGTGGATGTTAGGAATTTGATAAGCTTCCATTAAAATCTAATGTGGTTTTAAAAATTGCTTAAAGTGGCCTTTGAATATGTTAAAATATGCTACCATCATATGAGTTATGAAATTTAGCTGAGTATTGCTAAAATGACAAATGATAGCACTTGTCATTTTGATGTTTGTTCTTTACTGTTTCATTGCCTTTGGAAGATATTAGCTACAGGTACTCTGAAGGATTATACTAATTAAAGCTGGGCCTTTCCCTGATTAAATCTATTTAATTCTAACTTTTGTGTGCATGCCATTAGTATTCATTTGTGGCTCAGTATTTATGCAAATTTTGCCTATCAATCCCTGAGCTTTTTTTGAGTACTTATTCTGTGTTAAATCTATGTGTATTTTGTTTTGTTAGGCATCTCGTACTATTTTTAAATTTCTCCAGTACAAGAATTATGTTTTTGTATATTCTTTGGCCGTTCCCACAATGCAATGCAATGAATGCCTTCTTGTGGGGTAGACACTTAGAACTTACTTGCCTGCTTGGCCACTTAATAGATACTTACCCAAAGCTTACTTTGTTCTAGAGGCTGAGGATACAAAGGTAAGGACTCTGCCTTCAAGTTGCTTAGACTTTGATAGGAGATTCAAAAAATAATTATAGTACCTTGCATTCATATTTTGAAATTATATTCGAGAGGGCCACAGCTCTACCTCTGATACAAGTTTTTATACTCTTTCTAAAGAATAGAAGCTAACATTTTTAGGTGTCTAAAGGGCTCTGTGTCAGTTTATCTCCCTAAATCCTTTGGCACAAGCATGATACCCATTTTAAACACGAGGAAACTGTCTTATAGAGGTTGTATAATTTACTGAGGCCACTTAGCTAGTAAGTTGTAGAGTTGGGATTCTAACAGCATTCTTTCATTTTTAGCAGAATTTCTTTCTTTCCTCTTTTTTTCCCCTTTCTTTTTTATACCAGGATTTCTTAACTCTAGCACTGTTGACATTTAGGGCAGTGGTTCTTTGTTGTGAAGGACTGTCTTGTGCATTGAGGGATGTTTAGCAGCCTGGGCCAATACTAGGGTAAAGCGAGGAGGCACCTAACGCAGAAAATTTAAGGATTCATTCAATCTCAGGATTTTCAAAATGCTTACCTGCATTTAACTCTCACTTCTGAGAAAGTTCTCCCACACCTGCCTGTGGCTTCTAGATTTTGATTCAGTATTCTCTGGTAATGATACTAGAACTAAAGCCCCTAGGCATGTTCCTTGGGAGCTGAAGCACAGTGTGAGAGGAGGTTTTTGCATCCTTGTTTCCCTATGTATGTGACTATCATAAATAAATAAAAATTAAAAAAAAAGCACTAAGTATATACCTTCTAAATATTACAGAGTTTAGAACTTTGAGGTGATATGTTGTAAAACAAAGATACCAATTGCTTCAAATTAATGAAGACCTACCTAGAGCAAAAACTAAACATTGTATATATTCAGCTTAATTTACTTTGTGGTCTAGCACTTTCCTGCTAGTGTTGATTTTATACCATTAGAAATTCCATTAATTATTTTCTCATATCTCTGCTAAAATATATTTTTGTTGTATGGATACCTTTTGATTAACTGGACTGTAGTTTGCATGCTAAACTCAATCTGGGTTGTTGGTGTAGTTCTCTAGAATGGAATCTTTCAAAAATTGAGTATATATTAGACCTGAATTTTAGGAATATTGAGAAATAGCACCCACAAAATTATTAATAGCATCAGATTTGGAGTCTTAAATAGTTTTAACTTATATTTAACTTTCTGATAAAGCATTCATATTTGACTTGTGATAGTAATGTTTTTCTCTTTTTTTTTTAAATTTTTTATTTATTTATGATAGTCACAGAGAGAGAGAGAGAGAGAGAGAGAGAGGCAGAGACACAGGCAGAGGGAGAAGCAGGCTCCATGCACTGGGAGCCCGACGTGGGATTCGATCCCGGGTCTCCAGGATCGCGCCCTGGGCCAAAGGCAGGCGCCAAACCACTGTGCCACCCAGGGATCCCTGTTTTTCTCTTTTATATTGGTAGAGTTGGGGCTAGTTTATAGTAGTTCCTGAAAAGCTAGGGGAGTAGAAATTCTTAATATTATAGACAATAGAGAGCCACCATTAAAGGCTGTTGAATAGAAGAGTGATTTAGTAAAGGTAACTTTTAAGGAATATTATTCTCACAACTATATATATAATATATTGGGCAGCAACCTTCACAAAGGTCAGTTTAGAGTCTGGCAAGAGGACATATTGAGAGTCTGAACTAGGTTGCTTGAATAGGAATGGAGAAATGAAGCTCGATGGGAATATTTTGTAGAATATATTTATAATCAAGAAGATTATAAAAATACAGTAAATGTATAAAATGCAGAAAAATGTGAAGAAGATGGTACCTATTTTTATTTCTATCATTTAGAAATAGAACCACTTTTCTCAGGCATATTCTCAAATATTCTCAGGCATTCCTTTTTAGTTCTGTTTCTTCTTATGTCCTGCATGCACCCTCACCCCAAATTTTGGAGAAAGAGTCCACAAGGTCAGATTCTCTTCTCATAGATTATGAAGTTTTTAAAGAAAATGGCTTTCTAAGATGACATAATTTTATTCATATAAATATGAAGGGCAAAGGAGCCCAATAGGTGTTAGAATGAATGAATTCATAACTGCTGGAATTCAGTGAATAGACAAAGAGAATGCCTCGATTTTGAGATCGTGTGAATAGAGGTAAAGGGGAATTTGGTTAGCTTTTGATGGTGAAGTTGGAAGTGGTGTTGGTAGTGATAGAGTGATCCAGAAGAGAATGGGTTTTATTTGCAGATATTGAATCAATGTGCTGGCATATCTTAAACTGAAATCTGGAGCTTAGTTGAATGTTTGAGGTGATCGCAGTGACAAAATGTGGAGAAAGAACTGAGTTTAGAAAATAGCCACAGTTCTGGTCGGAACAGTGTTTCTGACGTCCGTTTTTTGAGGAGCACTCCAAAATGCAATTATTTCCTTACTGTTGTTCTTTAAGTGACTCTTTTACTGAAATTTATTTTAAAGGGAAACATATCGGTACTAAAAATGGCAAACAAAACAAACAAACAAAAAAATAAATAAATAAAAATGGCAAACAAATGTAGCTTGCTTTAAACAGTTGGCAGTGGAAAAATGAGAGTGATGACACCAAAGATAATGGTATTAAATTTTAGCTGGGTACCATTGGGTGTTAAATCCTCTGAGTTTAACTCAATAGAACAAATGAAATGAAAAAAATAAAACAGTAAGATTTTGTAATTAAAGGCCTGAGGGCTTGCTTGACAAGCTAATAACTTTCCCATGAAATTATTCATTATTATGTGTATGCCACCTACCGTAGTATATATCTCATGCTTTCAGAAACACTGAGCTGCGGTAGAGAAAGTGGAATCTGCTGTGGAAACAGAGCAGCTAGTGGTCAGACAGATGAGAACCAGGAAAGAGCAATGATGTCCTGGAAGTCTTAGGGAGTTTCAGAAAGGTATATGTGATGCTGTTGAAACATCAAGGAAAGGTTTTTGGTCACTTGTTCATCAAGATGTGGTGTTGTCTATTTAATGCACCCCAAGAAGTTTCTGCGTTCTGGTGATTCTGATATATTTGGATTCAGCCAATTCCCATTGACAGATACGTAGAGATTAATAAAATATTTTCTTATTGTGTTAGCAAGTTTTATCTGGGGTATATATAAATAGTGAACAAAAATGTGGAGAAGGAACAAGACAGTCATGAGGGAAATACATCCATGGCTTTCAAATAAGTAACTGTTAGAATGTAATTTTAGTTATGTTGTTATGCTTATGACAGGGATTTTAGCAGGACTAGGTACTTCAATAGTAATGATTCAGTAAATGGAGTTTGTAGATCCAGTAGTAAACATGAATTAGGCTGCCATATATATAGATGAATACATAACACACATACCTGTGCACACATTTGTGCATGCACACGATTATGGTTTCCCTAAACAAGCATTTCCCTCTCCTCTTTTTGGATCCCATTTTGAGAAATTTGATTGTATATCTTCATAGGGATAGGGAATAATTTTGAGGAATAGTTATTATTACCATTTTTTAAGATTTTATTTATTTGGTGAGGGAAGAGCGTGCGAATGTACAAGCAGGGGAAGTAGAAGAGGGAGAAACAGGCTCCCTGGGGACCCTGAGCAGAGAGCCTGACCCAAGACTCTATCCTAGGACCCTGGGATCATAACCTGAGCCAAAGGCAGATGCTTAACCAACTGAGCCACCCAGGTGCCCCAGGAGTAGTTATTATGTAGAGGTTTTATCTCTGAGTCATACTCCAAGGTATGAACCAACACTGGTCCCAGATGTGAAGTTCTTTTACTTTTGGTGGTTTGGTGAAATTAGTATCTTAACAGTTTACTTTGATTTGTGTTGTCCTGAAAATGAAAATTTGTCCTTGAACTCTGAATAAATTTTGGATTTTTTTTTGAATTTATAGTGCTAAAATCATTCTGTGACTTACCCATAATGATGCTTTGTTGTTTTCTGCATTATAACATTTATTTTAAAGAATATCTAAGTAGAATAGGTGCTTTCCACACTTTATTTCAAACTGAATTTAGGTGGTCCTGATTTAAGATTACCTTTTTAAATTTAAGAAAGACTTATTTAGGAATTTAAGAAAATTCATTAAATTGATATATATGACGATTCAGCCTTAGTCCCTCACCCCCTTTTTAAAGAATGAGATGAAATATAGACAAAATACATAGTGGTAGTTGCCAGACCCCCCAAGCCCTATAACATACCTGAAGTGTAGCTTTGCCTCACCTAACCACCATTTATAACAGTGATTCTGTTCATGACTCCTAAGCAACCAAGCAAGAAGTCATTTTTTTGGAATGTACTTTGTTTGAGTTGGGAAGTGCTATAGAAGTAATTGATTCTGGCAGAAACATATGTTAAAGGAGAATTGGGTATCTCTTTTGCCATTATCTGCTCTGGAAAGTGCCCGAGTCTGAAGTCTGTATCTAGTGGAAGTATGATTACTAAGATACTTCTTTTGTGTTGTAGTAGAGCCTTTAAACTTAGTTTAAACTTATTTTGAGCAACATTTGATTTGTTACAACAACAAAGAAGCCAGATGGAAATGTGATCCACTGTGTAGAAATACGCTCTACTGCTCATCTGGAGATTTTTCTGGTTCTGAGTTTCTTCAAGCATGTTAGGATTCTTCAGCTCTGGCTCTGCACAGTGTGAGGTGGTTGTGTGGAAAGAGGCAAGGGCTTGAACTGGCCCCAGTCAACTGAAAGTAAATTCCTCAGTAATATTATGTTGAGATTTCATTATCATATTGTTTACTAAAATGGCATTCTACTATATTGATATATTTACCAGGCTACAAACATTCTTTAATGGATTGCATCAGTTTAGGCATCTGTAAAAGCGTATGTGAAACAATTATGTATGGAGAAACACATATCTGTTTTGTATTAAAGGGAAATTATTTATTAAGATGGACTTTGCTGGGTGCAGCATGTCCAATTGATAATGTAATTATTTCAGTTTCTTAGAATAAAAAAAACCTCATAAAGAACACAGTGCATTGTGAATTTTGTTGTGGACAACCCATTCAGGACACACTTATTGCTTGCCTATGTGCTAGGCATTTTTTAAGGTGCTGGGTATGCACCAGAGAATAAGAGACATATCCCTGTTCTGATGGGGCTTTTATGCTAGTGAATGAAACGTTCAGCAAACAAATGAATATATGTGATCTGGTAATATGATAAATGTGAAGGAAGTGAAAGCAGGGCAGTTTCCAGTTGCCAAGTGTGTTCCTCATTATGATTAGCCTTCTTTAGTTTTCAGGCAAATTGATGTTCTGTGTCAGACCTCCCTGTTGTGGTGTTGCTGTTGGTAAAAGGAAACCTGCCGCGTACTACACCCTTGCCCTCCAAGGAGTCCCTGTATTCAGTTTCTGTTGCTGTGTAACAAATTGCTGCAAACTCATTTATTGGCTCTCAGGTTCTGTATGTCAGAAGTCTGGGTGCAGTGTGGCAGGATTGTCTGTTCAGGGTATCAGGGTATCACAAAGCCAAAATCAAGTTGTCCTATGGGCTGGGTTCTTGTGTAGAAGATCTTCCAAAGCTCATTTGCAAAGCTCAAGTTGTTGGCAGGACTCGTTCTTTGCAGTTGTGGGACTGAGATCCCATCTGCTTGCTGGTTGTTAAGTAGGAGCCACACTTAGCTCATACAGTTTGCCATAGGGCTCTTTCCATCTTCAAAGCCAGCTACGGAGGATATCCCTCCTGGCTAGTCTGTCTTGCCCTCCGATCTCCCAGGCTTCTCTTGCCTTATTTCTAGACCTAGACTTAAAGGGTTTATGTGGTTAGCTCCAGCCCACCTGGATGATCACTTACTTAAAGTCAACTTTTTAAGGGAGTGAGCTTAACTGTTTCATAGAAATGAGATCGCCAAGGGCTTTTTTGTACCCCCAAAATGAAAAATGGTATTAGTTAAATGTTTTTACAAATTTTTAAAGATTTTAATTAATTAATTTTAGGGAGAGAGAGAATGTGAGTGGAGGGCAGGGGGATCAGCACAGAGGGAGCGGGAGAGAATCTCAAGCAGACTCTGTGGAGCTCAGTGCAGGGCTTGATTTCATGACCCTGATGAGATCCTGAGCTGAAATCAAAAGTCAGACACTTAACCAGCTGAGCCACCCAGGCGCCCCTTTACAGGTTTTTAAAAAAGAGCCTTTAAAGGAATTTGAAGCATAGATCTGGGAGACTGAAATGAGACTTTATTTGGGAGACTGCAGTGAGAATATATTTAGGAAGACTAATGAAACAAAGTATAATTTACAGAGGAGGGCAGCCCCGGTGGCACAGCGGTTTAGCGCTGCCTGCAGCCCAGGGTGTGATCCTGGAGACCCGGGATCGAGTCCCACATCAGGCTCCTTGCATGGAGCCTGCTTCTCCCTCTGCCTGTGTCTCTGCCTCTCTCTCTCTCTCTCTCTCTCTCATAAATAAATAAATAAATCTTTAAAAAAATAAAAAAAATAATTTACAGAGGAAAAGAACTTGTCTACTGTATTAGCAATTGCATTCCATTTCAAAAAATTTTTCGGGTAGAAAAATTCCTATAATGTAATAATGTCTTTTGTGTTTAATACATATTAATAAAACTTTAAAAACACACACATAACTTTTCCTTCACCATCAGAGTAGAGTCATAGAGTCTGACATGAGTAAATGAACAACCAGTTCCAATTCCACGCTTCCTAAGTTGGTCACAATTGTGCATCTGGTTGTAGAAATCTTCTAATTCTTAACATGTTTCCACTTTCCATTCCTAAGAAGTACTGCGTGTCATATGGTACCTGATATTACCAATGAGGAAATGGAAGCAAAGGAAGTGTCAACCTTCCTTTGCAGTAAATGGTTTCTGGCTTTTGTGTTGGGAGTATATTTCTGTGGGAACATTCCTCTGCTTTCAGTGGTGGGAAAGTAGGATTCACTGTGTAGTTAACCTTGGAAAACTAATTCCATGAAATGAAGGATACATATAATATAAATTAATCTGTTTAACAGGGTTTAATAATTGCTAAGATTGTATTCTCATACTAGGGAAAAATTCACATCTATTGAATCAATGAACAGTATGTCCCATAAGTTTTAATTTATATTTTAAAATACACAGGTGGTCTTAGTTACATATAAACAAGAATACCACTTAAAAGACTTGTAGTGGAGCATAAAAGTTTTATTAGACATGGAGCAGTGTTCCTGCCAGTAACTCGACATTTTGAGGACAGATAGCATCCCATTTCCAATTTGAGATTGGGTACAAAAATATCCTTGGGCTGAGAATAGTCATAGTAAATTGTACCAACAAAAACCTTTTGTGTATTTGTAGTGGAGGGAAAGTCTTCATTGTGTATGCATGGAAAAATGTGATATATGCTCTTTATGCTTTAGATGGGACCTCATGTTTTCTTTTCTTTTTAAAAGATTTTATTTATTTATTTGAGAGAGAGAGAGCACAAGTAGGGGGAGTGGCAGAGGGAAGGGGAGAAGCAGGCTCCTCGCTGAGCAGGGAGCCCAATGCAGGACTTGATCCCAGGATCCTGACCTAAGCCCAAGGCAGGTGCTTAACAGACTGAGCCACAGAGGCCCTAAGGGACCTCATATTTTCTAATGATTAGAAATTAATGTACCATTAATTTTCAAAGAAAATTTCAAAAAATGTTTCTGTACATGAATTCCTTGTTTGTTTGCTTTTCTGTTATTTTCATCTTTGGTTAATTAGAACCTCTTCCCCTTCTGTTTAATTTTTCTCTTCTCATCATACATTCTTCAATTAATGCTTTTGTACTACTTTAACCTAAAATTTTCTCCCGTGTTCAGTGAAGTTGTCTTCAGATGTCTTTTATTTTCACCCTAACACTGTTTGAGTTGGCTTTTAAGACATGCTTATTTTGCATAAATTTCTCCTCATGGAGAAGAGTCACATCTAGCATTAACACTTCTGGGAATTGTTTCAAAATTTAGTTTATTGTCTTAATGTTAATAAGACTTGCAGAAGTCTGGTTTTTGGTCCTATATTCCAAAGAATATATTTGATTTTGTTGTTTTAATTGGGTTGTATAACATTTGGTTTGCTCTCAGGTCCTTCATAAAATTAAAATGAACTTTTAGTTCTCTTTCTAGTTTATCCAGTATTTTAGAATGGTACTACAAATATAATTATGCTAATAAATTTGGGAAGTGCACATATGTATTCTTTATGGGAAATTATTTTAATAAGATAGAATACTATTAATAACAAATATATTTAATAAATGCTAATATACATTATTAAATATATTTAATAATGTTAATACTATAGTCAGCTATTAGCTAAAACTTTGTGGTGGCAGCAATTAAAAATTTTATTTTTACAATTAAAAATGTAATTTTTAATAAGATGGAAGTTTATATAAAGTTTTTTATACTTACAGTGAAATATAGCTAAGGTAAAATGGTGTCTAACTGTGTCCATTAGGGACTATTTTGTTGGTCAGATATTAAACTAGTCTAGTACATGATCATTGAAACAGACTAATAATTTGATACATAATAGTCTATGTTCTATGTATGTGGGTGTGCATGGCACATGAACTGATATATTTTCAAAAAATTAAAAATAATAAATTCCTGAGAGACTTATATAGTACTTTAGTGATTGTTACTATTCATTATTGAGTTTGCAAATATGATTGGTAAAACACTGATCTCAGTTTCTGCTTTGTTCTTGACACCCACTACAGTTATTTCCTTATTGATAGAATACAGATAATAAAATGTTAGATTTTCTTTGAAGATTTATTTATTTATTTGAGAGACCCAGCACCAGCACAAAGTGTGAGCGAGAGGAGTAAGAGGGACAAGCAGACTCCCAGTTCAGGGTAGAGCCCGATGTGCAGGGGGTAGGGTAGGGCCCAGGGAGAGAAAGTCTTAAGTGGACTCTTCCTTGAGCACAGAGCCTCCAATCTCACGACCCTGAGATTACAACTGAAGCCCAAACCAAGATGCTTAACCGACTGCACCACCTAGATGCCTCAGTAATGTTAAAGGTTAATCTAAGACAGATGTTACTTAGGAAGATGAGTACTAAAAATCACGCAATATATCCAGAGTAAGTAGAAATAATCCACCACTACATGACTGCTTAGTGGAGCAAGTAAGAACATAGATTTTAGAGTCAGATTACCTGAATTTGAATCCTGGCTCTATCACTTAGCTGAGTGACTTGGGTAAGTAAGTGATTTAATATAGGATCTTCGTGCTTCAGTTTCTCCATCTGTAAGGTGGGGATATCATACCTATGTCATAAGGTTATTAGGAAGACAAATTGTAAAGTGCTCAGAGTAGTTAGTGATACAAATAATAAACACTATATAAATGTTGGTTAAATAAGTAAGATTTTAAGTTATAGTTTATGGGACAATTCATCTTTTTTTTTAGTCATTTACCAGAAACCTAGGATCCTCCAGTCTCTTCATATTGCAGCTTCAAATGTTTGCCAGTTCCTAAGACTTATTGCTACCACCATCAATTCTGCTTCCCTATTTCTGTATTTCTATTTCTTTTACTTCTGCTGCTGCTTCTCTTTGTCTCCTTTTTCTGCTGCTGTATCGTCATCGTAGTCGTCATCGTCATCATCATCATCATCATCTCTGCTAAGTTAGGGTAGTTTCCAGAGGTGCCATTGGAGGCCACATGGCAAGTTGAAATGCTAGAAGGAGGTCACTCAACTAAGAAGTAGTAAAGTGGCAGATCTGGGCTTAAGACTTTGGTCCCCCACTGCAGGTCCCTTGCCATTTGTACCGTACCACCGCTGCTCTAGAGTGCTGAAGGCTGTCCTTAGTGGTTTTGTGGCTCTAGTCACGACTTCTTTTCCCTGCTTCTCCTGGGCGCACGTGAACACACATGAAAATATTAGAAGAAAACTTAATCACACCCTTCGTATACGAAGTAAATGGGATCACTTACTTCAGTGCTGGATTTCTGTGGAAGCAGGAAGGAGCACCTGGCTATCACTCGGGGCGTTTCAGGTGGGAATGGAATGGGGAAGCATGAGGATCTTTTGCTTCTGCCTATGGGGAAACAGAAGGAAGTGAGAGGATATAAGGGTCTATGACTCCTACCTGCTGGATCAATGAGTGTTTTTCAGTTTGTGATGACTATTTTTTTAAGATTTTATTTATTTGTTTATTTGTTTATTTATTTGAGAGAGAGCGAGAGTGCGAGTGCACACCAGCACAAGCAAGGGGAGGAGCAGGGGGGAAGAAGAGGGACAAGCAGACTCCCAGCTCAGTTCGGAGCCCTATGTGAGGCTTGATCTCACAACCCTGAGATCATGACCTGAGTCCAAACCAAGAGTCCGGATGATCAACTGAGCCACCCCGGCGCCCCTGTGATGAATATTAATCTAGTTTGGAATACACTAGTAAGAATGGATACTGTTCATAGATTTGGAAAAGCTGATAAGATCTTATTAACTTAGAGAAGGAAAAAATTTAGGTGTAAAAGTAATATTATAATTTCTGAGCAAGTTTATAAGTTTGTGACTAACCATATGGTATTAAAACTTGTAAAAAAAATCTTGTGCACTTCGTGAATGTGATTATTTTACAGTGTTTCATTTAGGTATATTAAGCATTTTTCTTTTTCTTTTTTTAAAGTTTATTTATTTTTTTTAGTAATCGCTATACCCACTGTGGGACTGGAACTCATGACCGCAAGATCAAAAGTTGCATGCTTTATGACTGAGCCAACCAGGTGCTCCTTCTTTGACTTTTATTTTATTTTATTTTATTTATTTTTTTTTTTTTTTTTTTTTTTTTAAGATTTTATTTATTTATTCATGATAGTCACACAGAGAGAGAGAGACAGAGAGGCAGAGACACAGGCAGAGGGAGAAGCAGGCTCCATGCAGGGAGCCCGACGTGGGATTTGATCCCGGGTCTCCAGGATCGTGCCCTGGGCCAAAGGCAGGCGCCAAACCGCTGCGCCACCCAGGGATCCCTATTTTATTTATTTTTTTAAACAGTTTTTTGTTTAAAGATTTTGTTTATTTATTCATGAGAGACACAGAGAGAGAGAGGCAGAGACACAGGCGGAAGAGAAGCAGGCTCCATGCAGGGAGCCCCATGTGGGACTCGATCCAGGACTCCAGGATCATGCCCTGAGCCAAAGGCAGACGCCCAACCACTGAGCCACCCAGGGGTCCCCCTTCTTTGATTTTTAATCCCTACTTATATTGCTGTCAGCTTACAACCAAAATAATTTAGATTAAAACATTGAAAAAATTCTGTATATGAATTCTTGAAACCATGACTTTAGCTCTGAAATTTGCTGCCTGAGCATCATCCTCCCTTTCTCTGACCATTAGGATGGCCTGTTGTCTAGAGGACACACTGGAATGGTAGTAGCATATCTTAGTTCATTGGAAAGACCATGGTTCTGGTCATAAAAGTTTCATGGTCTTAAGTGAGATCTGTTTGACTAGTGCATATTACATCAGACTTACTAAAAAATGGGTGTTGTTTCTTTTTTTACAGTGGCTATAGCATTCTAATGCTTTTGATTGTTATAGGAGATTGAGGTTGATAATGAAGTCAATCCAGTACTTAACATGTAAAGTTGTATGCAGTATAATGGATATATTTTATGCCTGGGAATCAGGAAATCTCATCTGTCCTTATATAGTTTTGTGCCCAAACAAAGGTCTCTTTATGGAAATGTGATTATAACACTCTTATTTTTCCTCAAATAATGGAATAAGGCTAATCAAAATAATGTGAACATTTACTGATACACAAGATATGTGGTTGTTGGTTAAGTTTATTTTTTTCTCTGGCTAATTTTCCCTCTGTTTATTACTTCATTTATTTTCTTTTTTCTAGGTCAGATTACTTTTTAGAAATTTTGCATACATTTGCCTTCAGTATGTCATTATGAAAAAATTTTAGTATACAGCAAAATCTAGATAGGCATTGATCTTTTCAAGTTTCTTCAAATACTTTTCTACTTGGGACCCAAGTAGAAATGCCTCTTTCCTTTTTCAAGGCAACTATTTTATCTTCTCTAAATTTATAATTATCATTTATATTTTATAGTTTATTTTTTTAAAAGACTTTTATTTATTCATTAAAGACACAGAGAGAGGCAGAGACACAGAGGGAGAAGCAGGCTCCCTGCAGGGAGCCCAATGTGGGACTCCATCCCTGGTCCCCAGGATCACGCCCTGAGCTGACGGCAGATGCTCAACTGCTGAGCCACCCAGGTGGCCCTATATTTCATGGTTTATTTATTTATTTCATAGTTTAAAACTCAGTAGTTTCACTCTTTTATATCATTCATGAATTGTTTGCATGTGGTAGTCTTGGCCAGCCCCACCACACACTTCACACCTCTTCTGTATTGCTAAATTTCAAACTCCTTGAGTGCAGGAGTCTTGTCTCATATATGTTTCTCCCTTTCGTGTTTCCTAACATGTGGGCACTCATTGATAAATAATTAGGTTTTCTTTGGTTGCTGTATCTCTGACTCTGTTTCTTGTTTCATTCTACGGGTTTTTAATGTAAATAATATAATCTGCAATAGTCCTCCTTCATCTGTGGGGGACATGTTCAAGGATGCTTGGCACCACAGATAGTACCAAACCCTATTCACTGTTTTTTCCTATACATACAAACCTATGATAAAGTTTAATTCATAGCATAAACACAATAAGAGGCTAACAACAATAACAAGTAGAACTACAGCAGTATAGTGTAATAAAAGTTATGTGAATGTGGTTTCTCTCAAAATATCATACCTATTCTATACTCACCCTTCTTGTGATGATGTAAGATGATAAAACGACTACCTGGTGAGATGAAGTAAAGTGAGTGACATAGGCATTGTGATGTAGCATTAGGCTAACTCGACCTGACACTGTCAGAAGGTGGATCATTGCGTCTGGACTGCCGTTGGCTGTGGGTAATTGAAACTATGGAAAAGGGGACTGGGATTACTGTATATGATTTTAAGGCTCTTACGCCTTTGTAGTAGTGGTTTATATTTGTAAATTTGTTATGTGGTCACTACATGACATTGAGCAATTAGATGTTTTAAATCAGCATAGTCCATTAGTACTACTAATGGAAAGGGACACCACATCTCATAGTTTTTTATATGAAAAGAGCTTCATTAATTTAAAAAATTAATAGATTCTGATGTAGTTGCTCATGGTTTTTATCTTGTGCTTTGCAGCGTTTTCTTTTTCTGGAATGAGGTTCTTGGTTTTGACTGTGTAGAAGAAATATGTTAATTAGATTATATTTAGTTGGTGAGTTTGTACCCACAAGAATGTGACTTTTAAAAAGTTGCAAGTTGCTACAGTTCTTGCAGATAAGATTGTTTCCTGTTTTCTTTTGCATATTTAATACTTTGTATATTTTTCCATGAGGTAGCCTTTCAGTTTGTCTGTTTGTATTGTTTGACATTCAGACTTAAATATAAATTAAACACTACCATCACTGGTGCTTACAAATACTAGCCATTGAAAATGTCAAAATTTGGATTTGACCCAAGAGTTACAAATAATACAAGCTTTTGTATAAATATATCCAAATATATATTCTTAGGGGAAAAGGAATAAATAAAACACTGTGTTTATGGAGTAGTTTTAAACAGTTAGGCTTTAGAATTGCTACATACCCAAAGTATTTCTCCAGTGAATTACATACTGTATCAGTTCACGAATTGTGTTATAAGAAAGGTATTTAATACCTAACTGGACCTCACTACTACAGAAAATTCAGTAGAATTAACAGAAATCAAAATAATAGTTTGAAGAAATGATGTATACTCAATTGAGACCATTTTAGATCTTTTTAAGAGGACAAAATCTAAAAAAAAAAAAAGGACAAAACCTGTTTTACCTTTTTAAAGTTTTACTTAAAAATTAAAGTGATATTTGTACACATGTAGTTTTAAAAGTCGAGTAATATTTCAAAGCTTATAAAAATAGCAGTTGCCTCTCTCTTTTTACCCCTCATTCCCAATCTTTAGAGGCAATTAGTTTCAATTGTTTTAGCTATTCGTTTTGATACTTGCCTTTATTTTTCTAAGTCACTTCTGCTTTGTGTTGGCTTTTCATTTTAGACAGTAGTTCATTTTAGTAGTAGTTCATTTTGACTTCCTTCTAAGAAAAATGAGGATTAGTCATTGTAATTAAATCTACTGCCTGCAAACATTTACATAAACTTCCTTTTCTGTCATAATTCCTTTTATAGGATATCGGATATTTTGGGTAAATTCTTTATTTAGTATTTAAATTTATATGACTATGTGAATATTTTTCACAGCTGAGTCAGAAATTCACTAGGATTGCATTTCTTTTATTGTCCAACTTATTGTTTTCTCAAATAGTTATCCCGAGTTTGAACTTTTATGTACGTTGTGCCTATTATTAATCCATTTGCAATTATCTGACACGTCTGAGATGCTTTCAATATGGTTGGATACATCAGGCAATCTCTCAGTTCCATTTTCTTCTTGGAGACTACCCTTGGTATCCTATATAGAGTGCAAATTTTCACATAATTCTTCCTGTTTTTCAGTAAGGAATTTTGTTTTCAGTTGTGGCTTGTGTTCTGAGATCAGGGTCTCCGCTGCATTTTCTCCAAAGATGCATCTCTAAACTTTCTTTCATCAGGGATGAGGAGAAGATTGGTTTTGGGGAGGAGGCCACTTAAGTGAAGTTTCAGTATATCATCTCATTTCTAGCCCTGTGCTGTATTTTTGTTTTCATCAAGCTTCCAATATCTGAATTTCTCCAGCATGGATCCATTTACTTCTCTTTTTTATTGTGATCATATGATAAAATATACTTAACATAAAATTTTCCATTTTAACCATTTTCAGTTCAGTGGTATTAAGTACAACTAAAGGCAGGTAGCTATGTTGGCTATCAAATTAGGATTTATAGATGTTCTCCCTGGTTCCTGTTGTGTTGACTGGTTTTGATTCTTCACACTTACTACAACTTCCTCTTCCCTCTCCCTAGCAAACCCAGGATGGTGCCACCATGCTAAGACATACTCTGTGCTGCTGCGGCAGTTTCATGGCAGTGAGAACCTGGTCCTTCCTTGGGGAGTGATTTTAGGAGGTAGACTGTTACCTAGAAATTTCTGTAAAAGTCTGTTATTCAAAGTTTAGTTGAGGTATGTTCTCGTCTGTGCAGTTTCTCTGAGTGCTCTTGGCAGAATTAATTACTTCTTCTGGGCCATAACACCTGTCAATAATTTTATTTTATTCTAACTACATTAGATCTACACTAGATAACTTCATTATGTGATCTGTCTCCTTTCTTTCTTAAACCTATGGTTCCACAAGGTTTGGAGAGTGCTCCCATGTTCTAATACAGTTTAGGGTCCATAATAAGTAATAAATTATTTACTAAATGAAAAAATAATTCAACTGATTGAATATTCTACTTTCTGGCAAGTATATTGTCATCACACCCTTTATCACCAGTGTCCACTGAAAGCTATGCCAGGACCTGTTAAGTGCTTTTTGTTTATTGCTGAAGATTAATTCTGTGTGGTGCTTAGAGATGTGGTAAGAATGCTTGGGTTCAGATAAATAAGCAAGTTTCTTAACCTTAAACTAGCTTTAGTTTTTTTTTAACCTGTAAAATAGAGATAATATCTACCAGGTAAGTTGTGAGGATTACATTAATACTTTTCTAGTGCTAGATCCATGCCTGGCACTTGTTTTATAGTGAAGCTCCTTTTCATCGTTATGGGGAAATTACCTACTATAATATCATTAGACTCTGATGATAATACATGATGATTTTTGATAGAAAATCAAAGTAAAATGACAAAACTAGTTACTATTAAAATATTTAGTTCTTTGAACTTTGTATACAAACATGTTCTGAAATGATCTCCATGGACAATAACAGATTATGGCATCTAGATAATTAAGCTGGGAGAAATAGTGCCCTCCATGTGTTATATACCTGTTAAAATTCTGTATTCCTTAAATATAATCTAAGATCCCCAGATTCTTTTAAAAAGAAATACATTAGACAGCAGTTTCAATATTCATGTTCTTTTCCTTCCTAAGGAGAGTTTTAGGCAGCTCATTGGTGACTTTGATATCTGGCATGCTTGTCGTCTTCCAATATCCCCCTTCCAAGACTGTGCCAAAGTCAAGAGCGCCTTCCTTCATTCAGTTAGTGGTTATAGAAAACTTGCTTATGCATCTACGTTTGTGGATGCAAGTGAGAATAAGGCATAATTGTTTTTCTCAAGGAACCATCATGTCTTCGTCATTTCAGTAATATTAAAATCAGATGTTTTGGCAGAATGTACTCACACTCTTTGACCCAGAATTCCATTTACAATACTTTATAAGTGGAATAAAAATGTGCACAGAAATTTATGTACAAGATGTTCATTAAAAAATTAATTATAAAAGCAGTAAAAAAGATATGAATTTTGGTACATCTATTATATTTTCCAGGCTTTCAATTAAAAACACGATATTACTTAAATCATTAAAATTGTATTTAAAAAAATCTGTTCTGGTCACATTATGTGGGTGGATGGGTAGAGGGTTAGGTCAGTTGTTGAATTCCATGATCCATTAAGAGGAGTAGTAAGGTGCTCAGGTCTGTGTGTGGAGCCCCAGTCCCACCACTTGCTGCACGTAAGACTCTGGCAGGTTCGTTCTTTAAAGTTCTATAAACTTCAGTGGTTTTTCCCCCTATCTATAAAATGGGCATAATAGTAGTAGTTATGAAGTTTGTTGTGAGGATTAAATGAAACACTCTATGTATCCTAAAAAAAACAAACAGAAACTCAGATTTTGGGGCTCTTACTGTTACCGTTTTTCTTTACATTCAGTCCTTCCTTAATGGTTTTTCTCCATGATCTTCCTCCAAATCATTGTCAGGAATGGCAATGTTTTGTTTGGTCTGACAACTTCCATTGCTTTGTAATAGCCATCTAGAGGTTTCTGAGGCTTCTGTCAAGCTCTGTAAAGCTGTCACCTGTTACCTCTGTCAGCCACTTTCAAAGGAGAGGAAGTAGCAGTACTGCATATGTGCCTTGGGTTTGCTAGCCTTGCTTTATTTTATTTATTTTATTTTATAATAGTCACACAAAGAGAGAGAGAGAGAGGCTGAGACACAGGCAGAGGGAGAAGCAGGCTCCATGCACTGGGGGCCCGACGTGGGATTCGATCCCGCGTCTCCAGGATCGCGCCCTGGGCCAAAGGCAGGCGCCAAACCGCTGCGCCACCCAGGGATCCCCTAGCCTTGCTTTAAACCTTCTTTGTCTCTTTATACACATAGTCACTCTTTTCTCTTTTGGGTTTTAGGTATTTTTTGTTTTTGTATCCTATTTTGATAGGAGTTTGTTAGCTCTCATCTGCCTCCTTTTGAAAGCATTTTGATTGTTACTGTTATTGTTTGATTGCATAAATTACTCCTCATAATAGAGTAGTAATCCAGAGATAAGCCTTAGGTCACCTTTAGTCCTGTTTTTTCTAGGCCTCTTGAAATACAAATACAGCTAGCTTGTAAGGCTGACTTGAACACGCTTCATTTATTTTTTTCAACATGTCTCATTTAAAAAAAAAAGAGTTAGGTTCTATGTGAACTTTTTCTTCTTACTCCCTAAGTAGAAAGCCCCTACTATGTTTAGCTTTAACCAAGTGCAAAGGAACTTGACTGTAAGGGATTATGGCCCTCTTTTAGGGCACGTGGATGATAGCCAGGAAAATTTTGACATTGTTAAATGGTTTAAGTTTGAATTTATGTTGTATAGGTATAAGTCATGCAGTAAATTATAACTAATAAATTATAACTTGATTAATGAAATATCCCTTAGCACATAGGCAAAAATGATTTTGTTTTATAACACATCTTGGAAGTTATAAAGAAGTGAAATTATGGATACTATAAAAAGTCTTTATTTTTTTTAATTTAATTTATTTATTCATCACACACACACACACACACACACACAGGCAGAGGGAGAAGCAGGCTCCCTGCAGAGAGCCCAGCGTGGGACTCGATCCCGATCCCGGGTCTCCAGGACCATGCCCTGGGTTGAAGGCGGCGCTAAACCGCTGAGCCACCTGGGCTGCCCAGTCTTTACTTTTCTTGATGACTTTTTCTACATTGATAAGTCTAGACTATTTATAAAGTATTATAAATCAGACTTTTATTTATATTAAAAAAGTATTAACAGTTGGATTTTGAAATCACTTGCCTTTAGTGTTTTTTCGTAATTTTTAAATCCAAGAATTAATACCATATGGTGTTCAATTAACTTTATTTTTGACTCAGTTTGAAGGACAAGCTGAAGATGTTTTAATGGTATTACTTAGCTGGAAATCGGAAGACAAGTTCCCCATTTAACGCGTATGGCCTCAGCTACATCTGTCCTATAACTTTTGTCCGCTAATGCATGATTGTCATGAACCCTAGAAGTCGATGGCCTTCTTTTTTCTTACCCCACAAACCTCTGTCAAAATTTAGGGTTTTTTTCCACTAAATTTTTTGGATACATTAGGTATATATTAGATGTCAGTATGCATTTTTAAATGCTTATTTTTTCTAAATTTTAATAAAAGACTGTCACTTTTTTTAAAGACTTATTTATTTATTTATTCATGATAGAGAGAGAGAGAGAGAGAGAGGCAGAGACACAGGCAGAGAGAGAAGCAGGCTCCATGCAGGGATCCCGACCCGGGACTCAATCCCGAGTCTCCAGGATTGCGCCCTGGGCCAAAGGCAGGGGCTAAACTGCTGAGCCACCCAGGGATCCCCGACTATCACTTTTTTAAAAAGCTATATTTGATTTTGTTTAGATTGTTCTTCTAGTCATTAAAGCTTAGTTTTAAGCTTTATGGTAAAGCTATAAAGTAACTGGTAACTATATGGTAACTGGCTCCGAGATTGAAAATGAAGCAAAACAAAACACATTTAGTCCCCCGGTTTCACTCTCCCTACAAACCTTGTATCACATTTATATTGACAAGTAATAAAATTAACATGTTTGAGTTTTGACATTCTAAACAGTGGAAAAAGCATTATTGAACTTTAACGTAGCTCTGCAGAGAAATCTGGCAGAGGAAAAGGAGTGTGTTTTATATATTGAAAAATCAGCCTGTGGCAATCAGGCACTTACTTGCTCTGCACTGTTTTAACAGAGAATTGAATAGTTTTGTTAAATACAGATATTTTACCTAGTTGTTTGTTAAAACAAAAGAAGGAATATTTAAGGCCTTTTGATGATCGTTTTTATACTTCTGACCTTAAAATGACCCCTAAAAGGAAGAGGGGGTCCCTTGGTTGTAGAACCTCAAGTCAGTAGCTCCTGCCAGGAAGAAAGCTGTTGAGAATAGATACAAGGTGGTTTAGGCATTTTAGAAAAATCTCTTGTCACCTCAGTGATAATTGCTCTCCTTGCATATAGGCATTTTCATGTGTCAGTGCTTATTATTGACTATATTCCTTTGAAATCAATCTAAAATTGATTAGTTATTTCTCATCTTCTAAATTAGGAAAATGATTATCTAAAATTTATAAAAATAAGATTTCCAGGACCTTAGAGGATAAATCAGTCAGTTGAAAGTGAACAGTACTTTTGTGTCTCTGGAGAGATTTAAAATAGTCTTTTTTTGGGATCCCTGGGTGGCGCAGCGGTTTAGCGCCTGCCTTTGGCCCAGGGCGCGATCCTGGAGACCCGGGATCGAGTCCCACGTCGGGCTTCCGGTGCATGGAGCCTCCTTCTCCCTCTGCCTGTGTCTCTGCCTCTCTCTCTCTCTCTCTGTGTGAGTATCATAATAAATAAATAAATAAATAAAAAATTAAAAAAATAGTCTTTTTTTTTTCCCTTCTGGGGGTGGGACAAGTGAAGATGGATATTACCCTCACCTGATTTGTCAGTAAGAATTCTTGGTGGCCGGAAAAACCAATTCAGACACATCGTGTATTTTAAAAGGATACTGACTGGAGCTCGGGGGCTCATCAGATCGTTGCTCCAGGGTTAGAGCACAGTGTTCAGGGCTAAGCGGCCAGAAACAATGCCCCAAATCACATTGCACAATAATTCCCAGGAGGATGCTGGTAGCTCCAGAGACAGACTGACAGACGCCACAGCCTGCCCCAGGGACACAGCCCGCTCTGGGTGACTCTAAGTGCTGCCACCTCTGCCCTGGACTTGACCCTGCTGCACTTACCCATCGTTAGTGTGGGAGAGAGCAGTCGCTTTTGGTCTCTCTCTCGCCTGCCCACTGGTTGCCCCTGTCTGGGCTGGGCCTGTGTGTTTGGCAGAGCGGTGCCCTTCACGTACAGATGGGCTGTGTGCGGAAGGCTTGAGCTTTTGAAATCATAGACTAGGGAGGGAGCTTACATTCTCACATTTAAGATGCGGAAAACTATTTGACCTTCTGAAATCATAAGGTAGGGAAGTTGCCAGACTTAAGGGGAGGTGCAAATGCTCGGCAGACCAAAAAAAAAAAAAAAAAAAATGAACATTCACCACATCCAGAGTTTTATATGTAATGTGTTGAGCCCTCACTGTGTGACAGTCACCATGCTAAAGGTGTCCTGCAAGTACTATTGCAGATCATCCTCACAGCATCAGACATGAATAGGCCAAGAGAGATTGCACAGTTAGTTCAGAGCTGTGATTCCAAAGCCTGTGCTTATAACGTCTGTATTAAACTGACTCTAAAAAATTCCCTGCCCTCCCTCCTGATACATGTAGCTCAAAAATCTTGTAAATAAATCCGTTAGGTTGATTATTCAGTTTATTAAAATCTTATGCATGGCATATATGTACTTAGGCATTTTAAAGGAAGTTGAAAATCTGTGGCCTTAATTTTCTCTATTTTCAACTGACTGAATAATTTGATTCTTTTTCTGAATTGTAATTTCTCATTTTGTGACTTTGCCACAGGCTACAGCCTGATATAGTGCTTTCTTTCTTAATATCAGTCTTGGAAGCTGGTTACTGAGTGTAAGGGAGACGGACAAGAAGGAGAGGGGACATACGGTGACCAGGACTGAGGCCGGAAGGGAGAAACATCACACACACACACACACACACACACACACACACACACCAGGGAGACACAGACAAGTACATATAGAAGGAATGAGAGGGATGGGGATGACATGACACACATATTATCTTATAAGCAGCATTCTTTGTGTTGTTATTTGTAATGGCAGCTTGAAAAACAGTGGAACTCCCCTTCCTCTGCTTTAGGAAAGTCCTCGAAGCCCCCTCCCCGTTTTTAGGTTGGATTCAGTGCTTCTCTAGAGTAAACAGTAAGTTTTAAGCCTCTGTACCACTTTGCATTTTATTTATTTTATTTTATTTTATTTTATTTTATTTTATTTTATTTTATTTTATTTTATTTTATTTTATTTTTTACAACTTTGCATTTTAAATTGACTTATGTGCCTCTTTTTTAAAGCCAAAAAAATATGATATCTAGGAGTAATAAACAGGAGCTGTTATTTAACTTGGGATCGATCCAGCTTGGTTTGGGGGGAAGAATCATAGAGAGAAACTCCCATAGTTACTATGATGTCAGCCAAGCTAGAGTATTTCTTCATAAACCACAGCTCTTGTTAATTATTGCTTTAGCACAAGTCTGTCTGTCCTGCAGATTTTTCTGTGCCACCAAAATAGAGCTTTATAATGTTATTTTATTCACTTGTGCCTTTGGGACTAAATGGGCAGCTATAATTTTTATGAAAGTGAGTATATCAAGTGCCCTTCTCCATACATGTTCTTGTAGGCAGTCTAAATGTGGGTTGGGTGCTAGAGAAATACATGATGTAAGGTAAATGTCCGTGAAATTAAAAGCGATTTTTGTCGTCTTTACATATTACATTTTTAATACTGAATATACTATGCTTTTTGTCCTTACCTCCATCTGATCTTTCTTAGGATATAAATTTTAATTTGTGAACTCTTACTTTCCTATGAATTTCTTGTTTTGTTCAATGCTGGCTGTATACAAAGGATTTTTGATAAATGAAATTGATGTTACTTACTCGGCCATTCTATTACTTTACTTTGAGATTTATGCCTCTTTTATTAACAGTTTATAGTGGGCCAGCAATCCTCAAGTGGGCAGTAGTCCTTTTATTAAGCTACCAGGTTGAAAATATAATGTTGGAATAGAGACGAGTTTCTTATCTTTATGGACATTAGCTAATGGTGAGTTTAATTAGTCATCCTTTAAGGAATGTCCTGCTGGGCCAGAACAGTGATCCCTCCAGCGAGACTCTCCTAAAGAGTGCAGCAAGGAGACAGGTTACTTACTGGAATCCTGTCATTCTTAAAGGACATGTAGACCATTTCTAATTTCCTTTTAACATATACATATTATACTCAGAATTCATGCATTCTTTTGAGCTCTTCAGCACGGCAGTCTGTTCTGATCAAGTTATGTATGCATTAAGCTAAAATTATTATTACTTATAGATTTGTTGGAGTGGGTAGCTCTGGGGGAAAATACCATTTATAACATGAACTTAGTTCTTCTTTGCTCAGAAGCCGTTTCCATTTCTTCACCTGTAAAATATAAAATGATTTCACAGTTTTTTTTCCCCTGCTACTCTCAAAATCTGTTCCGCTATTTCTAATATGGCCCATTTATGAGGCTTGTCTTTCTCACCCTTCTTCTTAGCATTTTTCTCCCTACATGCCGTTTAAATATAGAATATTAAGCAAGTTCTTTATGTATCATGAGGGAGGTACAAGTTATGGAGGGTCACTGAATTCCTTTGAATTATCTGATGGCTGTAACTAAAAGTTCTGTGGATTTTTAGGAGAAACGCTATTTAATAGATGTGGTTCAAAGAAAACAGGTACAGCTTGTATTGAGTGCTTCAAGATATGGATTTACTGAAGGTCCTTTCATGCGGCATGCGTTCTGCTTTTTAATTCACTAGAAGCTAGTTGAAGACATTGATCTTCCTTTGTCCCTTGCACAATACCCATCATGAGAAATTCTCTTTAAAGAGTTTAGTTTTGGAAAAATATGTCTCTAATATATTGCTGAAAAATATTTAGAACCCACCAGAACTATTAAAGAATGAAGATGGTATTTTCTTCCTAACAGATAAGGGAAGAATTTAGAAAAAAATTATAACTCTTCTTGGTTGACTTCTATTTTTGAAGTTCTGGGTTACCGCATAGAAAAGGGCTGAAGTGAGCATTCTAAAAATTGTTTCCACTTTTGAGGACATTAATAGAGTTGGGTGACAGTTCCTGGGACATATATGTAGGATGATCGCATCTTCAAGAAGAGGCTATCAAATACTAAGGTCTTTGGTATTCAAATAACTCAGCTCCCTGAAATAAATAGTATCAAAGGTAAACCTGCTTTAATCTCCATAGTGACTATTTTATTGTGTATAGTATTAAAATTTATGAAAAACAGTAAAGCCACAGACTCTGTGACATTTAGATTGGTATAAATTTCCTTGTTAAGTATCATATTGAAGACCCAGAAGAAGAAAATTAACTCTGGAAATACTTACCTTGATATTCTACAATCCGCATGTTAAAGTGTCATATTGTTTCTTACTAAGAAATATATTTTGTATCATGGCCAGCTTGTGTGTAGCATGTTTGCATACAAAACAAAAATTTAAAAAAATAAACAGTTTTTCATACTGTATGTGTGTGTGCCAGGGGAAGGAAAGGAAGGAGAGAGAGAAAGAGACAAACATTAACTATAGGGAAGGATCGTATGTATGATAAATTTTTAAGAAACAATATGCTATACACTTCCATTTTGTTAAAAAAACAAAATAGCAAATGCTGTAGGTGATGCCCCCAACATTGACTTCAAAACCATAAGGCTATGCCTTTATCCTTATTTAGTCTTAATGGTAGGTCTGCACATAAAGTATTTTGTCATGGAGAAACAAACACTAAAATCCTAAAGTTTAAAAAACGATAGTGTTATTTATAATTGGTATTCTGGGGAGATGGAAGTGTGCCCTACCCTTCGTCATTCCTAACTATCAGTGCAATGAATTAAAATTGAGGGAGATTTTTTTAAAGCATCAATTTATGCTTACAATTCCCAGGACACAATCAAGAATTTGGAAGACCACCATATGTATTTAGGCCTTTGGAAACTTTAAATCATCAATCTGCTGAGTCTCTTCTCTGGAAAAGAATCCATTATTTAAATGGCATGATTTTTAGTCAGTGGGGATAATTTATTCCAAGGAATTTTCCCTTTCTCCAAATAACTAGGACACTTGTGAAGCAAGGCTGTCTTTCCTGGGTGATGTATCTTAATTGTAATTGTCTTCTTATTTTACAATAGGTATGTTACTTTTATTGTGTGCATCTAATAAAAATCAAGTTTACCTTTCTGAGAAAATATTTCTACAAAATATTTTCTGACTAATGGATTCATTAAAAATTAGATTCTGTTCAGTATAAAGAACTGAGTTCCAGGAAGTATTATCCCATGGAATCAGGAACTAAGATGTTTCATGTGAGAGAATTTTCTAGAAAACGAAAATTAGGAATCGTAACTCAATTTTGTTGTAAATTTTAAGAAATTAATAGGATACTTTAATATATGTATTTGTATACATCTGTATATCTATATCTATGTCAAGAGTGAGATAACTATTTCAAACATCCAGAAAAGTATAGAAACCATTTTGATAAAACACCTGTCTACTCCGTCTATTAAATCTTAACGCTTTTTCCCTGACTTCTCAGAGTATATGGAATAGCCATCAGTGACTTAAAGTGATATAGGAAATCATCGTGAAAGCATACTAGTTAGCGAGCACTGGTATGCCTAGCTTACTCAGGTCCCTTAGACCTCAACACACCATATTTTTCTGATTCATCTTTTAAATGTCATAGGTTTCTCATTAATATATAACAGTGAATCTTCCCCTTTTGTCCTCTTATCTAAAGCAGCTTTGGAAGAATGGAACACATTTCTTAAATGAGCTGCCTGGACTTACATGTTCCTCCTAGAGGGCAGATGTGTTTGTGACTAATCATTTTTTTCCAATTTACTGCAGATTATAATAGTGAAAAGGAAGAAGGATTTTGTATCGTGGGAGCTGTTTCTTTCTGGTTTGGACAAGTTACTTGACCACTCTGTGTGCTTTGTTAATACCTTTCCCATAGAGAAGTTCTGAGAATTAGGTGAACTAATGTAAATAACTGGCACACAGAAGTTGCTCAAGAAGTGGGTACCTGAGTCATTCAGTCCGTTGAGCGTCCAACTCTTGATTTGAGCTCAGATTGTGATTTCAGGGTCCATGGGATCAAGCCCAGCATGGAGCCTGCTTGTGATTCTCTCTCCCTCTTTCTCTGTCCCTGTTCCCCCATCCCCTCACTTTGTGTGCACAGATTTTCTCTTTCTCTCTCTCAAAAAAAAAGTTGCTCAAGAAAGATTACTTTAATATCACAAGCCTTCTTTGAAGTGGTTGAACTTGCTAAAGTCTGATTTCTAAATGAGTGGGGGGTATTTCTGCACAAAAATACTCAAGACTTGTATTACCTCCCCAAACAAAGCAGATTTTAACATAAAATTTCATCATCCAACCCTTAGAACCCCTGCTGATTGTTTTCTTATACTGTTGGTTTATTTTTGTACCTAAGGTCTGATAGGCACATAACAAGTGCTTTGTGAACCTTAAACTAAGTGAAAATAGATTGTTCAGATGAAAGGTATGTGGATAAGTCAGTTTTGGGGCAATTCTAGAGATCTCTTGCCAGAACTGGTATCTTTGTTTTGGTCTTCAGAGACCATTAAATGTGATCACTGAGTCATACTTGCTGTTTTCTCTGTCCCCTGGCTATCTCTCTTAAGACTCTGAAGCTTGCCAGCCACAGGATGTTTAAAAGGCAGAGTAGGCTTTAGCCCAGGGGAGTTTGTTTATTTAAAGAAAAATAATTAAGTTCAAACATCCCTACCATGTCATAGCTAGTCTAGTCATGTTAGAGTTAGTGAGTTCTTTTGATTCTTTCTGGTGGTCATGGTGCCTAAAGGTAACAAATTTGAAAGCAAATTTAAACTTTTCCCGAGATTACTTGGAACTTTATAATGTAAACCCAAAGAGAAGTCCCTAAAGGAATGGGAGGAAAGGGCCATTTATTTTGCAGGTTGTTGTTTTTTAATGGGACTCATTTAATTCAAATCCTTTACCACCCCTTCCTAGAGTTATAGTACAGATGATTTAAAAACAAAACCACAACCAAAAAAAAAAAAAAAAAAAAAAAGAAGAAGAAGCACTATGGTGGCTATATCTTTATTAATTCTTTGAAGTTGGGACCATAAGAATCTTTTAAAGAATGTTTTATAAGGGGAGACATCTGGGTGTCTCAGTGGTTGAGCGTCTGCCTTTGGCTCAGTTGTGATCCTGGGGTCCTGAGTTTGAGCCCTGCATTAGGCTCCCTGAGGGAAGCCTGCTTCTCCCTCAGCCTGTGTCTCTGCCTCTCTCTCTCTGTCTCTCATGAATAAATAAATAAATACAATCTTTTAAAAAAAAGAATCTTTTAAAAGGGACTGTAGAGTTCTATAGATGTTTAGACACAAAGATACGGTGATTGGTGACTTACATATTTCAGATGATTATCATCTCCAGAATATTTCTTCTTACATATTCTCTGCCAGATAAGAAAATCTGAGACAGATATTTTGGGCTTGCCAGTGGTACAAGGAATCTCATGATGAGATAACTTGTAAAAACCAAGTCCTAGAGGAAATGGAGGAGGAATAAGAGATAGCTGGTGTTCCAGGCAGAGGGAAAGACAAGTCCTGAGGCCCTGAAGTGAGAATGTGCTTGAAGTGTTTAAGGAAAGGAAAGAGGCCAGTGTGGCTGGGATGGAGTGAACAAGGGAGAGAGTGGTAGGAGATGACATTCCAGAGATGTGGGAGGGAAGTAATAGATCCTTATGGCCTTTGTGAGGGATTTTGTCTTTGAGACTAGTGAGATGGGTTCAAGTATAGAGGCTTTGAGTGGAAGAATGGAATGATGTGACAAATTTGATTGACTTAATGAGGTGAGCAAAGGGAGAGGCTGAGAGATCAGATAGGGAACTTGCACTTGAGAACTCAGGTGCTGTGGACCCTCGTGGTCAGTGTTAAAAGTGGTAACATTATGGGTTGTCTTTTGAAACTGGAGCTCCTAGGATGGGCCCTGAATGGGTAGTGATGAATATTTCTGCATATAGTGTTGGATTGACCCATTTTTTAATGATATTAAGGTTAATCACTGGGTTCAAATTTTGTTTACTTGATTTATCCATTATAAAGTTTCCCATTAGTCTTTTACGTAATGGTTTTAGCAACCATTGATCATTTTTTAGATCCAGTATTTCATTAGATGTTACAAAGTGATGATTTTCTGATTTTATCATTCCTTCTACATTTATAATTTGGAGTCCTATAAAAAAGAGTTTTCACCTACTGACTGCTTGGCTACTCAAGGATATTTTCCATATAAGAAAGCCAGAATAAGGGATCCCTGGGTGGCTTGGCGGTTTAGTGCCTGCCTTGGGCCCAGGGCGTGATCCTGGAGTCCTGGGATCGAGTCCCATGTCGGGCTCCCTGCATGGAGCCTGCTTCTCCCTCTGTCTGTGTCTCTGCCTCTCTCTCTTTCTGTCTCTCATGAATAAATAAATAAAATCTTTAAAAAAAAAAAGCCAGAATAAGTGCTTGATTCTTTCTCTTTATCAACTTTCAGAATAATAAGTTAGTGCTAGAGCAACCACAAGGGATGGCCATGATGTTTAAAAGTATATTTAAGTTTCACTGGCGCCTGGGTGGCTCAGCCAGTTTAGTATCTGACTCTTGGTTTCATTCAGGTCTTAATCTCATGGGTCATGGGATCGAACCCCACGTTGGGCTCAACGCTCAGTGGGAGTCTGCTTGGCTATTCTTTCCCTCTGCCCCTTCCTCCGCTTGCATGCTGTCTCTCTCTAATAAGTCCTTTTTTTTTTTTTTTTTTTTAAGATTTTATTTATTTATGAGAGACACAGAGAGAGGCAGAGGCATAGGCAGAGGAGAAGCAGGCTCCCTGCAGGGATCCTGATGTGGGACTCGATCCCTGAACTGGGATCACACCCTGAGCCAAAGGCAGACGCTCAACCACTGAGCCACCTAGGCATCCCAAATAAATGAATCTTTAAGAGAAAAAAATATATTTAATGTTTAAATCAGTGGGAGTCATTACCATTTTAATGTTCAACATGTCATTTGATGTTCATTTGATCTTAAAACATGTCTCTAACATAAAAACTGCAAAACAAGGTCTGAGAAGTCTAACTTCCATCCCTGTCCCTTACATTCTGTTTTCTCTTTTCTCTGTAGATAACCATTTAAAAATGCTTTCAATTTATCCTTACGTTATTTTTTCTCTTATGAAAGAAAAAAACCCCAAGTCTGTATTTATATTTGTAGTCTTCCCATTTTTTTTTTTTTTTAAACAAAAGAGTAGCATCATATGGAATACTAATTCAGGTATAGCAAGGGAAATAGAGAGCTACTACTGGTCTCCTTGAACGTTGTTCTTGAGAACTGTCAACTTTTTATTCCATGTAAAAGAGTTTCTTGTGTTCCTAGCTTTCTCCACAACAAGCAGCTAAAAGAACATACATGTTAAATAAAAATAACCTACTTGCAACATTTAGCAGTATTTAGCAAGATTGCTTATCTAGCAATTACCCTTTTGGGAGTTTTCCCCAAAGATTGCAACAATAAAATTTCAGTGATATATGAAATTCTGTTCTTTGAAAAATTCTTTGTTCTGTTCTTTGAAGACTGATACCACAGTTTGTCATTTATTTATTTATTTATTTATTTATTTATTTATTTATTTATTTTTAAAGATTTTATTTATTTATTCATGAGACAGAGAGAGAGGCAGAGACACAGGCAGAGAGAGAAGCAGGCTCCATGCAGGGAGCCCAACGTGGGACTCGATCCCAGGCCTCCAGGACCAGGCCCGGGCTGAAGGCGGCTGTAAACCGCTGAGCCACCCGGGCTGCCCCACAGTTTGTCTTTTAATTATGGGCCGAGTTTACTGGGGAAAAAACAATAATGGTGATGTAGTTGGCATTCATATCAATGGTGTATGTGTGGAAGAGATGGCATTATGAGACTTTGCCATTTTGAAATAGTACCAGGTTAAATATTTCATCAATTAAGATTATATCACTCATCAATTTATTTGTTCTTTCAATAAATATTAACTGGGTGCTTCTTGTGTGGCAGTCATTGTCTTAAGTGCTCAAAAGATACCAGTAAATAAAACCAATAAAAATCTGCTCTGGAGCTTACTTTCTCTAGGCCATGAGGGCGGGAGAAGAGACAATCAGCCATAATCAATTTACTGTTTTCAAATGTGGAGTTTTGGGGCTCTTCTTCTACATCTCCCTCTTTTCTTTTTCCCGTCTGTAAATGGCAATCTTAGGAATTGCAAGACCCTGGTGGGTGGAAGGCATTGAGGACTAAAGGATTTATAGATCTTTATACTCAGTATGTGTAACATAACTGTATAATTCTGGTCCTGTGGGATGATAGCCTATTTTCCATCTCTCTCACCTCATCCTCAGCCCTGTTAATGTTTTTTTATTAAAAGGTTACTCAAGAAATTTTTTGATCCTTTTATAGACACTAAAATTTAGAAAATTGTCCTTAAAGATTTTATGCTTTTCTTACATTCTTAATGACTACATTTTTATTTCAGAAATGACCATTAAGAAGTAGATGCCCAGATGCAAAAGTGATGAAACAGTCAATTTGTCATAAAGTAAGATGCAGCTGTGGCTTTTCAACCAGATTAGTAAGTGTGGCCAAAATTTTTTTAAACTTTATACTTATTTTATGTATTTTGAAAAACGTTTAACAAAAAGTATAGTGGACATTTTCTTAAGTGTCAACTTGTATTTCTGTTTTTACTTTGGATTGTAGTACAAATTAGAGCATGTAGCTCTAGAAAATGTATGTCTGTGCTGTACTTTTTAAGAACTATAAAGATAATATTATAAAATCATAACTTGAGAGGAAATATATGAAAAAGAGTCACTGTAATACCACTATCCAAATATAGCTACTTTTTAATTTTTGGGACATTTGTTTTCCTTCCCAGTCTCTGTTCTATACATTTTTTTTTAAATCATTTTGATTATAGTGTTGTGAAGAATATGCTTCTTTTATATCTTTTAAAATTAAATTTGTTTCAGATGTTTCTCCCTGTGAATAGAAATGTACTCTTCAGTACAGGGTTTCTTATTGGGGTAATGAAAATGTTCTGGAATAATGTGGTGGTTGGTAATGGTTACACAATTTTGTGAATATAGTAAAAACCACTGAATTTTACACTTTAAAGGGATGAATTTTATGACATATGGATTATACCTAAAAACCTCCAGGATATCAAATCTTGGTAAGAGTAAAACCAAATTGAGTACTGATATCTTAGAATATGAAAATGTGCCAAGACATCATTATGTACCTAGAAGAAATGATTTGATAGCCAGTAGAATAGTGTTTTTGTAATAATAAAAATAATACATTTTATAAATACTTTAATAAAAATATTAAAATACTTTGATTATTAGAGCCATTTGACTCTTATGTTTTGATAATACCAAATGTCATGACACTATGTACTGTATCAACGTTTTGTTAACTTTTTATTTTTCAGAGACTTCCTGTTTTGAAACTAATATTTCAACTTTTCTACCTGACGTTTTTTTAAGAACAGAATTGTATCTATTTTTCTCAGAAGAGAATTCCACAAGGTAAGAAATTGTTAATATAGTAATAAATCAAATATAGTTGAATATAGGTTTAGTTGCTCTTGGGTGTTTTAAATTATTTTCCCTGTATTTATTTCATATCTTTTCTTGATTATTATAGGATTATCACAAATTTGTTAGCTCCTCCTTTACTACCTCAGAATTTGCAAAGTACATTATATTTGAAGTTAAGATTAAAAGAGTGCGATAAAAGTAGTCACCTTTGGAACTCAAATACTGCTTTTCATGGCATCCTTATTCCTAGCATTATTAAGGAACTTATTCCTAGCATCCTTAGGATCAGGTTTGTCCATTTTAGGAGAACAGTTCTCTTCTTCCCTTGGGGCCCATCCAACTTTTACTTCAGTGGACATTACCTAAATGACTTGGGGCAGTAGAGGAGTCCTAGAAGTTCTATTAGAGGCTTTAAGTTAAGGGAGATTATTTACCTATGTTTCCACCTATGGAAAAGTATATAACTCCTACATTTAGGTTAAAAAGTGGAATACTTTCTATTAAGTAGATAATGAAATATTTAGTAACATTTGGTATTAAGAAAAATCCTAAAAATCCTAAATGATCATCTTTACAATGAATTTTAAATCATCATTGATTTAGATTGTTATACTTTTTGGACTTCTGAAAGGTGAAATGTTAAGTGGAGTAGATAGTAAAATCACCTGTTGGTGTCCTTATTACTCACCAGGAACTTAAAATCAATTGCTTGGTCTTAAGAGGTTACATTGTTTTAAATTTTCTCAGGAACTCTTTGATACAGGTAGTAGTGATCACTGCAGTTGAGTATAATTTGCCAACTGGAAAATGTTTATAAAGTGAATTATTTAGATTAGTAACTCTTTCTTATTTCTTATCCTTTTTGTTGAGGGAACATGTACTCCCAAACACAACATTCCCACCTAGTTTTGAAATTGCCACAGATTTATTACTCAGGTCAGTTTTATCTTGATAACTAAAAACAAAGGGTTAAAATAAAGAGACCCATTGGTTTGTGGGGGCAGGGGGTGGGGTCGAGAAAGCAATGCCTCAGTAGTTTTCACTTTCAAGTTTCTTGTGAAGCTTTTCCCCTATATTTTTCTTCTGTTGGTAGAGGGTTAAGGGAAGGAGTCCTAGAACATGTGTTGTAGCACTATATGAAACCTCCAGGGTGCTACTCAAAGGCAATAGTACTTCAGGAGAAATCCAGATCATTCTTTTCCTAGACCATCATGCTTAAAGGGAAAACAGAAATTTCAAATGATTTAATCTTAGTGAACTTGATCTTGTTACATACACCTTTGTCCCTGTTCTTTTGGCAAAGGAAGTTTGAATTCTTAAACATTAATACAATGTTTGATACAATGGTGATGGATCATAGTGTCTGGTACCCCTAAGGCCATCCTGTAAGTGTTCAGCAAATATTTTTATAAAAGCCCAGATATTTTCATATGTTTTTTAGAGTAGGAAATAACCAAAACAATATTATTCATATTTACATACTATCATCCTCCTATACAGTCAAAGATATTAAAAGGACAATGACAACTTTAATAAAAATGATTGTTAACTCTACTAGCAAATGATTGAAATGATAAATTTTATGTTAGATAGATACTTTACCACAATTTAAAAAATTGTTTAAATTTTTGAGCAACTCTGTTTTTATGAAGGAAGATGGCTGTGTTTGAAGTATCAGTTTTTAACCTCAAGTACAGAAATATTGAGTTAACAATATTCTTCAGTGTGTGTCATTCCCATTATCATTGGTTCATTAAAGGACTGTTTTTCTGTTTTCCTTTATAACGAGTTCCCATATAAGTGACCTTTTAATATGTTTGTTATTTATCCTTTTATGTCTTATAAAAGGTTTTATTATTTCATATATTTTAGTTAAATGTTAGGTCTTAGTCCAGTTCTTGTAGTCCCCTTCACCTGCCTCCCTCTTCCTTATTTCTAAGATCTGGCCACATTGCTGAGTGTTCCTCTAATTTGGTTTGTCCAACTGGTATATTGTATTTTCGATTATTTATTAGAATGAAACTATTAACTGTAAAATTCCTTAAATGTATAGGGATCATTAAATAAACATTTAAGAAAAGGCAAATTTGTGTTCATTTTCTTAATATTAGAATTGAATCTAAAGAATGGAATTAGATGCTATGGAAGATTAGAGGAAATATAAACATCTGTTTCAAAGGCTAAGAGTCTGTTAAAACAAAGGAAAGAATTGTGGGCCCTAACAAAAACATGTGTTTTTCTTCTATAAACAGTGTGTTAAATGCTCAGGTCTCAGTGTTAGCCCACAAAAGCTTAATAGTTCAAAGATACCAGTAATATTTTGGAACTTCTCTGTTACCTATTACCTATTAATCTCTACATTGTATTTTCTGTGAATTCCCATTACTGAATCTAATACAGAGTAGGAACAGGACAAATCCAAGTTTTTAAATTTGGGATGCAGAAATACAATTTCATCCATAGTAACATTATCAGTGAAAGCAACTTTTTTTGGATCCCCTAACTAGAAAAACTATAGAGAGAGGGAACTGTAGAAGCTCCAAGTCCATGGTGATGCTATGCCTCGCAGTAATGAAGAGAAAAGAGAGTAGAATGTTCCTATGAGAGAACAGAGTGATCCTCAACTTTAGAAGAAGGATAATGACAGCCTTGAACAGATCAGGGAAGGGCTTCCATCAGACAGAAAAAGCTAAAGGTACCTTGTGAGGAGCAGTTTGTGTGAGAGGAAGATCTTAGGGCCACTTAGTTCTGGGGGCTAGAAGAAAATGTGTTACTGATTCAGTAATGGAATGGAAAGGGGTAAGGGAATTTGTATTTGCTAAAAGTGAAGCCAATCCTGAGGCATTTTGAAAGAAGTAATTATTTATATGTCAACACTTAAGTATTTATAAGATCTTTGGTGGGAAGACCAGCAACTCTTCAAGTTGATATTGAGTTAGTATCCCATGCATTGTTGAATACTCCCCACACTCTCTTAAAAACAACAGTTCAGAGAATTAGTATCAGGTAACATAGTCCCCTTTTCTAGTTTCATTAGTTTCTGAGTATTTTATATGGCATAGTAATTTCATTATTCTCCCTTTGTTATATTGAGAGATGGCATAAGTAAAACAGATCTTTTTACAAATGATGAAACTGAAGTAGAGTGAACTTTAGGTTCTTTTTACTAATCCTACTGCCACCCTATCAACTGATATCTTGCTCTATATAGAAGATTTAATTTCTGGTTTTAGCTTAAAAGAAGTGTTTCTAACCTGAAGAACCTCATACCCTAAAGCTCCTAACTCTGGGAAATGAACTGGAGTGGTGGAAGGGGAGGTGGGCGGGGGGTGGGGGTGACTGGGTGACAGGCACTGAGGGGGGCACTTGATGGGATGAGCACTGGGTGTTATTCTATATGTTGGCATATTGAACACCAATAAAAAATAAATTTATATATAAAAAAAGAAACAGCAGCTAATGCTGGAATCTTTGATCTATAAAAAAAAAAGTTTTAAAAACACACGTATACAAAAATATAACCAATGAATAATTATTGATAGTCACTTAACCTTAAGGTTTACTAAAATAGCATTTAATAAATTTGAATTTTGTCCACTACTGTCATATAGAACATTATTTCAAAAATATTTCCAATTTGGGGCAACTGGGTGGCTCAGTAGGTTAAGTGCCTAACTTCAGCTCTGGTCGTGATCTCAGGATCCTGGGATTCAGCCCCATGTGAGACTTCTGCTCAGTGGGGAGTCTGCTTGTCCCACTCCTTTTGCCCCTCCCCCAACTCATGCAATAAATAAATAAATAAAATCTTTAAAAAATATTACCAATTTAGAACAAATACCATAAATTTAGATATTTTTAAGTTTAGAACATGCCTCTTAAGGATTAGGTGTCTAGTTTTGATGGATAGGAGAAATAGAATCCCTAATTTGTGGGAATGGAACGAGCAGTTTGATCTCACATATTTCAGAATATAGTAATCCTCTCCCCTCAGATCATTTGTTTGTAGTATGAAAATCAGGAAAACTGTATTATAAACCTGCATCTTTTCTCCAGAGTGACTTAATTTGGTTCAGGCCCAGCTTTCATGGTGTAAATACAGATCAAGTTTGGTTTTGAATAATCCAGTTTTATCCTGGGGCGTTCTAGGTCTGGAGTGTCTTTGGATATACTAACCATTTGTTTTCAATACCTCGTTGACATTTGATCCTTTAGAAAGATTGTGAGAGATTTCACATGTAGGTGGTGGGATAAAGGAACACAGATTGACTCATAGTCTATTGAGTAGATTGGAGTTATGGGACTTTGAAGTTTAGCTATGTTTTTGTTATTCAAAAATAGGCTATGGTGTTAAAAAGACAGGTCTTCTGACTCTGATTTCTTATTGTGTATTAAGACTTCAAATGTAATTTAAGTAAATTGGAACTTTAAAAAATGTGGATAGCTTTATCTTTTTATAAAAGAATACAGTTATTTCAGATACCTTTTTGTTTCATGTTCAGTCTTCTTTAGAATTCCATATGAGCTGCCTTTTTTTTTAACCACTTGCTTTCAGATTTAAAAAAAGAAAAACAAAACCAAAAAACCAAAAACTCAGAATAGGTTGAAACTTGACACAAATTGCTGCCACAGAACAAAAGTGCTGATCAAGTTAAATCAACCCCTGTAATGTGTATTGAAAGGAAAACCTCTCCTCTCTCCCCCACTTTGAAGAACAAGCATTTTTCCTGCCAAGAAGGGCTGACTTTAAATGGACCAGCTGTCCATATTAGGAGCATTGGGTTGCTAAGGTGACCATGGCTGTTTGGAGAAGAATGCAGCTGAGAGGGCAAGTTCTTGATGTGTGAGCTGAGGGAAGGAATGTGGTGTGATTGTGCATCATTCCTCCTAATCACATGCTCACAAAGTGCTGTGTGGGCAGCATGTAGAAACTACAAATCTGAGTGCTAGAGCTTGTGTGTGGTTAAAAATCATTCTGTTTTCATGTGAGCCAGAGGCTTACAGTTTAGGTTGAAAACATCTACCTTCTATGTATGTGTGTGTTTTGGGTGAAAAGGGGGGTGTTTTGATGGTAGATATATTGGGAATGAATTTATTTTACATAGTGGACACATACTGTATTGTAAAACAAAAATTATCTTGGGATGAATGTTCTTTCCAGCTCACCCCTTTCAGTCATATATACAGTGTTATTAGTGCCCAAGTGAATGATGTGTTCCTTGTAATTATATCTAGGGCACGTTTAGTTTCAGATTTATTTGAAAGTTCTAAGAATAGTTATCTATTTGATCCATTCTCCTCTCGACTTTCTTTATAGCTCTTACTCTTCCCAAGGAGATCTTACCTTAATACATTGTGTTTCTTCCCTGAAGTATCTGAAGATAGGTTGGGCATTTGGTAAAAAAATATGATTCAGGGAATGGTGGGAAGTGTCAAATTAACAAGCCCACTTACCTGAAACACTATTTAGACTTTACCATGGACACGATTGCTAATATTTGAAATGAGATATAGCCACATGCATTGATATAGACACCTGCTGAATGAACCATGAGGTTTTTTGTTTTTTGTTTTTATCCTTGCTTACAAATCTTGGCAATAACTTGTTGATCTTAAATGAGAGCATAAATATGTATCTTTTAAGATGTGAAGTCACTGGACATTACAGCTCTTTATTACATTAGCATCATATTCTTAATCATAGTATACTTGCTTTGACATATTTGCTGTTTAATTGATTAATTTATAAAATATAGAGGGAAATTTAAAAATTAAAGTAATTTGATTATTGATTCAGTTGATTATTCTCATGGTATACCTTGATAAGTTTTGATGGCGTTCTCTATCAGCTGAAAGCTTTATGGTTTTGCCTTTCACATTTAATCCTGAGGTCTCCTAGTAATTGATTTTTATGAGAGGTGTGGGATAGGAATTCACTCTTCCCATATGGGTAATTGGTTATCCCAGCACTGTTTATTAAAATTGTTCTTCATTTCTTCCCTGCTTTGCGAAATTTCATCATCAAGTTTTCATATGTAGATAGTTTTATTTCTGTACTTTCTTTTCTGTACCATTGGTCTTTTGTCTACCTCTGAATCATTACTGTAATATCATAGATAACTCAGATACTCAAAGTTTTGTTTCTTGTCTTGTTCATGACCTCAAAAATATGCTTTCAAATTTTACCATTTAAAGTGATATTTGTAATTTTTTAAAAAGATGGTGTTTATCAAACTAAGAAAGTTTCTTTCTATTCTTACCTGGCTAGGACTTTTATTTATTTCTTCGTTTTAAATCAATAGATGTTGAACTGTATTGAAAGGCTTTTGTTTAACTTCAGCAATGATTAAAATTTTTTCTCCTTAATTTGTTAATGTAGTCAATTACGTTGATTTTCAATATCAATTACATTGATATTTTTAGGTTAACTAAGCATTCCTGGGGTAAACCTAATTTAGTCATGTATGGATTATCTTTTTTATAAATTATTGGATCTAGTTTGCTTACACTTTATTTAGGATTCTTACAGTAGTGTTCATGAGTCAGATTGACTTTTAATTTTCCATTCTCATGTAATCCTGGTTGGATTTTTATCATATCTCTCATTTTATATGTTAATTGTGGTAAAATATACCTATTATAAAGTTTAATAATCTTACCCATTTATAAGTGTATGATTTAGTAGTGTTAAGTATATTCACATTGGTTGTGCAACTAATCTCCAGAACTTTTTCATCTTGCAAAACTGAAATTCTATACCCATTAAACACTCTTCATCTCTCCCTCCCCATTGCCCTGGCAACCACCATCCTACTTTCTATTTTTATGAGTTTGACTACTGTGGATACCTCATAGAAGTGAAATCATACCGTATTTATCTTTTTTGTGCCTGGCTTTTCATTTAGCATAATGTTGTAGTATGTATCAAAATTTCCTTTTTAAGGCTGAATAATATACCACTGTGTGTTTATCCACTCATCTGTTAGTGGACAAGTATGTTGCTTCCACCTTCTGGCTATTGTGAATAATGCTGCTATGAAAATGTATGTACAGATAGCTCTTCTACACCCTTCTTTTAATTCCGTTGAATATAGACCCAGAAGTGGTATTGCTGTTAATGTGGTAATTCTATTTTTAATTTTTTGAGAATTAAAAATAGCCTGTTTTTCATAGCATCTACACCATTTAGGTTCCTACCAGCAGTGCAGAAGAGTTCCAATTTCTCCATATACTTGCCAACACTTTTTTTTTTTTTTTTTTTAAGATTTATTTATTTGAGAGAGAGAAAGCACACACATGTGCAGGGGAAGGGCAGGGAGGGAGGGAGAGGAACAGGCTTCCTGCTGAGAGCAGAGCCTGGTGTGGGGTTCAGGGCTCAGCCTCAGGACCCTGAGATTACAACCTGAGCTGAAATCAAGAGTCAGATGCTGAATCAACTGAAGCACCGAGGCACCCCTATTTTCTGTTTTTTGTTGTTGTTGTTGTTGGTAGCCATCCTAGTGGTTGTGAAGTAATGTCTCATTGTAGTTTTGATTTGCATTTCCTTAATAACTAGTGATGATGAGGATCTTTTCATATGCTTGTTAGCCATTGGTGTATTTTCTCTGGAGAAATGTTTGTTCAAGTCCTTTGCCCATTGATCAGGTTACTTGTGTAGTTGTTACTGTTGCTGAGTTATATAGGAGTCCTTTATATGTTCTGGATATTGACACCCTTATCAGATATATGATTTGCAAAGATTTTCTTCTACTCCATAGGTTGCCTTTTCAGGCTATTGATTGTTTCCTGTGGTGCAGGAAGTTTTTACTTTTGATGTAGTTCAGTTTAACTGTTTTTTACTTTTGTTGCCTGTGATTTTGGTGTCATAGCCAAGAAATTATTGTTAAATTCAATGTCGTGAAGCTTGACCCCTAATTTTTTTCTTAGAGTATTATAATTTTAGGTCTTATATTTAGGACTTTATTTTGAGTTAATTTTTGTATAAAATGTAAGGGTCAAGTTCATTCTTTTGCATGTGTATATCTAGTTTTCTCAGCACTATTTTGTTGAAACAACTGTCTTTTCCTCCATTGAATGGTATTGGCATTCCTTATCCTGGTTGGATTTTGATATGAATTAGAAAATGTTTTTCTTTTTTACTATTCTCTAGAATAATTTGTTTAATTGTAATTATTTGTAGTTCCTTCACTTTTTGGTGAAACATCTTAAATCTGTCTGGGTTTGATGATTTTTTTAGTGGAAAGATTTTAAACTGTAACTTTGATTTTTTTTTTTTTTTTTAAATTTTTTTTTTTATTTATTTATGATAGGCACACAGTGAGAGAGAGAGAGGCAGAGACACAGGCAGAGGGAGAAGCAGGCTCCATGCACCGGGAGCCCGATGTGGGATTCGATCCCGGGTCTCCAGGATCGCGCCCTGGGCCAAAGGCAGGCGCCAAACCGCTGCGCCACCCAGGGATCCCTGTAACTTTGATTTTTAAAAAATTATTTTTCTGTTTAGATTCTCTATTTCTTATTTTTAGATGCTTAATTGATTTATTTGCCCTTTAAAAGCTGATATATAGGGACACCTGGGTAGGGTAGCTCAGGGGTTGAGTGTCCGCCTTTGGCAAGTCCCACATCAGGCTCCCTGCATGGAGCCTGCTTCTCTCTCTCTGCCTGTGTCTCTGCCTCTCTTTCTCTGTGTCTCTCATGAATAAATAAATAAAATCTCGAAAAATATAAAAAAGAGAAAAACTGATATATAGTTCATATATAAAATTCACCCCTTTGAAGTATAAAATTCATTTTTTTAATATTCCCAATAATGTTTAATCTATGTAATATGTGACCTTTATTGTCTAGGATCTTTCACTTAGTGTAATATTTTCAAAGTTTATTCTAATTGTAGCTAGTATCAATATATCTTTCCTTTTTTGGTAGAATATTATTACATTGTGTGGATAAACTACATTTTATTTATGCATTAATCAGTTGTCACACATTTGGATTGTTTCCATTTTTTGGCTATTATGAATAATATGAATCTCTGTATACACATTTTTGCCTATACAGATTTTTCAGTTATTTCGGTATGTATTTAGGAATAGAATTATTGGGCTCATATTGTATGCTATACTTAACCTTTATACGATCTGCCAAACTGTTTTACAAAGCAGTTGTGCCACTTTACAGCCCCACAAGTAGTGTATGGAGGGTTCTAGTTTCTTCACATCCTTGCCAACACTTGCTATTGTCTGTCTTTTTGATTATAGTCATCCTAATGGGTGTGAAGTGGGATCTGTGGTTTTGAGGTGCATTTTCCCAATGACTAGTTTTGTTGAGTATCTTTTCATATGCTTTTTGGCCACTTGTATAACTTCTTTGGAGAAATATATATTCAGAGCTTTTGTTTATTTTAAAATTGAGTTGTCTTTTTATGGCTGTAGGAATTCTGTATATCTTTTGGATATTAGACTTTTTTTTTTTTTTAAAGATTTTGTTTATTTAATCTTGAGAGACAGAGAGAGAGAGAGGCAGAGACATCAGCAGAGGGACATGCAAGATCCCTTTCTTTCCACATCGAATTATCTAGACTCCCTTTTTGAAAATCAATTGACCATAAATGTATGGATTTATTTCTGGATTCTCAATTCTATTTCGTTTGATCTATATTTCTCTTTTGGCCAGTACCACACTTGGTGATTTGATGCTTGATGGCAGTTGCTTTATGGTAAGTTTTGAATTGGAAAGTTTGAGTTCTAAATCTTTTTGAATCATTTTTAATAGATTGTATTTGATATACAGTATTTTTGGCTTTTTTTAAATTAAAAAATAACTTTTATTTGCCTCATGAATTATTTAAAAATGTATTCTTAATTTCAAAATATTTAACTTTTAAATATAATTTTTATGATAGTGTTCCAAGTTGGTTTCATTATGGAACCAAGGTTAACATACTAACCTTAAGACCTAACACATGGCTAGTTTTCATGAATGTTCCATATGCATTTGGAAAGAATGTTTAGTACAGTGCTACATATATGTTCATGAACTTGTTAACTGTTCTAGTCACATCTTTCATGGTTTGCCTAGGTTTTGTTTGGATTTGGGTTTGGTTTTATTTTGGGACTCCCTGTCAGTTTCTCTGCTGAGAAAGGCATATTGATGCCTCTCACCTGATGGTAGGTTTGGCAGTTTCTTTACTAGATATGTTAATTTTTGTTTTATGTATTTTGTGTCTATGCTATTAAGTACTTATATTTTGAATTGTCTGTCTTAAATCAAATTTTCTGTCATTATGAAAGGCTGTATCCAAAACTTATTTGCCTTATAGTTTTATGTGCCTGGCTATTTTCTTGGATTAATATATCTGTTCTAGCTTTCTTTTGGGTAATAGTATTTTTCATCCTTTAGCTTTTCATTGGTCCTATAATTTAGTTTATCTTATAAACAGGGTATGGTAAATTAAGTTTTTGTTCTGAATGACAATATTTTTTACTGGAATTTTAAATACCGGTAGATTTAGATTTAGATTTATTTTTGCCTTGTGATCTATGTGTCCGACCTTTCCTTCCTATTCCAGTCTTTTGTTTGGAGTTATGTGTTTGAAGCCTTCATATAGGTGTGTTTTCTCATTTCAATCCCCCTAATACCTTACACACATGCAGTCTTGTTTGTAAGTTAATACTTATTCTTTCAGTGGTTACTCTAGCTTTTTAAAGATGTCCTTTTAATTTATTTTTTATTTTTTATTTTTTTATTTTTTTAATAAAGATGTCCTTTTTAAAAGGAAGAGTTTAAATCAGTATCTTTAACCTATTCCAGAATAATGTAATAAATGCCCTGATTGTCCTCCTTCCAAAAATGTATAACATCATTGTCTATTATATTAGTTTTAACATATTTATCTCTTGCATACATAAAATTTTTTTAGATAAATTATTGTTTTAGGTAGTTGATCTTTGTTTACATTTGTTTACTATTTTCTTGGTTCATTATCTGAGACCTTCTATGTGAAATATTTTTTTTCTACCTGAAGTACATCCTTTAGAAATTGTTATAATGAAAAGCTTTTGGTGAAGTTGGATGGGAATGTTTTTTGTTTATCTAACGGTGTCTATTTTATCTGTATTCTTGAAAGATAATTTCACTGTGTATTGAATTCTGTGTTTTCTCATCACATTATTTTGGTGTTTTGACTGCCACTGTTGCTGTTGAGAAATAAAATTGCCCTTCCTTTGTAAGTAATCTTTTATTTGACTGGTTTTTTTAAAAAATTTTTTCCCCTTCCTTGATGTTCCATAGTTTTATAGAATGTATTGAAGTTATTTTTTTACTTTATTATTTTATTTTAATATTTGTAATTTTACTTGGGATTCCTTGAACTTCCTGGATCTGAAAATGCCTTTGAATAATTATGTTAAATTCTTGATCGTTTTACCTTTCTGAATAATGCCTATTATTTTCCTTATTTTTTTCTTCTATAACATTTTTCACTTCAGTGGACAGTCTTTCTTCAGATCTTAAGTACTTCTTATGTAGACTTTGGCAGAGGTCATGGGGCAGCATCTGCAGGTCTGAATTAGGGTATTTAAAATCCCATGTTTGGTCCTTCCATGCATCGTGAGACTAATTCTTGACTTTCTTGTTGTGAATGGTACAACTCACACAGTGACGTATGGTTATACATATAGTTTGGGGACTTTGGAAATGTCTTTGATGCCTCTACTTTGTTTCCAAAGATGACTTTTTTTTTTTTTAAGATTTTATTTATTTATTCATAGAGACAGAGAGAGAGAGAGAGAGAGAGAGAGAGAGAGGGAGAGGCAGAGATACAGGCAGAAGGAGAAGCAGGCTCCATAGGGAGCTCGATGTGGAACTCGATCCCGGATCCCTGAGATCACGCCCTGGACTGAAGGCGGCACTAAACTGCTAAGCCACCGGGGCTGCCCAAAGATGAACTTCTTAATGATGTTGTCCTTTGCATACATTGGGTGCAGTTAAGTGCAGCAAATAGGCTATATAGGGCTGCAGCCTTTTTTTTGACATAATCATTGTACCTCCTTTTCATGGTCATCTTGGAAACATGGGCTCTATAACTCTGATGACTTATGTTAGGCCTTCTTAATCTATTTACCATGTTTCTCACCCCTTTTTATCTTTTTCCTTCTTTACAAATTCATTTAAGAGCGGGCTTTTGGTCATAAATTCTTACAAGAGATTTTTTTTTTCTACCTTCTACCAGCACCAAGGTCAAGCAGGCAAGTTTGCTTGTTCTCACCTTCTGCTAAGTAGGTTTTCTGTTCATTCAGCTCTACTTTGCAGGTGTAGCCTTTTGGATTTTTAGCTACATGCAAAGTTCTTTTATTACATTTCCCATATTGGGGAGTCTCAGGGTATACAGCCTATCTCCAGTACTGTAGTTTTCAAAGTAGTGTTATGAGGTAACCTGAAAGTCAAGAGCTACCTTCCATAGCTTTTCTGTACATTTGTGCCAAATTAGGAAATTTAAAAATATTAAAGAAATATTTATACAGCATTCTAGATTTAGGCAATAAATTCAGTCTGGGCATCTAACCTACTATGTTGCCAGAAATGGAAATCCCTGATGCATTTCAAATAAATACGCATTTTAGGTAAGGTTTATGTAAGAAATAGGGCATAGAATTCCCACCAGCAGGCTTCCATTAAAAAAATTCTTAATTCTAAGTTTGGATAATTCATTCCTTTTTTAATGTTGAAGCTAAAATAAAATGTACACACACACACACAGACACACACAATTTTATGATTTAATCACTTAGGTCTGTTTTAAAATTGGACAAGCTGAGTTTTATTGAACTTACTTAAGATCTGTGGCAGTGGAAACAGTACTGCTTCCTTTGGGTAGAGTGCCCTTATGTGAGTAGCAATAAGATAGGGAAAAAGGTGGTTATACCGGTATTCTGAGTAATAGTCAAAGAATAGTTATAGCATACACCACCCCTTTAGGGCAGATGATTAATAGTAAGTCAGGGGCAACATTATAGGCCACCTTTGTCTTACAAACTGATTGTTATGAGAGGTTTGTTAAACTGTTGAACCCGTTGTGTGGGGTCATGGTAAGCATGACCGCATTTAATATGAAACATAAAAACTTGATTAGGATTTTGACTCTAATTTTTTTCTTTTGGAAAAAGTGATATTGGTAGCACCTCATTCCTGCAGAGGCTTCCTCATTCTGGGAGTACTGCAGCTTCATTTTTCCTTGAGGCCAGGAAGCTTGTCCTTTTAGGTTACTTGGATCTCCTAAAACAGCCTTAAAGCTTTGCTTTTCTGTTGAGAGAAACCTCTGAAAAGATTTATCTTCTCTGAATGTATTAATATTAATACATTTTTTCTTCTTTTGTTTATTAACATGGACAATTATTTTGGTTTTTCTAATATTAAACCTACCTTGGACGTTGTTTGCTAGTATTTAAGAATTTTGCACTAATATTTATGAATGACAGCCTGTAATTTTCTTTTGTTGTGCTGCGCTTGATATCAAGGTTATTACAAGTCTCAAAATGAGTCAGGGAGAGTATCTTTATTTTCAGGAATATGTTGTGTAAGATTCTTTTTTTCTTTTTTTAAATTTTATTTATTCATGAGAGACACACAGAGAAGGCAGAGACATAGGCAGAAACAGGCTCCCCATAGGGTGCCCAATGCAGGACTCGATCCCAGGATCCTGGGATCACGACCTGAGTCAAAGGCAAACATTCAACCACTGAGCCACCCAGGTGCTCACAAAATTATTTCTTAATTGCATGTTTGAGAGAATCTGTGAAGCTATCTAGGCCTAGAATTTCCTTATGAGATGATTTTACAATTCTTGATTGAATATTTTAAGATTTTAAGACTATTCATATTTTTGTTTCCTCTTGAATTAGATTAAACAAGTTAATTTTTTCTAGGAGTTTGTTTCATCTAAAATCTCTAATTTTTTGGTATGATACTGTTTGTAATATGATCTTATCATTGGAATATCTAATTTTGAGCAGTTTTCAAACTGTTCTGTAGAACTACACGGGTCCCTGAGGTCAAAATGATCTGGGAGGTCAAAACTATTTTCTCAATACAGATTTTTTTTTTCTTTTCCACTATGTTGACATTTGCAGTGATGCTGTAAAAGCAATGGTGAATAAAACTGCTAATACCTTAACACAAATTAAGGCAGTGGCACCAAACGGATGTATTACATTTTTCATTGCCATACATTCATAGAGTTTTTTTTTTTTTTTAATCCAGTTTTATTTAAGAATGTACTTGATGTGGGATGCTTGGGCGGCTCAGTCGGTTAACTGTCTACCTTCTGCTCAGGTGAGGATCACAGGGTCTAGGATCGAGCCCTGCATTGGGCTCCCGGTTGGGTGAGGAATCTGCCTCTCCCTCTCCCTCTGTCCCTTCCCCCTTCTTGTGTGTGCTCTCTTTCTCTGCCAAATAAGTAAATAAAATCTTAAAAAAAAGAATGTCCTTGATGAAGCAATAAAAGTACTAATTTCATTAGATCTTGACTCTGAGTACTTGCCCTGTATACTGAAGCATGACAAATCATCCTCAGAAAAAGTACTTGCTCAGCTGAGATATGAGCTGGACTAGCTGGTTTTATCTGTACCCATTCCTTTTTTTTTTTTTTTCTTGAAAAAACAGGAGAGGCAAACTTCCATTATTTGAACTTATGTATTTGACATTCATTTTTCTCAAAAAGGAACCAAGTGAACCCAACGCTTCAAGAAAAACATCTGTATTTGTACCCAGTCATTAAAAATAAATAAAACTTTCCAGTAAAATTTAGAATTTTGGAAAACTTGTACCTAATACCGTGAGCTTGACAGCTTCTCAGATACTTAAAGGCTTTTCTTGTGAGGTGTATAATGATATTAAAGAATGTGATTTTCTTTTTCTTCATCTTGTATTCTGAACTCTGTCAATTTGGAACACTTGCATAACACTGTGATTCAATATTTTCCAGATGACCAACGTGTAATGATACTAAATCACATATGAGTAAAAGATCCATTCAGAATGCAAGATAAACTAATGGAGTTTAATGTAATAGAACATGAAAAGTTCATTGATAGGGTTTTAGAATCCACAGTGTATCTAGCCTCCAGGAAACTGCCATTTGTTGAGTTCCTCCAGGAAACTGCCAGGAATATCAACAGTTATTTGAAATAATTATTAAAATATTCTCTTTCCCAACTATATATCTGTGTGAGGCTGGATTTTCTTCATATACTTACATACTTTAACCAAAACAACAAATTGCAGAATCAGTCTTAAAAATCCAGTTGTCTTAAGATCATAGGGGAAGAGAGGAAAAAATAAACCAAGATGAAATCAGAGAGGGAGACAAACCATAAGAGACTTTAATCATAGAAAACAAACTGAGGGTTGCTGGAGGGGAGGGGAGGGGGTAACTGAGTGATGGACATCAAGGGGGGCACGTGATATAATGAGCACTGGGTATTATATAAGACTGATGAATCACTTAGCTCTACCTCCGAAACCAGTAATACGTTATATTTTAATTAACTGAATTTAAAAAAAGAATCTAGTCTTCTATAAAGTCAGATATTACAGATATTTGCAAAAATATAATGTTTATCTTATCAAGTTTTTTGGAAAATAAATTTTTTTAAAATTTTTTTTTAAATTTTTATTTATTTATGATAGTCACACAGAGAGAGAGAGAGAGAGACAGAGACGCAGGCAGAGGGAGAAGCAGGCCCCATGCTCCGGGAGCCGGACGTGGGATTCGATCCCAGGTCTCCAGGATCACGCCCTGGGCCAAAGGCAGGCGCCAAACCGCTGCGCCACCCAGGGATCCCCGGAAAATAAATTTTTAAACAGGTTTTTTCATATAGGTATTATTTATAGTAACACATAATGGGCGTACCTTTTAAATAAATTAATAAATGTTTTAAACATTTCTCACATTTAACTTACAATTTGAGAAATATCAATAGATAATAACCCAGTTAAAATTATTCAAAAAATTTCTCATGGTTCCTGGCTGGCTCAGTCTGTTAAGAGTCTGCCTTCAGCTCAGGTCATGATCTAAGGGTCCTGAGATCAAGCACTGCATTGGGCTCCCTGCTCAGGGAGGAGCCTGCTTCTCCTTCTCCCTCTGCCCCTCCCCCTGTTTGTGCTCTCTCTCTCTCTCTCTCTCAAATAAATAAAATCTTTAAAAACTTATATAAATATGTAAGTAAAATTTTTAAAAGTGTAAAGGGGTCCCTGACACCAAAAAGTTGCTAAACTGCTTGCTGACCTACAGAAGTCATGATGACATTTCATATTTATTTCTGACATGCATTTGTCCCCCTTTCCTTTAAAAAAAAAGTGGGGGGACATGTCCTGGTTTTTATTTTTTAAAAAAATTTAAATATTTTTAAAAATTCAGTCTCCTTTATGGTTTTCAGCTTACTTTCAAAACAAATCTATAAAATGATGATAAATACATTAATAATTGCATTAACTAATTTTAACACTCCATAGGCCTAGTACAGTCTATGCATGACTGTATTTCTATATCTTATTCTACAAATTACCCCAAAATAACATAAAATCAGTTAAAATTAGGCCCTCCTGGAAGCAGTGACATCCCAGTAGCAAGAACACACCTGGTTCTCAGATTTTGGTTTCTAATACAATTATCTAGTAGAAGAAACCAGGGCTCCTTGGAGAAATGGCTGATTCAAGGACTGAGGCAAGAAATATGGGAGATCGGCCTAGAGCATCTTAAAGTGCCAAAAAGTGCTTTTAAACAAACTGAAAATGATGAGACTATGTCAAAGGGACATAGGAGGCAACTGAAAGAACTCCCAGTGGTCAAAGGTGGAATAATGTAAACAAGAAAATAAGTGTAAAAGTAGTATTGAATTCTAATGCAGAGTATATACCCATGGCTCCATGTGGTATAAATACATTGTTGAATAAATAAATGGTGAAGAGACAAATCTCCTGTGCAAAAGAACTCCAAATAATTTATGTTGGTACTCCATCTTCAACCCCACTCTTTGAGCATGGTCTCTGCATAATGACTTCCTTTTAAAGAGTCCACTAATGAAAGGAGATTGGGAAGAGTAATTTTACAGTGGAGAAATCTGATAAAAACTACCTAAGCCAGGTCAATAGTGATAAGTCATATGGATAGTTCCAAAGATATGCTGTAATGAAAATGGCACTTTTATCCCTGTGGTCTTCCTCCCTAAAACCCATGACCCCAGTCTGATTATGAGAAAATCACCAGAGAAATTGCAATAGAAGGACATTCTACAAAATACTTGACCCATATTCCCCCAGACTGTCAGGGTTTTAAAAAAACAAGGAAAATCTGAGACATTGTAGCCAAAAGGAGCCTAAGGGGATATAACTAAATGTAATATGGTATCCTGAATAGGATTCTGCAACAAAACATATTGTGTGAAAACTTTGAAAAAAGTATAGATTTGATTTTTTTTTTTTTAAGATTTTATTTATTCATGAGATACACAGAGAGAGGGAGAGAGAGGCAGAGACACGGGCATAGGGAGAAGCAGGCTCCATGCAGGGAGCCCAATGTGGGATTCGATCCTGGGACTCCAGGATTATGCCCTGGGCTGAAGGCAGGCGCTAAACCACTGAGCCCCCCAGGGATCCCTGATTTGACTTTTTAAAAGTTTTTATTCATTCATTCATGAGAGAGACAGAGAGAGTCAAAGACCTATGGAAAGGGAAAAGCAGGCTCCCTGCAAGGGAGATTCCAGGAGATTCGATTCCAGGACCCCAGTATCAGGACCTGAGCCAATGGCAGACATTCAACCACCGAGCTACCCACATGCCCCAAAAGTATGGATTTTAGTTAATAATTATATATCCGTATTAGTTTATTAATGTGCCATACTAATGTAAGATGTTATTAAAATGTAACACCAGCTGTGGAGTCAGTATATGGGAATTCTGTACTATTATCAGTTTTTCTCTAAATCTGAAACTGTTTTTAAAAGTAAAGTCTATTTAAAAAACAAAGCACTGAGTCCCTTAAGTATGTTTTTAAACCCAGAAATCACATACTTAGCAACTTTTACCAGATATTTGCTCATATTCCACTCTTAAATACATTTACTCCTGGACCAACCTAAGTTTTTAAAAATCTAGTAAAAGAGCAATTTGCTTGAGGGTGTTGCATAATTGATTCTTATAAACAGGCCCAACATTTATTATTTTGTATTTAATGCAAACTTTTGGCCTACTCACAAATGGTAAAAAGTTGTATTTATTGATCTTAAATTCTTTTCAGGATCATTTTGAATTTTTTATCTTTAAATCAATCAAATTTTTTATTTAAAAATATTGACCATTTCGGGACACCTGGGTGGCTCAGCGGTTGAGTGGCTGCCCTCACCTCAGGACATGATCCCAGTGGAGTTCTAGGATCCAGTCCCACATTGGGGTCCTGTATGGAGCCTGCTTCTCCTCCCTCTGCCTGTGTCTCTGCCTCTCTGTGTCTCTCATGAATAAATAAATAAAATCTTTTTTTAAAAAAATATTGAACATTTCTTAGAATGTATAATTTGTTACTTGAAAGTCCTTTCTTATTTTTTGATATAATCTTACCACATTTTTGGTAAAGATTTATTCATTTGAGAGGGAGAAAGTATGTCCACAGGCATGCATGAGCTGGGAGGTGGCACAGAAGAGAAGGGAGAGAATCTCAAGCAGACTCCCTGCTGAATGTGGACCCCTCTGCAGGGCTTGATCTCACGACTCTGAGATCATGACTTGAGCTGAAATCAAGAGTTAGGTCGCCCAACCAACTGAGCTGCCAAGGGATCTCAGTCTTACAACATTCTTAATTTTTTTGAGTGTAGCTAACACACAATGTTACCTTAGTTTAATCTTAACATATTTTTAATAAAGAAAGGTATTTGTTTCAAACAGTGAGTAACTGATTTCTCTATTTTTCAGAATAAATTTGCCTTGGGGGGGGATCCCTGGGTGGCTCAGCGGTTTAGCACCTGCCATTGGCTCAGGGCGTGATCCTGGAGTCCCGGGATCGGTCCCGCATCGGGCTCCTTGCAGGGACCCTGCTTCTCTCTCTGCCTGTGTCTCTGCCTCTCTCTTTCTCTGTGTGTGTGTGTGTGTGTGTGTGTCTCATGAATAAATAAATAAAATCTTAAAAAAAATAAATTTGCCTTGGGTACTTGAATGGTGATTTGGTTATCTTTTTATTACTAAAGCTAGTGTCATTGGGACTATATATTGGGAAAACAGCATTTATTGCCTCTAATCCACCTATTTTATTGTTGAGGGGAGAAGGTGGGAAGCATGTACTGGATATTTTCCCCTACTAACAGACAAAATAAAAAAAAAGTAAAAACTAACAGACATACTTAGTTTTGACAAAATAAACATTAATTTGTAGCATTTTAATTAAAAACTGAAAATGTGCATGCTAACAAATCCAATCTTATTAAACAGTTGCAACCCTGTCACGAAGACAAACAAAGCCCTATTTTATTTACTTTTGGTTTATTTGTAGATGGAATGGAAAAAGAAAAAAAGATGATCTCTTTTGTCCTTTGAATTTTTTTAAAAGAATTTATTTATTTGAGAGAGAGAGACAGAGAGCACAAAGAGGAGGAGAGGCAGAGGGAGAATCAGATTCCCTGCTGAGCTGGGAGCCCGATGTAGGGCTTGATTCTGGGACCTGGAGATCACAACCTGAGCCGAAGGCAGCCGCTCAGCCATCTGAGCCACCCAGGTGCCCAGATTTTTTTGAGTCAACTAGTGTAAAGAAAGAAAATATTTGAAGAAGCTAACTAATATTAATAGCTAAATCATTCCAGTGGCCTGTGGTATTCCAAACTCATGCTTTTCATTTGCATAATCATACTCCTCTTTTTTTTTTTTAAGATTTTATTTATTTATTCATGAGGGACACAGAGACCGAGAAGAGAGGCAGAGACACAGGCAGAGGGAGAAGCAGGCTCTATGCAGGGAGCCTGATGTGGGACTCGATCCCGGGTCTCCAGGATCACGCCCTGGGCTGAAGGGCGGCGCTAAACCGCTGAGCCACCGGGGCTGCCCCATACTCCTCTTTTAGCAGAAATACCTTCCAAATAATAAGACCAACCCCCCCCCCCCAAATTAGACCAAAGATACTGGTATAGAATGGTATATAGCAGGTAATTCAGGTGTTATTCAAAGAAAATACCAATTTAATATTAGGCATCTTTTAAAGTTAAAAATTACAAGAGCTTAGGGAAAGGTTTAGAATCAGAAATCTAATATAAATAGAAGTCTCAATGCAAGAAATCTGTTCATCTTCACCTAGGCCTATGCCAAGACTGTAGAACTTCAAGGAATGACATAGCTTGGTAGAAATAATACAGCTTGGCAACTGAGTGGCCCAGTTAGACTCTTGAGGTATCACATCTGGTATAATTACAATCCAAATGACAGTCTTTGAATCTATGTATTATGAAAAGGAGGACATCTGGTGCCAGTTAAGTCTTGTAAGTATACTTGCTCACTTAGAAGCCATGTGATAACATGGCTTCTAAGATAAATTTTGTGACACCATATGCTAAATTTTAAAGCATTTTTCATGAAATAACTCAGTGTTCAGACCAATCTAAGTAATAAATTTTGACCTCCATTTAAAAAGATAATCTTAATAACTATTAAGTAACATGTTAATTAGTAAAAAGATAGGATTATTTGGTTGTAGTTTTATTTGATATGTTTTTATGTTGAAGAAATTCAGGGGGGGATCCCTGGGTGGCTCAGCGGTTTGGCGCCTGCCTTTGGCCCAGGGCACGATCCTGGTGTCCCGGGATCCAGTCCCGCGTCGGGCTCCCTACATAGAACCTGTTTCTTCCTCTGCCTGTGTCTCTGCCCCCCGCCCCCCCATAAATAAATAAATCTTAAAAAAAGAAAGAAAGAGAAAGAAAGAAAGAAAGAAAGAAAGAAAGAAAGAAAGAAAGAAAGAAAGAAAGAAAGAAAGAAAGAAATTCAGGGGCTAAGTATGTTGTAATTTTGAAACATTATCTAGTACTTATTCATTCATTCAACTGGAACTTACTGAGCACTTAGTATAGACAGTGGGGCTATAGCAGTGAAGAAAACAGTCTTTGCCCTCTATGGAGTTTACATTTTGTGGTGTCTATGGAGTTTACATTTTGTGGTGTCTATGGAGGAGAGAAACAGGGAATCCAAAAATAAGTCAATATGTTACCATGCTAGTTGGTAATAAGTCATTTGAGAGTAATATAGCAGTATAAGAAGAGAAAGGGAAAAAAGAGGGCCATTGTGGGGTAGAGGTTTACCTGTTTTATAAAAGATGCTCAGGAAAGTGCCCAATAGTAAGTGAGGAAGCAAGAGTATCTGGAGAAGAATGTTTCAGATCGGACAAAGTTTGCAAATGCCCTGAAGTAGGAGCATGCTTAGTGTCTTCAGAAACAGCCAGGAGGAGGCCAGTGTGGCTGGAACACAGGTACCTGAGATCAGATGTGGAGCTGGAAGGGCAGGAAACAGTATTAAAATATTTAGTATCTTGTAGTCCAGGCCATTAGAAAGTCTCTAATTTTATGCTTTCAGGGAGAATAGAAGGAGACATGCAAGATTTTGTCTGGAAAAGTTGTGGACAGCTTTGAAATGGGCAAAAAATGATAAGCAGGTTTTTATCTTGCTCATCCATTGGATTTACTGCTGTCTCATTTTCTTTGAGTTACTTTGGAATTCTATAATTTGTAGAAAACTGTTAAAAAATGTGCACAATTCTTAGTCATAGGAATGCAAATTAATTGTGACCAGTAGAATACAATTGATTATTGCCCTGTGAATATACCCATTTTACATCTATTTGTAAATTCACACCAGAATTCCCTATTATTTGAGGGTGTGTGGTTCTTAGAATTTTTCTTTGAATCTGTTGTAACATTTTAATGACTCCCTTATTAGTTAATGACTTAAATGATATCTTGGACATATGTTTATTTTATGTTGTGTGTGGGTCATGATTTTTTTTATCATTAAAAAAATTCAGTAACACTTTTTGATAGAAGTAATCTGGTTGCTCCGTTCAGAGAAGACTGGAGCAGGGCAAGAGCAGAGGCAGAGATTAATGAGAAGCCTATTGCAAAAATTCAGACAAATGATGGTAACTTGAACCAGAGAATTAGTGGTAGGAATGCTAAGCAGTGGTTGAAATTGGTATGTATTTTTTTTTTAAGATTTTATTTATTTATTCATGAGAGACAGAGAGAGAGATTGAGAGAGAGACAGAGACACAGGCAGAGGGAGAAGCAGGCTCCATGCAGGGAGCCCGACGTGGGACTTGATCCCAGGTCCCCAGGATCAGGCCCTGGGCCAAAGGCGACACTAAACTGCCGAGCCACCTGGGCTGCCCAAAATTGGTATGTATTTTGAAGGTAGATCTATCTGAAAGGATTAATAGATGGAGATAGATTTTGAAGATAGATCTGAAAAGATTGATAGATTACATAGTGAGAGAGTGAGGTGTCAAGGATGACTATAAGATTTGGAGGTACTAATCATAATAAAATTTAGTAAAGTTAAAGAGATCTTTTTCCTAAAAATTAGTAAAAAAAAATCCTTTTCCCTTTTAATTATTTTTAGGTTGGTAGTTTTTGTTTTCTGTTCTTAGGAATTTAGTTGGTTTGAGTAAGAAATGTAAAAGCTCGTTACCATGGCTCTTTTCTCATAAGGTATTTTCTCCAGTGGTTAGAGTGCCACATATAATTACTATATTGAAAATATAGTAGCAACTTGTATCAGTCAAGGTTCTGGCAAGAAATAGGACTAGGACAAGTGTAATAGAAAAGAAGTCAGTGAAGGGGTTATTTGCAAAGTGTAGGCAGGTTAAAGGAAACCAGCAAGTAACGATGACCAGGTTAGCTAGCGATAGCAAGAAGCTGTTACCGCTTCTGTTTTAGTATATGTGCTGCCGAAGCGAGCACCTGTTACCGCTTCTGGATCTGAACGGGACAGTGGAGGGAATGATTACTTGAAGCAACAAAGGCCATACTTACGGGAGAAGGTTGCCTGATAGGAGCCGTCAGAAAAGCTTTAGTAGGGACTGGAGCCACAGCCAGCCTGGTCTCTTGGCATTCCATGCAGCTCAGGCTTCTAGCGAACAGAGCAGAGTGGGCTCTGGAGGGTCAAATGGAAAATAGCCAAAATTGCAAATAACTTTTAAACTCTACCATAAAAATAATGAAACAAATTGATGTGCTTGAGCTTTAAAAAGAAGAATTACTTTTTTAGTAGTAGTCATAAAAACTCAGTTGAGTAGTAGTTTAGTTTAATGACATTAAACTAAACAAGATTATTACAGCTAAAAATCAAACATAAAATTTGGTTAAGACTTAAAAGGTGTTTTTTTTTTTTTTTGAAGATTTTGTTTTTTAAAATAATCTACACTCAGCATGGGGCTTGAAGTCTTTTTGATTTAGTCTTGGAAGTGTGTTTCTAAATTATCCATTTCTTCTTTGTCCAATTTGTTGGATTATAATTGTTCATAGTAGTGTCTTACGATCTTTTGTATTTCTGTGGTATCAGTTGTAAGTTCTCTTTCATTTCTGATTCTTATTTGAGCCTTTTTCTTGGTGAGTCTAGGTTAAATTTTGTTTGTATTTCCAAAGAACTAGCTCTTAGTTTCATTGGTCTTTTGTTTGTTTGGTTTTTTTTTTTTTGTAGTCTCTCTTTCATTTATTTGCACTCTGATCGTTATTATTTCCTTCCTTCTAATTTTGAGCTTTGTTCTTTTTTTTTTTTTCTAGTTCCTTTAGGTATAAAATTAGATTGATCTTTCTTCTCTTTCTTGAGGTAGGCCTGTGTCATTATGAACTTTCCTACTAGAACTGCTTTTGCTACATCCCATAGATTTTTGGATGGTTGAATTTCCATTTTCATTTGTCTCAAGGTATTTTTCTTTAATTGTCTTTTTAATATCTTCATTGGCCCTTGGTTCAATACATGTTTAATTGTCACACATTTGCAATTTTTCTAGTTTTCTTCTTAACTAATTTCTAGTTTCATACCATTGTGGTTGAAAAAGATGCTTTTTATTTCAGTCCTCTTAAATTTTTAAAAAGATTTTATTTATTTATTTGAAAGAGAGGGAGTGCACACAAGAGGGGGGTGAGCAAAGGGAGAAGCAGACTCCCCGCTGAGCATGGGGCCCGAGGTGGGCCTTGAGTCCAGGACCCTGAGATCATGACCTGAGTGAAGGCAGACACTTAATTGACTGAGCCACCCAGGTACCCCTCAGTACCTCAAACTTCTTAAATTTGTTAAGATTTGTTTGGTGGCCCAAGATACGATTTATCCTGGAGAATGTTCCCTGTGTACTTGAGAAGAAACTATATTCTGCTGCTTTTGATTAGATTGTTCTGTATGTATCTATTAAGTCCATGTAGTCTAATGTGTCATTTAAATAAGTATTTCCTTTATTTTCTGTCTGGATTATCTATCCACTGATATAAAATTCTCTGCTATTACTGTATTGCTATCAATTTTTGTCTTTAGGTAATATTTTCTCTATATATTTAAGTGCTCCTTTGCTAATGAATAAATATTTACATGTGTTATATTCTCAAATTGATCTCTTTATTATTATGTAATATCATTGTTTTTTATTACACTTTTTGTCTGATAGGAGTATGGCTATACCAGCCTTCTTTCCATTTCTGTGTACATGAAATGTCTTTTTTCCATCCCTTCACTTTCAGTCTCTGTATGCCTTTAGATCTGAAGTGAGTCTCTTGTAGGCAACATATAGATGAGTCCTTATAAAAAGAAAATGTATCAGTCATTCTTTGATGATTGGAGAATTTAGTTTACTTACATTTAAAGTAATTATTGGTAGATATGTCTTTATTGCCATTTTATTCATTGTTTCCTGGCTGTTTTTGTAGTTCTTCTTTCTTCTTCTCTTACTCTCTCTTCCCTTGTGTTTTGATGCCTTTCTTTAGTGTTGTGTTTAGGGTTTTTTTTTCATTATCTTTTGTGGCTCTGTTATAGTTTTTTGCTCTGTGGTTACCATGTGGTTCATATAGAACAGCCTGTATATTTAACAGTCTATTTTAAGCTGACGGCAAGCTTAAATTTAAATGCATTCTAAGAGCTCTAGACTTTTGCTTCTCCCTTCCCACATTTTATGTTTTTGATGTCATATTTTACATCTTTTTATTTGGTGTATTCCTTAACAAATTATCATAGTTGTAATTAATTTCTACTTTTGTCTTCTTCATTCCAGCTTACAAGTAGTTATATTTTCACCTTTACCAGTGACATTTTTACTTTGTGTTTTCTTATTAGTTGCTCTTTTCGTACTCTTTTCCTGGCTTTAACTTTTGACATTTTAATTATAAGGTGTCTTGGTGTGGACCCTTTGGGTTCATCTTAGTTGGAACTCTCTGTGCCTTCTACATCTGGATGTCTGTTTCCTTATCCAAGCTAGGGAAACTTTCAGCCATTATTTCTTCAAATAAGTTTTCTGCCCCTTTCTCTTTCTCTCTTCTCCTTTTGGGACCTTTGTAATACAAATGTTGCTTTGCTTGATTTTTTTCTTATCAGTCCCTTAAGCTGTCCTCACTTTGAATTGATTGATTGGTTGATTGATTGATTGTTGCTCTGTTTGGGTGAGTTCCACTGCTCTGTCTTCCAGGTTGCTGATCCTTTCTTCTGCTTCATCTAGTCTGCTGTTGAACCCTTCCAGTGTGTATTTCATTTCATTATATTCTTCAGCTTGGTGACTTCTGTCTGGTACTTTCTTATATTTTCCATCTCTTTGGTAAAGTTTTCACTGGTTCATCCATTCTTCTGATTGGTGAGCTTCTTTATGACCGTTACTTTGATCTCTTTATTAGGTAAATTATCTTATCTCTTTTTTATTAAGGTCTTTCCTGGGGTTTTATCTTGTTCTTTCATTTGGAACATATTCCTCTGTTTCCTCATTTTGCATATCTTTCTGTATGTTTCTATGTAGTAGATAAATCACTTATCTCTCTCAGTCTTGAAGGAATGGCCTTGTATAGATGATGAACTTATTGTTAAACCTTGCTCTAGCTCTTGGTTGTTTCTGAAACTTTTGTGATTTTCTGAGTAGTCTGATTTACTCTCGATAGGTCCTAGTTGATGAGAATGTGCCAAGACCTGCCAGTGTTCCAGAGGGAGTGATCTCAGTCAGTACCTGTTTCAGGCCCATTGGAAGCCAGATTCTCAGGCTTTTGAAGTATGAGAATATATATAGTCTTGAGGGATTTGTAGTCATAAACCCTGCTGACTTCCAGACTAGCAGATCTGGAGGTGTCCCATGGGCCACACTTGCAAAAATCAGGGCTTCAGAGGAGTCTGAAAGCTCATTTCTAGGAATTACCAGCAATCCGTGGTACAACCCACGGAGGGTACACAGATGGTTTCTCCCTGCTTATGTTCCCTGAAAGCACCTCTGTAACCCCTGTGGCAAACCTGAATCCTGTCTCTCCTGGTACTGAGGTTATGTTTCTGTTTGCTGTCTGTGCAGTGCCTTGGGTGCAGTAACCTGCCTAGAACTGTCTTTCTGATTTTTATAGTCCTGTGGAGTCCCTTTGGCTCCCAGGGCCAGGTGATCAAGGGACATCCCCTGTGTGGACTGTGCTTACCCATGGGCTTTAGTCAGACTGCTAGAGAGTGCCAAGGGCAGAACAAGCCTATAGTTGTAGCAAGGCAAGAAGCTTTAGGGGTGGGGCATGCCCATGGCTTTGGCAGGCCTGTGTCTGCATGTGCCTGCCTGCAATGGTAACGTAGAGGGAGAATGTGCCACAAGAATGGCACTTGCTGGGATCTCTCTCCGCAGAGAAACTCCCAACTGGTCCTTGCTTCTCTAGCAGATACTTTAAGATTAGTGAATAAATCTCCTCCACATATAATCCAGTTACCTCTCAAACTGCTGCATTTGTACTGGATTTAGGGATAAGTGGTAAGACAAGGGATAAGATCCCCACAGCTCCCCAGGTTCCCTAGACATAAACCCTATTGGTTTCCAGAGCCAGATATTTGTGGGGACTTGTCTCTCTGGTGAAGGCCCCAAGATTAGAGTGCCTGAAGTTGGGCACAGGCTTTTCACTCTGTGGGGAGAGGCTCAAACTATGAGATTGCTCCTTATTGTGGGTGGTTGTGGTGGGGGTTGAGAAGGTAGGATAGTTGGTAAGACTGTGTCTCTGCCTCACTTCCCTAACTGTATGTGGCCCTTTTATCCCTTCTGGAGGGAGCTGTTCAGATAGCTAGTTTTTAGTTTTTTAGTGGGAATTTTTTCATATATAGCTGTAGATTTGGTATGTCCATGGGAGGAAGTAAGTTCAGGGTCTTCCTATGCATTCTCTTGGACCACTTCCTAGAAATTTTTATATCATATTTAATGTTTTCCTTTGGGGTGCCTGGGTGGCAGGTGGTTAAGCATCTGCTTTAGCTCAGGTCATGATCCTGGGGTCCTGGGATCAAGCCCCACATGGAGCCCCATGTCAGGCTCCTGGCTCAGCAGGGAGCCTACTTCTCCCTTTCCCTCTGCCCCTTCCCCTGCTTGTGCTCTCACTCTCTCTCAAATAAATTAAAATCTTAAAAGAAAAATATTTTACTTTAGACTCACAAGGTTAAAAACACATTTTATTGGGAGCACGTGGGTAGCTCAATTGGTTAAGCTTCTGACTCTTGATTTTGGTTCAAGTCATGATTTCAGGGTGGTGAGATTGAGCCCCACATTCAGCAGGGAGTCTGCTTGAGATTCTCTCTCTCCCTCTCCCTCTATCCCTCCCCCCTGCTCATGTGTGTGTGCTCTCTCTCTCTCTAAAATAAATCCATCTTTATAAAAAAGGCCTTTCTTTTTTGTGTTTTACTTAGAATTAATTGAATATGATTTTTAAAAATTCAAAGAACCATTATATTTCTAAATATTTAAGAGCTTTTTTTGTTGTATCTTTCCCTTTGTCCTTTTAATGCAAGTGTTTAAAATTTAGTTTAGTCCTAGAAAATTACTTCAACTGAAAAAAGGTAGGGGCATCTAGGTGGTTTAGTCGGTTAAACCTCTGCCTTGGCTCAGGTGGTGATCCCAGAGTGCTTGGATTGAGTCCCGCAGGGGATTCCCTGCTCAGCGGGGAGTCTGCTTCTCCCTTTCCTTTTTTTCCTCCTCCCCTGTTCGTTCTCTCTAAATAAATAAACATAAATAAATACATAAATAAAATATATATTTTTAAAGATTTTATTTATTTCTTCATGAGAGACACACAGACATACGTGAGAGAGAGAGGCAGAGACACAGGCAGAGGGAGAAGCAGGCTCCATGTAGGGAGCCCGATGTGGGACTCGATCCCAGGTCCCCAGGATCACGCCCTGGACTGAAGGTGGCACTAAACCGCTGAGCCACTGGGGCTGCCTCATAAATAAAATCTTAATAAAGGTCAAAGTCATCTCATCAACTTCAGACTAGTAGTGGAACATTGTTAGTGACTGGGAACTCGGTTCTTTTTAGAAGATGAAGTCTGTTTTATTCTCACAGACTTCTGGGGTTTGGTCCAGTTTCTGTTTTCAGGAGCAAGGAGCAAGTTAATTCTATTATTCCATGAGCAGAAAGAAATTTGATGACAGCTGACTCTTTCTGCTCTGCTTTTCCTTACTGCTAAATAACTCTTTTCTTCAAAACTAACTTTCCCTGGTTTCTGCAGTCTTACCAATTAGACACTGTTTCTTATCCCATCTCACCTTGAATCATTCTGTTCCCTAGGCTTTTGTGATGGCACAGTCTTGAAGATTTTCTTTTGGGTTCTTGGACGGTGCCTGTCCAGTCTCTTTTGTGGACTTCCCCTTCCTCTGAAGTTCTCTTAAATACTGGTATTTGAGTTTCTGTAGGTCTTACTTTTCTTCTCATTGGGCACTCTCATCTTGTCTCATACCTTGCATCCGTAAGTTGATGACCTAGATTTATATCTCCAACTCAGATCTTTTTCCCACCTCCGTACCTGTATTTCTGTTTGCCTGTTGCCTATTCCCAGATGGATATCTCAAAGGCATCACAATGCATTCAAAACTGGGCTTACCTACTTCTCTAAGCCTTGTGTCCTTCCTGTGTTGTCCAGCCCAGCTCAGTAAATGTACATTCCTTGAGTCTTGCTTTCTTCCCCGTTTAATCAGTCATCAAGTATTATTAATGCTAAATTTTATGTTTTGCTCTAATCCATCTTCCTCCTTTTTCATTGTTTACTACCCTAATTCAGACCCACCCCACAATTTTTATGACTGCAACAGCCTCCAAACCTGTAATAACTATAAGAAGTTGTTGTTGGTGGTGTTTTTAAGCTTACCTATGAGGAAACATAGATTCAGAGAGGTTAAATATGAATTCAGATTTCTGTTGCCCTAAAACCCATGATATTTTCATTCTGTCATGCTGCCTTCTGGCATTATCAGAGATTGATACTGCCTTCTGCTGGAGGCATTTAGAATGCTAAAAACAAGACCTTTCATTTTAGATTCTGATATGGCATACTAAAATATATTAAGACAGCAGAGCTGTTGTAGGCCATTTATCAACTATATGAGAATTAAAATCTTGCCTTAGCTGCATTATGCCTTACATATCGCAGGATTCATAGTTTCAGAGATTTCACATTTGTAATTTGCATGTAGAAAATATTTAAGACTTTGACAAGAATGTTACACGTAACCTAATTAAATGAGACTAATATTCTTTGTAGCTAACTGTTGAATTAGGTTCACAGATTTCTTTTTGAAAAAGTAAAGTAGATAGCTTTTCAGCCAGTACTGGTGGAAAAAATATTGTGAAAGTGAGACAGGGTAAAACATCTTAAAAATTCTCACTGTTTTCTATAGACATTTGTTTTCTCCACATTTGCCTTTAAAAAAGAAATATTCTCACCATTGCTTTAAAATTATATTTTATCTAAGTTGTGCTAAAAGGGAATATCCCCAGTGATTTTAGCTGTACTTTTGAAGATAGTTCTTCAGAATTACCTTGACCTTGGATGATTGATATCCTGAGGTTAAGATCAAGACTAAAGGAAAACAAACCATAAAACAGTACACACTGTTTTTGTTAAAAGTGGTAGACAGGGAAAGTATTCTAAATTTGGCTTTTAGTAAAACTTTGATTAATTTTTTCACTTCATTTCTCCACTTGAAGAATGAAGAAAATAGTTCCTAGCAGTCTACACTGAAAGATTTCTCTAGACAAATATTTATCAAGACTCAAAAGAACACTGGGTTTTGTACTCTCTGAAATCCTGTCACTTGATGGTAACTATCTTCTAGCATCTGAGAAGGAGCAGAGAAAAAAAAATTTTTTTTAAAGATTTTATTTATCTATTCATGAGAGACACACACAGAAAGAGAGAGGCAGAGACACAGGCAGAGGAAGAAGCAGATTCCATGCAGGGAGCTCGACGTGGGACTCGATCCCGAGACTCCAGGATCATGCCCTGGGCCGAAGGGAGGCACTAAACTGCTGAGCCACCCAGGGATCCCCGAAAACAAATTTTCTTAACATAATTCCCTTCATGTTATTTGTAATGAGTTGATAGTTTTCATTGTATAATATACTTCATTGATTCTAAGAGACTTTTTCCAATTTTATTTATAGAAATTTAGGCCTACTTACAATCAATGTGTAAGTACAAGTATGTCTTAGTTCAACTGGCAACTTCTTTTCTTACTGGTGTATAAATTATTAGCCTTGAAATCAGTTGTGTCTTAGCTTTGATGAAAAACAATGTGTATCTCCATTGGTATTCAAAGTAATAACAACAGCAGTCATACATTGTTATTGTGGCCTCAATACCTGAGGATCACTTTTGGTCACCTTTATTTTCTTAAACATAACTATGACTAGAAAGTAAGCACATAAGCCTTTTGATGCTTAAAATTGCTGTAATGAAGCTCATGAAGTAAATATCATATATTTTAACATAAAATATTCCATTGTCTGAGTACAGGGCTGTATTTTGCACCTATTCTTAATATGTTTAGTTGTCTGATTATAGAGTTCACAAGAATTCAAGAGTAAAAAAGAATGCACATGCATGTTTAAATGACAGTTCTAGGACCTGCTGTACTATCAACTGAGAATAAGGGTGACCATAAAAAAATAATTTAAAAACTTTTAAAAAAATGACATAAAACCCAGAACTGGCCATATAGTGCTATTTCAGTAGGGACAGACAGCCTGATACAAATAAATCACCCTGATTACAGCTTGGAAGAAATTCTGTCAAAATGTGGTCTCTCTGATTCCACTGGCATTTCCTCTAAGGGACAAAATGTATTTTATTTTTTCATTTTTGAGTGAGAAACATTTGTTATTGATTAATTTCCCCCTCTTATTGCTTATTAGAGTTTTAGAACATATTTTGCCCTGAAAATATCTGAATAATAACTTTTGTGATACCTTTCAGATATTCTGAAATAAGGTTTCAGATATTTCAGATATCTGAAATAGAGACCCCGTGGTCTCTAGATCCTGATCATCCTGGAGTGACATTTTTAGGCCTTAGGGCTAAGAATTGAGCACAGGTTGTAAGAAGGTGCTAGAGAAGGAAAAAGAGGAGAAATACCTAAAGAGCATAACATGGTACTAAAAGTGTTCCAAAAGCTTTCAGTGGGCAGTTGTGCACCAGATGTCCAACTGCAT